>NC_023757.2:9628970-10305993 GCF_000499845.2 Phaseolus vulgaris
TACACTCCTATTTATGCTATGTAAACCTACTCTAGCTTATTCTTTTATTTGGACCCCTAAAGTGAGCCCAATTTATTTACAAACATTTTGTCTTGTAAGAACACTAGAGGAAAGAACATTTGATGCTCTGGTTTATGCCCAATTCTTCTTCTGCTAAGGTCCTTCCGATATTTGGTGGGGCCTTGTCTTGGATGTTGAGATAACTTATCAAAGTGTGAAGTATCTCTTGTGTCCTTGGTTATCTTCTTGGCTATTTGGGTTGTATCAGTAGCAAACTGTGTTTCAAACTTGGACACCAGCGTCTCAAAGTAGTCGATGGAGTTTGGAGGAAGCTTCGTAAACCACCTCAAGGCTCCTCCTTTCAACGAGGTGGGGAACACTCGGCACAGGACTGCACTGTCCGAGGTGTATAAGCTCGTGGTGTACACGTCCATGTACTCATCAGGGTAGGTTGTACCATCATAACGATCTCTGTCAAAGCCCTTCCACCTAGCCGGTAGCGGTACCCCAATTATAAAGTAGGTGAATGGGTGTCGATGGGTCAAGTCCAGAGTACCGATCATAGGGACCAACCTATTCAAATAGGACTCATTGTCAGCCTCTTGGTTGTGGATCTTATCCTTCGGCTCCTCAGCAATTCTAGGGTCGGTGGGGGTGGTGAAGGACCTCCCAACAGGGTTGGTCGGCACGACAGATGGACCCCCTTCCACAAACTTCCTCTTCATCTCTTCATTTTCCTTCCAGAGAGCCAAAATCTCATCCTCATTCTTCCGCTTAGTCTCCTCGTTCCTTCTCTTCATTTCAGTCATCTCTCTATACAGAGACATCAAAAGCGTCATCTACTCGGCATCATACATCTTCTCGTTCACCATGCTTCTAGTTGACACCATCTACTTTCTTCTGCACGCTAACTCTCTCGACCCCACGGTGGGCGTCAATTGTTCTCGAATGAGGTTGGAACCAAGAGAACGAATGAACCGCTCCTCGGTCGATCAGTCAGTCCTTTACTCCATCTCAACTGAGCTCTCACACTCGCTCCTCCGCTCTTCCTCCTAACTAGTTTGGGTCTCGAATGGTACTTGCAAAAGACACTCCGACACTCAAGTGAGAATTCGGTATTCAACACTCGATGCTATTAATACTGGGTGATGACATATATGATTCTTGGAATCTATGCCTATTTATATGATTATCATGGACCCTTTGTTATTGGATTAAATTAGGGAGTTGGGTCATACCTAGTGCTTGATCACTAATTAGTCTCCTTAATTTTGTTTAGGCGTAATAGTTTTGGTCATGTTGGTCGGTTTAGACTGAGTGCCGAGTCAGGGTCTCTGTCATACGGACCATACCAGTACAAAATATATTCACAAGAATATAATTCAGATTAAGTCTATTTATGCTTATGATTAATCTATAAAGATTTGATAATGTATTTATGAATTAATATCTTAGAATAGAAAGACCTGATAATTGAAAAATAATATAAGATATTGTTAAAAACAATATCCATGCTT
This sequence comes from Phaseolus vulgaris, assembly GCF_000499845.2. Classification (NCBI taxonomy): domain Eukaryota; kingdom Viridiplantae; phylum Streptophyta; class Magnoliopsida; order Fabales; family Fabaceae; genus Phaseolus; species Phaseolus vulgaris. The sequence continues at coordinate 9,630,488 of NC_023757.2, forward strand.
CGATATATAGAATATATTGATTGAAGAGAATCACAAAAAGGCTTTCAAATGTGTTTTAGGAACAAACAGACACACAAAAGAACAAATGCAAAAGGAAGTTGTTGCAGAGCGAGATTTGAACTAAGAAATTAAAGCTTCACAAAGCTATTGCAATCAACAAAGAAGAAAGAATATAAAAAGAAATATATTCAAGAGAATTATCAAGTGAGAAAGACGTATATCAAAACTCTCCACTTACAACGTCTAACGGGAAAGTGACGAAATGTGATTCAAGCTCATTTCATATATATATATATCAACAATCAAGTGAATCCTAAGAAAGGAAATATTTCAAAGAGTTTTAGTGGAATATGTGATAAAGAAGCGAAATTTACTTCAAATAAAACATTTCCTAACTCAACCTCTAATATATTAAAGGAGACACAATGTGACATAGATGATTGAAGAATTAAGTCACAAAATATTAAAGGATTATCATTCACACTAGAGATATGAAAGGAAACAATTCAAATTGTTTCATACACTCAAAGACGTGCATAACCAAATCAAATCAAAAGTTGTCATATTCAATGTCTGGCGAGAAGAAAATGATGAACAATACATAATGATGAAGGATGTGATATCAAATACTCAAGATTATATTATTGAAGTATCAACGTTTGCATTTGGGATTAAAGAAGAAAGAAATCAAATCCATTGAAAGTCCAAGACGCAAAAGAATCAATCAGATTAAAGCATTTCCATATCCAGTATCTAACGATCATGTGAACAAAGAGAAGAATCAAAACTTCAATAATCACAATCCGAATACTATATAAAGACCTTGAAGGTGAAGAAGACAACACAATTACACAAGACAAGATACAAAGCTTACATAGCATATTCATATTCTTAATGTGTATAGTCTTTATGTGAGTGTATTCCTATCTATTGTTTAGATCATTCATATATTGGGGAGTGAGTCGAATATTATATACCCTTTATGGAGTGAAAATAACCATATGCACATCCATTGTTGTTACCTGATTGAGAGTGTTTTCTCTAGAGATGGCAATGCAGGCTGATTCTACTAATTCGCCCTGCATATGATTATGCCAATACCAAATGGAAATAAATGTAAGACAAGTATAAAAATAAGTCTCCAATCGTCCATACTAAATCTAGTCCTTCTAAATATGAACAAGTTAGTTTGAATTGAATTAGATTATCTAATCATAAATAAAACCTAACCTAATTGAATTAGATTATCTAATCATAAATAAAACCTAACCTAATTGGACCCTTAAATAACCACCCTACCTACTAAACAATAGTATTAGACTTTTAGTTTGATGTATTTGAACTTAGGAATAATGCATTTTAAAATAACATTGGTGATTTTTTTTTAAATATTAAACGAGTAATTGAAGGTATAAAATAAAAAGTAAAATAAGATTGATTATAACTAAAAGAGTGTTTCACTAGTAACTAGACTAAAAACACTAATAAATGACTAAAGAATGAGATATATAATAATAAATTAATAATGATAATAAAAAATTAGAAGGAGAAGAAACGTAGGCAAATGGAGGTGAAACCTTTTTTCTTTTACGTTTACCCGAGTAACGGTCGTCCCCTTGGTGGCAAGAGAGAGAGAGAGACAAAGAAAGAAATCAACGCTTCCTCAATCTTAGTCCGAGATTGATCTGATCGGATTCAATGTCGGAGATGGCTCAAACGGATCCCGAAGGCGTGGACGGTGTGCGAATGACGTGGAACCTGTGGCCGCGCACCAAGGTGGAGGCGAGCAAGTGCGTCATCCCCCTCGCCGCAACCATCGCCCTCCTCCGCCCCCACCCTGGCATTCCCCCCACGCTTCCCTACGCGCCTCTCCGCTGCAAGACCTGCTCCTCCATCCTCAACCCCTTCTCGCGCGTCGACTTCGCCGCCAAGATCTGGATCTGCCCCTTCTGCTACAACCGCAATCACTTTCCCCCTCACTACGCCCAAATCTCCGAAACGAACCTCCCTGCCGAACTCTATCCCCAATACACCACCTTCCAATACCAACTTAACAGCAACATTAACCCTAACCTCTCCCACACCCCTGTCTTCCTCTTCCTCCTCGACACCTGCGTCATTGCCGAAGAGCTCGACCTTCTCAAATCCGCGCTCCGCCAGGCCCTGGGGCTTCTTCCCGACAACGCGCTCGTTGGCTTTGTGTCATTTGGCACGCAGGTCCAGGTGCATGAGCTGGGCTTCTCCGATATTTCCAAGGTTTACGTGTTCCGTGGGAGCAAGGACATTCCCAAAGATCAGATTTTGGAACAGTTGGGTCTCGCCGTCGCCAGGAGGGCCTATCCCAAAGGGGGGATGATGACGCAGGCTCAGCCACCTTCTGCTGCTGTCACCAGGTTCTTGCTGCCTGCTTCTGATTGTGAATACACTATCAATTCGGTGCGTTTCATGAGAATGCTTGCAAATTGCAATGTGTCAATGTAGTAATGACAAAAATAGTAACTAACGACTCTCAGTGTTCATTGTTGTTGACTAATGGGTTATTCTTCAGGTGTTGGATGAATTGCAAACTGACCAGTGGCCGGTTTCGCTGGGGAAGCGTCCTGCACGGTGTACCGGCGTGGCGTTGAGCGTCGCAACGGGGCTGCTTGGTGCTTGTAATCCTGGGACTGGGGCTAGGATAATTGCTTTGGTTGGGGGTCCCTGCACTGAAGGACCTGGTTCGGTAAATGAATTTATGTTCTTCGCGATACTGCTTTGGTCTTTGGTCATTGGTGATGATAGATTTTGTTATAAATGGGGGTGAAGGGCTTGGTGTTTGGGCGAAAGATTAGGAGGGATTTTCATCAGAAACGCGTAGAGTATTTTTGATGCTGTAGATATTGATTTTATACTTTCTCTGCAGATTGTGTCCAAAGATCTTTCTGATCCTGTGCGTTCTCACAAAGATCTTGATAAGGATGCGGCACCATACTTCAAGAAAGCAGTCAAGTTTTATGAGGGTCTTGGGAAACAGCTGGTTAGCCAGGGTCACGTTTTAGATCTTTTTGCATCAGCCCTTGATCAGGTATGTGCTAGCTTGCAAATTTTCTGATACATTTCGCTGCCTATTTTTCTTGTTGATATGTTGTTAGTCATGTCATGCTATTATCCTTATGATTGTCATTTTCTTTCACCTGCTTTCAAGCTATTAATATCTTAATTCTTACTTGGGAATTTTCTTGGGATATATAATGAAGTTCTTATTTAAGCTGTGGGGATCTTTAGAATACAGTTGATATTGTTATCAGACTATGTTGCAACTTTGACAATTAAGAACAGACTGTGGTGTGCTCATTCGCATCTTCTGTTTGATAGGTTGGAGTAGCAGAAATCAAAGTCGCAGTTGAAAAAACTGGTGGCCTTGTTGTCCTGTCCGAAAGTTTTGGTCATTCAGTCTTCAAGGACTCTTTCAAGCGTGTTTTCAAGGACGGGGAGCAATCTCTTGGTCTTTGTTTCAAGTGGGTCTTCTTTCAATATTTTGTTCTATACTTTAATTTTAAATTCAATTCACCCCAAGGAAGTTTTTATTTTGGCTTGTTTATATTCTCATTCATATTTATTTTGTATAACTTATTACTCCCCTGTCTCACCATTTTAGTATGATTCACAGTTGATGCCTGAATTTTTCTGTTGGGAGATGTTGAATTGCTATGCTTTTAGTTCTTAATTCTTTAGCATAAAATCTGTATATACTTGGTGTTTTAGTACCTACTGGTGAAGGGGTTGTTTATTGCAATGTTGTGAAAATCGCGAGTATACTCCCATACTTGTACTCTTAGACGAGTTTGGAGGAGAAAGCGAGGTGATTTGCATGGCGACTTATGAACCACGTGGATTGGAGAGAGTACACGTGCCTCTCGTTGAATTGGAGGATTGTTGGGTCGTCTCGATTCCAAAGGGCCATATCTGGTTACAAAAAAAATCCTACCTTATGCGGTACTTGGTTTTAAAGGCCCAATATGAGTGTTTGCTTTTCTGCTAGGGTTGGTAAGCAAATCATACCCCTTGATAATCAACCCAATAAAAACCCACAAAAACAAATTGCCATCGGTCGCGCTCTCCGCCGGTCGCTCTCTTTGCCGTTCGTGCTCACCGCCATTGTTCCTCTATGTTTTTCTCTGTTCTATTTTTCTGATATGTTGGGCTCGTTATAGCTGAGATTTATAATGGCATCAAGTGGAAGGATTTATCCTGCATGGAATGAGAAAGTATTAATGTTTTATGAAGACGTATAAATTAAAACATCATCTAGATGTATAACACTTCCTGAAGATGTTAAAAAATTAATGTTGGATACAATTTTTGTGTTATAGCAAAATTTGGATGAAGAAATCAATATCTAGAGAAGACCGGGACTGTGACCAATGTTGTTAAACTCGAGGATGTAAGAAGATTGGAAATGAGATAAAATATTGCAACTCGACTTGTAAGAGTTATTAGTATATGAAAAATAATAGTTAATACATAACACAACTAAAAACAAGTTCATAATTCATAAAATGTTCATGCATAAAACAACTAATAAATTTAGAAATGTTTAATAGAATTAAACTATACAAGAGAATCTTTCATATTAATGGCAGGATAATCGTCCTCTTCCACAAGATCTTCATTTTCATTAATGTTGTCTTTGCCATGACCTTCATCATTATCAACAATTGGAGGAACCTCCAAATCATCCATAGGTGCAAAAACACCACCTTTACTAGCATCTTCAACATCTCCAACTTCGACTAAGACGTCTTCATCTGAAGCAACTTGAATTTGCTTTATTATCCTCCACAGTCCATTCATCCTTAGAAGCAAGATCATCAATGTTATAGTCTTTTGTTTTCCTAACATCCTTCTTCTTCATCAATCTTGAATTAGCCATCACAAACACTACATCATTCATGGTGTTTTGTTGTAAATGGTCCCTTTTCTTGGTGTGGACCTAAATAATTATTAAGTTAATTATAACATCATATTAGTCTCTGAAAAAATAGTAATAAAATCAACTCATAAATTTAAATTCTTACCCTTTCAAAAGCACTCCAATTGCGCTCACAACTGGATGAACTGCAAGTCAAACTCAATACTCTAATTCCAGATGTTCATCACCATATGATTCCCACCATTGTGGCGGAGTTTTTGTTTTGAGTGCACGTTGAGTTATTTGACTACCAAAAAATTCATACTTGCTCTTGAAACACTCAATTTGGTCCTCAATCTTAGTGATCTCATTAATGTCTCCCACCAACCTTTTCAAACAATCATACATTCCACATTTCACCTCATAATCATCTCCAAAGTTTGGATGATAGTACAACATGGGATTGAGGTAATAGCGTGCAACACGCAATGACCTATGCAACTGGTTGTCCCATCTTTCATCAATGACTTCCCAAAGGGGAATGTAACTAAGTAAGATAAAAATAAATTAGTTAATCTAAAAACAAAGTCTATATTTCTAAAAAAAGAAATTAGAAATCAAATATAAGTGAAAGGTAGTAGTTATTTACCTTTTACTAGCTCCATTGAAAATATTTTGTATCTTCTCTTTAGCAAGCTCCATTGTTTTTCATATAGTTTAATTGTATTAAACATTTATGAATTTATTAGTTGTTTTATGCATGAACATTTTATGAATTATGAGCCTATTTTTAATTGGTTATGTATTGAATATAATTTTTCATATACTAGTAACTCAACCTCATTTGAGTTACGATTTTTAATCCCCTTTCCAATCCTCTTGCAATTCACAACTTTGATTTATTGTTCTATTAGAAACTTATGACATTGTTCCAACATGTGTTGGTCCTAGTGGAACGTGTTGAAATCCCTTAATTATGTGGCTTAGTTTGGTATCTCTCTTACGAGCTGTAGTAAGGAGAGAACAATGACTTTTCTATACATGTCTTGTATATGGACTCATGAAAGGGAAAAGGAGGGCGCGGACAAGTAAAGGAGTCAGCTTATTATATATTTTACTAAAACAGGGCCATCTATCCCTCCATGAATAAATATTGAGTCTTGTCTAATAATCCATGTATGGGGGATATGGGGTTTAAGTTGCACTTTTGGAAATGTTTTAATCAATTTGATGTAAAATTGGGTTTTGAAAGACTTCGGGTTTTCTAGTTTGAATGTCATTCAATTACCTAAATTTAAAGCTTCCTATCATATATTTTAAGAGTTTTTCAGTATGAATCAAGAATTGAAAAGAAAAAGATAAGAAAGACTTTTATTTAATAAATTGAAAATAAAACAAGAAATAGGAGATCAATCTCTTCTCCAAGGGTTTCCCCTTCACAAAGGATTTTTCCTTTCACAATGCTGAATTTACAATCACAAAAATCTCCCTTTTTCTCCTATCCTTCTCCCTCTTTTTATATCTAAATACCCCTCTAACTAACTAACTAACCCATTAATTTATAATGATCTTGACTAATTTCTCCTTCTCCTTATATATTAACATTTTGTGTATCCATATGTATGAGTATTGACTTGATCTTTCAGTTTTTATCATGTCTGATAAAAACTTTTTCTAATTGGTTATTTTACATTTTAATTTATTTTCCGTCCCCTCTTTTTCTCTGGCAAACATGCTCACTGCCTACTTTATTTATTTAACAGTGGAACACTTGAGATTAATTGCTCCAAGGAAATCAAAGTTCAGGGTATAATTGGACCTTGCACATCATTGGAAAAGGTTGGATTTAGATCATGTTTATGTTTCAAACCTTAATTTCCTGTTGTCTAGTGACTCTAAAGTTGGGATTTATGTGGGGTCATAAAAAATAAAACTGAACTAAAGCTATTGTACTTGGAGTTTTATGATTACAATCTATCACATACTGCAGAAAGGGCCTTCTGTTGCTGATAGTGTCATAGGAGAGGGAAACACAACAGCTTGGAAACTGTGTGGCCTTGACAAGAGTACATGCTTGACTGTGCTTTTTGATCTTTTGTCAAGTGACCGTTCAAATACTCCATCTGCTGCTAACCCACAATTGTACCTGCAATTCCTTACGAGGTTATGTTTGAGAACTTTCATGAATAGGAGCTCATTTTTACTATGTTGTGTCTTTTTTGCCTTCCTTGCTGATCTCTGAATATATTGGTTATGTTCTTATTGCAGTTACCAGAGTCCAAATGGTCAATCAGTGCTTCGGGTCACCACAGTAACTAGAAGATGGGTAGATGTTGCTGTTAACTCTGAGGTAGTTTCAGTTTTTGTTTATATATTTGTGGCTAAATGGAAAATTTTAACAAGCTAATTCATTTTTTAAGAGAATTTGAAGTGCTTTATAACAAAATATTTAGTTTTAGTCAAGAATATCAAAAGAAATTGAAATTCTAAATTATATAAGGGTAATTTGAATACTTAAAATTAGATAATTTCAAATTTCACCTGAAAAGTAAGAATATGAATTCTTCGTACTTTAAATTCACATCTCTTGTACTCTCTCCTCGGCTAATTTTGAGACACTGTTGGCTTGTTCGTGTTAAGGGTGTTGTGGGTTTTGTCAGTTTGATGTTATTTTGGACTGATGTCGGCAAAGTTTTCTTTTGGACTAAAGTTGATTGTGATTATTTTTCGACCAACATCATCAATGTTATTTTACCATCATTGTAGGCCAATGTTATTTTCCAATTGTGGTTATTCATGAGTTTGATGTAGTCAGGGTTGTCTTTTGGCCAACATTGACTTGTTATCTTTTGCTCAATGTTGGTTGCTTATTTCTGGATCAACAAGATTTTATCTACCAACGGTGACAGGACTAATTTTTGGCCGATGCCAACCAGAGTGTTTTTATCTTCGTTAATAGGGGTTGTTTTTACGGTTGACATTTTTGGAATGATTTTTTACAGTTGTAGGTGAGAAAAACCATTCCTCTACAACTGTTTGGTTATGGATTAAGGAGTAGATGATGTGACATGCATTCTAATTATGCTGGATTTAATACTGAAATTAATTTCATTCAAGATAAAGGACTTCAAGTTACCCATTGATCAACAGATAATAGATGTACGATTTCCAAGTTAAAAATACTCCTATCCGTGGGCTTTTGTAGGTATCGTTTAGCACAGAATTTTGTGCTTTATCCTAGTTTAGAGCCCACTACAAAAAAAGGAAGGATAATCCAAAAATTGATGACTAAAGTAGTATATTTGAAGAAGGTAGTAGTTTAGGGGTATGTTTTCGACATTGTTGGCATGTGGCTTTTTTTGTCTCCATTAATGCATTTTCATTGTTTAAGAAGGCCTTTACTCAAAGAGATCATATATTTTATCTTCAGGAATTGGTCCAAGGATTTGACCAAGAAACTGCTGCAGTAGTAATGGCCAGACTTGCGTCTTTGAAAATGGAGACAGAGGTATATCTCAAGTTTTTTGTTTATTCTCCACTATTTGGTAAATACATGTACCATTGCGGGATTTATTTGAAGTGGCTATAAATTTTTTCTTCGTCAAAATGGGTGATTATTGATGTCTTCGAAAGTGGCAGCTTTGATGAACTTTTCACTTGTTTAATCTGGTTGGACTAGGTACTTATAGAGTGGCAATGCATTCCATGTGCTCTGGTATTTCTTATATTTTTCAACTGTTGCAAATACGTGATCAATTTATGATAAGTTCTATTTTGTTGAAAGTGGAGTTTTGGGTGTCATAGGAATGTAAAATGTGAAGGATTTCTCTTTAATCTTATATTCATGTGACCACGAACTGATGGATTGTCAATTCATAGGTTTTTACGTCAACTACGATTTAGTTTTAATTTCTTTATTTGGCCTTGTTTGATAGTTTAGTAAAATGACTTTTATGATTTAACTATGGATTTTTCCTTTGTTCAGAGGCGGCTTATTTCAATTTGATATTTTTATGCTAATTAATAACATGCTGTAAATTACAGTTTTAGTTGTGGAAAATTTTGTTTCTACATGAGCTTTCAGACTTAGATAGTGTCATATGTTCAATCAGGAAGCATTTGATGCCACACGATGGTTGGACCGTTTACTCATACGCCTTTGCTCTAAATTTGGTGACTACCGCAAGGATGATCCGTCATCTTTTACATTAAATCCATTATTTTCCTTGTTCCCCCAATTTATGTTCAATCTGCGAAGATCACAGTTTGTACAGGTGCCATTTCTTGTAATTTTCTTTATGTATTACTATTGCTTTGCATACTTATTTTAAATTTGCGAAGTTTGGGTGTTTAAATTTATTGGCAGGTTTTTAATAACAGTCCAGATGAGACTGCATACTTCCGCATGTTGTTAAATAGGGAAAATATAAGTAATGCCGTCGTCATGATTCAGCCATCTCTAATATCATATTCATTTAATTCGTTGCCTGCACCAGCATTGTTAGATGTGGCTTCCATTTCCGCGGACCGGATTTTGTTGCTTGATTCATATTTTAGTGTGGTTATCTTTCATGGAATGACAATAGCTCAATGGCGAAATATGGGTTACCATAACCAGCCAGAACACCAGGCATGTACACACTTCTCATAGATGTCCTGCTAAACAAGTTACTGTCACATTTGAATTCTGCTCTCAAAATGATTGACAATTAAACATTTATGTATAGTCTTGTATTGGGCGCATTATAGCTTTCTGCCAGTTTATGATGGAAATTATTTTATTCGTAGCCTTTTTTTATGATTAAAGTCATGTGTTGTATTCGTCACTGGTTCATTTTCTGGCTTTGCTAATAGCTTTTATACATGGCAGGCTTTTGCACAACTATTACAAGCTCCCCAAGATGATGCCCAAGTCATAATTAGAGAACGTTTCCCTGTCCCTAGATTGGTAGTGTGTGATCAACATGGTTCCCAAGTAAGTACATGTATTATGTTGTTTCCTCTTCCTGAAATTCATTTAGTACTGAGTGTTGCTGATGTTTACCACTTTCACAATATGTTAGGAGAAACTTGTTTCATTAATTCATTGATGTTGAACAGGCTAGATTTCTATTAGCAAAGCTGAATCCGTCAGCAACATACAATAATGCACATGAAATGGCTGCTGGTTCAGACGTAATCTTCACTGACGACGTGAGCCTCCAAGTTTTCTTTGACCATCTGCAGAAGCTGGCTGTCCAATCCTGATAATAGTAGTAACTCACAGATATTAACTTCGGACTTGGTTCGGACAGTGTGCCAATGATGTGTCCTACGTTTTGCTGTTCCATTCGGTTATTTTCTATGTTCTTATTGGAGAGCAGGTCGTGGCCAATATCAATTGAGGAATAAAGAAAGTTGTGAAGTTTTATTCTTTAGGGCTACGGTCGGATTTTTTCATGGAGAAATAAAGGCCTCGAAGGTGTTTTGATTTTTGGTGTTGAGGAAACGAAGGATAATGAAATGTAAGTTGAGAGGTACTTGCGTGAATGCAGCAAAGCAAATGAGGGAGAGAGATAGTTTTTTATAGCATTTTTTTTTTCTATTTTGTTTTATCAATTGATATAGGTAGTTGGTTTACTTGTCTCTAGGTTGCATAGTAATTAAAGTCATCTTATAATGTTGGAGTTTAATACAATTATAATCCTTCCAATTCTGTATATCAAGTTAGGATTGCATGACGCATCCTGGTGAAGTGAATCCTTCTTTTATGTTGTTTCCTTTTCTTTTTCTTTTATTTCCATAGTCTCGAGCTGACCTCGAAATGTGATATACTAATTTGTTGTGCACTAATTATTAAGTTGTTTTTGTGTAAATCCATTCAATAACAAGAAAATGTATACAAGCAAAAGAACCTTACTAGAAAGTCAAGATTATGGATATTTTGGGAACATAAGTTGGTTTTTACCCATAAAATGGATTTGGAATTTAGGATTTTCCAAGCTAAGTTTGTCCATAAAAGTCAAACAAACATTATCTTAGAATGATTCAAGAATTAGATATAATCAATTGAATGATCGAAATACAAGAACAGTAAATTCCAAAACGGTAAGAAATTCATTTTTGAACAATTTATAGCATCAAGAAAGTGAATCATGAAATGAAAAACTAGATATTGAAGTAGAAAAAAGATGACAAATATCAAAAGAAACTTATGGATCAAACCTTATAAACAAAAGTTGGTATGAAATTCATTTTATTGGTTCCAAGACCATATTCCATCAATATGCTTGTAAAATAGCTAAAGAAATCAAAACATGGTAAGATTAGAAGATAATGAAGATGTGATAGAATGCATATAAGAATATAGAAAAAAAAAATAGGCATATAAATATGAATTAATATAAGAGTTGAATCTTGTTCCTATCATTAAATGCTTTCATGATGAACTTACGATCAATGATTTCACATATAATTTGAGTGTGAAATAAGAACTAACACAAATATATAAGGCAAATTCTCCCTGCACCCGCACCCGATGATTTTTAACTAGCACCTAATCACATGTATGAAAAGATCAAATTATCCTTAATGAATTTAAAAAATACATAAAATGTGATTTGCACCCAATGTCATGCACCCAACCTTATTGTTCTCCTTCTTCCTTTGTGTGTGAAGTAGCAGCCGTAGGCACCGTGAGACACCGTCAGCCACCTTCGCTCCGTTCGTTTGCTTCGTCGTGAGTAACCTTCATCATCGCAGGCAAAGGGAACCATCATCGAAGAAGTCAAGGTACCCTTCATCATCATAGTTTTTTATCCGCTGTAGAATAGTGGCTTCTGGATATTTTTATCCGATGATCATTAATGGCTTCCGGATATTTTTATCCGCACTTCAAAAATGGGTTTTGGATATTTTTGTCCGTAAGATACATTTGACTTGTGGATATTTTTATCCGAAATGTTGTTGTTGTTCTGCAGATATTAACATCCGTATTAGTGTTAGGTACTTAGGGCACTTTGTTGGACCAAGTGGTGTTCAAGTTTTGAAGAATCCAAATCTTTTGAAGGATGTTGAAGCCTCTGCTATGCTTGATGTTGCTGAGCTGGTTTAGCTTTGTTCTGGGGTAGTTTATATGTTGTAATCCACCCTTTGATTAAATCTAAAGTATTAGCATTCTCAATCTTTGTGAAAGTAAAATGTTTTCAAACTAAGTTAAAACAACCGATTGTTTTGTTGAAACAACCGATTGTTTATACTTAAGTGTTTTGAGAAAAAGATTGAAAACTGTTTTTAAATGGTTGAACTGTTAAGTACCAAAACAACCGATTGATTCAAGGAAACAACCGATTGATTCAAGGAAACAACCGATTGATTCAAGGAAACAACCGATTGATTCAAGGAAACAACCGATTGATTCAAGGAAACAACCGATTGTTTGTTTTGGGACCATAACAGAAAAACTATTTTCTGTTTGACTGAGCTTTAAATGATTTAACTGCTTACGCTCCAGTCATTAAATGTTTTGACCAATATTTTAATGCAATTTAAGAGTTTGTTAAGATTTGATAACAAACTACATCTTTGAATATATTCAGAAAAACAGATTTGAGATTAAAAATCTTTGACAAGTTTTTCTTAAGAGTTTGTTTTTTGAGTTTTTCAAAGTGCTAAGATTGCTAAGAGTTTTTGATTGATCAAAGTGTTGGAATATGATTCTGCTTGTATTGATTTCAGATTATCTTCTGTAACAAGTGTAATCCTTGTACTCTGTTGAACAAGTTTCGTTTTTGTGTTTGCTGAGATTGGTTGTGTGTTCTTGAGGGGTTCAAGATCAGCAATCTTAGTGTTGGCCAAGGAGAGTGTGTTTCTTGAGGTGTTCAAGGTCATTCTCTTGGTTGTTGTGTAAGTAATCAAGGTGTGACTGCTTAGTGGATTTCCTCAGGGTTTCTGAGAAGACTGGATGTAACTCTGGTTAGGAGTGAACCAGTATAAACAACTGTGTACAATCTCTCTATCTCTAACTCTTTAAATTCAGTTTTATTTTGTTGTTTAGTGGTATAAACAACCGATTGTTTCTACGAAACAACCGATTGTTTTTCTGGTCCTACAACTTTTGCTTGCTGTTTTGGCGAACTGAATTTCTGAATCAATTGTTTCCTTAGATAAATTCATTCTTGTTTTAAAAGTTTGCGAAAACCCTCTTTAAACAATTCACCCTCATCTAGTTTAAAGCCATCTTTTCTTACAATTGGTATCAGAGTTTGGTTCTTGAAAGTTATTCAAGTTGATCCTAAAAATCTTTTTAATGGCTGATAGACTACCTTTTGGGGAAGGTGCTTCAATTAACAGACCACCTTTGTTTTGTGGTTTGAACTACCAGTTTTGGAAAGTAAGAATGAAAATATTTATGGAATCTCTTGACAAAGGAATTTAGGATGCAATTGAAAATGGTCCTTTTATCCCAAAGTTTGAAAAGGATGGATCTGTCATTGAGAAACCATGGTCTCAATGGACTGATGCAGAAAGCAAAAAGGCCAAATTCGATTGCATTGCCAAAAATATTATAACCTCTGCTTTAAATTCTAATGAGTTTTTCAGGGTCTCGCAATGCAAATCATCAAAAGAAATGTGGGACACTTTGGAAGTCACTCATGAAGGAACAAATGAGGTGAAAAGAGCTAGAAAGCATGCTCTTATCCAAGAGTATGAGATGTTTATAATGCTTAAAGGAGAAACAATTGCTGAGGTGCAGAAAAGATTTACACACATCATCAATCACCTTATGAGCCTAGACAAGACCTTTGATAAAGAAGAGATGAACATCAAGATCTTGAAATGTCTTGATAGAGCATGGCAACCAAAGGTAACTGCTATTTCCGAATCTAAAGATCTAACATCATTAAGTGTTGCTTCTTTGTTTGGAAAGCTTAGGGAACATGAGCTAGAGATGAATAGACTCAATGTTCAAGAGAGTGAAGATAAACACACAAGGAGCATAGCCTTGAAAGCATCCAAACACAAGGGAAAGCAAGATTTTAGTGATGATAGTGATGAGGAAAACCTTAGCTTGCTGTCAAGAAAATTCAGCAAATTCCTAAAGAGAAACCGCAACAAAGACAACAACAAGGATAGGTATGGAAACAAGAAACCCAATGAATTCAATTCAAATAACTATACTTGTTTTGGTTGTGGTGAGCAAGGTCATATAAAGGCAGATTGTCTGATGAGAATCAAAAAGATGTTATCAATAGAAGAAATGGACAAGGGCCAAAGCATTTAAAGTTCTTCTTATTAGTCTTTGCAAAAGATGAGGCCCAAGCCCAAGAAGCCCAAGTCCAAACCATGAGGGGCAAGGCCAAGCATTAAATAAAAGAGCATCATTTGAATGACTCTTGTAGGAGGTGTGGATATTAAATAAATAGGTGTGAATGTATTAGAGAGAGTCACATTGTCCATGTGACTTAGTAGGGGGTGTAGGTGTAGTTTTTAGGAGGTGTCATAGTAGAAAAAGGTCACACCTCCCATGTGACATGTTTTTGGTGGGAATTTCAAATGAGTTTCATTTGAATTTTCCCACCCATTTTTCAGCACTTCTTAGGCTATAAATAAGGTGCTTGCCTTTGTAAAATCTAGATTTGGAAATTAGAAGAAAAGAAACTATACTCAAGTTTAGAGAGAAATTGTGAGTCTTGTTGTCTTCTTCTTCCTTTGCCTTATCTTGTGTGCCAATGGTGACCTTCAAGTGGCGGCAACCTTTCACTTATCTTGGAACAAGGCTCCAAGTGGCGTGAATGCATTTCCAAGTCTCAAATCCAGCAAGCTTCACTCCATAAGTGTTTTTTCTTTCATTTCTTTCAATTTCATTCGGTAGTTTCCATGTTTAAGTGTTTTCCATTCATTTCCACCGATTGAAATGGTGTTTTCCAGCTTTGTTTTCATTTTCTGTTCGGTGCAGTAGCTGTATATTTCAATTCTGTCCAGCTTTCATTTCTTGTTCTTCATTCCTTGTTGTTTGATTCCATTTGACAATATATGGACTTCCATATGAGCTTTGGTTGGGTGCAAAGTCTTGGTGAGTTCTTGAATTAGAACATTGATCCAATTCTAAGTAAAGTGCCATTTCATGACCAACTCAAGTTGCTCCTAAGAATGTCAAAGAATCATGTATTCTTGTTATTACATTCACATCATTGTCCAAACAAGAGCAAAGAGAAAAAGACTAGTTATAAGGAGAAGAAAGGCAAGACAAAAAGAGCCTACATAGCTTGGGATGAAAATGAGGTGTCATCTTCAAGTTCTTCATCAACTGAAGATGAAAAAGCAAACATATGTTTGGTAGCTGAAAATGATGATGAATCTTGCAGCTCAAGTGAGGTAAGTTCATGTGCTTCCTTAAATGAACAAAATTATAGTGAATTACTTGAAGCTTTTCAAGAAACACATGATGAAGCTAATAGATTGGTTCTTTCAAACAACCGATTGAAAGATCTTAATAGTGGGCTTGAAAAGAGAGTTAAATCACTTGAAGAGGTTTTGGAAAAAGCAAAAAGTGATTTTGAAAAATTGGAAAATCATTTCAAAAATGCCTCTTGCAAATGTGATACTCTCATTTGCAAAAATTGTGAAAATCTTGAGAAAAAGGTTCACTATCTTGTTGAAACTGTGGACAAGCTTTCAAAGGGGAAATCAAACTTTGAGAATGTCTTGGCATCTCAAAGCTGTGTTTTTGGAAAGGTTGGTTTAGGCTTTAATCCACAGAACAAACAAGATAAGTTTTCAAAAAGTTTTTCAAGAAAATCAGAAAAACAACCGATTGTTAAGACGAAACAACCGGTTGTTACATGCTTTTACTGCATGAAGAAAGGCCACTCTGTTAGGTTCTGTAAAATAAGAAAATATTCTGTTCCAAGTGGTTTTATGAAATGGATTCCTAAGGGATGTGAAGTTTCTAACTGCAAAGAAAAGTCAAACGGACCCAAATTTGTAAGGGGACCAAATCTTGCTGCTTGAAATATTTTATGCAGGAAAATTAAAGAAAAATGAAGGATTGAGTCATCTGATCAAGCTGTTGAAGAAAAAGGCATTCATTGAACCTGAATCAATGCTATGCAAAAGACCTCAACAGTGAAAAGAGGCTTCTTGATCATAAAGCACATGACTCATTGAAGAATTAACATAAGGATAAGACTTTCCTTTATTTGGTTTCAATTTCTGTTTCAAAGTTCTTTCTTATGGTTAAACAATCTTTTTATAATCAATATCATCTGCTTTGAACTCCTCCTGCTCATGGTTAAAATTCAAAAACAAGTTTTTAACTACTGAAGAAAAACAACCGATTGTTTCTTCGAAACAACCGATTGCTTTGGGTCTGACAGCACTATGAAGAAATTGCTTTAATTGCTATTTTGAATTTCTATCTGTTGCATATCAATTTAAAAGAGAGAATCTTGGTCAAAGAATCTGTGTTGAAAGCTGATTATGTTCAGAAAGAAGTTACAACAGTCATAAAGGAATATATTCCAAAATCTTGGAATTTCAAGAGCCTTAATGACTAGTCAAAGATCACATATGAAGACCATGTGATTTTCAGCTTTTTCTGACAGTTTCTGTGCAGAGCAGAGTCAAGTCCTCCCTCTCTGAAAACCAGGTACCCATTGAATGAAATTAAATTCAAATTGATTCTCTTACTGCTATAAAATCTAGTGCAGATTTCTTCCACAAGAACAACCAATTGCAACATCTCTTGCAAAAATCTGTGAAGTGTGTTCTCCTATGTTTTCGTCTCTGCCATCATGGAATCAACTCCTCCCCCCTCAAAGAGAGTCAAAACCAGGGTTGTAAGGTCTGGAGGAAGGCTAGAAGGCTGGTTTTCTGGAGACAATGATCTCATTGAGAAGTATAGGTATGAAACAAGTATCAAGAAGATAAACAACCCCAAGGTTGTATGCTTTGATTGGCTGAAAAGTCAAAAGCTTGATAATGTGAGAAGGCTGCTCAAGGATCAATCTCTCAGAAAGTTCCTGGAGATGAAGGGAAACATTTATCCAGATTTGGTGAGGGTGTTCTACACAAACTTGAAGTTTGAGGGAAACAATCTAGTTTCTCATGTGAAAGGTGTAGAAATGGAGATAACTCATGAAGTATGGACTGTTGTTGCTGGACTTAAGTTCTCTGGTCTGAGAATCAACAAGGGAAACCTTGGTGTGTGGAGGATTTTAACAAAATCCAATTCTACAAAAGTTGCTTGAAGAATAATCATGCTCAAGTTAGTACATGCTCGGTTGGAGGGTTGAAGCTTGATGAGAGATTGCTTGCTCTCATTGTAACTTGGATTCTAACTCCAAGAGGGAGTAATCATTTTGTGCTAACTGAAGAAGATCTGGTTTATATCTTCTGCATCACCAAGAAAATCAAAATCAATTGGATCCATATCATCAAAGAGCACATGCAAAAAGCCATGAGGTTAGGTGATTATCATTATCCATATGCTATTTTGGTATCTAAATTTCTACTCTATTTTGAAGTTAACCTTGAAGATGAAACATCTGAGTTGATCAAGTCAACTCAAGAGTTGAACAATGGATCACTCAGCAAAATGGGTTTTGCAAAAGTAGGTGGAAAATGGATAAGCAAGGATGGTGATCATGGTGCCTCATCTAGTGGTGCTGCTAATCTTGACCAAGAAGAACCTGCTGATATGGATGTTCAACATGAAGATCCACCTGAAGATTATCAAGATGCTGGACCAAGTGTTGGTGCTGAAAATCAAGGAGACAGGATGCAAACCATGTCGCCTTTTGAAAGACTCATGGTGAATAGGCTTGATAGCTTTGCTGAAAATCAAAGGAGCCTCCATGATCTCTGTGTTAGTAATTTCCAAAGGATTGACACAAGGTTTGACAACATGGATGCAAGGTTTATGACTCTGGATGAACAGATTGAAGTTGTCCATAATCAAATCTTTGATCTTCAGTTTGCTGATGAAGAAGAATGAAGGAAAAACAATCGATTGGTTATTGAAACAATCGATTGTTTTTGGCTGTTATTTCTGGTTTTTAAAATTTCTTTCCTTCTGCTGTTGCTGCTTTAATTCTGATGTAATCAAAACAATATCTTGTTTTATCTCTTATCTTTGTCTATTTGTGAAGACAAATAGGGGGAGATATATGTTGTGTTTTGTTTTAAGTTTCTGTTTTCAGTTGATAAAACAGTTTGGGTTATGTAATATGTTTCTAATATTATGCTTTGAACATTAACTATTCATCTGTGCGCTAACAAGATATCAGAAGTTCAATGTTTTGCTCAAAGTTCTATTGCAGGAACTGCTTCAGATTTAATCAGGTACAACACAAGCATCAGGGATTTGTCTTCATCAAATAGGGGAAGATTGTTGAACCAAATGGTGTTCAAGTTTTGAAGAATCCAAATCCTTTGAAGGATGTTGAAGCCTCTGCTATGCTTGATGTTGTTGTGCTGGTTTAGCTTTGTTCTGGGGTAGTTTATATGTTGTAATCCACCATTTGATTAAATCTAAAGTATTAGCATTCTCAATCTTTGTGAAAGTGAAATGTTTTCAAACTAAGTTAAAACAACCGATTGTTTTGTCGAAACAACCGATTGTTTATACTTAGGTGTTTTGAGAAAAAGATTAAAAACTGTTTATAAATGGTTGAATTGTTAAGTACCAAAACAACCGATTGATTCGAGGAAACAATCGATTGTTTGTTTTGGGACCATAACAGAAAAATTGTTTTCTGTTTGACTGAGCTTTAAATGATTTAACTACTTACGCTCCAGTCATTAAATGCTTTGACCAATCTTTTAATGCAATTTAAGAGTTTGTTAAGATTTGATAACAAACTACATCTTTGAATATATTCAAAAAAACATATTTGAGATTTAAGAATCTTTGACAAGTTTTTCTTTAGAGTTTGTTTTTTGAGTTTTTCAAAGAGCTGAGATTGCTAAGAATTTGTGATTGATCAAAGTGTTGGAATAGGATTCTGCTTGTATTGATTTCAGATTATCTTCTGTAACAAGTGTAATCCTTGTACTCTGTTGAACAAGTTTCGTTTCTGTGTTTGCTGAGATTGGCTGTGTGTTCTTGAGGGGTTCATGATCAGCAATCTTAGTGTTGGCCAAGGAGAGTGTGTTTCTTGAGGTGTTCAAGGTCATTCTCTTGGTTGTTGTGTAAGTAATCAAGGTGTGATTGCTTAGTGGATTTCCTCAGGGTTTCTGAGAATACTGGATGTAGCTCTGGTTAGGAGTGAACCAGTATAAACAACTGTGTACAATCTCTCTATCTCTAACTCTTTAAATTCAGTTTTATTTTGTTGTTTAGTGGTATAAACAACCGATTGTTTCTACGAAACAACCGATTGTTTTTCTGGTACTACACCTTTTGCTTGCTGTTTTGGCGAACTGCATTTCTGAATCAATTGTTTCCTGAGATAAATTCATTCTTGTTTTAAAAGTTTGTGAAAACCCTCTTTAAACAATTCACCCCCCTCTAGTTTAAAGCCATCTTTTCTTACACACTTGGCTTCTATGGAATTTTTCATTTGTTGTTTTATACTATATGTGTTATAATTTTTTATATATATTGGATTGAATGTTATTTTTATGAAATGTAAGATGGTGCGGACTAGAGGTGGAGGAACTTCTAATTTGGATCATGTGCGACCAACTGCATCGGTTATAAGAGAACGGGGTGACCCTAGTACTTCAATTCCAAATGAACAGTTTGAAGATTATATTGAACAAGAAGAAATTGAAGTTGATAATGAAGGATATCCAGGAGGGCCATTGGATAAGTCCTTACTCATTAATTATGAACATCATTTAGCCAAACAGTTGTGGGATGGTTTGGTAAGTAATGGAAAATAATTTTTTGTATTTGGTATGTTATTGATGATATATGTTGATTATTGTAGAATCGTGGAAAGCTGAAGGTCATTTCACATGGGAGGAAGATAAATAAGTTAGGAGCACCTTATGAGCGCATACAGGCTGTTGAAGAATTGTCTGGCTTAGGTGGTCTGCTTCATACTAGTTTTGAGAGTTTAGACCGAGGACTGTTGTGTGCTTTTGTAGAGAGGTGGCATGCAGAGACAAACAATTTTCATTTACCGGTTGGGGAGATGACCATCACTCTCGATGATCTATCAAATTTGTTGCATTTATCCATTGTCGGTCATTTTTACACGCAAAAAACCTTAGATTCAGATTTGGCGAATGATTTATTGGTAGAATCCCTCCGTGTTGACCATGGACTTGCATCTGAAGAAACAAGACACTGCCGATGAGCTCATGTGCGCTTGAGTTGGTTAATAGATGTGTATGAAGACGCATGCTCAAGGAGGCAGTGGACTGTGGCTGTCAGAGCTTACTTACTTCACCTTGTCGGTTGCACTATTTTTGCGGACAAGAGTGCTACATCAGTCAGTGTTTTATCTTGGGTTTTTTGTTGATTTGAGGCTTACCGTGGGATATTCTTGGGCATCAACTGCCCTAACTCACATGTATGAGCAGCTAGGAGATTGTAGTTATGCAAACACTAAAAAACTAGATGGTTATGCGACATTGTTGCAGGGGTGGATTTATGAACACTTCCCTTCTATAGGGATGAGACGTATGCAAGCACTGTATTCTGAAGACCAACCTCGATGTAGGCTGTATGATGCTGGAAAAGGTACTTCAATTGTTGTTGTTCGACCACAGTTGGATACATTAACACCAACTTCCATTCGGTTTTGTCCATACAACGAGCACAGGGAAGAACCTCCATTCGAGTGGATTTCCTTATTCTATGGTTATTTGAGGCTTGGAAATTGGACACAATTGCACATGTCAGAACGTGTTTTGCGTCAGTATGAATATACACAGATCATCCCTTGCAACCCATCTGTACTTGGACATGGTCATCCGGATACAAATGAAATGGACCGTCGATGGTTACATTTCAATGATTATGTCATACATGATTATGCCATAGCACCTTATCCCGACACTTGCGTTGAAGAGTACATGTCTTGGTTTAGATCTGTATCACATCATATGTGATTAATACAAATGAGCGTCCTGTACCCGTACCCTCAGATGCACGTGATCACGAAGCAGTGCCAAATCATCCTGGGGAGTCACATCCCGAACATCCTGCTCTGGTATGCTTCTAACAATGTGTATGTATTAATTTGTAATATCTTTTTCTAATAGTATTTCATTCATGCTTGTAGGGTATTTGTCGTAAAATTACACAGACATTGCAACCATTACTTAATCGTGGCGATGTCGTGGAGGGCACCCATGTTTGGGAAGGCATACAAGCAGTCATTATGTTAGCACGATGAGCGACTGATGATAGAGTTGTATATGCACATAGGAATGATTGACAATGTATTATGATAATGTATTAGGATAATGTATTTGAACCTTATTTATATGTTTCAATGTATTTGAACCTTATTTATATGTTTCAATGTATTTTAACCTTATTTATATGTTTCAATGTATTTGAACCTTATTTATATATTTTAACCTTATTTTAACCTTATTACAATGTTTTAGTATTTGAACCTACATCACTTCCGGACACTGCCATCCGTAAGCACCTCACTCACTTCCAGATATGGACATCTGCAGGAACATTTGTGACTTCCGGATATTTTTATCCGCAAGAAAAAATTTTACTTCTGGATATTTTTATCCATAGGCAACATTTTGACTTCCGAATATTTTTATCTGCAGGCAACATTTTGACTTCAGGATATTTTTATCCGCAGGCACTTCACTGACTTCCGGATATGACCATCCGTAGGCATCTTCAAGTATTCATATCTATCATCACCACCAAAGAGTTGAAACATATTCTTGTCTCTATTCACTTAGTTTTTTTAACAAATTCATTCGAACAACAACCCATGACTCCTCTCCCATTCCCAATTGGGCAGCAACATCACAGTAGCCACAATGGTCATCAGCCTTAACGTTGACAACATCAACAATGTATGGATGATACCCTACAGGGAACTGATCAAGAAAAAGAATACATTTTGTTGGTACAATTTATGGTAAGCTTCCTTCATTAGATTTTTTGCATACACAACTATCATGTTGTGAGTGTAAGAAATCCACATGTTCAAAATAAGAAGGGATTCGCTTAGTTGATCTCATGAATTTGGTAGGACGAGACATCTTTACAACACCTTTTGTTTTCACCTTATGATCGGGTGCGTAAATAGATGTCTTCTTGGGAAAGGCAATCTCTTGCAATTTACTTTTGATGTTAACCTTACCTGCAATATCCAACTCTTTGAACCGCTTCACGATGACCTCAAACTCTTTATCAATTGACAACTCAGATGAAGATTGTTCAGTTGCAATGTCTTCAAAGCTTAAACGAGTCCATATCACATGTACTGATTTAAGTGGTATGCTACCAACACCAAACGAAGCCAATTGACACGCACAAGGAAGACCATGAGTACATGTAAGAGTACATCCACACCTACTTTTATCAAACCCCACTGATTTAACTCTATCAACCTCTTCCGAAATAAGGTTCAAAGCATATTTAGACATAAAACCTAACAATTATTTGTAAGCTGTAACCTTAAACCGATGTCCAACCACATGCAGACTCTTTTGGAATGAAGCTTTGATTGCATTATGTTGTAAAATAATCATCTTATTGATGGAATCCCAACAGAAACATAAATCCCCCATCGAATTCTGAAGAACTCCCTGTAGGCTACAGTGTGCCGCCTCAACTCTATTACTTGTGTTTCCTAAGTGCGTCACCTTATCTATCCATGCTTTCACAAATTTTTCTTTATGTGGACGTAACCATGTATCCATCACATAATCAACAAATACAGGCCATGGAGAACATACAACTCGAAGAGCATTGACACAATCTTCAAAGGCCTCAACAATATCACAATCCACAACAGATCCCCACACTTCCATTACTTGATCCCATGTCTCTCTTGGATGCACCAACATTTTACATTTTTCTTTCACATTTTTATCAATGTGAAATCGACAAAGCAAATTATAAGCTTTAGGAAACACCATTCTAATTGCACTCATTAAGGCAACATCTCTATCACATACCACCACCCTAGGGCATGAATCAACTCTAAAAAACAACTCTTTAAGTTTGTCAAGGGCCCACAAAAAAATATTTTCCTTTTCCGCTACTAGTAAACAAAATGCAACGGAGAAAGTCATATTCTCCTCGTTGGCTCGTTCATGTATCTGACCTTAATATAACACTTCTCGCCCACTCTAAATAGGTATTACATACGTATGTAATCCGTATGTAAATATTGGCACCATAAAATAAAATTAGCAATAAATGAGATTCGAGGGTTCCTTCAACAACTAAAGAAAATTTAACCACTACACCAAGCAAATTCTTTAGTTTTATTATGATTTTTATTATACTTATTATTATTAATAATATTAATAATATTAATAATACTAATAATATTAATAATACTAACAATATTAATAATACTAACAATATTAATAATACTAACAATATTAACATATGAATTACATTTAATTTATCTATAATCTACTTGAATCTAAACATAATTTATTATATTATCTATTAGTATGAATCACATTTAATATATGTCATACTCATAGTCATCATATTACCTATTACATTAAAATCAACTATCATATTAATTATTATTTTACGATCATATTGACTTAATTAAGTTCATTATAGGTAGTTGGTTTTACTTGTGTGTTATAGTAAAGAATATTGTCAACAAACAATATTATCTTTTAACATAGAATGATGACTTTTACATTAACTATTAATTAAATCTCTAATACAGATTACTAGTTAGGATATCATTATAGTTTAAACTATAATAATTATTCCATAAATCTATGTAAAAAGTTGTTACTAAATAATCTTTTCTACTAATATATAAATCATAATGACAAAGTGATTAAATAATTTATAATTTAAAATATTTTAAAAATTATACATTATATCAATTTTAATCTATGTAAGTAAATATTTGAAAATATAAAAAAAATTATCGACAAAGAATAAAAAAAATTAAAGGAAACATTTTTAGGATATTTCAATCCTTATACAAGAATCTCAAATCAGAAAAGAAGTGTAATATACAAGCACTTATATAGCCATCTAACAAAAACTTCACAACTACCTATAATAACCTATATTTGAAAATAAGATATCAAATAATTTTATATTAATATATATATATATAATATGAAAGTAAATTTAAATTTAACCACGAGTTCTAAAAAATTAATGATTAAATAAAAAAATACATTAATCAATATATATGTATTTATAGTATTAAAGTTATATTAATATTATATAATTTCTTCCTTTTTCTCTCTATCTATCTATATCCGGATAAAAGTAATATTACTCAAGTCAAATAAAACTACTATACACACACAATAAATATCTAAATGTATATTTATATCAAAATTAATATTAATAATATGAATATAATATTGATAATATGAATATAATATTAATAATATGAATATTAATACTAATAATATTAATAATATTAATTATAATATTAATAAATATTAATAATATGAATAATATTAATAAATATTAATAATTTATACCTATATATAAAGGGGATTCCCCTCTTAACTGTTCTTTTTTTTTCCTATTTTATCCTTATATTAATATTTAATTTTATTATTGTATTATGGTCATTGTGTCATTTCTTATTCTCCTCTCTTAATTTTCTTTTCATTTTAACTTTACTTAAAAATTTATTGTATTAATTTATTTTGGTTATTTGGACATTTTATAATTTTAAAAATTAATAAAATAATTTTTTAATTTTAAAATTTATTTTATTTGTTATTATTTAACTGGAGAGTGGAGAGATTGATTAGTTACTTTTCTGTTTTAAAGATCTTCTTCTCTATTAAATAAAAAATTAAAGATATTTGTAATATTTTGTGGACCACTTTAGCAGGAGAGTGGAGATTTGGTACGTTACTTTTCTTATTTAAACTGATATTCTTTTTTTTATTAAAATTGTAGAATTTTAAAATTGATTTAAGAAACAGATTTTATGATTCTCCACTACACATAACCCACTTATCATACTTCCCACTACTCTTTAACCGCATGCTCTTTAACTTCTCATTTTAATGTTATTAAGAGAAATTGTTTTTGAAAAATAAAAAAAAATACTAAAAAAATAGAAATAAAAAATGCGGATACACAGGCACGTCAGTGCCTGTGTTTTCGCTAGTATGAATATAATGTTAATAATAATATTAATAAATATTAATAATATTAATAATATTAATAATATTAATAATATAAATATAATATTAATAATATGAATATAATTTATTTTATTATTATTAATAATAATTATTATATTAATATGTATAAATTATATTAATATGTATAAATTATATTAATATGTATAAATTATATTAATATGTATAAATTATATTAATATGTATAAATTATATTAATATGTATAAATTATATTAATATGTATAAATTATATTAATATGTATAAATTATATTAATATGTATAAATTATATTAATATGTATAAATTATATTAATATGTATAAATTATATTAATATGTATAAATTATATTAATATGTATAAATTATATTAATATGTATAAATTATATTAATATGTATAAATTATATTAATATGTATAAATTATATTAATATGTATAAATTATATTAATATGTATAAATTATATTAATATGTATAAATTATATTAATATGTATAAATTATATTAATATGTATAAATTATATTAATATGTATAATTATATTAATATGTATAAATTATATTAATATGTATAAATTATATTAATATGTATAAATTATATTAATATGTATAAATTATATTAATATGTATAAATTATATTAATATGTATAAATTATATTAATATGTATAAATTATATTAATATGTATAAATTATATTAATATGTATAAATTATATTAATATGTATAAATTATATTAATATGTATAAATTTTTTATTATATTAATATGTATAAATTATATTAATATGTATAAATTATATTAATATGTATAAATTATATTAATATGTATAAGTATAATAAAATTGATAATATGACCAAAAGAACTTATATGGTTTAGTGGTCAATGCTTCCCCTGATTACTGGAGAGACTTAGGTTCGAATCTTGGCTTGCCTTAGTCATTCTTTCCTTATTTACTTTTATCACATGTTTTCTTTGCCTCCTCTTTGCTTCCATAAAAATTTAAATTGCTAGCCCTTATTTAGGTTTAAATAACCAATGAAATCCGGTTATGGTTTGAAATTAGATCACATTAATCTTAAATGTGGTAATAAAATTTTAATTAATCTCACCAAAAATCCAACTATGCACCCTCATATTCTAACATCACACGGCCGAAACTCATCCCCTAAAGGGATTTTCGAGCCTCGATACACTCTAAAGGGGAACCCGATCAAGATCATGTCTTCGTCCCTCAGCCATACGATCACGGGTCTACCAGGTATTATTTAATCATTATTCACGTTTCATTATATGATTAAGGAATCCTAATCCAATATTTGGTATCAGAGCGTTTATGTTGCTTAATCGATTCTTCTTTCGTTTTCCCTAAATTTGGAAGAAACGAGGATTTTGATTCAACCTATTGTTTTTCGATGTTTTTATTTTGATATATTATTGAACCACTTATTTTTGAAAATCCACCTTGATATCATAAAATAAATTTTAATTTTTTTCGAGATCCATAATTATTTTAAGATTTCGAAAATTAAAATTTAATATGAATGCTATGTGTTCTTCATAATTTTCATGAGTATTTCCTTATTTGGAATGGAATTAATTTTGATTCTATGTTCATCATCATTATTTGTTGTTCATATGAATTTTCGAAAATTAGGAATAAAGAATTTTCAAAAATTAATTATTCTCTAAATTATGAAATTTCGAAAATAATATTTTTCCTTAATTAAAATTTTCGAAATACAATTGATTCCCTTAATTAGGAATGGATTTGATTTGATTGTGTTTTCCTAAAAAAAAAAATTGATATCTTAGTCTCCAAGTTTTTTCTTATTTAGGATAGTATATTATTGCCTTATTAGTTTTCGGGTATTATTATTATTATTACTATTTTTGAAAATAGCAGTCATGTCAAACTTGGAAACATATCAATCTAATTAAAATTTCGAAGACCAAATCTAAAATCAAATCCCTAATATTCCGCTACTCACCTTATCGGGTTTACGAGTAAAATATTTATGCGTTTCCTTTTATTTATCGAATTAAATATGGTAAATCTCATGATACCGTAATTATGTTTAAAAAAAATACTTATTTTGTTAAACTCTTAAAAAAAATTGATATCTTAGTCTCCAAGTTTTTCCTTTTGTTATCATATAATATTAATGAGAACTTAACAAAGACCAAGAGAAAATGAGACTTAAAAACTTCATCCATGTTGTGGCATCAACGTTTAGGCCACATTTAACGAGATCGCTTATCTCGACTTGTGAAGGATGAAGTCTTACCATCTCTCGATTTCACTGATTTCGGAACATGTGTCAAATGCCTCAAAGGCAAAATGACATCCACGACTAAGAAAGGTGTCACTAGGAGTTCAAAATTATTAGAACTTATTCATACTGACATTAGTGGCCCTTACAGCATCGTTGGAATAACAGGACATAATTCATTTATCACTTTTATAGATGATTATTCTCGTTACATGTACTTGTATCTCATTAAGGAAAAATTTGAATCACTTACAACTTTTAAAGATTATAAAACTGAAGTTGAAAAACAACTTGATCTTCAAATAAAAGTTGTGCGATCAGATAGAGGAGGTGAATACTATGTGATATGATTCCAATAGCAAGATATAGATGATTCTTTGACATGAATAAGCATTTTTAATAGAAATGGATCAATGTTCTATGTCTCAAGAACTCACCAAAACTTGCACCAAACACCAAAATCACATGGAAGACCCATTTCTTGCCAATTGAACCGATTAAATTGAACAAGAAAGTAAATGAACCGATTCAAACTCTAAAGAAAGCAATTGAACCGAACAAAACATGAAAAGGAGCTACTGAACTGAATTAAAACAGTAAGAAATTGAAAAGAACCGAACAAAAGTGCAAGAAAAGGAAGATGAACCGAATAAAAGAAACTACACTTGTTTTAGAGTTCATATGGACATGGAAATGGAAGAACTAAATGGAGAAGAGAGGAAACTTATGTGGATGAAGAACTTGGTTGATGAACACGCCACTTGAAGTGTGATTGCTCCAAGATAAGTGTGAATTGCCGCCACTTGAGGGAACCAAGGCTCTCAAGATGAGACTAGGAAGAGGAGAAATGAAATCTCACTCACTCAATCACCAAATTGGGAGAGTTTCTTTACTACAAATTCCAAATCTGCATTATGAAATACCTAAGCCCTCCTTTTATAGGAGCAAGGGCTGGTCATGAAGCTTACAAAACAAGCTAACCAAAAGTCCCTTGCATGCTACTCACTTCTAGAGTCACCTTCTAGAAAATTCTAAACTAATGCCTAAAGATGCTTTTACAAAAGAGGTATCTAAGGTTTCCCTCTAAGCACCTTCCTAAAAACTATATATTTAAACATTCAACATTTTATAAAAGAAACTATAAAGAGAGATATTTATTTGAAGCCCATTCTTTGACGGCTTGTAGACTTCTTTGACTTTAGACTTGATCCTTACTTTATTTTATGTCTTCTTTTAATTTTGAGAAGACTAGAAGGAAGAACTTCAAATGTGAGGGTGGATGTCCTCTTCCTCCCTTAATAAAAGCCTCCTTTATTTGATTCTCATCACTATGGTAGACATATTGATTTGGGACAAGCCCCAGGTCCATTTTATGAGTTTTGTAAAAGCCAGGGGATTATGGACCAATACACCATGCCCACTACTCCTCAACAAAACGGTGTTGCGTAGTATGTTAGCCAACTCCAATTTGCCCTTATTCCTCTGGACTGAGGCATTAAAAGCAGCACTTCATATACTCAATAGAGTTCCTTCCAAATTTGTCCCTAAAACTCCTTATGAAATTTGGACTGGAAGGAAACTGAGTCTTAGATATATGAAAGTATGGGGCTGCCTTGCTGAAGCTAAAGAGGATGTCGAAGACGACACCCTGAAAAGAGGATGTCGAAGAGGAAACCGTCACCCAATCATCGTGAAAAGAGATACACCCTGGACGACGAACATTGCACAAAAAGGTTACAGAGAACCTAAAAGAGAAAGCTAGCAAACAACCTGGAAAAGGGTGTGGAGGACAAGAAGAAACCTAAATTCAGTCCCAATATTGAAGAAAAGAGAATGTAAAGAACATGAAAAAGTATTCAGCCTCAATTTCTAAAAACCTAAACTGACATTCTAAAACACCGAAATCTTGAATGTGCAGATAGTTTTGTTGAACCAACAAAAAAAATAGTATTATTTATACGACATTAATGTTTTGTTTGGATAAGGGAGTGGATTTGAGATGATTTGGAGGGAAAGTGTAAAGAAATTTAGGGTGTTTAGATTAAGGTAATAGAGTGGAAAGTGTAGGGAAAGTTTATGCAAGTTTGTGAGTGATGTGATAGGTGTGATTAAAATTATATTTTTTTTAATTGATAAGAATGTAAGTTTACAAATTTACCCTTATATATTAAAATTGTTTAAAAAATAATTTTATTTATTTATTTATAAATTATAATTATTTTAATTTAAATATTTATAATTATAAATATTTTTATAAAAACTTATTTTTATATTAAATAATATTATTATTTTTATCTTTACTCTTTTGTAATTAATATAATTATTATATAAATTTATTTTTATATTATTAAAAAATATATTTATTTTTATTATTATTTATATTTATAATTTATGATATATAATATGATTAGTTATGTTATTTTATAATAATAATTTTTTATAATTTTGATTATATTTTATAGTTAAATTATAATTTTATTTTAAATAAAAATAATAATAATTTAAGTGTAAAGTGAAAAGAATAAGAAAGTAAATTGTAATTAATTAATTAAGTAAATATATATTTATTTAGTAAATTGTAACTTTCTTTTCGGTGTGTTTTTGGCTTTGGTTGTATCTACATTGATATCTATGCTTTCTTCACAGAGAGTAACCGCTTCCTTTTCATCGCCTTAAACCAAACGAGGCCTAACAGTAAATATAGATCTAAAGTTACCATTTTATGCTTTGGAATGTGTGATAATTCATTGCACGCTTTCAACCACTTGGATCCAAATAGATCATACGGATATGCGCTTAACGTGGCAATCTCTTGAATCAGTGTGAGACCACGTGTCAGTTTTCGGTAACCACAACAAGCCAACCAACCATCATTCTGCCACGAACGGATGACAACGTGAAGCTCCCTCAAACCTAACAACATGCACTGCCACCAACTTTTCGTTAGTATTTAATAAGTCTTCAAACAACTTTCCCTCTTCTCTATTATATAAACGACATCGTATGCAGTTTCGTTACAAACATACATACATACTTTCAATCGATGTCAGCGTTGATTAGGTCACCGACAGTGAGATGGGCGCTACTGCTGGTGTTGGCGTGCGTGTTGTGTGGGGTTCCGTACGGGGAATTGGTCGGGGAGAAGACGAAGATCGCCAACGTGAAGATGAACAAGGAAGTGCAGGATGTGGGACGATTCGCGGTGGAGGATAGTAATCGGATTATGAAGGAGATGGCGTCTGCGAAGCCGGAGCTGACGTTTGTGGAAGTTCTGGAAGCACAGAAGCAAGTGGTGTCTGGGACCAAGTATTATCTCAAGATATTAGTAAATGAGAATGGCGGAAGAAATTCTATAACATACAATTCTGTTGTGGTCGTGAAAGGATCGTCCAAAGAACTTCAAATCTTGACTGTTTCATAATAAACAAAAATAAATATTCCACAATAAACAAAAATAAATATGCTAGTCGATCGACAAAAGAACTTGTGAAATAAATATAAAAATGCTATCTATGTATAATTGGAAATTTCGATTTCCAACACATTAATGCTTTTTTAGTAATAGCCATATCATATAAAGATTTGTCTTTTTTTTATTATATGATACATGTAAATTAAGTGTAAACTAAGTATAGATTCATTGATAGCAGTTTTTTTTTTTACTTATTATTAAACAAATGCTTTTGAAATAATTTAAATATAGTCAGATAAAAAATAATTATTATACTTGTATTAATAATTTTTACTTGTTATTAAAAAATATTTCTGAAATGACTTAAATACTTAATTTTAAATAAATAGTTTCTATATTTATATTAATATTTTGATTTCTGACTAACTAAATATTTTTGTGATATTTTTTTAGGGTAACAATCAGTAAAAATAACTTTAATGGGAAACACGTCATATAACATAATTCATAATATCGATATAAACAACTAATAAAGAATGTTAAATCAACTAATAATGAATGTTAAATTTTAATTTAAATAAATGAGATTAAAAAAAATTATATTACAAGACAAGATATTTTACTTTATACTTACACTACAAGAAAATCATAAAATGAAAATCAATTTTTAGAGACCAAAATAATTAGTTGCAATAGTAACTAAATTAGAGACCATTTTAGAAACTAAAAAAAATTAGGGATGGCAAAGCGGGGCGGGCCGTGCGGGCCGGCCCGCGGCCCGCAGGTAAAAAACACGGGGCGGGATGACCTTTTCAACCCGCTAACCCGCATTAGCCCGCAACCCGCGCGGGCCAGTTGCGGGGTGGAGCGGGCTGACCCGCAAACCCGCAAGAAAAAAATATTGACCCTTAATAGCAGCAAAGCAACCTAAACTGGGTCATGCCAATTAAATCAATTTCAAACACGATAAAGGAGCAAGACACCAGTTAGAGAAGGAGAAGTAAGCAGAGGGTATTTTAGAAGTTACCCATGACCAAACCATCAATTGAGCCAAAAGTTATCTTATTTTTATGAAAAATTAATTAATTAATTGTCATTGTTTTAATATATGCAGATGACGGGGAAGATTATAATTATGAAAAAATGGATGAAGGTTCTACTAAGGTGGCATCCAATGTTATTGAAATGGAAGAATGTCAATAATGTTTATGTTTAATGTTTTGAATTAATGTTTATGTTTAATGTTTTGGAATTAGGTATTTTTAATGTTTTGGAAGTGGAAGAATAGTGATATTTGATATTTATCTTAATGTTTTGATGTTTGACTATATTTGAAAAGGAAGGAAAAAAAATTAGGTTTGATAATAACAAATATATAGGTTTAATTTGACAATTTTTTAATAACAAAATGTAAAAAAATAAATATTTAATTTTTTAAAAAAAGAACGCGGGCTGGCCCGCAAACCTGCGGGCCAGCTCTTATGCGGGGCGGGTCGGGAATTTTAGCCCGCAATAACTTTGCGGGGCGGGCCAACCCGTCCCGCATTTTTGCGGGCCAATGCGGGGCGGGCTGGCCCGCTTTGCCATCCCTAAAAAAAATAGATTTCTAAATTAATTTTTATTATTGTTAAATAGTTTGGTATCTAATTAGCAACCAAAGTTTTAGAGACCAAATTTAGAAACTAAATAATTGGTAGTTAAAACATTGGTTTCTAATTAGATACCAATTTAGAAACTATTTAACAATAATAGAAACTAATTTAGAATTTTTTTTTTAAAGTTTCTAATATGATCTCTAATTTAAGTTATTATTGTAACTAATTATTTTGGTCTCTAAAGATTTGTTTCTATTTCATGATTTTCTTATAGTGTTACTAAATTGAGTGTTGTACCCTATACTTATTGAATTTAGTGTTTTATTAAATGTTTTATAAATTACTTTATACAATTTACTATAATATCAAGATGTTTAATTTTAGACATTTTAATAATGTAAGTTGATTACTCTGTTTGATTTTAAAATTATGTGAGTCTTATAAATTTAAATATGTCTTCCTTAATTCATGGAGATTTTTTCTTGAATATGTTAAATGGAGAAAAAAGTATTTTATGTACTTGGTTGAAGGAGGATCAATTTCATTCTCTTAAAAAATCAATCATGGGCACATTCCATCAATGTCCCTAAAATATAGAAATTAAATTTTTAATTTTAAAATTACCTTTTCAAATTTCAAAAACTAACTAATATTATCTTTAATTTTATGATTTTTTTTAAACCACATAGGTCAATGTGACATAACTACGTTAATGAAAAATAAACCATAAAATATAATAGTGCACATAACATAATGTTGAAATATCTTAAGCATTGATTATATCATTATACCATCATTAAGGATAGACTAATATGAGTCTTAGTAGTTTTATATCATTAAATCGACATAATTCATTCCAAGTACTACAATATTAGTTTTCTACTTAATATGACCTATAAATGAAAGGCCCACGATGGTCCAACAATAATGTCTTAGTCAAAGATAAATCTTGTTATATCAACATAACTCATTATGTATATATAATAACTACTTCACTAAAACAGGATGCATTAAATATTAGAAACAGTAATCTAATGAGCTTAGAGTGTAAATACATAAAGAACATAAACTCAATCATAATGTCAACAAGGGTTTCTAGTTACACCCATTCTTTCAACATGATCATTAAATGTCCTTGGTGGTAGACCTTTTGTCAAAGGATTTGCAACCATAAGATTGGTGCTAATATGTTCAATTGACACCCTTTGTTTTTTAACTTCTTCTTTAACGGCAAGGTATTTCAATTTCATGTTCTTAGCACCCTTTGAATACTTGTTGTTTTTATAAAAGAAGACTGTTGTGATATAATCACAATAAATTTTCAACGGTTTGACAATACTATCAACAATTTCAAGTCCTGAAATAAAGCCTTGCAGCCATAATCCCTAAACAGTGGCCTCAAAACATGCCACAAACTCAACTTCCATAGTGGATGCAACAATGACAAATTGTTTCGCACTCTTCCATTAGATTACTCCTCCAACTAAAAGAAACAAATAGCCAAATGTAAATTTTCTTGTATCCACACATCTAGCATAATCTGAATCTGAATATCCTATCACCTCAAGGTGATCAAATCTCCAATAAATGAGCAGTAAATTTTTGTTCCTTGCAAATATCTCAATACTTTCTTTGCAACTTTTCAATGATCTAATCCTGGATTACTTTGATACTTGCCTAACATTCCAACAACAAAACTGATGTATGGTCTGGTACAAGTTTGATCATACATCAAACTGCCAATGACATATACATAAGGAATTTGTTCAATTTCGTTGTGTTCCAACTCATTATTTGGACATTGCATAAGACTAAACTTATCCCCTTTCTAAATTGGAACGACACTTGTAGAGCATTTTTTCATCTAAAATCTCTCTAGAACTTTATTAATATATGCTTTCTGAGATATGTGATCTATCACGAATAATTTCAATTCCAATCACATAGGATGCCTCACACATATCTTTCATTTCAAAGTTTTTTTAGAGAAATTTCTTGGTCTCATGTAATAAGCCAATATCATTAGCAGCAAGCAAAATATCATTAACATACAAAATTAGAATTATAAACCTGCTCCCACTGACCTTTAGATATATACATCGATCAACAATATTTTCCGTAAATCCAAAGGAAGTGATAGTATCATTAAACTTAAGATACCATTGTCGGGAAGCTTGTGTAAGTCCATATATTGACTTCTTAAGCTTACGCACTGTGTGTTCCTTTCCTTTAATTTCAAAACCTTCAGGTTGATCCATATAGACTTCTTCCTCTAAATTCCCATTCATAAAAGTGATTTTCACATCCATTTGATAAAGCTCTAAATCATACTGAGCTACCAATGTCATGATAATTCTAAATGAAATTCTTTTTAGAATCTGGAGAAAATGTCTCTTTGTAATCAACATCATCTATTAGAGTGAAACCTTCAGCAACAAGTTTAACCGTGTCTTTCAACATTGCCCTTAGAGTTACGTTTGGTCTTAAAAACCCACTTACACCCAACTCCTTTACATCCTTCGGACAATTCAACAAGGTCCAAAACTTCATTTTGATTCATTAATTTCAACTTTTCTTTCATGGTATCTAACCACTTAATAGAATTATTTCTTCATATTTTATATTTAAAACTTTTATACCTTCTCTATTTGTGTTGAAGTTAGTAAGTTGTCCGACTATTATTGTTAGTGTTGGGTTCTTCTTTTAATTAATAATATCACATTTTTTTAATTAGTAATATTGTTATCATTGTTCCTTTTTAATCTAACTTCTTGAAAGAACACTCATTAAATAATTAATAAAAATTAATTTTAAAGATAAAAAATAATCAACTATATTCCATGATTCTAAGTTAATTCTATATACTATCACGAATATCAATGACTCATATTTGTCAAATTGCTCATGATACTCTCTTTCAGCCTTTACAATGCACTTCTTAGTTCAACTCTTACCTTGACAATGGACTAGGGTTATTAACTTATAATCCAAAATCTAATCATGAACTCTATTCCATGATTTTAAGTTCATTCTATATCGGACTCAGTCAAAATTTACTTATTTATGTTATCTTTATTAAGAACTAAGTCTACTAAAATTACTATGTCAAAGACCTATTATTTAGTACATTGGAAAACTGTATTAACACACTTATAAGGAATATTGCATATGTTCATCTCGTCACTTAAAACTTACTACATTATTATGTGCTTCAATTGGAAAACATCAATTTCTTTTCGAGATCATACTTTGGATAACAATGACATTTATAGAGCATGTAGTCAACTTTGGAACACTTTGAATATTGTAGTAATCTAACAATAAAGAATAAGTTACTTAGTCACGCACTTAGTCTTAATATGTTTGTATCGTATACATTTTCGCTAATTCTTTAAGATGATCTTATGCTTCATTTATGAGAAGTAACATCTTTAAAATTATAATGGATATCAAAGCAAAATCCCTAGTTCATTCATCCATTGCACATATATAACATTTAAATTTATTTAAGTTACTAATCAAAAGTTTTATCTAACTTTTTTTTTCTTAAGCCAAATTAAACATTTTTAGATAAAATTGACTCTCTATTTTTAAATACATCCATTACATTTTGTATTAATTAATTACTTCATCTTACATTTATTAATTACTTCATCTTGAATTTATATTCTTAAATTTATGTATATTTTATATAATATTTACAAAATTTAAATACGTATTTTTTTACTATTTCTTACTCAATTATTATTTTTCTACATGTTTTTAAATTTTTATAAACTTTTTAAGATAACTTCTTTTAAATAATTTCAAAATTAAACACTTCATCAATTTAATAAATTTAATTTAACTAATTTATATCATAATTTCAAAAATAAAATATTTATGACAATATATAATTCAAATAAATTTAAAATAAATAATTTTTAACATAATAAAATATTTTATATAACATTTAAATAATTTAAATACGTATTTTCTTTAACTCAATTTTTTTTTATTTTAAAGTCTTCTTAAACATTTTTAGATAATTTCTTTAAATAATTTAAAAATCAAACACTTAATTAAAATCAAACGCTTCCTTTTCATAGCCTTAAACAAACGAGGCCTAACAGTTGTATGGTGAACAACTCATTTAGAATTGTCAACTCATATTTAAAAAAAGGTCAATTATGGTTAGTGTCAAAATTAGTAAATATAGATCTAAAGTTACAATTCCATGCTTTGGAATGTGTGATAATCCATTGCACGCTTTCAACCACTTGAATCCGAATAGATCATACGGTTATGCACGTAACGTGGCAATCTCTTGAATCAGTGCGAGACCACGTGTCAGTTTTCGGTAACCACAACAAACCAACCAACCGTCATTCAGCCACGAATGGATCACGACGTGAAGCTCGCTCAAACCTAACAACATGCACTGCCACCAACTTTTTGTTAGTATTTCATACATCTTCAAACAACTTTCCCTCTTCTCTATTATATAAACAACATCGTATATCAGTTTCGTTACAAACATACATACATACTTTCGATCGATGTCAGCGTTGATTAGGTCACCGACAATGAGATGGGCACTGCTGCTGGTGTTGGCGTGCGTGTTGTGTGGGATTCCGTACGGGGAATTGGTCGGGGAGAAGACGGTGATCGCCGACGCGAAGACGAACCAGGAGGTGCAGGATTTGGGACGATTCGCGGTGGATGAGCGTAATCGGAAGTTGAAGGAGAGCGGGGCAATGAGGCCGGTGGTGGCGTTTGTGACAGTGCTGGAAGCGCAGAAGCAAGTGGTGTCTGGGACCAAGTATTATCTCAAGATATCAACAAATCAGAATGAGGCAAGAGAATCTGTAATATACGATTCCGTTGTGGTAGTGAAAGGATCGTCCAAAGAGCTTCAAATCTTTACTGTTTCACAATAAACAAAAATAAATATGCTAGTCGATCAACAATAAAACTTGTGAAATAAATATAAAAATGCTATCTATGTATAATTGGAAATTTCCATTTCCTACACATTAATGCTTTTTTAGTGATAGCCATATCATATAAAGATTTGTCTTTTTTATTATATGATACATGTAAATTAAGTGTAAACTAACTATAGATTCATTGTTAGCAGTTTTTTTTTTACTTATTATTAAACAAATGCTTTTGAAATAATTTAAATATAGTTAGAAATAATTATTATACTTGTATTAATAATTTTACTTGTTATTAAAAAGTATTTTTGAAATGATTTAAATACTTAATTTTAAATAAATAGTTTCTACATTTATATTAATATTTTGATTTCTGACTAACGAAATATTCTTATGATCATTTTTTTACTTTACATAATCACTAAAAATAACTTTAATGGGAAACACGTCATATAACATAATTGATAATATCGATTTAGACAATTACTAGTAATGAATGTTAAATTTTAAATTAAATAAATGAGAAGTTAAAAAAATTTATATTACAAGACAAGATATTCTACTTTATACTTACTAAATTGAGTGTTGTACCTTATACTTATTGAATTTAGTGTTTTATTAAATGTTTTATAAATTACTTTATACGATTTACTATAATATCAAGATGACAATTAATATTTTAAACTTTTTAATAATGTTATTTATTAATCTGTTTGATTTTAGAGAATTTTGTTTGATTTTAGAATTATGTTAGAGTTTTATAAATTTAAATATGTGTACCTTAATTCATGGAGATTTCTTCTTGAATATGTTAAATGGAGAAAAAAAAATATTTTATGTACTTGGTTGAAGGAGGATTAATTTCATTTTCTTAAAAAATCAATCATGCACCTCCCATCAATGTCCCTAAAATATAGAAATTAAATTTTTAATTTTAAAACTACGTTTTTAAATTTCAAAAACTAACTAATATTATCTTTTATTTTATGATTTTCTTTTAAACTACATATATGTCACGTAGGTCATATATGCATATTTTACATTATTCCACTTGGTCAATGTGGCATAACTACGTTAATGAAAATAAACCACAAAATATAATGGTGCACATAATATAAGGTTATTGATTATATCATTATATCATCATTAAGTATAGATTAATATGAGTCTTAGCGGTTTTATGTCATTAAATCGACATAATTCCTTCCAAGTAGTGCAATATTAGTTTTCTACTTAATATGACCTATAAATGAAAGACCCACGATGGTCCAACAATAATGTCTTAGTCAAAGACAAATCTTGTTATATCAACATAACTCATTATGTATATATAACAAATACTTCACTAAAACAAGATGCATTAAATATCAGAAACAGTAATCTAATGAGCTTAGAGTGCCAATACATAAAGAACATAAACTCAATCATAATGTCAACAAGGGTTTTTAGTTACACCCATTCTTTCAACATGATCATTAAATGTCCTTGGTGGTAGACCTTTTGTCAAAGGATTTGCAACC
This sequence comes from Phaseolus vulgaris, assembly GCF_000499845.2. Lineage (NCBI taxonomy): Eukaryota > Viridiplantae > Streptophyta > Magnoliopsida > Fabales > Fabaceae > Phaseolus > Phaseolus vulgaris. The sequence goes on from NC_023757.2 coordinate 9,669,362, forward strand.
ATAAGATTGGTGCTAATATGTTCAATTGACACCCTTTGTTGTTTAACTTCTTCTTTAACGACAAGGTATTTCAATTCCATGTTCTTAGCACCCTTTGAATACTTGTTGTTTTTAGAAAAGAAGACTGTTGTGATATTATCAAAATAAATTTTCAATGGCTTGACAATACTATCGACAATTTCAAGTCCTGAAATAAAGTTTTGCAGCCATAATTGGCCTCAAAACATGCCATAAACTCAGTCTTCATAGTGGATGCAACAATGACAGATTGTTTCGCACTCTTCCATGAGATTGCTCCTCCAACTAAAAGAAACAAATAGTCAAATGTAGATTTTCTTGTATCCACACATCCAGCATAATTTGAATCTGAATATCCTATCACCTCAAGGTGATCAAATCTCCAATAAATGAGCATATAAATTTTTGTTCCTTGTAAATATCTCAATACTTTCTTTGTAGCTTTCCAATAATCTAATCCTGGATTACTTTGATAGTTGCCTAACATTCCAACAGCAAAATTGATATCTGGTCTGGTACAAGTTTGATCATACATCAAGTTGTCAATGACATATACATAAGGAATTTGTTCCATTTCCTTATGTTCCAACTCATTATTTGGACATTGCATAAGACTAAACTTATCCCCTTTCTAAATTGGAACGACACTTGCAGAGCATTTTTCCATCTTAAATCTCTCTAGAACTTTATTAATATATGCTTTCTGAGATATGTGATCTATCATTTCAATTCCAATCACATAGGATGCCTCACACATATCTTTCATTTCAAAGTTTTTTGAGAGAAATTTCTTGGTCTCATGTAATAAGCCAAGATCATTAGCAGCAAGCAAAATATCATCAACATACAAAATTAGAACTATAAACCTGCTCCCACTGACCTTGAGATATATACATCGATCAACAATATTTTCCGTAAATCCAAAGGAAGTGATAGTATCATTAAACTTAAGATACCATTGTCGGGAAGCTTGTTTAAGTCCATATATTGACTTCTTAAGCTTACACACCGTGTGTTCCTTTCCTTTAATTTCAAAACCTTCAGATTGATCCATATAGACTTCTTCCTCTAAATTCCCATTCATAAAAGTGATTTTCACATCCATTTGATAAAGCTCTAAATCATACTGAGCTACCAATGTCATGATAATTCTAAATGAAATTCTTTTTAGAATCTGGAGAAAATGTCTCTTTGTAATCAACATCATCTATTAGAGTGAAAAACTTTAGCAACAAGTTTAATCGTGTCTTTCAACATTGCCCTTAGAGTTACGTTTGGTCTTAAAAATCCACTTACACCCAACTCCTTTACATCCTTCATACAATTCAACAAGGTCCCAAACTTCATTATGATCCATTGATTTCAACTCTTCTTTCATGGTATCTAACCACTTAATAGAATTATTGCTTCATATTTTATATTTAAAAATTTTATAGCTTCTCTATTTATGTTGAAGTTATTAAGTTGTCCAATTATTGTTAGTGTTGGGTTCTTCTTTTAATTAGTAATATCACATTTTTTTAATTAATAATATTGTTATCATTGTTCTTTTTAATCCAACTTCTTGAAAGAACACTCACTAAATATTAAATAAAAATTAATTTTAAAGATAAAAAATAATAATCATTAAATAAAAATTAATTTTAAATATATATAAAAAATTAATTATACGATAAAAAATAAAAATTATTAAATAAAAAATAATTTTAAATATAAAAAATAATTAGTTAATAATTAAATAATTATATATTATTTTATAAATTAAAAAATTATTAATATTTAAATTAATTTTTATTATTAATAAAAAATTACAAATTAATTTCTAAATTACTATTAATTATTAATATTTTAGTTATTAATTATTTTAGATTTTAAAAGTAGTTTGTAACTAAAAAATTTGGTAATTAATGTTAAATATCAATCAAAATTATCTTAGATATTTAATAATTTTTTAATTTATAAAATATTATATAATTTAATTAATATAATAATTAATTGCTTTTATTTTAAAATTATTTTATATTTAATTATTGTTTTATAGTACATGCCAAAAAAATTAATCCGTCTTCAAGAATTTTGATTCAAGTTCATCAAGGTATGTAATCGATTCCAAGCTGAAAACCATTGCCTTCAATAGAATTTAATCTAATATGCGCTTTTTTCTAACTTGATGTTTTAGTATCGAGCCCTCTTATGCTAAAGACGTCAAGTTCTTCCCTTATCTTCTACAACTATGCTAATACTTCATTTTTTTTTAATCATCCTCATTTCAAAAGTCTTTCTATAAGTGAAAAAACTTTATTTAGTTAAATTATTCTCGAATTTACCAAAAATCAAGCATTTCTCTTTACCTTTATGGGAATAATATTTATGCACTAAGGAATATTTTATCTTTCTCTTTACCTTTATGTGAATACCTATTTATGCACCAAGGAATATTTTATCTACTGTTCAACATGGTAAAAAACAAATGGCATAAATTTAGGAATAATTTGATTAAAGCTACACAAATTCCTCCTATATAATACTGAAGCAAAACTTGAGAAGGTAACTACTGTCAACATTATAAAATTGTAAAATTTGAGAATTTTTATCAAGAAATTTCGGACCCACAAAATATATAATACTATTATGAGAGTTTCAGTTTCTCTATGTACCGATAAGGTTAATGAAAATACTAGCCTTAGAGAAATTATAAACCCATTAGGTAGAACACGTTTAGAAATATATTGTCCAAAGAACTTACACACTTTTCTTTTAGCATTTTCTTCAGTGGATCATGTTATTAAGAGATACACTTGAAAGAGAGCATGAGAGCATCAAATGATCATCAAGTTTATATGATAGACGATGATGTCCGTTAGAAGATCTTTAAAGAGAAGTCTTCATATTTAATATTTTGATTCTATATATTGTTCAAATGATTGTTATATGTTTTCAATTTATTTTGATATCAAGAATTAATTTATATTTATTTTGATATCAAGAATTAATTGATAAAGTTTTAAATCAAAATGAATAGTTGAAATTGAGAAAGAAAATTGTTTGCAAAATTTATTTTAATTAAAGGGCACAAATAATTTTATGAAAATAAATTGTGCTTGAATATTTCATAGAAGAAATATATTTTCGAAGTGTTTTCAATTTGATTTTAAATGTAGTTATGTCTAATTGATAATCAAGTCAGATTTCAAAAAATAAAGCATATAATTGAGTATGTGTTAAAGACTCTTTTGAAATATATTTTCGAACAGGATTGAAACCAAGAGAACGATCGAATCACTCTTCGATCGGTCGATCCTATGCTCCTTCCTTTCAGTTGAACTCTCATACTCGCTTTTCGCTCCTCCTCCTAGCTAGCTCGGGTCTTGGATGGTACCTGCAAAGATACTTCGACGTTCAAATGAGAATTCGATATTTGACACTCGGTGCTATTAATATTGGGTGATGACGTACCTAATTCTTGGAATCTATGTTTATTTATATGATTATCATATATCCTTTGTTATTGGGTTGGATTAGGGAGTTGGGTCATGCTTAGGAGTGCATTACCTAGTGCTTGATCACTAATTAGTCTTGTTAATTATATTTAGGCGTAAAGGTTTTGGCCATGTCGGTCGGTTTAGACCGAGTGCCGAGTCAGGGTTTCGATCGTACAGATCGTACCAATACACTTGCCACCAAGCTCGAGGATGTTTAATTTGAAGAGTCTGAGGTTGTCGTGATGGTTGGGCTTCCGGAGTTGAGACGTGACGTTGGCAGCGCCGAATATGTGATGAGACCCATAATGATGACTTAGGTTTTTTGACGTCATTTGTCGTGAACCATTGAATCGAGGAGATCCAACGGTTGATATGAGAGTGACGCTTCGTCTTTCGGCCTCTTCAAAGGCCATAATTAGTGCAATTCAAAGAAATTCATTGATGGTTATGTTGTGAAAAAGTAGCTTTGAAAATAGTAACGACTAATATTATAATGATAATAAATCATGATTTTAGGCCTAGATAATGTAGGTTAAAATTAGAGGAAAAACAAAAAAATGAAAAATTCATGATGGGTCTAGTCTCGAGGTTTTATGAATGAGAAAATTATTCTACATATACATTCGGGCAATTGCTTCCACCCGATCAATTTTTACTCGCACTCAATGAAAATTTTAAAATCTCATTATGCTCTTTTCACACATTTGTCTATGGATGGTCACATCCGGAAATGAGTAATGAGTTTTGGATTTTCATATCCGGAATGGTGTGTTGTAAATGGTGCTGAGGATTGAAATTCGGAACTCATTTATGTTTGCTTACGGATCTTGACATCCAGAAGGTCATTTATGTTGTCTAAATAAGCTTCCGGATGGTGAAATCCAAAATTGACATATTAGTTCTGGATTTGTATATCCATTTGAATTACGGATATGAATATCCGGAAGGCAAAAATTTAAAATTATTAAGGACAAAATAGACATTTCATGTGAGTGTGCGAGAAGGTTTGAAAAAAAAATCATGTTTCATGAGAAAATGAAATTCAGGTATACTTGAGAAGACGGTTTCTTCTTCTTCTTGCACCTCCATATATTTTTTTGTCACCCTATATAAAATATAAAAATATTTTTTTTATCTTTCTTGTGTTCTATATTTTGGATTACATAATCTTGAAGAGGATTTGGAAATAGCTTATGGATTATATAATCCAAAATATATTTTTATAAATGGTATTCTGAATTATATAATTCAGAAGTTAGAGTAGTTTTTGGATTATGTAATCCAGACATGCATTTAAAAAAAGATTTCCGGATTACATAATTTGGAAGCTAATCTCATATTAGAAAAGACTTTTAGATTATACAATCCATAAACTAATTATGTATTTTAAAAAAAACTTCCAAATTATATAATTCAGAAGTTAATTACGAATTTAAAAAAAAAACTTTCAAATTATATAATTCGAAATATTAAATAAACACATTTTTTTAAAATACCAATTTTTTTTTTATGTGAGAGAATAACATATTAATATGGAAATGGAGACGCTGGAAGAAACACTCAGTTGACAATACTCAATAAACTCTAAGATAGATTGACCCAAGAGAATTTCAAATAAAAAAAAATTCACAAAGTAATTATTGAAAGACGTGAACCAAGAAGCACTTAAAAAGACATTGTCTGTAACAGCGCTTTTTTTTAAAAAAAGCAGCAGCCCCATCACACACATTCTTTCTTTCTCTCTCTCCCTCCATATGCTTTTCTCTCCCTCTCTCCTAATTTTCTCTTCCAAACTTCATCTTTTTTATAATCTGATCATACCACGCTGTAGCTGAGGAGTTAAGGAACATTTCTACCCGATCAGATTTCTAAACAGAGCCCGTAAATCTTGAAGCTTATCCAGATTGTGGGAAATAAAATTCTAGAAGTTGCTTGGAAAACAAGCAATTGAGGTAAGGGAAGCTAAATTTAATTTTTTTATAGCACCCTAGGATAGAAGATCTGAATGCGGAAGGGACGTGGTCCCAATATTGAATTTCTCTTGCAGGGGTGTTATTTGTTTATATATTGTGTGTTTGTTTATATATTATTTAAACTTTATAAATATTATATTTTGATAGTTTGAGAGTTAAATATTGTTTTTGACGTTGGAAAAGTTCTGGAATGATATGAATTTTTAAATGTTATGTGATTGAATGATATGTATTATATGCGAATGATGTAAATTGTATGAAAGTGATGTCATACATTTGGGATAATGTATGAGTTGTTGTTTGATGGTACGTTAAGTATGAAAAGCCTATGTTTAACGGAGATCCTCTGGCTTCACTATGATCTAAGTCATGTAGACTAAGATATTAGGTGGTGAAAAGCTGAGAGGGAGTTCATACACACCGGGTCCCACTGTAGACACTCGGTATTGGATGTTTGAACTAGCCTCAAGACTTAGTTAAAAGTTTCTAATAAGATGTTTGACAAAGTTGTTTTCCTGAAATCTTGTTTGTGTTCGAGTCAAGTTAATTGTTATGAATAAAGATGAAAGTATTAAGAATGAAAAGAATCTTGATAGAGTGGTGAGGGTGCACACTCATGACTAGATCAAGATTATTTTCTATCTTAATTCTAAGTAGCTAGAGTACATTTTAGGGATAAGTTTTGATTGGTTTTTCCTTGTTTCGTATGATTATTTCTTTGAAGTTAATTTGTCTTAAAGATGTAGTTGAAAATTTTTAGTAATTTCTAATCCAATTCTTTATGTGCTTAGAAGATGGCACGTAGACCACCTACTCCTCCTCCACCAGTAGATATGCCCAACTTAGTTCGGGCAATAGAGATGATGGCAACAGCCTTGCAACAACAGAGTGCTACTATGGCACAACAGCATCAGGCCGCCCTTCATCAATTAGAAACAGCTAGATTAGCAGCAGAAGCATCTCAACTTCATCAACAACCCCATACCTTTAGTCTGGAGGATTTTTTGAGACACAATCCACCCAAATTTAATGGCAAGGTAAATCCAGATGGAGCAAACCAGTGAGTGAGAGGCATAAAAAGAATCTTTGAAGCTACTCAATGCCCTGAAGAGAGAAAGTTATCTTATGTCATCTATATGCTTATTGAAGAAGCTGAGTTTTGGTGGATAGGCATGAAGCAAATGATGGAAGACAAAGGAGAAGATACCACTTGGGAGAACTTCAAAGTAAGATTCCTAGAGGAGTATTTTCCTGATAGTGTCAGGTATGCAAAAGAAAATGAATTCATGCAGCTGGAACAAGGAAATCTTTCAGTCACTGAATATGCTACTAGGTTCAAACACCTAGCTAGATTCTACACCTAGACCATGACCGAGGCTTGGAGATGTAGAAAATTTGAGTTTGGATTGAAGCAAGAACTTAAAGAAATGGTGATTCCTATGTCCATTAGAGATTTCCCTGCTCTAGTGGAGAAAGCAAAAGTAGTGGAGAGTTTGAAAAATAGTAGCAGACTTGCTAAGCCTCAAGTGGGAGGACCTTCTAGAAGCACACCCAAATATGAAGATAAAAAGAAGCCTTATTCCAGACCTCAATCCTTCAGGAGTGGAGGGCCTACTTCTCTGTTGCTACCAAATGTCAAATGTTTTAGATGTGGTGGGGAACACATAGTTAAATTTTGTCCTCATCCAGTGCCAAATGTTACATGTGATAGATGCCATAGATATGGTCATGCTACGAAGGACTGTCGTGCCAGACTTCCAGTCCCAAATATTACTGGAGTACATCAGAATAATAATCACAAACCCAGAGCTACTGGTAGAGTTTTTGCCATTAGTGGAGCTAAAGCTTCGAAGTCTGATAGCCTTGTTAGAGGTATTTGTTCTATCCTTGGAACACAATTATCTGTATTGTTTGATTCTAGGGCAACCCATTCTTTTATATCTTTTGATTGTGCTAAGAAAGTTAAGTTGTCAGTCCGAGAGTTAGAATTTAAGTTGGTGGTATCTACACCAATAGAAGGTATTATAGTAACTTCTTCCATGTGTGCTGAGTGTCTAGTAATTATAGATGGGCAGAGATACAAGATCAACATGATTTATATACCTCTAAAAGATTTGGAGGTTATTTTGGGAATGAATTGGTTGTCTGCTAATGATATCCTTATAGATTATGGTCGGAAGAAGTTAATTTTCCCTAAATTAGAAGGAATGCAGGTTATCTCAGCTCATCAGTTTGAGAGAGAGATACAAGAAGGTGCAAGATGTTTATGCTTTTGGCTTATTCTATAGTTACAGATAAAGTACAAAAAGAGATGTTTGTAGTTCAGGAGTTTATGGATGTATTCCATGATGAGATTTCTGGTCTTCCACCAAAGAGAGAGATAGAGTTTGCAATTGACTTGATTCCTGGAGCAGGCCTAGTGTCAATCTCTCCATACCGAATGACACCAACGGAGTTAGCGGAATTGAAGAAACAACTAGAAGACTTATTAAAGAAACAATTCATTCGACCTAGTGTTTCTCCATGGGGAGCTCCAGTGCTATTAGTGAAGAAGAAAGATGGTTTGTCACGTTTATGCATAGATTATAGACAATTAAACAAGTTAACAATAAAGAATAAATATTCTCTTCCTAGAATTGATGATCTGATGGATCAGTTGCATGGGGCAGTTTTCTTTTCTAAAATAGATTTGTGCTCAGGTTATCACCAAATTTCAGTGAAAGCGGAAGATGTTCAGAAGCCTGCTTTTAGATCAAGGTATGGTCACTATGAATTTCTGGTCATGCCATTTGGTGTGACCAATGCTCCAACTATCTTCATGGATTATATGAATCGGATATTCAAACCTTTTCTTGATAAGTTTGTGGTAGTGTTCATAGATAATGTCTTGATCTATTCTCGTACAAGGGAAGAACATGCAGAACATCTTAGAACTGTCCTAAACATTTTGAGATAAAAACAGTTATATGCTAAACTTTCAAAATGTGACTTTTGGATGTCAGAAATACAGTTTTTAGGACATTTCATCTCTGCACAGGGAATATCAGTAGATCCTTCTAAAGTGGAGATTGTACTTCAGTGGGAACGTCCTAAAATAGTTACAGAAATTAGAAGCTTCGTCGGGTTAGCAGGATATTACAGGATATTTATAGAAGGCTTTTCTAAAATAGTGGCTCCTTTGACCCAATTGACTAGAAAGGATCATCCTTTTGCATGGACTGAACAATGTGAGAAAAGCTTTGAAGAGTTGAAAAGAAGGTTGACTAATGCTCCTGTATTGACAATCCCTTATACCAATCAGTCTTTTGAAGTTTTTTGTGATGCTTCCTATCAGGGATTGGGTTGTGTTTTGATGCAGAATAAGAAAGTTGTTGCCTACGCTTCTCGTCAGTTAAAGGTGCATGAAAGAAATTATCCAACTCATGATCTAGAATTGGCAGCAGTTGTCTTTGCTTTAAAAATATGGAGACATTTTCTTTACGGAGTTAGTTTTAATGTGTTCAGTGATCATAAAAGCTTGAAGTATTTGTTTGATTAGAAGGAGTTAAATATGAGGCAGAGGAGATGGATTGAATTTTTAAAAGACTATGATTTCCAGCTAATATATCATCCTGGAAAAGCAAATGTTGTTGTAGATGCGTTGAGTCGTAAAAAGATACAAATGTCGTCGCTTATGATTAGAGAGCTAGCATTGATTGAAGATTTCAGGAGTATGAATTTGGAGGTTTCCATGTCTTCAAATTGCATTAGTTGTAATACACTTGTTATAACTAATGAATTTCTGGAGAAGGTGAAGGAGAAGCAGTTGGAAGATTCAAAATTGAAGAACATCATGGGCTTATTAAATACTGACAAAGCTAAAGACTTCTCTTTAGGAGTGGATGGTATTTTGAGATTCAAAAATAGAATATGCATACCAGAGGATAATGAACTAAAGCAAACAGTGTTATCTGAAGGTCATAAAAACAAACTCAGTTTACATCCAGGAATGACCAAGATGTATCAAGATGTCAAGAAGTCTTATTGGTGGCATGACATGAAGAATGATGTAGCTAAGTTTGTAGTTGCTTGCTTGACTTGTCAGAAATCAAAGATTGAACATCAATGACCTGGAGGCATGTTAACTCAGTAAGACATTCCAGTGTGGAAGTGGGATAGTATCTCAATGGATTTGGTTACCCACTTACCACATACTTTGCGGTAGCATGACTCTGTTTGGGTCATAGTGGACAGGATGACAAAGACGACACACTTCCTACCTATAGACTTGAGAATCTCTATCCAGAAGTTAGCCCAGATTTACATAGATGAAATAGTCAGATTGCATGGTGTACCCTCCAGCATAGTTTCAGATAGAGATCCCAGATTCACCTCTAGATTCTGGCAAACACTTCAAGAAGCTTTGGGGACTAAACTCAGACTTAGTTTAGCGTACCATCCTCAAACTGATGGACAATCAGAGAGAACTATCCAGTCCTTAGAAGATTTGCTTAGGACTTGTGTGTTAGATCATTTGGGCAGTTGGGATGAAATTCTACCTTTGGTAGAGTTCACTTACAATAACAGTTACCAAGCTAGCATAGGAATGACTCCTTTCGAGGCATTGTACGGAAGAAAGTGTAGGACACCTCTGTGTTGGTTTCAGGATGGTGAGAGTGTGTTAATTGGACTAGAATTAATACAACAAACCAATGAGAAAGTCAAAATGATTCAAGAAAGATTGAAAACATCTCTCAGCAGGCAAAAGTCTTATGCAGATCAAAGAAGAAGACCTTTAGAATTCTCTGCGGGCGAGCATGTCTTTTTGAGAGTTACACCGTTCACTGGTGTAGGAAGAGCACTCAAATCCAAGAAAATGACTTCTAAGTTCATAGGACCTTATCAAATTCTCAGGAGAATAGGCCTTGTGGCTTACGAAATTGCTTTGCCTCCTCCTTTAGCTAACATTCACAATATTTTCCATGTATCTCAGCTAAGAAAGTATGTACCCGATCCTAGCCACATTTTAGAGTCTGATTTCATCCAGGTGAAAGAAAATCTGTCATTTGAAGTGAGACCAATCAGAATTTTAGATTCACAAGTGAAACAACTTCGTGGAAGAAGTATTCCCATGGTGAAAGTATTGTGGGATCTCATCTCTGGAGATTCCACTTGGGAAATTGAAGAGGAGATACGAGCATCATACCTTAACCTCTTTCTTGGTAAGTTCATTTTCGAGGACGAAAATTTTTGTAGTTGGAGATAATGTAACAACGCTTTTTTTTAAAAAAAGCAGCAGCCCCGTCACACACATTCTTTCTTTCTCTCTCTCCCTCCATATGCTTTTCTCTCCCTCTCTCCTAATTTTCTCTCCCAAACTTCATCTTTTTTAGAATCTGATCATACCATGCTGTAGCTGAGGAGTTAAGGAACATTTCTACCCGATCAGATTTCTAAACAGAGCCCGTAAATCTTGAAGCTTATCCAGACTGTGGGAAATAAAATTCTAGAAGTTGCTTGGAAAGCAAGCAATTGAGGTAAGGGAAGCTAAATTTAATTTTATTATAGCACCCTAGGATAGAAGATCTGAATGCGGAAGGGACGTGGTCCCAATATTGAATTTCTCTTGTAGGGGTGTTATTTGTTTATATATTATTTAAACTTTATAAATATTATATTTTGATAGTTTGAGAGTTAAATATTGTTTTTGACGTTGGAAAAGTTCTGGAATGATATGAATTTTTAAATGTTATGTGATTGAATGATATGTATTATATGCGGATGATGTAAATTGTATGAAAATGATGTCATACATTTGGGATAATGTATGAGTTGTTGTTTGATGGTACGTTAAGTATGAAAAGCCTATGTTTAACGGAGATCCTCTGGCTTCACTATGATCTAAGTCATGTAGACTAAGATATTAGGTGGTGAGAAGCTGAGAGGGAGTTCATACACACCGGGTCCCACTGTAGACACTCGGTATTGGATGTTTGAACTTACCCTGATCCTTTCTATTGGATTCGCTGGTAATCTTTGGGTCAGGTGTTAGTCTCTAGTAGGGGCATACTTAATGAGTCTTCCGGAAGACGAAGTGGGATTGAAATGAAATCCAATGATTGTGATTGAAAATAGATCCATGTGTGGTCTATATGAATGATGGAATTGGTATTGGAATTTTACATGAAATTACTAAAGAAATGTTTATGAATTATTAGTCTAAATTGGTTCTATTTCCATGAATTATGTTATGGATTTTCTTTGCATTAGCTTACCCTTGCTTTTCTTGCTGGTTTTGAACTGCGATGATTGTACTACGTACACAAGCAGATGATCTTACAGGTGTCGGAGGGTGTTGATTTTGAAACCTGTATTGTAAATATTTATATTTCTATAAATCCTAATCATGTATTAGGAATGTTTTGAAAAACTCCAAGTTTGTAAAGAAACTGGAAGAACTTTTATTATAATAGTTATATGTAAATTATGGGATATTACATTGTCGATGGAAAGAAGATCATGATACACATTAGTAACAATTGAACAACATTAACTCAAAATAAGTTATGGAAGTTTTTATTTTTTTCAATATGTTAATTGTCATTCTTTGCAGGACGTAGTAAGCACTTTGAAATTTAAGAATAAAATTTTAAAACACTTATTTTTGTAAAAACCTCTTGACCATGGGACTATCAATTAAATTGTTTATCTTAGAATATATCTCTTTAATCTTCTATTGCTTATTTAATTTACTTAGAGTCTTCCCTTTAGTTTCTTTACTGTCATATACTTTTATTCATATTTTTTTAAGTGAAACACTCATAGTAAAGGTTTATTTATTACATAATATTTTTTTGGTTACTGTACAAAATTAAAAATGATAAAATGTGTTTCTTTTTATTGAAAATTAAATTATTTACGTTGATATAAATTTAATAATTATTTTTTAAAATTCAAATATTTATATAATCTCAGGATATTTGTTTAAGAATATTTTAACTAAGTAATCATCAATTGAAAGTTTTATAAATTGTTAGTACTTATTTAAGAATCGTTTTTATCGCAAACATATATACAATAAAACTGTTGCTTAGACCACAATCTGGGATTTGATAAAAAAAATTATTAATAGATTTTATATATAAAGTGTCATTGTTTTGACATTTGTCATACATTCATCTAATGATGCTCATATCTATTAGATCTTACAAGGATACGGTTGAATGATTACGTGAACGAGTCCTTCTTGAATATATGGACAATTTTCCTTAGATTAGTCATATTGAATAGTTATAGTTATTTCATTTATCCTTGAGCATTAAAAACATGAAAAAAAAATTATAATCGACAATGATGAACAAAAAAAAATTATTACTATTATTATATACAAATATTTAAGATTTCAATAAATAAAAGTATAATTTCCTTTCAAAATACTATTAATATGTTAATATGTTGTACTTTGTCATAGTTTTGTCTTTAGAAAACATATTGAACTTTAGAAAGCATATTGAAGAGGTAAGTGTTTTTAAACTATCATTAACTTATTCTTAAGGGATTTGAGATTATATTGACATACCGGAACATAATTTATAATAGTATTTAAGATTTAAATAAATTAACTAATAAATATTTTTTGGAAATATTTCTTAAAATAAATTAAATAAATTAATATAAATTATTCTCCATTAGTTTCTACTTTATTTGAAATTTGATTAATGATATATAAAAATGAGCATATGGAAAGTTAAAACTACCGTTTCATATTGTTTAATACAATTAAACTTGTTACTAAAATATTAGTATATTTTATTTTTTTTAATATATTTTTTAAATTTTGCAATAAATATTATTAATATAAATATTATTTATATACTTTATTTATTTTAATATTTTTTTATTTAGATTTAGATATTATTTAAATACATTTAAATTTAAGATTAAAATAATTTGATATAAAAATGAAGAAAATGGATATAAGAGAATTTTAAGTTATAAAAACAAATAAAATGATGAGAGATACTCAGTTTTAACACTATAAAATAAAGCAAAATGATTTTAGATATTTTACTTGAAAAATAAAATATGTACGAAGAAATATTTTCTGTATAGTTATAGATACATAATAATTTATTTTCTCATTATATATACAGCAAATATAAATTTTTATAGCATTATAATACTTAATGTCATACTATTTAACATTGATGCATTCTAATTTAATGTAAAAATGAATATAAATATTTAGTATTTGAGTTACATTACATTTTTTTGTTTTACAACATAAAAATTAACACTACAAAAAAATCCTTTAATAAAATCCAATTTTAGAAAAAAATAATAATTAGTTGCTACAATGACTAAATTAAAGACCATTTTAAAGACTAAAAAAATTATTAATTTATAGATTAGTTTATATTATTGATAAATAGTTTCTAAATTGATATCTAATTAGCTACCAAAGTTTTAACTATCCTTCAGAATTTAAATTTGGTAACAAAAACTTTTATAACTAACTAGATACCAATTTAAAAATTATTTATCAATAATATAAACTAATTTAGAAGTTAATAATTTTTTTAATCTTTAAAATTATCTCTTATTTAGTCATTATAACAACTAATTATTATTTTTCTCTAAAATTAATTTATATTTAATGATTTTTTTTAGTGTAATGACATATTGATCACAAATATATATATATATATATATATATATATATATATTTGAGGCAAGGAGGGTTCCTTCAATGTAGACACCATACAGGAGTGGTGTTGGGAGAGGTCGACGGAAGGGATGAGTTGGAGATGATGGAGGGTTTGGGCGGAGAAGCGGTGTTTGGTGAGGTAGGGGTGGAAAGAGTGTTTTCCCCTCTAGATGATTGTAATCTAGTTGAAGTAAGGGTAGAGCAGGGTGACTATATGGTTCAGAATACGATGGGGAGGTCTACTGCTATCTTAAAGCCACATAGTGCTTTTGAGAATGATGACAAAAAATTTAGGCTGAAAAATGATGGTTTTGAGGCAGCTAAAATTTGGTGTCATGGTAAGGAAATGGGGTATACTCGGTCTGATCGGGAAGACGTTGTTATCCGCAATCTACTTTCTTTAGAGAGTCGGAACGGCTGCAAGTTGAGGAATGAAAGGGGGAAGTCCAAGGTTCTTAGATGATGAAGATAATTAGTATAAATATAAGAGGGATAGGAGGTAACATCAAAAGAAATTATCTAAGAAATTTGATTAGTAAGGAGGAGGCGAATATGGTGTGTATACAAGAGACAAAATGCACTAAGTTAAGTAAGGAGAGTATTTTTCTTATGTGGGGATCTAATGAAGTTGATTGGGTTGAAAACGGAGCAAGCAATAGTGCCGGTGGGATTTTTACAGTATGGAGAAAAAGTTGCTTTCAGATGTCCAGGTTTATTAATGGTAGGAATTTTTCTATTATTGAGGGGCTTTGGAAGGTCGGGTTGGGGGTTCTTGTCACAATCGTGAATGTATATTGCCCTAGTTCGTTGCGGGAGAAGATGTTGGTTTGGGAAGAGATTAGTGTTCACAGGTTGACACAATTATCTAAGGCTTGGTGTGTTATGGGGGATTTTAACTCTATCAGAAGAAAAGAGGAGAGGAAGAGTTTGGTGTCAATATCCGAGTATAGTAGGGAAATAAAAGGCTTTAATGCCTTTATTGAGAAAGCTGAATATGTAGATATGTCGTTGACTAGTAGAAAGTTTATGTGGTATAAACCAAACGGGTTAGTGAAGAGCAGGATTGACAGTTTTCTAGTGTCAAAGGAATGGTGCGATGTTTGGCCGCATTGTAAACAGTTCGTTCATAGTAGATCTGTTTCTTATCATTGTGCAATAATTCCTAAAGATGAGTATGTTGATTGGGGCCCGAAACTGTTTAGGAGTTTGGATGTTTGGCAAAGTGATAGTAGGTTTAAGGTGTTCCTAAGAGAAAGATGGCCTAGCTATGAGGTGCAAGGTGGGGGAATGTACATTTTCAAAGAAAAACTGAAAAAACTTAAAGTGGATTTAAAAGTTTGGAATAAAGAGATATTTGGGAATGTGAATCAACTGGGTGAAGGGTTGCAAAAGAGGATTAACGAGTTGGATATAAAAGATGAAGAAAATGAGCTTGATATGTACGAAAGGGAGGAAAGAAGGTCTCTCTTAGCATATCTTAACAAAAATCTTTTCAAGCAAGAGGCGATTTAGAAACAAAAAGCAAGACAAAAGTGGTTGAAGCAAGGCGATCTCAATACGAAGTTTTTCCATACATCAGTTAAATGGAGGAGGGCTAAGAACGAGTTACATGGAGTCTTAGAGAATGGTCAGTGGTGTGAGAATAAGGATGAGGAAAAAAACAAGGTAAGAGAATTCTTTGAAGCCAGATTCGTTAGAAATGAAGAGCTTCCGCTCAAGCTAGACAACGTCAAATCTATCTCTATCTCCGGAGAAGATAACCAGATGTTGGTAGGTGTTTTTTCAGAAGAAAAAATTAGGGAAGCAGTGTGGAGTTGTGATAGTTCAAAAATTCTTGGGCCAGATGGTTTTAATATGGGTTTCATAAAGTTTTGTTGGGATTTCATTAAGATGGACATTATGGCGGCAGTGAAAGATTTCGAGGATAACGGTAAATGGCCTAGGGGGTCAAATGCGTCTTTCTTATGTTTGATTCCTAAAGTTGAAAATCCACAACAGCTTGGTGAGTTTAGACCTATTTCGCTGGTTGGATGTCTGTATAAAATAATTTCAAAAGCGTTGTCTTTACGGTTGAAAAAGGTTATTAGTAAGGTCATTGATGTCTGGCAGTCTGCTTTTCTTGAAGGAAGTGGTTTGCTAGATAGCGTGTTAGTAGCCAATGAAGTTTTGGATGAGGTGAAGAGAAAGAAGAAAAAGGGCATATTCTTTAAGGTGGATTTTGAAAAAGCATATGACTCTAAGAGGTGGGAGTTCATTTACTATATGTTAGAAAGGGTCGGATTCTGTAGTAGATAGATTCATTGGATTAAGGGGTGTCTAGAGTCGGCTTCAGTGTCAGTTCTTGTGAATGGTAGTCCGACTAAGGAATTTCTGCCAAAAAAGGGACTCAGGAAGGGTGACCCGCTAGCTCCGTTTTTGTTCCTTATTGCAGCTGAAGGTTTGGCGGGAGTGTCAAGGATGGCAGTTGAGAAGAATATGATTGATAGCTTGGAAATTGGAGGGAAAAAAGTGAAGGTAAACATGTTGCAATATGCCGATGATACCATATTCTTTTGTGAAGCAAACATCAAAAGTGTCTTTAATATAAAAGTAGCTTTAAATTGTTTTGAACTCTCTTTTGGCCTTAAGGTGAACTTCTCGAAGAGCAAGATTGGTGGCGTGGGGGTCGATTAGATAATGATTCATCGTTTTACGGCTATTCTAAATTGTGAAGTGATGGTAACTCCTTTTGTTTACTTGGGAATGCAGGTAGGAGGGTGCCATAAGAGATGGGTGTTCTAGGTTGGGGTGGTTGACAGTCTGAGGAGTAGATTAAGCAGGTGGAAAGGTAGGTTCTTGTCAATGGTAGAGAGAATTTGCCTGATTAAGTCGATACTTTCCTCTATTCCGTTGTTTTATATGTCCTTATTCAAAATACCCTTTGCGGTAGCAAATGAGATAGTGAGATTACAAAGGGATTTTTTATAGGGGTGGGGATATGATGGAAGAAAGGTTGCTTGGGTTTCTTGGAAAAAGGTGTGTGAACCACATGAGACCGGTGGTCTTGGCATCATTGACTTAAGGGTTTTTAATTTTGGCGTTGCTTGGTAAATGGATTTGGCGATTGGGATCTGATAAGGGCGGTTTGTGGAAGGAGATTCTTAAGTCTAAGTACGGGGGGTGGAGAGTTTTGAGAAAGGGAGGGAAAAGTAGTAAGGACTCTCTTTGGTGGAGAGATCTGAAGGAGGTTTGGAGTTCGGAGGGTTGGGGTCGGAATTTTGAAGATGCTATCAAGTGGAGGAGTGGTACAGGGAAGGAAATTGTTTTCTGAGAAGACAATTGGGTGAGCAACGGAGCTTTGAAGGAAGTTTTCCCGAGGTTGTTTTCCTTGAGTTTGTCAAAAGAATCTAAGGTGGCCGAGCTTGGGGTGTGGAATAATGGGCAATGGGCTTGGACATTCGCCTGGAGAAGGAGTCTTTTTGAATGGAAGAAGCAATTGGAGTGCTAGTTCTCACAGGTAGTACAAGGTGTGTGTTTGGACTTGGAAAAGGAGGATAGCTGGGTTTGGAAGGATGGGGAGGGGTTATCATATACAGTTAATTATGCCTATAATCGTCTTAGGAGGGGTCGGGAAGGAGAGAATGTCATTGTGTTTAAACAGCTTTGGAGATGTAAAGCTCTGCCTTCTGCACTTGTTACTTCCTGGAGGGTGCTGGAAAATAAGCTAGTTACTAGGGTTAACTTGGAAAAGCGCGGGATTGCAGTTGAAAATCCTTTATGTAGTATTTGTAGGGTGGAGGTGGAATCAAATAACCATTTGTTTTTTGAGTGCAAATTTGCTTGGCTAGTGTGGAGTCGTTGTTTTGCATGGCTTGGAGTGTAGTTTGTGTCCCATAATGATCCACTGCTAAATTTTTCTCAGTTTAGATTGTGTAATGCGTCTGCTTTAGCAAGTGAGATGTGGGGAGTGATTAAGATTGCAATGGTAAGTGAGTTGTGGAAGCATAGAAACAATGTAATCTTTAATGGGGGAGTTGTCGATGGTTTAGAAGTGGTTGCCTTGGTTCAAGTGAAGACTTGGTCTTGGACTATGTCCAAGTCTCTCTCTGGTTTGTTCTTCTTTTCCGAGTGGTGTCTCGAACCTTTGGTCTGTATGACGATGGTTTCTTGAATTATTTTTTAGCTCAGATTGTATGGGTTGAGTTAGGATTGATTAGTAATTCTAGGCGTCTAGCAGTGTGAGTGTTGAAATGGAGTGTCTTAGGTATTTTATGTTTGTATAAGGGTTGAGCCACCCCTGAAGTGATTCACATTTATTTATTTTTTATTGCCGATAAAAAAAACATATATATTTCCTATGTAACATTAAAAATGTTGAACAAATATCTTATATTCATATCCTTATAAAAAATAATAATAAATTATACATATATCTTTCTTTTATCTAAACTCGTTAAATCAAAATAACAATCAATCAATCTCTCTATAATTACCAAAAATATTTCTATTATCATTTAAGGTTTCACTAAAATAAGTATTAAATAAAAATATAATTTCCTTTCAAAATAAATAATTAAAAAGAAAAAATACTAATAATATGTTATGATTACTAAAATATAACCTATAATAGTATTTAAGATTTAAATAAATTAAATAATAAATAGTTTTTTGGAAAGTATTTCTTAAAATATATTAATGTAAATTATTCTCGATTAGTTTCTTTCTACTCTATTTGAAATTTGATTAATGATATATAAAAATGAACGTATGGAAAGTTAAGATTACCGTTTCATATTGTTTATATTTAACAATAAAATTTAATACAATTAAATCGATTCACTCAACAAATATCCTGAACTTGTTATTAAAATATTAGTATATTCTATTTTTTTATCATTTTTTAAAATTTGCAATTATCATTTTTTAAAATTAGTTGTTATCATGTTAATATAAATTTTAAGTAACAGCATAAACTCAAACAAAAACGCATCCCCTAACGCGATTGTGTTCACATCTTTATTTTATTCTGATATTTTATTTTATTAAACTAAAGTTTAATTATTATTAGTTTTTATTATTCTATATTGATTTTAAATTTAATATTTATTTATATAATTTATTTATCTTTTATATTTTTTATTTGGATTTGAGATATTATTTAAAGATATAAAAATGAAGAAATTGGGTATAATAGAATTTTAAGTTCGAAACAAATAAAATCATGAGAGATATTCAGTTTTAACTCTATAAAATAAAACAAACTGATTTTAGATATTTTACTTGAAAAAGAAAATATCTATGAAGAAATATTTTCTATAAAGTTATAGAAACATATAATAATTTATTTTCTCATTATACTCCTAACTATTAATTTGCATAAATTACTATTATTTTTTAACTTAATTACGTATTTATAAATATACCAATTTTAGGTAATAAATCTAAATTTTCATAGCATTATATTATTTAATGTCATACTATTTAACATTAATGCATTCTCGTTTAATGTAAAAATTAATATAAATATTTAGTATTTAAGATTTACCCCCACTTTCTGTTTTAGAATATATATATATATATATATATATATATATATATTAATTCTCACCGGTAATTTTTAATAATAATTGCAATAAAAGATAAATGAAAAGAAAGAAATTGTTTTTTTCTGTGAAAAGTAAAAAAATGTTTGAACGAGAAGAAAGATGAGAAGAGAGAAGTAGTCATAGCAAGCAGAAACGGACTCAAAACGCGTTTATGAACAACAACTCAAGTCATTCCAACCCAAACAATAAATATAGAACGAAGAAACAAGGAAACACACTGTCCCAGAAGGTTGAGAAAAGCACCAGCTATATATACAGCAGTGCCACTCTGTTTTTCCATATCAAACAAAAAAAAATCCCTCTCTCTCTCTCTTCTCATTCTTCCAATTTCTCGTGTCTTCTTCTATCAAACCCTTCTCTTTTCTCTCTTTCAATAATCAAAAATTTCAGAGAGAAAGGAAAAGAGGGTGTGTGCTTTTGAGTTTGATCTAGAGCAGCTAGGTCAATGGGGAAGCTAGTGGAGATTATTGACCAAGGGGTCAGGATTGCGGCAAGGTTTCACTCTAATTGCCCCCAAACAGGCCGCAAGTACTACCACCCTCCATCCCTCTCCGACAACCACGCCCACCACTCCCATGCCGCTGCCAACGTCGCCGGCGGAGTCAAAGAGGATGCAATTGCTAGGAATTTTGACATAATTCTTTGTTCTGTTTGACAGAACAGAACCATTCTTTTTATTTTCTTTATTGTTCTTTTTGGTAGCTAGGCAATACATTCATGTATTAGTGAGTTCAAGTTAATTCCATCTTGAAATTTAGAGACTTCACTACCCTTTATTTGTATTACTTGCTGATTCCTATTCATTTTATTTTGATATCAAGAATTTTGCTATACAATCTGTAAACAGGTCAATATAAACTCTTCCCCTCCAATAACAAAGAATTTTTTTTTATCAGTATCCTCAAAGGAATACAAAACCTTGTGTAATAGGTATTAGTTAAGTGCAATTTTTCCATAACCACACCAAGATTTGAACCCAGATAAAGGTTTCTTAAAGTTGAAACATTTTCATTCTGAATTGAAATACAAGCTCAGGTTGTAATGGTCAGAGTTGCTTTAGGTTTTAGAAAAAATAGGACATTGTTGCAATTGTTAAAATCTGTTGAAAGTTCATGTAAGTTGTCTGATGTGATGATAATGATAGTACTTGGGCGTCTGCAGAAATGTTTACAGCTGTATATCCTTGTTTGAGCTGAAAAGAACTGCTTCTCTTACAACTCCATGTCTCTGTCCAGCATAATAAAGGCAGTTGAATGTTCTTCCCGAGGGTGTTTTGTGTGTGTGCCTAGTGCCTGCCTACTGTTCGAGCGTGGAAAAAATATTGTTGAAAGGGTCTTCAATTTTTTGCATGCTTGACCTTGATGAGAAAGTTCAAACACTCCAACAGCTGCTAACCCACAATTACTTGAAGTTCCTCACAACAAGGTTATTGTTTGAGAACTTTCGTTATCATCTCAATTTTACTCTATTGCCTGGAAGAAAATAGAGTAAAAAGAATTTCTTAGATGATACTGAAAGTTAAAATCTGTTGAAAGTTAATCTCAATTTTACTGTGATATGCCTCTTTCCCCTTCCTTGCTGATAGTTGAATATATTGGTCATGTTCTTATTGCAAAACGGACAATCAGTGTTTCCAGTCATCACAATTACTAGAAGAGGGTTTTTAGTTCTTATTTTTATATTTATGGCCGGATGTTTATTTGTCAATATCTAAACTATAGTTGTAATGACAAAATTGCCTTGGGAAATAACTATAGCAGGCTAGGTGTAATGTGATTGGAGCAGATATAGATGACTAATAGTGTTGCATTATCACTAAATTCTTCTACTGATATAGAGGACTAAGGACTAAGCTTTTAAATTTGTAGCAACTCATTTCCTCACTTCCTCTCCACATGCAAAGTATTGTGACATTTTGAGGGCCATGTTTCCTCACCACTTCTTTCCATGTTTGCCACCTATGTAGTGGGTAGATACATGAGGTCATATCGTGACACCTTAGAGAGATATAATCATAACATATATAATAATAAAATATAGTATTTGTTATATATTGATGTTTTTAAATTAATGGTACAAAATTAACACTATGTTTATGTTTGGATCAGTTCATATTATGTTTATGTGAAAAAAAAAAGTTTCATTCTTCTTTATTTGGATCCACGGTTATACAGGCAAATCTGAGCTTAAATTTACTAGGGTCATTTGTTTTCGGATCTTCTCTCATGAGCAAAGAAAGCAAACAAGATGGAAGTCATCGAAATACTCTTTGCTACTCTGCATGCATGTGAAATCTGGATACACTCAGATGTCTTGAAACCGTTGAAGCGAGTATAGGAACTGAGTGAAATCAATTAGCATGTAACATAAAGAGAAGAATCGATTGAGTATGTTGTTTTATCTCAAAATCAATTTCCAATCATCACATATTGACTTCAGAATTGAAAGTGCATTTTTTTTTAGTTCAAAATCAATTTGCATGCATTACATTCTGAATTGAAAATCGATTGCGTATGTTGTTTAAGTTCAAATCGATATGCATGCACTTTATGAAGCAAAAATCAATTTTGTTGAGTATAGAGAGTTGAAAAATGATTTTGTGGTGTGTTTAAGTGCACACATAATTAATTAGGACATGATTTAAGAATTTTACATATTTCAAATTTTTATTTAAATAAGACTTTAAATATTTAGGCTTTGTATTTATTTAAAAATTGAATACTTTAGAAATTTTATATATCTTATATATTTATTTAAATAGAACATTAAATATTTAGTATTTGTATTTATTTAATATTTTAAATATTTTAAGAATTTTATACATTTATTTAAATAGAACATTAAATATTTAAGATTTTTATTTATTAAGATTTTGAATATTTTAGGAATGTTATATATTTAAATAGAATATTAAATATTTAGGATTTGTATGTATTTAAGATTTTGAATATTTTATATTTTTATTTAAATATAACATTATATATTTAAGATTTGTATTTATTTAAGATTTTGACTATTTTAGAAGTTTCAAATTTTGACTATTTTGACATTATATATTTAATATTTATATTTATTTTAGATTTATTTATTTTAAATATCTTAGAAGTTTTAAGATTATGTTTCAAATTTTTATTTAAATAGGACATTAAATATTAAATATTTAGAATTTGTATTTATTTAAGATTTTTGAATATTTTTGACTTTTATATATTTCATATTTTTATTTAAACAGAACATTAAATATTTATGATTTGTATTTATTTAAGATTTTGAATATTTTAGAAATTTTATATATTTCAAATTTTATTTAAATAGGCCATTAAATGTTTAGGATTTGTATTTATTTAGGATTTTAAATATTTTAGAAATTTTATATATTTTAGAATTTTATTTAAATAAGACATTAAATGATTAGGATTTTTTTTATTTAGATTTTGAATATTTTTTAAATTTTAATTTTATAGGTTTCTAATTTTTATTTAAATAGGACATTAAATATTTAAGATTTGTATTTTATTTTAGATTTTAAATATTTTAAAAAATTTCTATATTTCAATTTTTTATTTAAATAGAACATTCAATATTTAATATTTTGAATATTTTAATAATTTTATATTTTATTTAAATAGGACCTTAAATATTTTGGATTTGTATTTATTTAAAATTTTGAATAGTTTAGGGATTTTAGATTATTATTTAAATAATACATCAAATATTTTGAATTTGTATTTATTTAAGATTTTGAATATTTTACGAATTTTATATATTTCAAACTTTTATTTAAATAGGACTTTAAATATGTATGATTAGGATTTATTTAGGATTTTTAATATTTTATAAATTTTTAATATTTTAAATTTTTATATAAAAAGGAATTTAAATAATTTGCAGAATTTAAATCAACTCAAATATACGCATAAAATCATTTATATTTAATTTTTATAAAAAATGTATTACAAGAATAAAATTGTAAACTTACATTTAACACCTAAAAAATTCTAAATTTCTTTCAACCATTACATCAGTCACAAGCTCCAGTAAACATTTCTCACATGACATACTTCAATCTAAACACACTCACTTTCTTCACATTT
Source organism: Phaseolus vulgaris (assembly GCF_000499845.2). Taxonomy (NCBI): domain Eukaryota; kingdom Viridiplantae; phylum Streptophyta; class Magnoliopsida; order Fabales; family Fabaceae; genus Phaseolus; species Phaseolus vulgaris. The sequence goes on from NC_023757.2 coordinate 9,693,200, forward strand.
TCCTATCATTAAAAACACTTTAACGATGGTTAAAAAAACCATATAAAGACAATTTAGAAATCGTCATTATTTCGGATGTGTTATAAATAAGTTGTTTATAACGACAACGCCAAAATGATCGTTATAAAAGAATATTATCAACACATAAAGAATTGTCGTTATTTTGGCATATAAATAACGGAAAAAAAAATCTATTTTTAAAGACGGCTCCAGGTGGAGTCATCATTATAAAGATATTTTTCTTTTAAAAAACAATATTTTAAATTTTTATATAAAAAGGAATTTAAATAATTTGCAGAATTTAAATCAACTCAAATATACGCATAAAATCATTTATATTTAATTTTTATAAAAAATGTATTACAAGAATAAAATTGTAAACTTACATTTAACACCTAAAAAATTCTAAATTCCTTTCAACCATTACATCAGTCACAAGCTCCAGTAAACATTTCTCACATGACATACTTCAATCTAAACACACTCACTTTCTTCACATTTTCCTATCATTAAAAACACTTTAACGATGGTTAAAAAAACCATATAAAGACAATTTAGAAATCGTCATTATTTCGGATGTGTTATAAATAAGTTGTTTATAACGACAACGCCAAAATGATCGTTATAAAAGAATATTATCAACACATAAAGAATTGTCGTTATTTTGGCATATAAATAACGGAAAAAAAATCTATTTTTAAAGACGGCTCCAGGTGGAGTCATCATTATAAAGATATTTTTCTTTTAAAAAACAATATTTTTAAAGACGGTTCCATCTATATATGTTTTTTTTAAATATTTTATATTATATATATTCACCCTAATCTTTCATAAAATATCGAATTTCTAGAAAATAAATAAAGGCATATAATATCATAATTTAAATATGAAAAATACGTACAATAAATTAAGTATAGGTAACATTCTACAAAAAGTTCTATAAATATATGAAAAAAAATTGTGTCATTCTAATAATTTATCTATCCTAAGGAGTTATATATGGTTACTAAATATTTTGATCATGTTGTCATCACATACTCCAATGCTTGCGAATCTAGCAGTTGTGGGTCATTGAAAAACTGTGACATTTAAATTTTTTTTGAATTAGTCATGAATAATAAAACCCAAATTTAAAGTATTTTTGTATTGAGGTATTACCTGATCTCAACCTCTATTAGTTCCAGCTCACACAATAGTCAACATCCACTGCATAACATAGTAACTACACTCATAACTTCCAGATTGCCTATTGCACTCAAAATAAATGTTATTAAATGAATAAATGAGACATGTTAAAGTGACTGAACAAATATACTTTAAATACCTTAAGCTGCATTCAAATGAGTTTTTTTGCGTTTGCAGTTCCCCTCCCACTCAACATGTTATATCCAGAATAAATACTGAAATAATAAGATTTCATGTTAAAACACATAATATTATATAATGTATAAGTAATAATAAGTGTTAAATAAAATTGTCGTACCTATCTTTAATGTGTTTAAAATAGTTAGGGGGTTTCTTTATGCAAGGAGCAAAACCATGCAGTGATATGTTCTTGAACATATATGATCAATAGTTTTCAATGACGCCTATATAACAAATCAGTTAGTTTCTCTTATTTTAATAATTTAATATAACTTATTTAATAAATATGGACTTACTCATGGATATACAGAGCAAAATAAATTCTTTTTCCTCCATTCTTTAAGGCAGTGGTGATGTATGTTTGTGTTTTTGACTTCTTGTTTCCAAGTGATTGATGAGTTAAGGGTCTAAAAACCCATATGTATATTGTTTCCCCTCATTGAAGCATAATCCACAAATGTACCTAAATTTCAATAAGTTAGTATTAATATTTATAATAAATCAAAAGTATAAAGATTTTAATAATTGAACTTACATGATTCATAATTGCAGAACTATTATGTTAATCTCTTTATTTTCGGATGCAAGGTCCAACAAATCAGACATGTGAAAGTACAACGGTACATCATTGTGCCTTCCAAAAACATTGACATCCCATGGAACCTCTACGACGGTTGTATCTAAAGTTGTAGAACCTTCCACCAATGCTGCCACAGGATCATTAATGGAGAAATTTGTCTTCTTTTGCAGAGACAATTTTGTCTTAGGTTCGTGCTACTTATCAACAAATAAACAAATAATTAAATTTAGAATGTCTCTGCTACAATTGTCACCTCTGATGTCGGCACAGGAACTGCAACATCACTATAAAGGACCTTCTCCACCGTGACCTTTATCAAATTAGAAGGAAAAGGAACATTGTGTAACATTGTGATCCCTTCATAACACTTACCTAGGGCAAAGAATCGGATGGAAGAATCATAATCAACATATAACTCACATTGGCTAGTTGAACCAAAGTCATCCCCCGATAGATCAATCGTTGAACAACTTCCTTTAGTGTTGACTTTCTTAGTAGGAAGCGGGTCATTTTGTACCATAGTAGGTGGTTGCTGCGAGAGTCTTAAACCTTCCCACTGCTTTTCAAACTCCTTGTCCCTCCGCTTATTAAACTCCTCCATTAAGCTTTCTTTAATCTCTTGTGTTACCTCAGCCTTTATATATTGTCGTAATTGTAGCAAATACTCATGGCTAGGTTGACTGAACGAATGTTCTTTGCTATGTTATGAGGGTCCAAAGTATGACCAAATCCCAACCCCATATCCAGCAACACAAACACGTCCAGGGTGCTCAGGTCGTCTGGTAGCAACATTAAGAATATCATCGCTACCATATGGATTAAAAGTCCCCTATGTTGTTTGCTCAACAAGAGAATCCTACAACAAATGAAAAGAAATTATCAAATGTCAACACACTGAATTTAAAATATCACATTGAGAACATATTTCTTACAATTTGTTCAGCTTTTCGTTGTGATTCCTCATAAGTCCATGTGTTTGATGGCTTTAGACGGACACTCTTCCATTTCTCATGTCATAATGGTGGGACAGAGGCTTCAAAGAATCTACACTATTCCTTTCTTCGATATAAGTAGAACATGCTTTAATCTTTTGTTCAAACATCTTATACTCTAACATCTTATAACCACCACGGGATAATAAGTGTGGGGTCTCATTATGTGCCTGATTGGATTTTGATTTCTTCCGAACATCCTATCATCAACATTCAAAAGTTAATAATACGTTAATATAAACTACATCCAAATAAAACAAGTGATATTAATCTGACATTTCTCAATTTCTCGAATCTTCAAAAACTCCTACCGTTAAAAGCTTTTTTCAATCTGCGATATGGGTGGTACTTTGTTAGAAATCTACGATGCCCGAGATACACAATCTTTCTTCCGTGTTTCAACTGCTCATATGATGTCTTCTCTTCACTTATTGGACATGCTTTATGACCTTTTACACTATAACCTGACAATTTTCCATATGCAATGAAGTCATTGATAATACAAAATAACATTGCATGCAATCAGAAAGATTCATTCTTAAACACATCAAACACATCAACCCCTTCATTCCACAATAATTTCAAATCTTCAATCAATGGATTAAGATAAACATCTATGTCATTTCCATGTTGTTTTAGACCAGAGATCATCATAGATAATAGCATGTATTTGCACTTCATACACAAAGCAGGAGGTAAGTTGTAAATCACTAACAAAATGGGCCATGAACTATGATTACTACTTAAATTTCCAAAAGGATTCATTCTATCAGTAGCTAATCTAAGTCTTAAGTTTCTTGATTCTTTTCCAAATTCAGGAAATTATTTATCAATCTTCCTCCATTGCAAAGAATCAGCTGGATGACAAAGTAGTCCATCACATTTTCTATTATCTGCATGTCACCTAAGTTTTCAGCGTCATCTACATTTGCAAACAAACGCTTAAGCCTTGGAATTATTGGAAGATACCAAACGACCTTAGTAGGAGGACCTTCCTTTGTAAATTCATCATTATATTCTTTTTAACCAACTTTAACTTTATAACATGGCAAACCACACCTAGGACATCTTCTTAAATTACCATACTCATTTCTGTATAAAATACAATCATTAGGACATGAATGTATTTTTCTATATTCCATTCTCATCGGACAAAGAATATTTTTTGCCTCATAATTTCAATTAGGTAATGTATTTCCTCCTGAAAGCATGTCCTTTAGCAATTGAAGTAATTTTGTAAAGCTTTTGTTAGTCCATCCTTTCATTGCCTTCAAATTCATCAACCTTAACATTGTTGATAATCGTGTGAAGTTAATTGAACCAGAATACAAAGGAGTCTCTGCATCATTAGACATATTTCCGAAAATCGCTTGAGCAAAAGATTATGCTCCCACACACGAATCATGTCTTATAATCTATCGTCCATTGGGAAATCAACAAACTCCGAAGCTTGGCGGACACTTGTAAGTGTAACAATTCACCATGCCACGTCCATGTTGTATGATTTTTCAAAAACCCATCACACAAAATATGTTCTCTAATTTTGGAAACATTCAATATTCTTCAATTGAAACAATTCACACAAGGACACCTCATTCTTACTCCGTTATGATTACAAACGACATTACGTTGTGCAAACTGTATGAATTCTTCCACCCCTTTTTCATATGCATCATTTATATGTGGTGCATTAATCCGACATCGATCCATAGAGTTGATCAACTAAGAAAACTATTTAATTCATTATAAACCTAAATCAAAATTGTCAAAAGGTCTTACACCCTTGGACTCGGCATCAACACAAATATTATCTAATTCATTATGAAGCTAAAGCAAAATTGTTGAAGGTCAGACATCCCCGGACTCAACATCAACGCGTTCAACACAAACAAATATTATATAATTCATTATAAAAATTAAATAAAAATTGTCGAATGTCAGACACCCTCGGACTCGAGATTAACATGTTCAATGTATACAAATATTATCTAATTTATTATAAAACAAAATCCAAATTGTCGAGGGTCGGACACCCTCCGACTCCGAATCAACATGTTGCATTCACAAATTAATTAAAAATGTAAAGAGTATTAAAACACTAATAAAAAAAGTAAAGAATATTAAAATACTAATAAAAACTAAAAAATATTAAAACACTAATAAAAAAGTAAAAACTATTAAAACAATAAAAAAATATTAAAACACTAACCTAGCATGAAAAAATGGTGCGGGTGAGCGAAGGCACAAGGGCGACCAGGCAGAGAGGAGTAGCAGCGCGACATAGTAGTGTGCGGTGGCATGACGGAGCAACATGCGGCGTCCTTCGGTGTGTGGGGGCATTGATGGAGAGAGGGAGGGAGGCGGGAGGCAAAGTGGGAGGGAGGGAGGGAGGGAGAGAGGCGGCACACCCTAACACAATGTTTATTTCCAAGGGTGGCACTGTAGTAAAGACAAATGAGAGGGTAACACCCCCGTTTGCTTCAGTGTATAGTTAAAGGTGAGTTGGCGGAGAAAGTGGAGCGTTTTTTGTTTCCTCTCAAGAATGAAGAGAAAAGAGAGAACCCAAAGTTGAAAGCCACGTCATATAGCATAAAAGACCATGGTACCCTTGCTTTTCTTCACTCTATACTTTATGTTACACCAGCCATGCCATGACAAGTGCAACACTGCCTTCATGCACAACGACAACAATGGCACTGTGTACGCATGTTATGCATAAGAGATTCCTACTCTCTTTTGTCGCAGGGAATCTCTTTGACCACACTTGAATACCATCAGTTGGTGAGAGTAGATAGGTCATAATAAAGTGCTCATTCACATATATAAAAAGCATGTTTCTGGGAACTTAAGAATGCACTCAAACAAATTCAAGTTATCCTTACAGACTTTTGCATTGGTTCAATGAGTTTGGAGATGTTCGTGAATTACGAGAGTGGTACAAAAGTGAGTTTGGTATTGCATCTTTGATCTCAGGTTAACATTCATTGAGTTTTGTAACGTACCTAATCGATTATCACTGAAAAACAACACATAACATAATCGATTATGTTGTTAAAAATAGTGGATAATCGATTATGTTAGTGACATAATCGATTATCTGCTCTATGTAAATATAAGCTTAATCGATTATGTTGTAGCATAATCGATTATGCCTCAGAAATATTTGGATAATCGATTATGTGATATTTTTAAGTCAGAGGATAATCAGTTATTTTTATCTTTTTCCAAATTTTCGTATTACGTGATTTTTGTTTTTTTAATCAAATGTGTATGGTTTTCAAGTACAACGTCTTCTTCCTCTAGTTGAATTGTGATATTGTTTTGTTTTTCTTTAAGTATGTGATTTTTTTTTAAATGTATCTTTTTTTTTTAAATTTGTGGTTTAAATTTATATTTTGTTTGGATGTTTAGGGTTTTGAAATTTAATTTGTTTAAAATATTTTAAAGTAATTATTTATGTTAATAAGTTTGTAATTTTATATGTGAATTTTTATTTAAAATTCAATAATTATATTACTAAATTTACTATCCCGTTAAGTTTTTATCTAATTTATTATTACTTTTTTGAAAAAAAAATTTGATGAAATATAAATTTTTATTTTATTTGACATTAATTTAAATTACAGATATGAATATGTTTTTTTAAAATATTATTATTGATAAAAATGTTTTTTTATCTTTTTTATGAAAATTAATTATATAAATTATTTTAAAATAGAAATATTAAGATAGTGATGAAATTTATATGATTATTTAGATTATTTTAATTGAATTCATAAATTAAATATATTTATTACTAGGAATCCATTTAAATAAATGATTTTTTAGAGTGTCATATAAAATTCATTTTAAATATAACGCAGTGCTTAATTATTGTTACTATTTTATTAGCTCAAATGTTTGTTACAATTAAATTTAAAAATTATTCTGCTTATATTTATTGTTATTATAATGGTTACCAATATTATTATTTTTATTGCTATCACGTTTTTTTTTATTCTTATTCTTTTATCTTATAAATCTTAAATTTACAAACGTTCATGTTGAGGAATAATTGCATGTTTAATTGTTTATCAAAAAAAATATTTTATTTAAAATTAATATTTTGAAAGAATGGAAATATAAACTGTATATTTATTTAGATATTATACAATTTCATATACTAATTAAGTTAAAATTGAATTATAGTGTTTAGATTATTATTTATATAAATTAATTTTATTTTATATAAATTAAGTTATGAACAATTCATTTTTTTTATATAAGGTCATAATTTCATTATCCATGGCATCATTTTTGAAAAGTTAAAGAACCCGTAAGGATAAAACTCCAGTAGAACATCATGTCGTTCCTCCTATCCAAGGAACAAGAGTTGAAGAAGTTCTTGATTATTCAAGATACTTTAGTATAAAACGTCAAATGATGGTTATGAAAAAATGTTTCACAACAGACCAATGTTATCACCAAAAGCTATGCATTTTTCATTTTTTGTTGCACCGGGGTTTCAATTCCAGAACCATCTGAATTTCCAAGGATTACAACATTTTTCTTGGAATGAAATTTCCGTACTATGAGAACTTGGTGAGAGTATTTTATACAAATCTAAATATCACACCTATTGGTGACCTTTTTCTATTGAGATTTGCTCAAACCAAATACACATAATACAAATGGATTGGATGAACATTGCAAATCTCAGGTATGATGGCGTTAAGTTAACCCCTAGAACGATCCCTGGGGGAGTAAATTTTGATCGAGCACTGACGTTATCAACCATGATTCGTGAAGAGGTACAAGGTCAAAATGTCAGAAATGTAGGTAGTCTGAATATGAGTGACAAACTAATACATTACACATGGATGCACATGTTCTGCCCTCGTGGCAACAACTTCTCACAACTATTGAATGAAGACATTTTCATGTTGTGGTGCATCAAAAATAATATATTGATTAATTAGCCTCATTACATCATGCAACACATGATGAAATGTTAGGATAACAACATGCCTATGCCGCATGGCATTTTGATAACACGAATCACGCAGGTGTATGGCTTTGACTTGTCAAATGATGTAGCAATAATGCTAGGATGTAATCATTACTTTGGGAAAAAGAGTATGAGAAAATGAAATATATTACAGGTCAATGGTGTATGACAACTTGGTAGGTCTGACCAAACAGATGAAGAAGATGATGAAGACCTTGAATTGGTAGAAGAAAATATTCAAGGCGGTCAACTTGAGCCCGCAATCCCTAATCAAACCGAAATGTTAACCCAAATTTGGGACAGAATGCAAAACATCTAAGAAAGTATGAGGAACCTGAATACCCGTGTTGACAAGGTTGATCAAAGGATGAAACAAATTGAGGATACTTTGAATGACATTAAATGTCATCAAGGCCATTGATTGTTTTATCATTATGTTTTTTTTAGGGTTTAGGGTTATTTTTCATGTTGAACATTCATGAATTGTTACTTTTATTTTTCACGTTGAACATTGAGATGATATTTAATATTAAGGTTTTAATGGTAGTTTTCATGATACTTATTTAGAGAATGATATTGTTTTGAATGCAACTTTTTTAACATTTAATTTATATTATGCATAAATCAAATTTAGGCTCCATTACCTTTATTGGAGAATCAAGGCCATTACTTTATATATATATATATATATATATATATATAATTTAAAGAATCATAAATAATATTAAAATTATCTAAATACATTAATTTAACTAAATAAATAAATTAATTAATAAATTGAAAAATAATATAATTATATTTAAATTTTATATTTATTTATTTATTTGAATTCTAAATTATTTTTATTCTTTTATTTATTATTGAAATTTTAAATTATTTTAATTAATTAAAATGTGCACAAAATTAATTATAATTTATTTATTCTTTTTTATACACAAGGGTAAATTTGTAATCTTACACTTTACACAATTAAAAATAATTCAAAATATGTTTACAACCATCACATGACTCACATATTTCAATAAACTTTCCTCACACATCCATTTTAACATACTCCAATCCAAACACCCCCAACTTTCTTCACACTTCTCAAATCTTCACACTTCCACTTCCCCACACCCACAATTTTCCACTCCCCAATCCAAACATAAGGATGTGTTTGGATTTTGGAGGGAATGTGTTAGGATTTGAGGGAGTAGATGTGTGAGGATGTGAGAGGAAAATGTGAAAAAAACGAGGATGTTTGGACTGAGAATTTGAGTGATGTGATGCCTCTGAGGAGATTTTGAATTTTTTTTAAATGTGTAAAATGTTACTTTACAAATTTGTCTTTGCTTATTAAAAAAAATTAATAATGAAATGGAGTTATTTTTGTTTAGAATGGATTTCTTAAAAATTATATTTAAAAAATAAATATATATTAGTATAATTTAAAAATTATAATTAGAAAAAAATATATGTATTCAACAAATTAAATATAAACAAAACTTCAAATAATTTCTTAAAATATTAAACATGTACTATAAAATTAAAAAATAAATAAGATCTTATATAAATAAAAAAAATATTATTTTTAATATTAAAAATCTTGTAGTCATGAAAAATAAAAAATACCACAACAACAAAATATAACGTAATTAACAATAGAAAAGAATTTCATAAAAAAATTATAATCAAATAAATTATAACTCATAAACATAATAATTATACACAAAAATATATTAACATAAACACAACAATAAATTAAATAAAAACAAAACTTCAAGTAATTTCTTAAAATATTAAACATATATTGTAAAATTGGAAAATAAATCACATCTTATATAAATAAATAAAAAATACTATTTTTTAATATTAAAAAACTCTACAGTAATGGAAAATAAGAAATACTATATCAGTAAAATAAATGAGGGTAAATTCGAAAATAACACATGTTGACATGGCTTTCACTCTACATCTCTTCATTATGAGGGATATTTATTGTTCACAAGTATATCCTCTCCTTCTCCTTCCCACAAAACTTCTTTGTCTGTGAACAGTACATCCACAAAAGCAAACAGACCCTAAGGGTTGGGCGCGGTGTGTTGATGGAGAACGCACGACAGAAGAGAGAGTGACGGGGTTGAGTGGCACTGGGCAGCGGAGAAGAGCGCGCAAGGGAGGTCGGGTTGAGTGCACAGGGGAGGCGGGATGGAGGTTGTAAGGGCGACGCGAGGGAGAGTGAGGAGGAAGAAGATGAAGTGAGTGTTGGGAAAAACGGGTAATTTTCCCACTAAAACAAAACCCTAACAGAGCTACCCGACAAATAATATTGAATAAATAAAGCGGAATAATAAAAGAGATAAAGAGGAAAAAACACACCAGAAAATTGTTAACGGAGTTCGGCCAATTTAGCCTAATCTCCGAGCACGGCAAAAACAACTCGCTTTTATTATTATGGGAGAAGATATTACAAATTGAGATATTTAACAGTGAAGGAGGAGCGTTTAATTTATAACCCTCAAACCTCCTTCCCAAACAATGAACCCACCGATGTGGGACTCGGGATTAAGCCAAAATCAACAAATCTCCACCTTGGCTTAATTTCAAATCTCACCTAATACAAATCTTCACAAAACATAACAAAACACAAACTTTGCAGTGCTTCAAATTTGCACCTCCGGGCGCCAACTTCAAATGTGCAAGATATTAACCAAGTATAAACAATGTTCAAACTTGGCCCTTGTAACCACCTTGGTGAGCATATCTGCAGGATTCTCCGTAGTGTGAATCTTCTAGAGAACAATCTCCTCTTCTTCGAGAATTTCACGCACAAAGTGATAACGAACATCAATGTGTTTCGTCCGTGCATGAAAGACTTGATTCTTTGCTAAATGAATAGCACTCTGACTGTCAGAATATAACTCAAGTTGTGTCTGACCAACTCCCAAGTCTTTAAGCAACCCATGAAGCCAAATTGCTTCCTTCACAGCCTCTGTAATCGCCATATACTCTGCCTCTGTCGTAGACAAAGTCACCGTATACTGCAAGGTAGACTTCCAACTAACTGGCGCCTTTGCTAAAGTAAACAAATAGCCAGTTGTAGATCGTCGCTTATCCAAATCACCTGCATAATCAGAATCACAATATCCAACTATGCATTGACCAAGTGATTCATCTTGCTCAAATGTCAATCCAACATCTAAGGTATTTTGGAGGTACCGTAGAATCCATCTCACAACTTGCCAATGTCCCTTGCCCGGATTATGCATGTACCTGCTAACAACACTCACAGCCTGTGAAATATCTGGTTTTGTACACACCATTGCATACATCAAGCTTCCAACTGCATTTGCATATGAGACTTTCGCCATGTATTCTCGTTCTTCATCAATCGTCGGAGATAAACGACTACTCAATTTCAAATGAGGAGCAAGTAGGGTACTTACAGGTTTTGTATCTTTTTGTATAACAAAACGTTATAGTACCTTCTGCAAATACTGCTTCTGTGACAGCCAAAGTTTTCCCCTCGCTCTGTCCCTGTTTATCTCCATGCCGAGAATTTTCTTGGCTTCCAAATCCTTCATCTCGAACTCTTTACTCAACTGAGCCTTTAACCTGTCAATCTCAACTTGGCTCTTTGCTGCAATCAGCATATCATCAACATATAAGAGTAAGTAAATGTAGGAACCATCTTCAAGTCTGCGCAAATACACACAGTGATCATATTTGCTTCTCTTGTACTTCTGATCCTTCATGAACTTATCAAATCGTTTGTACCACTGTCTTGGAGATTGTTTCAGTCCGTACAACGATTTGCTAAGTTTACAAACCCAATCTTCTTGACCATCAACCTTGTATCCTTCTGGTTGAGTCATATAGATTTCCTCCTTCAAATCACCGTGTAGGAACGCGGTCTTTACATCAAGTTGAGCAAGCTCCAAATTCAATTGTGCTACCAAGGCCAACAAAATTCGAATGGAGGAATGTTTAACAACTGGAGAAAATACCTCATTATAATCAATTCCCTCCCTCCGAGCAAAGCCTTTAGCAACCAACCTTGCCTTGTAGCGAACATCTTCTTTATTAAGAAATCCTTCTTTCTTTGCAAATACCCATTTGCACCCAATTACCTTCTTACCTTTTGGTAATTGTGCCAGCTTCCACGTCTTGTTCTTCTTCAAAGACTGCATCTCCTCTTCCATCGCACCTGCCCAATTACCACTCTCTGAACTCATAATGGCTTCTGGGTAAGTGGATGGAATGTCATCAACAACTGGAAGTGCATAGGCAACCATATTCATGAAACAAGCAGGCTTCTGAATATCTCGTCTCTATCTTCTAACTGCAATTGGTGCTGATTGCTGTTGAGATTCTTGGGTAGGAACATCTTCCTCATCTAACTCTTCTTCTGCCATAGGAGAGTCACTTGTGGTATTTCGTGTTGGGATCACCACTGTCGGCTCAAACTCCACCTGCTTCCGGGCACACTCCACCTGTTGTGGAGTACTATCAGCTCCTTCTGGATTTACCTTCTTTAACATGGAAGATTCATCAAAGGTAACATCTCTGCTGATAATCGTCTTCTTTGCCTCTAGACACCACAAACGGTATCCCTTCACTCCAGGACTAAAGCCCATGAAAAGAGCCTTCTTTGCCCGTGGATCCAACTTTGATTCAATCACATGATAATATGCAATAGAACCAAAAACATGCAAAGAATCATAATCAGTTGCAGGTTTTCCAGACCATACCTCTAACGGGGTTTTGCCATCTATAGCAGATGATGGCAAACGATTGACGAGATGTTGAGCGTATGTCACAGCCTTAGCCCAAAACTCTCTGCCTAACTCAGCATTAGACAACATACAACGAACTTTCTCCACAAGTGTCTTGTTCATACGCTCTGACACCCCATTCTGCTGTGGTGTTTTTCTAATAGTGAAGTGCCAAACTATGCCACAATCTTGGCATACCTTCAGGAACGGATCACTCTTGTATTCTCCTCCATTGTCTGTTCGGAGAACCTTAATCTTCCTTCCTGTCTGGTTTTCAGCTTGAGTTTTCCACTTAAGGAAAATTTCAAGCACATCATTTTTGTTCTTCATAGTAAACACCCAAACTCTCCTGGAAAAATCATCCACAAAAGTGACAAAATAATGTCTACCTCCAATTGACGGAGTCTTAGCAGGTCCCCACACATCTGAATGCACATAATCCAGAATACCCTTGGTATTGTGAATTGCAGTGCCAAACTTCACTCTTCGTTGTTTTCCCAGAACACAATGCTCACAAAATTCAAGTTTGCAAGCCTTCGTACCTTTCAACAATCCCTGCTTGGTAAGAATTTGCAAGGATTTCTCTCCAGCATGTCCCAACCTCATATGCCACAACTTCGTTGCCTCTGCATCCTTCTTAGAACTAGAAGTTGTTGCCACTACTGTCCCCACCACTGTACTACCTTGGTAGTAATACAAATTGTTCTTCCTCACGCCTTTCAACATCACTAGTGCTCCTGAAGTTGCTTTAAGAATTCCATCTCGCATCGTCACAACCAGGCCTTTAGATTCTAAAGCCCCCAATGAGATGAGATTCTTCTTCAACTTTGGCACGTACCGTACATCCCGCAAAATTCTGGTGGATCCATCATGATTCCGCAGCTTGATTGAACCTATCCCAGTTGTCTTACATGGATGATCATTACCCATGTAAACAACCCCGCCATCAAGTTCTTGAAATTCAAAGAACCAATCCCGAATGAGACACATATGATAGGTACAACCTGAATCCAATATCCACTCATCTGGATACGATAATGCTGAAAGCGAGACAATTAAATATATATCTGATTCCACATCACTTTTGCATTCTGCAACATTTACATCTTGTGGAGTCTTCCCTTTCTTCTGCAGTTTTTTACAGTTTTTCTTCCAGTGTCCTTTCTCATGACAGAAAGCACACTCATCTTTGGCAACGGCTCGACCTTTAGACTTAGACCTCCCTCTTCTCCCCTTTGTCAGGCTTTGCTGACGACCTCTTGCCATTACAAACTCAAAATATAATATTCAATATTACAAATAATTTCAAACAACCCAAGGGCGAACCTTCGGCTCTTGATACCACTTGTTGGGAAAAATGGGTAATTTTTCCACTAAAACTAAACCCTAACAGAGCTACCCGATAAATAATATTGAATAAATAAAGCGGAATAATAAAAGAGATAAAGAGGAAAAAAACACACCAGAAAATTGTTAACGGAGTTCGGCCAATTTAGCCTAATCTCCGAGCACAGCAAAAACATCTCGCTTTTATTATTAAGGGAGAAGATATTACAAATTGAGATATTTAACAGTGAAGGAGGAGCGTTTAATTTATAACCCTCAAACCTCCTTCCGAAAGAATGAACCCACCGATGTGGGACTCGGGATTAAGCCAAAATCAACAGTGAGTTAGAGAGTGAGAGTAAAGGGAGCCCCGCGTGAACGAATAGGTTCTGGATCTAACATATATCAACGGTTCAGGATGAAACCGCATATATCACACAAATGCATATATAACGATGGTTTAGGTGGGAACCGTCATTAAAAATGGCAAAAATAGCAAAACAATTACAAAAATGCCACCGTCTCTTTTATTACGAAAAATCTTTATGAACCGTCTTTATACGAGGTTGTAGATTTTGTCTTATGTACTAGTGAATCAAATTCTCACACATCCAATCTCTCAAATCTTCAAATATTTCCTTGTGAGCTTTTTTTGTGCTCTCTTTGAGAGTGTTCTTTATGAACTTGAGTGTTCTTAATCTCAAGGGAGGTTAAGAAGGGATAACCTGGAGAAGTTTAATTACTCGTTGTAACTTGAAGAAGTGTGTTTACTCATTGTGACCGGGAGATATTTGATTACTCGTTGTAACCAACTTTTTTGTTAGTGAAAGCTCTTAAGCAATTTATATAAGGGGACTTTATGTAGCTCAAATTTGTGAGTTAGGATAAATTTTTGTGTGTTGTTCTCTCTTTACTCTCACTAGTTGCTTTGTTTTGCTTAAATAGACAGTCAACCTAGATGATCTGATTTATTCTTATTAGATTATATATTAGACAATATATTTTTATTTATTATAAAAAGATTTTAAGGCTCCATTAAATCCCCAACCTATGAAGTCAATTGTGTCCACAACTCACACATTCTTCCTTCTAACTTATGAGTGTACGACCACATTACAAGAAATTTCACTTCAACTGCATCTTAAAGTAGATGAGTCATCGATCGTTAGCCTCGTAATGCTTGATAGGTAAAAAAATGTGTGAAACTTATCTAGATATCACACCAATCAGGATAAATTTACAAATGAAACTAATATGACACACATTTTCGAACTTACATAGTTTGATTGGAGGAATTTTGATTTTAGATAAGACAAGTTATAAATTTCAATTATTTTTACTTTTTCACTTCCTCAATTAAATCAAAATTGATTCTCATTATTTTTAATTATTTGATTTTCTTTTTTCATTCCTTTCTCTCTTTTTGGATTCCTCCAGTTTCCAAAGACCGAATATCGGGGAGTTTCGAACTCCCGAACACAAAATTGAAATTGTGAAATCAGGCGGGAGCCCGAATTGCATTTGATACAGTGTAATCGTCCTAATTCAGAAATTAATGTTCCTTTTAAGTCCATTTCAGGTATTATAAGTTAAAATAACATTATATTAGGAAAAATTGCCGTATGGAAAAAGTGGAATTCGGTGCCTCGTTGGTTGTGTGCAATAGAGTGTGTCCAAAACATTTGTTCTTTTCAAAGATTACTTTCCCACATTTTCTATCTTACTTTTCTCACTCTTTTCTAAACCTTCTTTCTCTCTCACCTTCTTCTTCCCTCTTCACTTTCTCGCTTCAAACTCTCCACTTTCTCACTCCCACATTGAAGGTGTAGAAAACAGACCAACTTTGGTTGCAAAATATGGGTGCTTCGGACAACAACAATCACTTTCTCCAAGTTGTATTCAACAACTTCGACGTTCTTGCTCTGTAAATCTCCTCTCTTCTTTTTCAAATTATATACTTTTTTTGTTTCACTCTTGCTCAAGTTGTGGCAATCATTTTGGTGTCGCTGTTACTAAATTCATTCTATAATTGATCTTTACTCCAGACCCTTGGTTACGCTTGCTTACCCTTTGTAAGTATGTTTCTTTTTTGCTGTATTTCTTTCATTTGGGAAAATGAATGTATGTCTGAATTTTCAACTTTTCTGCCTACCCTTTTGCCTTTATGGTCAGATATGCTTCAATTAAGGCCATCGAGACTAAGTCCACTGCTGATGATCAACAATGGCTCACTTATTGGATTCTGTATTCCATTCTCACACTCTTTGAGCTCACTTTTGCAAAAGTTCTTGAACTGTGAGTTTCTCTTCTAGTCATGTTTTAACTATTACAACTTCATTTTTGCGATTGAGATTTTTTTTCCGTGAAAAGTAAGGATTTTGAAAACAAATCCCCAAACACTTTGCATTTTATTTCCTACTCTAGAATCATTTAGTGTTTACCCTCAAAATTTGTTTCTCGGGGGCGAAGAGGTGTGTTTTTGGTTTTTAGACAGTGGAATAGTCACTTGCTATAAAGCAAGTGGAATTTTTTTTTTAAATGACGTGTTCCATATTTACATTGGACATAGTATGATATCACAGTATCTGAAGAAAATTAATTTAAAAAATATTTATTAAATCTATGATAATTTTATTACAGTTCTAACATAAAAAAATATATTAATTTTTTAAAAATTTAATTTTATTGTATAAATTTATATTATAATTATAAAAATAAAAAACAAATCAGTGAAAAATATTTTTTTATTTTAAAAAATAATCTTAAATATATTTATGCACATAAATCTTTATTGTAAATTTATATAATATATAAATTTATGTTTTTATATTTTATATTTTAGATATTGTAGGAATTTTTATATTGGTGTTTCTGTTATATCAGTGCGTATAACTCAGTTGTCTTTTGTACTTCTAATAAAAGAAATCTTTCCAAAATTCAGTTTTGGAAGGGCTTTTAGAAATTTGAACTTTTTCATTTTTGATGTTGGAACTGAGCTAAGCATGAGTGTTATCATAATCCTGATATTCATTTTTCAATTTTGACATCTAAAATTTCACTCCGGAAAGAGGGTTTAAATTTTTTCTGCTTCGTAGTACGTGATAGTAAAATAATAAAATAAATTTAAGAAATTTTTTCCAATTTAATATTTGAAACTTTATCAGAATTGGAATCCGTGATGATCAGATTGGATTCGGAGATGAGGTTTTCATTTATTTCTCACTATGTTGAAGGGAAGTAAAGTGAGGGAGGAAAAATTAAATTAAATTAAATTTTAAAATTGTTAAAAAGATTCTAAAAAATTTAACTAAGAGTAGGAATAATAAGTTTTAAATGGTTTGTGAAAAGAAAAAAATATTAAATTATGTAACGTTTAATATAAATTGGTTTTGTGGATAATTTAAATATTTTTAAATTTTAAAAATAGAAAAAAATGTTAAATTTTTGTAAATATTTATTATTATCGGTAAATTAATTTTTTTGATATGATTTTAAACAATACAGTTAGGAAATGTTAAACAAAAATATAGATAATATAATTTTAAATTATTCAATTGATATTTATTTTAAAAAATACACAAATAATTTTATTTATTTTTTCTTATTGCTTATTTTGATATGTTATTAACGAACTAAAAATACAAAATTTAATTTCAGTCTCAATATTTTAATTTTTTCTTTCAATTTATTTTTATTATAAAAATACAAATTAGAATTTATTATTCCCAAGTCCAATTTATTATAAGAATATAATTTATCATTTATTTTCTCCATTATAATTAATTAGTTCAAAATATTTTATTTTATTTTATTCTCTTTATATTTATATTATCCTATAAAATAATCCTATGTATGCAACAACTATTATATATAAATAACCGAAGATTAAAGTTATATGTGCTAGGGCTAGCTTCATGTTTCCATTTTGCCTTGACTTTTTTTGTTTTTTATGCAAGACTTGATGAAATAAAGATAAGAGACTGTGCCATCCTATCATTTTTTTCACAAATGGTACGGATTTGGTAATTAATTCTCCAATACACATTATAACTAAACATTGTTTTACTTTTCTTCCACTCACATATTCACGGTTTTTCTTTTCTTTCCTTCACAATCTCACAAAAAAAGGGGTATCCTTTCCTTTTTTTTCCTCCCTCATTTCTTTGCACCTATCCCAAACGATGTAAACTTTAACACAAATCTTTTGATAATAATAACTTATTACGGTTTAAATGGAATACATACAAGGATTTTGAGGTATCAACCCCCGCTAGAAGCGTATAGGAATGTTGAACTTTGGATAACATAGACTCTTATCATTCTTTACAATAGTGGAATGATACAAATCTTCTAGAGTTTAGTTTCAATTTGGTCTATTCCAAGAGAACTCTACCATGCCTAACAAACAATTTGGAAAAACTACACAAAAATTGGTATGTGGAGACGACTTGGCGAAAATTGGCAGATTAAACATGGAAAGTGAATCAACCACCAAGAACTAGCATTAAATGGTCGTGCAATGCATGTACCTTTGTTCATCCACACACATAACAAAATCCATCAATCCTAGTTGAAACTAAGAAAAATATTTTATTAACACTCTCTCTCACTAACACATTTGACACCACTTGCGTGGCACTAATTGACGCTGCAGACGTCGTGACATTTGACGAAGACGTGACACTGACTCTAGATTATAATATATGACCCATAGCACACGCAAAACTGGTTACCCGTGTGTCTGTAAGTGGTTACTTATGTGACATTTATAGTCACTCACTATTCATGGAAAAAAAATCAATTTTTTTTAATAAGAATCATATATTATATCGGTTGTTTCTAAAAATCGATGTGATATATTCTTTTTTATCCTATTTTGAAGCTCGCGCCGCTCATTCACGCACAATCTCACTCTGTCACGTCATTGTCACGTCTACCACGTCAAATGTGTGTCATGTACAGAGAGTGTCAACATATTAGGAAACTAATTTTAATTATCCACAAAAGAATTTTACTGACATTTATTTGCAGTTACAATAAGAATATTACCCAAATTCGTTCTCATTTGAACAATTCAATTCACCTCAACCACAATTTGTAATGAATAGTAGAAAACAATCATTTGTGTCCATTGATTTATTGTTTAACTTGTTTGGAGTGAATTTAAATACACCACCTTATGTTAATATTTACAAGCAACATATTCATCCAACACACATTTTTAAAATGAAGGAGAAAGTTGTTCCATTTCATTCCAAATGAATACACCACCCACACAATTTGAATACAGTGACAAATCGCAACAACCGTCCGCACTCATCATGACGCAACCCATCACATAGCAGACGTAGTCATCAATGTAGAATTGCTCACCATTAGAGTCTCAAGGGGTCCAACACATTTAAAATGAATTGTCAAGTTTTAAAATATCACATTAATTTTACTAACACCTAATTACTTAATATTATATTTATAACATTTTATTTTTTGGTTTAATATAACTTTATTAATTGACTTTGTTGTTTTAAAATTATCTACTGCATTTTTTTATATCAAATTAACATGACTATATCATATGAAAATAAATTTTACTCACACCTAACTACATTAACATTATATTTATAACATTTTATTTTTTGGTTTAATATAACTTTATTAATTGACTTTGCTCTTTCAAACTTATCTACTACAATTTTTTTACATCAAACTAACATGATTATAGCATCCATAATAATGAAAATAAATTTTACTTATATATAGTTACATCAACTTTACATTTTAAACATTTAATTATTTGCTTAATTTAACATTAACATTATTATTTATCTATTTTTAATTTTATTTTCATACAACAGTTTTTATCCTTAATTACATTTATAAATTCAAGTTATGTTATTGCAATTTTTAAAATCCTATGTTAATTTAGTGTCACAAATAATAATAACATTAATATTATTTTCAATAATAACATTAATATTTTTTATTTTCTTCCTTCTCACAAACAAAGTCCAATTTAAATTAAACATTTTTAATTAATTATTTTATATTTGTTTTGTAAATACTTATTACTTATATTTCTAATTTTTTAAGCACGATGAATATTTTTTTTCTATAGAGAACCAATAGATTTCTCTATTTTTTATATTTGCTTTACATCTGTTTGTGTGTTGTTTCTCCAATATAATAGTTTGGTGCTAATTTCAGGCTTCCCATTTGGCCCTTTGCCAAGTTGATATTCAGTTGTTGGTTGGTTCTGCCTCACTTCAATGGAGCTGCAGTTGTGTACAAGAATTACATCAGACCATTCTATATGAACCCACAAATTCCAATTCCACAAGGATCTCAAATCTGGTATTTTCCCCAAAAGAAGTCCTTATTCAGTGGCTCAGATGATGTTTTGAGTGCTGCTGAGAGATACATGGAAGAGCATGGTACAGAAGCCTTTGAAAGACTTATAACCAAGGTACACACACATTACTAATGCTTTTAGTCCACAATAACTGCTCCTGCTTCTAAGTTAAGATCTTTGTAAATTTTGAACACTGTGGCTTTTGGGACTATTCAGCTTTGCTCAGGGAATTGCATGTTAAAATCAGAATTATACATAATTTATTTGTGAACTAAAATCAGAACTGTGGACAATAACTGGCTAGCATGGGAGATAACTGTCTTGTATAAGTCTTGTTTGTATTTCATTTAAAACTTATGGTTGCATGAATTCCAATGCATTTCAACTCACAAGTAACAAAGGGATCCTTTGCAAAAGTAAGTCAAAGGTAACTTAACCACAAACATATTGTTGAAGTTACCAAACTTAATATCAGAGTAGTTTTCAATTTTCTAATTGAGTTCTCAAAAGAAAGTTTGTATGAATCATTTGAGGTAGAGAACCAGGAATTACAAGCTGAAATTTCATTTACAAGTTGAAATTTCATTTGGGTTTGGAACAATATTTTAATCCATGGAAAACATAATTGGTTTTGATGTGCAGAATGACAGACAGGCTAGGACAAGGAGGACTGGAAATTACATGATCTTTGATGACGACTATAGATATTGAACTTTGTTATTTTTTCTAACAAGATATTGAATGTTAAAGCATCATTGCTAATATTTCATTTAATCATATTTTGTGATGTTTGATGATGACCTATTGAACTATGTTATTGGGTCACTTGTTCTCTAACTCCCTTCCCTATTTTTAAAGTAGTGTATCTTGTAATGATTAATTTAGTTATATTTGATAAGTAACAAGGTAAAATAAAAAATAAATATTTTTGTAGTAGTTAATAGAAAAATAAGATTGCAACAAGGGTCAATTTAGAAATGCAAGGGATTGTGGTTGAAAGCCTTTTGTGTAGTCTTTGTGGGGTAGAGGAAGAGACTCGTCGTCATTTGTTATGCAGATTTGCTTGGTTTGTATGTAGTCATTGTTTGGCTTGGCTTGGTGTGACGAACAATGATACACGGTTAAATTTTTTTCAGTTTAGGTTGTGTAACACCTTTGATTCTGTTAACGATGTTTGGGGAGCAATTTAGATTGTAGTAGTTAGCGAGATTTGGAATCACAAGAATAATGTCATTCTCAAAGGAGGGTTGTTTGCTAGGATTCAATTAAAGGTTTGGTCTTGGGTTATATCCAAATCACATTTTGTTTTTTTTTTCTCTTACTGACTGGTGTCTTGATCCATTGGTTTGTGAGGGTTGGCAGAATATGTATAAGGGTTAAACCACCCTGGACTGGTTCATATTTAATTTATTGTTTATTGTTGATTACAAAACAACTATAATAAAAATTATATAAGATTTTTTCATCTACTTAATATTTATTTGTTTAAATTTCTAAGATCAAACATTTAATTTTAAATTACTTCAAATTTTTATTTTATTATATATATATATAAATATAATGAGTATATTATTAAATCACCCAAATATATATAAATATAATGAGTATATATAAATCACCCTTATCATATATTATAGTTATTATAAAATTTAAAATAAATATATATTCCATTTCATACATACAATTTATATTTTATTTACGAACTAAAAATTTATATTTTAAATTAAATTAAGAAATGTGTATAATTACAATAAGGAAATAATTAAATGACATAAAATAATATTTGGAATACCTCACTAAATAATGATAATTATAAATAATATAAAATAATTAAATAAGATAAAGAAAATTCACCAAGTGAGAATTGTTAAGTTACACTAACAATTCTTACTATAAATAATTATAATTAACGTAATATAATTAAACAATATGAGGTTTGAAACCTCTTATCAAATAATTATAGTTATAAATAATATAAATAACTAAGATGGTTGAAGGTATTTCATTAAACAATTATAATTATAAAATAATTGAATAAAATGAGTTTCCTGAAACCCTACAAAATAATTATTGTTATAAAATATGAGTAAGTATAAAAATTATAAACGTTTATTTTTATTTACTTTATTGATTAGAACTAGAAGTGTTTTTAGAAGGTTAAAAATTCTCATCATTCTTCCCTTTTATTTTTTAGTTTTTAAATTTTATTTTATTTTACTATTGATTTTTTCCTAGGATAACCATATTTCTTCTTCTTTCTTCTTAGCTCTTCTTATCACTTTATACAGAAGATAAATTTAGAAAAATAGTTTTCACTTTTTTTAATAATTAATATATCTTTAAATTTTATTTATTACTTTTAATTGTTTTGTGTTATTCTTATATCTATTAAATAGTTATCAAATGTTGTTGTATTTTATGCAATATATTGTAGAAATCTTAAAATAATAAGATATTTACACTATTTATTAATAATGTAATTAAAATATTATATGGAAAATATTATTTTATAACTTCCGAATGTAAAATTTTGAGATACTAATGTTTTTTATTACGTTTTAAAATTAATTTTTCTCTGTAATAACCTCAAAATTTTCTAAGTATATGCTAAGATTACGCGTAAGTCATATGAAAGAACATGTTCATCTTGTGGGAGAAGAAAAATACTAAAGATAAGGGTGGTGTGTTATTATGGATGGAGGATATGACAATTTTATGTTATTAAACCAGAGAAATTATGGTGTACTCCATTAAATTTTAAGGGATTAGAATAATTAAATTTGTATTATAACAAAGGTGTTTAAATTAGTTTCATATATCATCATCTAGTGATAAAGTTATTACATATTTTAATTAGGTACCTAATTATTAAAATATGTTTTCATTTAATTTAAAAAGTATAATTATTTCAATTTAAAGTTTGATTGCTGTTTTATAAATATTTTAGAATAAGGTTTGATTGTTTCACATTCAAAATCTGAAAACTTCGAAAATATGTTATATTTCAGAAAAAAATAATAATACACCGTTAAGAAGTTATAAAAATATTTTTAAAACTATAATCGCATTTTAAAATTAATTAAATTTAAATAATTAGGAGCCAAATTATAATATGTGATAATTTTTTAGAAAGCAAAATTATATGATTCTTCTTCAACTTCACGACGTATAATTTTGCCATGATGCATCCTTATCCAAACATAGTCTATACTAACCATCTTGCATGAAGCATTATTGTCCATTAACATGCTACCACCTTCAAAATATTCAAATGTGGCAAACCACTCTCTTTGACAACTCATACAAAAGGAACAACTATAATATAATCTAACAATCACTGATAAGAGGTTGTTGTTTACAAACAACAATGAATACCAAGTCATCATTATTAAACATAACATTCTTTTGAAATATATATAAATACTAAATTATGTTGTTGATCGTTATAAATTTGTCTTTTTCTATTGATACTGAAACAGGAAAACTCTTTATTATAAAAATGTGATAAATAATATTTTTTGATAAAAAATAAAAATATATTTGATAAATTATACCACCTCTAATCCTTTATATAAGAAATAATTAGTAATGCCTTTTGTTTTAATTATAAAAAATTATCATTTTCTCTCAATGTCAGTAAATTTGGACCAAGTCAGGTCTTGAAGGTGATTTTCAAGTCAACCTTTCAACATTGCCTATTTGAGATGCTTGAAGATCACAATGAGATGATCTCCTTATTGATAAGACTCCGAGAATCAAATTTAGTGTGAGCATTAAAAAATATGAGTGTAGTGTGTACTGCATAGAATAATGCTTACCTTTTGCTCAGGATCTTAAAGTCTTTCTATAATACTCATAGATCATTATTCAGGAGTTAGTAAACATATAATAATTTGTTAATATATTCCCTTTATTTTAGGGTGTTGATATATAGAGTATTGTCTCTAACTATTTACTTTTGTTGAGCTTGTGCTAAGAAAGAATATAACTATTTATATTTTAAATACTTAAGTTGTTTTATGTTACTTTAGTACCTAATTCGTTTTGTAAAAAAACTGACATCTTTTAGGGTCATTGGCCCTGTCCTTATTTGGACCGAACATTGTCTCTTGGACTCGAGATAAATGACGCGAGGAAACATCTTTTAAGTGATCATGTCATGACCTAATCACGATCGAACGATACACTTTCAAATGTATTAGTTCCTATTTTTATATTCTTAATTTATTGTAAAGTTTAAAAATTCACTTATTTTTTTATGAATGTATTTATAAACCTATAAACTAAATGACATTGAATTTTTTTGAGTGATCTCATTAGATATAATCACATTAAAACCAATTAATTTAATAGATTGTAATGAAATTTAAATTTATGAGATTGGTATTAAGTATTTGATATATTAAGTCATTTATTGTATATAATTTTTATATGTTCTTCTTTACCACTGTCATGTATTTGAGGAATACGCGGGTAGGGAATAATGGTTAAAAAGTATGATTAAATAAAATTGCACTTGGCATGTGCATATTAGATACAAGTATTTTTTTTAAAATATAAATATGAACATGGATATTGTAGTTAGTCATTCAGATCTACCCATTATAATTTTAAAGTGGGTGGCAAATACTAAAAGAGAACATCAAGCACTTGTTGTGTGTTTTGGGCTTTAAAAACATAATTTTAAAATTTTAAATTGCCTTTTGAAAACTGAAAATATAAAATTGTAGTATTTCTTATTGGTAATAGAAACAAGTAGTGTTTTTATATGTCGTAGAAAATCTACTTTAAGAAATTAAAAGTCATAACAATAAACATTTTTGAATATAAAATATAATATAATTAAATTTATAATAAATAAGTAAATCAAATTATAACATAAGATTATATTTATCTGATGACAATTTCTTAGTTTGGTTGAAATACGGCAAATTTTGTTTGACAAATTCAAACCACATGAATGAAAATAATTTTAATTACAACCAGTTCTAATTTTCGTCTAAAACCAAGTAAATGCGACAAATAAAAAAATATTAAAAAATGTTTATGATTAATTTCAAAATGGAACCAAATCCTTCCCATTGGTGTAATAAAAGCTCGAGTGAATATGGTTACATTATTACATTAGATTAAACACCCAAATTCCCTTTTTAGTCCGCGAAATCCAACTGGAGTTACTGCGTGTGGTAAAGAGCACGGTGTACGGTGCACCCTCGAAAATGAAGTTTTTTATCCCATTGGATGCATCCCAGATGAACCGAGGAAAATCCCTAGGAGGTCTTAGCGTGGTCCAAAGCACAGGGGAGTGAAGTTCCCCAAGAGAGCGACACCAGCGAGGCATTTCGTTTCAAATCCCGAAATTGGACTCATTTGTCCCCCCAAAGTTCCAGAAAACGACAAAACCAGCCATCCCCATCTCCCAGATTTCAGTTGCTGACGTGGCTTTAACCGGCAGAAAAAACAGTTAGCTCCTCTCAGGAGAGAGACCCCTTTCGCGTGTTACCAAAATTTCAAACGAAGCTCCGCGAATTCGAGCTCAGAAAGAAGAAAAACCCAAGGCATTGTCTCTCGCCACCGCAAGCTCCACACCGCAACCTCTCCTTCTTCCAATTCCCTTCGCCGCGGTTCCAACGACCCCGACGTCTCCTCAAACGGTTAGGTTTTTTCGCGTTGTCCGAGGATTCCTCGCAATGTCGCTGGTTTCGGTTATCGTTGCGTTGTTTCCTCCCGCATTGGCGACGCCGAGCCGTCTCTGCTAGAGGGAATCCGAGGAATTCCGAGGTTTCTGTGGTGACCGCGTTTTCTAGGGTTTTGTTTCGAGCTGAAAGTGGTGACCGGAGGCGCATTTCTCTGCGGTTCTATGAACTCTGCGGTGTGGTTGAGCTATGGGGTAGATGAGACTAGCTTCGCTTGGTTAATTTGAAAGCGCTGAATTGGGTTTCATGGGGAGGGGTTGGACGTTGCTTTATGGTATATGCTTTGTGTTGGTTCGTTGTTCAAATGGGTGTTGGGTCCATTCTTGGGAAGCGCCTCTTATTGCAACTTGAATGGCTGATCCTCAGAAAACTGCTCTTGGGGAGAGAGATATCGAGCAGGTTCAACAGTTTTGGCTTTCCTTCTATTGTTTCTTTTGGTTTTTAATGATTAGTGTAGCAAAATAGAAAATGAAAATAAAATTTACTTTCCTGTGTGTCCCATTCAATATGTTTTTAGTGGGGTGAATAATAATTTTTAGTATGGGAGTCATATACAGTTCCTTATGTGCTGTGTTTACTGTTTTTTTCTGAAGTTTTATTTTGGTATTTGCATAATTCTTTAATATGAATCTTTATTATGCCGATTACTGAGGTGAAACTTTAATTCTAATTGAAGAACAGCATAATCAACACATGTGAATCCGTATCTATGTTTTGTCCTAATATACAATGGTTGCTGACATAACCAAACGTTGAAACTGGAAGCAGACTTCTTGCCTTGTGCTTCTTAGTTTTGGAGTCATGGATAATCTTCTTTCCAGGATAATTAACCTTTTTTGTTCCCTTTGTAGGCAATTGCATTTCTTAAGAAAGGCTCATATCTTCTAAAGTACGGACGAAGAGGGAAGCCGAAGTTCTGCCCGTTTAGGCTTTCCAATGTAAGTTGCTATTGTTATTGCTTCTTAAAACAATTGTATTAGCCTAAAAGGACATAAAACTACCACTTTTTTGATTTAGAACTTTATACAATTTATACATGACAATTTTCTTAAGATTTTACTGACAGTAACAGTTTGCTGATGGAAAGTGGTAAACACAGCAACAAATAGGTCGCTATTATATACATGATGACCACAAAAAATATTATAATTGACTAAAACAAGTTGTTAAATATGCATAAAATCCAGTAATGAACAGTAGTTTAGGAATGCGTGAATCTTGTTTGAATAATCTAAGATGCCAAGCAGCTTATATATAACAGCAAATTATTCGTGAGGGGAACAAAAGGTCAAATGCCTTTAGATGCATTGTGTCTTCAATGTTATAAAATAGGAATTTTATATATTATTTTTTGAGTATTAAGCTTTTGCTAGGAATTTAAAATGTGCTTATTTACTTGTTTCTGATTTTTCCCATTCACATGTATCTTCTGTTCTACACTATTCAATGCTATTGGTTTTGGTTTTAGGATGAGTCTATACTCTTATGGTACTCTGACAAGGAAGAGAAACAGCTTAAACTCAGTACCGTTTCAAGGATCATTCCAGGGCAGCGGACTGTAAGTTTGTAAAAAGCCTAGAGACTATTTTCTCTGGTTAATTCTTGGTGCCTTTTTTGAAATTTCAAGCCTTCACTTGAGTTCAATACATCATTCTGAAATGACCTTGGGGCTTTATTTTTGTAGGAATAGTTGGAAAAATACATATGTTTGACTGATCCTTAGCACTTTATTTTTTTTATTGGATTACTGCACCATGTTCATTATTTTGGTTTGATGTTATCATCCAGGCAACATTTCAGCGGTATCCACGACCTGAGAAGGAATATCAATCATTTTCTCTTATATACAGCGATAGGTCCTTGGATTTGGTGCGCTTTCTCTCTGCATAATTGTTTATTATTATGAAAATTAAACCTACTAGGCCTGTAATGAAGATTGTCTCATCATCTTTTTCTTCTCACTGATCTGGTTGTGAAAAGCTAGTCTGATATTAAGTTAGTGGGTTGAGTAAAATGGGGAATTTATAACTTATGAGCTTCAATATTTGATTCACTGCTAATCTATGTACAGATATGCAAGGACAAAGAAGAAGCTGAAATCTGGTTTGTTGGTCTTAAGGCATTAGTTACTCGAGCGAACAATCGCAAGTGGTTTGAGTCAAGAACTGATGACAGTCACTGTTCTGATAGTCCAAAATCTAGCACACGAAGATCCACTCCATCAAATACACCATTTTCTGTAACAATGGCTTTCATCTTTGTGTTGTTTCATACAGTTCAGATAGACATTTACAATTTTCTATAATTTTCACTCTACAATTTTATACAACAGGACCCTGGAGATGCTGGTGGAGCTGCTTTTGATGTGAAAAATAGATGGGTAAAGGCTTTCTCTGAAATAATTTCTTCCAATGCAGCAAGCAAGAGTACCAGTCAAGCTGAATCTATTGCAAACTCCTCCTTGTCCTCTGGGTGTGTGGATAACTCAAGCAATCGAAATTCTGCATCTGAGGCATTTCGAGTTAGTTTGTCTAGTGCTGTAAGTTCCTCCAGCCAGGGTTCTTATCATGAAGATTTTGATTCCCTAAGTGATGTTTTTATTTGGGGAGAAGGTATTGGCAATGGAATTCTTGGTGGAGGTGTACATAGAGTTGGAGCCTTGTCTAGTATGGATGCATTCCTCCCCAAGGCATTCGAATCTAAGTTAGTTCTAGATGTTCACAGTATTAGTTGTGGCTACAGACATGCTGTTCTGGTTACCAAGCAGGGAGAGATATTTAGTTGGGGAGAGGAGTCAGGAGGTAGGCTTGGACATGGTGTAGAAATGGATGTTTTTCACCCTAAGCTTGTTGACACTCTTGCTGGCATGAATATTGAGTCAGTAGCATGTGGAGAATATCATACATGCGCTGTTACTTATTCTGGGGATCTTTATACATGGGGTGATGGTGCTCACAATTCTGGCATGCTTGGACATGGAAATGAAGCCACTCACTGGATTCCTAAAAAAATTAGTGGTAACTTGGAGGGTTTACGTGTATCTTATGTGTCCTGTGGACCTTGGCACACAGCTATTGTTACATCAGCTGGGCAACTGTTCACATTTGGTGATGGAACTTTTGGTGCCTTAGGACATGGAAATCATTGTAGTGCAACTATTCCTCAAGAAGTAGAAATTTTGAGAGGGTTTAGAACAACCAAGGTTGCATGTGGTGTTTGGCACACTGCTGCAGTTGTGGAGGCGATAAACGAATCTGTGGAATCTTCTACACGCTCATCTAGTGGAAGATTGTTCACCTGGGGTGACGGAGATAAAGGCCAACTTGGACATGCTGATAGGGAGCCTAGACTAGTTCCTGAGTGTGTAATTGCATTGAGTACTGAAAACATTAGCCAGGTGGCTTGTGGCCACAGTCTTACAATTGCTTTGACAACATCAGGACATGTATATACAATAGGAAGCACTGCTTATGGGCAACTTGGCTGTCCTGCATCTGATGGAAAAGTCCCTACATGTGTTAAAATTGCTGACAGTTTTGTAGAAGATATTGCCTGTGGTTCATATCATGTTGCAGTCTTGACTTCCAAGGCAGAGGTTTACACATGGGGAAAGGGTTTAAATGGGCAATTAGGTCATGGAGACAATGATCACAGGAATAAACCAACACTTGTTGAGTTTTTAAAAGATAAACAAGTGAAAAGTGTATTTTGTGGTTCAAACTTTACAGCTGCTGTATGTCTTCATAAATGGATCCCAAGTGTTGATCATTCTACATGTTTTGGATGTCGTAATCCATTTAATTTCAGAAGAAAACGTCATAATTGTTACAACTGTGGACTTGTGTTTTGCAAATCTTGCACCAGCAAGAAATCTAGAAAAGCTTCCCTTGCTCCCAATACTAGCAAGCCGTATCGAGTTTGCGAGGACTGTTATCTTAAGCTTAAGAAGCCTGCTGAATCAGTACCCTTGGTGCAAACTCCTAGCTTGAGAAGTGTAAGTTTGCAAGAGAATAGAACCACTAAAATACAGGGAACACTATTGAGACTTTCATCTTTTGGTTCTATTCTTCAAACAGAAAGTAGTCAATTGAAGCTTCCAGATTCACAAGATAGCCACCGTTCCCCAGCTTCGAATGGAAAACTAGAAATGAAGGGTTTTGCTTCTTCAAAATCATCAAATTCTGTTTTTGTTGATTCTAAGAAAAACCTTCCATTTTCAGAGCCTGCTGCAAGATTATCTTGTCAAACAACATCTCCAGTTTCGTCAAAGTCAAGTCCAAGAGAATCGTATGAGGATATCAATGATGATTTAAAGCATAGAAATGATATTTTAAGTCAAGAAGTTATAATTTTAAGGACTCAGGTAAGCCTAATCATATATATCTTATTCATGTGTGTATCTATCCTTCTAGAGAACCTTTTCATGTCATATGTCTGTATTGCACATAAGTAATATTGATCTGTTTAGGACTTTGACGCTTTGAAAGAAATTTATTTTTGATGAAATTGTTGATTAACTTCTTAAAGCTTGCATATCTCATTACATTTGATTTGTTATAAAATTCTTTTGGATAGACAAATTTGCTTAAAATAAAAGCAAAGTAATGACTGAGTGTGGAGGATAAGGGGTCCACCTTACAACAGCAAAGCCTTATTCTACATGAAGTTGATTACATGGCATTATTCTTCTTGGTTAAAGACAGAATATAAAATGCAAATATAATAAAAGAATTTCTAAGATGAGAAGGTTCTGCATATACTGTACCATTTTAACTTTCTAATGTTAAAGAATCCGTATATAGCACCATTTGGATCAACTGTTTACAGTGCATTTTCATTACTAGTTTTTATTCACTGCTCAGGTCTGTGTATTCACATTCACATGATATTGAAACAAACAATTATATGTTTATCTGTTTTTATCTTGAATTAAAATAATTACATGATACTTGAATTTAAAATAATTATACTTTTTAACTTTCTGATATTATTTGTTTATGGTTTCTAAATGTTGAAAATGCTTGAAGTATACTCAGCCTGGAACTGATAAAATATACTGGTTAGGTTGAAGATCTTACTCGAAAATCAAAAAGTTTAGAGGCTGAACTTGAGAGAACATCAAAGCAATTGAAGGAAGTGACTGCTGTAGCTGCAGACGAAGCTGGAAAGTGTAAATCAGCAAAAGAGGTCATAAAATCATTGACTGCACAGGTTGGGTATTCTATACGTTGGGTTGTCTATTCTCCTCTTCTACATTGCTAAGCACGGTTGAAGTTTGTTAGGTCTTTTTACGTATTATGTAAACTTTTCTTGCAAGGGCAGATAAATAACTAAAGCTTTAGAGGGGGATCTTAAGAAGAAGAAGAAGGAATAAACAAATATAGGCCTTTTAATGAAATAACAAACTTTAGTGGAGCATATAAATAATATACACCTAGCTTGTAACAAATATAGTCAATCGTAGGACCCCTCAAAGATTCGGTGAAGATATTGGCTAGCTTATCTTTAGTGTTGACCAATATTGTTGTAGTTTCTCCAAATTCAATTTTCTCCTTCATGAAATGGCAATCTACCTTGATATGTTTTGTCTTCTCATGAAAAACTAGATCAGATACAACATGCAGAGCTGCCTGGTTATCACAAATCATTATCATTTGTGTAGAATCTTCGAATTTAAGCTCTTTTAGGAGTTGCTTCAGCATTATGAATTCGCAAGTCACTTAGCTCATCGCTCAGTATTCTGCTTCAACATTTGCAATAACGTTGGATTTTGCTACAACATTTTGTTTCTTGTTTTTTCAGGATATTAGATTTCCTCCAATTAGTAGCACATAGTACCTCAAGGTGGATTGTCTATCATTGGGTGAGCAAGTCTAGTCCACATTGGATTGATCAAGAATTTGCATGCTCTGTCTTCATAAAGGAGACCTTTGCTTGGAACATTTTTAATATACTTCAGTATACAAATTACAACATTCTAATGGTCTTGGCTAGGTGAATTCAGGAGTTGCCTCACTACATTGGTTGGAAATGCAATATTTTGATGAGTAACTATTAAGGTAGTTCAGCATTCCAACTAACCTTTATATCACCAGGATTTGATGAAGGTTCTTCTTGATTGGCTAGCAATTTGATACTATTGTCCACTAGGATGTCAATTGGTTTGACATTTAGAAGGCCAATTTCTTTCAAGATGTCCATAGCATATCTCTTTTGGGAGATAACCAAACCATCCTTGGATTTAGCAACCTCAATACCTAGGAATTAGTGAAGTCTACCAAGGTGATTAGTCTAGAATTGGTAGGAGAAGTGTTGTTTTAGGTGAATAATGCTAGGTTGATTAGTGTTTGTGAGGACAATATCATCCACGTATACAATGAAGTAGGTGCATCCCATAGGTGAGTGGCAATAGAACATTGCGAATCATATAAAACTACTTCACAATCGTATCAAAAGGGTAAAACCAGGCACATTATGACTATTTAAGCCTATTACGAAATGGACTTTAAGCCTAACTCAACCCCATAAAACCGGCTCATAGGGTTGAGGTTTGCACCCACTTATATACAATGAAAGGCTCTAATCTCTAGTCGATGTGGGATCGCCAACACACCCCCCTCACGCCGAGACTGCCAACTCGTGCGTGGGACTATATATTATGGGTGGTCCGATAGCGGCCCGATAGCGGGTGGCCTGATAAGCCCAACAAACACTCGCTAGGATAGGCTCGAAATGGCTCTGATACCATATTACGAAATGGACTTTAAGCCTAACTCAACCCCATAAAACCGGCTCATAGGGTTGAGGTTTGCACCCACTTATATACAATGAAAGGCTCTAATCTCTAGTCGATGTGAGATCGCCAACAAAGCCCATTAAAGGATTTGCAAAGTTAGCTTACCAATGTAGAGGACTCCCCCTGAGCAACAAATATAAGTGGTTACTCCATATATCTCTTCTTCATGATTTCCCTTGTGGCATTTTTTAATGTGAAATTGTAACAATGGCCTATGGTGAATAGTAGCCGCGGAATAGGTGTCTAGGTGATGCCCTTTTGGACATATGGGGGAAAGTGTTGGTGTAGTGTTGCCTAAATACCGGTATGTAACCTTTGGCAACTAGGTGGGCCTTGCAATGGTCATTGTTTTTGTCAGGACCTACTTTTAGAGCGTAATAAAGCCATTGGCATCCAAATATGGACTTGTGAGTTAAAGTTTGACCAGTTTTCATTTACCATTCCTTCGTGTACACATTTCATCAATATTTGCTTGTTGAACCATCACTTGGGGTGAGATAAGACATCACCTAGAGAGTTAGGAATATACGCAATATAGACATAATAGAGACATGTATAGTGCAAAGGGAAAGACAATGATAACATATTGTAACATAGTGAGGATATTGATTACGACTAGACTAAATATCTTTTCAGAAAAGGGATGAGCTAGTCAAGGTCATGAGGCATACAATTGACGAGATAACATGATGTAAGAACAAAGTTGAGATAAATAAAATCGGCTATATTTTAGAGAGCTTATCACTCCTTTTATCATATGTTCTGATATTTATATTGATAGAATTCTAATACAATGATTACAGGGAAGTGCAAAGATCAAACTAGAGTCCTAGCTCATAGGTACACCATATAGTAGTCTTCTAATACAACTAATTCCTACCTCTATTTAATACCTATTCTAACACTCCCCCTTGTATGTACCAAACTTGGAACAAATAAATTCAATTCGAGGGTCCCTTAAGGTTTTGTTAACACATATGCAAGTTGATCATTGGATCAACAAATTCAGTACAAATTTCCTTAGACAACAACTTCTCCCGAACAAAGTGACAATCAATTTTTATGTGTTTAGTCCTCTCATGGAGCACTGGATTGGAAGCAATATGGTGAAGAGCATCTTGGCTATCACAATACATCTTCATTTGTTGAATCTCACAGAAGTTAAGTTTTTGAAGTATTTGTTTCACCCATAGAATTTCACAAGAGTTGCCATTGCCCTATATCCAGTTTCAACAATTGATCGACAACTACATTTTATTTCTTTCTTTTCCAAGAAATAATATTTCCTCTAAGGAAAACACAATATCTTGTAGTAGAGCATATGTCAGTAGGTGATCTTGCCTAGTCAACATCACAATTATCTTCATATAGCAAACCTTGTCCTCAAGCCTTTTGAAGG
Organism: Phaseolus vulgaris; assembly: GCF_000499845.2. NCBI lineage: Eukaryota > Viridiplantae > Streptophyta > Magnoliopsida > Fabales > Fabaceae > Phaseolus > Phaseolus vulgaris. The sequence goes on from NC_023757.2 coordinate 9,727,447, forward strand.
TATCTTAGAATATGGATAACAACATTCCAGTGGTCAATACATGGAGCCTGCATGAACTGACTAACAACACCAACTGCAAAAGACAAATCATGTCTAGTAATAGTAAGATAAATAAGTTTTCCTAACTGTCTTTTATATATTTTCGGATCATAGAAAGATTCACCATGTTTTTTCATTTATGATTTGGATCCACAGGACTATCCGCTGGTCTATAGCCCATCATACTGGTCTCTTTTAGGATATCTAGAGCATATTTTCTTTGAGAGATTACAACACCCTTTTTTGATTGAGTGACTTTAACACCCAACAAATATTTAAGGCTTTCAAGGTCTTTGGTTTGAAAATGTTTACACAAGTGTTCCTTTAGCTGAGATAGTCGAGCAACATCATTCCTTGTAATTACTATCTCATCAACATACACTAAGTAGACCACATTTTTCAAAGGATGAATGATAGTAAAAAACTGAATGATCTGCTTCACTTCGTTTTTGCCCAAAGGTTTGAACAATGTAGCTAAATTTTCCAAACCAAGAACATGTTAATTGCTTGAACCATCGAGGGAGTGGTGCAACTTGCAAACTAAGTCAAACTCCCCCTTAGCAACAAACCCAGGAGATTGCTTCATGTATCCTCTTCTAGATCTTTGTGGAGACAAACATTTTTAATATCTAGTTGATGAAGTGGCCAATGATGAATAGTCATTTTGGTCATGTCAAAACTGTTTAGGAAGTTTTATATTTTATCCTTATTATATTTTTATTTTGTATCACAGCTGTATCTTACTATTAATATTAGGATTATGTATTTAGAAACAATCCCACAATCATAGGGATTTGTTTCTCTAGAATTAGTTGTCCATATTTCCTAAAATAACTAGCAAGCTCTCATGTATATATAGGTCTAATGACCTCATAATTTATATAGAAGAAAATATTATTCCTTCTAAACTTGATATGGTATCAGAGCTCCTGATCTTTAGGAGTCTCTGACCGTGCCTGAAAACCCTAAGTTGCAGCCGTCATTGCTGCACAACATTGAGCCTTGCTGCAGCCTTCATTGCTGCACAACCTTGGCCTAATCGCAGCCTTCATTGCTGTGTAGCCTTCACCGCGGCTACTGTTCACCACGGTTACTGTTCACCACGCACTGTTCATCACGGTTACTGTTCACCGCCGCTACTGTTCATCACTGTGATGGCTGAGATCACTGAGATCGTGAATCCTATTGGGGACAGATCCCAAACTGCTGGAGAATTGCAGAATGTTCATTCTGCTTATAGATTAAATGGAAAAAATTATCTCAAATGGTCTCAACTCATTAGAACCATCTTGAAAGGAAAAGGAAAGGTCAGTCACCTGACTGATATGGCCCCTGATGAACAGGATGCCAAGTTCAAATCATGGGATGAAGAAGACTCCATGATCATGGCATGGCTGTGGAATTCAATGGTCCCAGAAATCAGTGATACCTGCATGTTCCTTAAATCAGCAAAGGAAATTTGGGAGGCAGTAGAACAAACCTATTCTAAGGCCAAGGATGCTGCTCAAATATATGATGTAAAAGTGAAAACCGTGGCTGCCAAGCAGGGAAACAAATCTGTTACAGAATATGCCAATCAACTCAAGTCCCTATGGATGGAATTGGATCACTACCGAGTTATAAAAGCAAAATGTTCAGAAGACTCAACAATCCTTAAGGAGTATATTGAACAAGATAGAGTCTATGATTTCTTGGTAGGCCTGAATCCTGAATATGATCAGGTTCGTATCCAAATCTTGGGAAAAGAGAAGGTCCCAGGGCTTAATGAAGTGGTAGCCATTATTCGAAGTGAAGAAAGCAGGAGAGGACTGATGTTGGAGACCCCAACTACTGAAAGCTCAGCAATGAAAGCTGAAGGAGGAACAACCATGCTAACTAACCAGAAGAAAAGCGGGTTTTCCAATATAGAGAAAAAACAGGAGGAAGTCTGGTGTACCTACTGCAACAAGCTGCGCCACACAAGGGAAAAGTGCTGGAAATTACATGGAAAACCCCCAAGTAGAGAATGGGGCCAGAAAGGAGGCCCTCCAAAAAGGGAAGGACAAAGACAAGCACACATTGTTAATGGACAAGGAGAAGAATATGTCCAGCTGAATCATGAAGAGATAGAAAGGGTAAGGTCCTTCCTTAGTAAATTGGAGAAGCCCTCAGGTATGTGCTCCTTAACATATTCTGGTAAGTTTCCATTTTCTTTTGGACTTACTGCTTCAAATACACCCTTTACTCATTTCTGGATACTAGATTCAGGTGCTACTGACCATATGACCCCTCTACCTAAATACTTCTCCACATATATCCCATGTCCTAGCAACAAGAAAATTTCCACAGCAGATGGAACATGTATAACTGCCGCAGGTCAAGGAGAAGTCCAAATAAGCCCATCTATAACATTAAAACATGTCTTTCATGTCCCTAAATTGTCCACCAATCTGATTTCTGTACAGAAACTCACAAAAGATCTCTCTTGTAACGTTGTTTTTCATAACAACTATTGTGTATTTCAGGACAAAAACTCAGGGAGGACGATTGGACATGCTAGAGAATGGAATGGCCTATACTACATGGAGGATCCTAATCTTGGTATCAATAGTCACTCTCTCATATCTGAATCCACCATGACCAGTAAAGAGAAAGCTCAACTATATCATTGTCGGCTAGGACACCCTTCATTTCAAGTTGTAAAAGTGCTCTTCCCTTCCTTGTTTCAGAATTTAAATGTGGAGAGTCTCCATTGTGAGGTGTGTGAGCTTGCGAAACACAAGCGTGTACCTTTTCCCATTAGTAGTAAAATGAGTCCTTTCCCTTTTTTTCTTATCCATACTGATGTCTGGGGTCCTGCTAATATTCCTAATATCTCAGGTGCTAAGTGGTTTTTAACCTTCATAGATGATTGTACACGGGTGACTTGGGTTTTCCTATTGAAACATAAATCTGAGGTTAGCTCCATTTTTGTTCAGTTTGTGTCTATGATTAAAAATCAATTTGGAGTTAATATCAAGAGAATTAGGTCTGATAATGCCAAGGACTACTTTAACCTGGTGCTAAACTCTTTTTGCCAAAAGGAAGGGATAATTCATGAGTCTTCATGTGTTAACACACCCCAACAGAATGGGATTGCAGAAAGAAAAAATGGGCACTTATTAGACCAAACTAGGGCTCTACTTTTTCAAAATATGTCCCTAAGAAATTTTGGGGGGAAGCCCTTCTTACGGCCACCTACCTAATCAATAGGTTACCCTCTAAAATCTTAGCATCAAAAAGCCCCATGGAAGTCCTATCCTCCTTCTACCCACACCTAAACCCTACAAATAAACTCTAACCTAGAATATTTGGGTGTGTATCCTTTGTGCATGTTCATAGTAATGAAAGGGGAAAGTTGGACCCTAGGGCTGTCAAATGTGTATTCTTAGGGTACTCAACCACACAAAAAGGATACAAGTGTTTTCACCCCCCGTCAAAGAGATTCTTTTTGTCAAGGGATGTCACATTCAACGAACAAGAGAGCTACTTCCAGCCTCATCTTCAAGGGGAGAATGTAAGAGAGGAAGATGAGCCTCTCATGCTTCCAAATATGGCATTTGGACCCGAAATTGGGACAAATTGCATTGCTGTCCCTGAAACTGAGACAAGAACAAAACAAGCACCTGAACCAGCAGCAAGACTTGAATCAGCTCCTGAACAGGCACCTGAATCAGCAGCTGAATCTGCACCTAATGGTGGTGGGAAGTTCGGAAAAAATCTGGTATATTCAAGAAGAGGAAAGGTCATTCCAGAATCTATCCATGTCCAAGAATCCAACCTACCATCTTTACATGAGGTAACAGTTTCTAATCCTAGACATTCCAATAATTCTAATGAGTTTATTTTGGAAAATTCAGAAGCACAGGAGGATCAAAACCTGGATCTTCCTATTGCCCCTAGAAAGGGAACCAGAACCTGCACCCAACAGCCACTTTACCCTCTATCAAATTTCCTATCCTTTGAAAAATTCTCTCCTACCCATAAAACCTTTCTCACAAACTTAAACTCTACACCCACACCTTCCTCTGTATCTGAAGCATTATCTGACAGGAAATGGAAACAAGCCATGGATGTGGAAATGGAGGCACTAAACAAGAACAGGACCTGGGAGCTTGTCACCTTACCAACTGGAAAAAAACCAGTAGGGTGTAAGTGGGTATACGCTGTAAAGTATCGGGCTGATGGGACTATTGAGCGTTACAAGGCAAGGTTAGTAGCCAAAGGATTCACTCAAACCTATGGAGTGGATTACTTGGAGACATTTGCTCCGGTTGCTAAGATGAACACGGTCAGAGTAATATTGTCATTAGCAGCAAATCATGATTGGGATATGCAGCAGTTCGATGTGAAGAATGCATTCCTACATGGAGACCTTGAAGAAGAAATATTCATGGAGTTGCCCCCTGGCTATGATGGACAGGTTGCTGCTGGAACCGTTTGTAAGCTAAAAAAGGCTCTATATGGGCTGAAACAATCCCCAAGAGCATGGTTTGGAAGATTCACCAAAGTTTTGACAAGTTTGGGCTACAAACAGAGCCAAGGAGATCACACTTTATTTATTAAACATTCAGTTTCAGGAGGAGTAACAATATTATTGGTGTATGTAGATGATATTATAATAACTGGAGATGACAAAGAGGAGCAGCAAACGTTAAGTCAATGTCTTGCCACAGAATTTGAAATTAAGACATTAGGGAGACTTAAATATTTTTTGGGAATTGAAGTGGCCCATTCCAAGAAAGGAATCTTCATATCTCAACAAAAATATATTACTGACTTGCTTAGAGAAACAGGAAAGACAGCCTGCAAACCAGCAAGTACTCCAGTTGATCCAAATATAAAGTTGGGAAGTGCGGAGGAGGATAATGCCGTGGACAAGGAAATGTACCAAAGACTCGTGGGCAGGCTTATTTACTTATCTCACACTAGGCCAGACATTGCTTTTGCTGTGAGTCTAGTCAGTCAATTTATGCACCAACCAAAGGAGGCACATTTGCAAGCTGCCCTTAGAATTATGCAGTATTTAAAAGGGACTCTAGGAAGAGGGATTTTGTTCAAACGAAACAAAAGTGTTCGTCTTGAAGCATACACGGATGCAGATTATGCAGAGTCAGTTGTGGATAGGAGATCAACTACTGGATACTGCACCTTCCTTGGTGGAAATCTAGTGACTTGGAAGAGTAAAAAACAAAGTGTAGTAGCTAGATCAAGTGCTGAAGCAGAATTTCGAGCAATGGCCCAAGGAATATGTGAACTTCTATGGCTGAAGATTATATTGGAAGACTTGAAGATAAGATGGGATGAACCTATGAGGTTATATTGTGACAATAAATCTGCAATCAGCATAGCCCACAACCTAGTACAGCATGATAGAACTAAACATATCGAGGTGGACAGACATTTTATCAAGGAAAAGTTAGACAGTGGCTTGATTTGCACCCCATATGTGTCCACTCAGAGTCAACTTGCAGACATACTCACCAAAGGACTGAACTGCAGTAACTTTGAAAGAATTATATCCAAGCTGGGAATGGAGAACATCTATTCACCAGCTTGAGGGGGAGTGTCAAAACTGTTTAGGAAGTTTTATATTTTATCCTTATTATATTTTTATTTTGTATCACAGCTGTATCTTACTATTAATATTAGGATTATGTATTTAGAAACAATCCCACAATCATAGGGATTTGTTTCTCTAGAATTAGTTGTCCATATTTCCTAAAATAACTAGCAAGCTCTCATGTATATATAGGTCTAATGACCTCATAATTTATATAGAAGAAAATATTATTCCTTCTAAACTTGATAGGTCATTGGAGAAAAAGTATCACTATAATCAAGGTCATAGATTTGAGTGTATCCTTTGGCAACTAAGCATAGTTTGACATGATCAACTTCACCATTGGGGCCAACTTTAATGGCATAATCCCATCAACATCCAACTGTCTTCTTCCCAGGTGGAAGAAGAGACAACTCCCTTGTGCTATTATGGTCAAGAGCCTACATTTTTGCATTCATGGCTTGTCACCATCCAGGATGATCAAGTGCTTCATTCACATTTTTGGGAGTAGTAATAGAAGGCACAAATGATATTAAAAATACAATAAGAAGTAGACAACCTTGGATAGCTAAGAAAACTATAAATTGGATGTGGATTATAGGTAGAATGAGTACCTTTTTGGAGGGCAATGGGTCATGCTGAATCATCATTAATAGGAGCCATGGTATTGAGTAACAATCGAGAAGAACTTGATGAAGAGGATTCACCTTTAAGCATAGGACTAGTCATTTGGGTTATGCATTGGTAGGTGATAAAAGGAGGTGATGATGGTTTAGGAGGATTTTGAACAGGTATGGAATTGTTAGGAGCACGAGGAATACTAGAGTCAACTAATGGTATAGGGAGGACCTGTTGGATGGAAGAAAAATCTTCAACAGACGAAGAGAAGAAAGGAGTCCATTCAAAGGTGACACTAGCAGACATGTAATACTTCTTGGTTTCAGAAGAGTAGCAACGATACCCTTTTTTTAGTCGAGAGTAGCCCAAGAAGACACACTTAACAACATGGGCAGAGAGTTTCTCCAACCCTGGAGATAAATTATGAACAAAACATACACAATCATCAAACACATAGGAGGAAACATGAATAGAGAGGATCACTTGGAAAAAGAATGGAATAAGGAACCTGATTGCTTAGAGAAGAGAATGACATTATGTTAATAACAAAACAAGTAATTAAGATAACATCGCCCCAATGATGGACCTGTATATTGACACCAAAAATTAAGGTACGAGTAGTCTCAACCAAGTGTCTATTTTCCTCTCTACAATACCATTTTGTTGAGTGTGTGAGGACAAGTACATTGGTCTAAAATGCCATGTGAATGTAAAATTGTAGAGAAATTAGAGGAGAAATACTCTTTGGCGCTGTCACCCAGTAAAATTTTAATTACTTGGCCAAATTGATATTTGATTTCATTCGAAAAGGATGTAAAAATGGACAAAAGTTTAGATCAATATTTCATAAGATAATCCGAAGTACATCTGGAATATTTATCAATGAAAGTAACAAAATATCTAAAACCAAAAGATGAGACATGGCTCGGTCCCCAAATATTGGAATGAATGATAGAAAAAACAAAATTGCATCTTGATTTAGACTTTTTAAGAAAAGTAGATCTAACATGTTTTCCTAGCTGACATGTCTCACATTCAAACGTTTGAAGACTACTTAGATCAGGGCACCCTTTTTTTTTGTAATTTTGAGAAGTGAGGATGTCCTAAACGATCATGTAAAATTTAGCAGATGGAGTTGAAAAGCAAGACACATGTGGACTATTTCCAAAATAGTATAAACCTCTAGATTCACATTCTTCTCCAATCAGTCGTCCTGTACCACATTCTTGTATAACAAAGGAATCGTCATAAAATGTTATTGAATAATTTAAAAGACTTGGTTAATTGACTTAAGAGATAAGATTGAAAGGGCAAAAAGAAACAAAAAGAACAAATTTTAGATTTAAGGGAGGAGAATGGGAAACTTGACCAGCTCCCTGGAAGGAAACTTTAGAATCATTGGCTAAGGTTATGAAATGAGGATTTTTTGGGAAACAAAGGGATGGGAACAAAGAGTTATTACCAGAAATGTGATTAGAAACAATTGAGTCAATTATCAATGGGCTTTGACTTTCCACGGGTTGTGAGATGCAAGCTATTGACAAGTTGTGATTTGTAGATGATTGTGCCAAGTTATTGGATTTCAACCTTAGATATTTTGGATATTCTTCTTCAGAGAATTTGGGTTCAACAACATCAATTTTGGAGATATTGGTGGTCTTGTTAGGAAAGCTGTGTTCTCTTGAATGTGACCCATTCTCTTACAGTAAGTGCATTGAGGACATCCCCTACCACCATGTCCTCTAGCATTACGTCCTCCTCTTCCATGTGTGGAAACCATGACAAAAGATTCCGTAGGTTCTTGAACATTTCGTCTTTGAAGTGTTGGAACCCAAAAGAGTCGTGTTGTCAAGCTTTCCATGGATGAGACTTCATGTCCTGTTAAAAGTTGATCTCTAACATGTTTAAAGTCTGATGTATGGCACAAAGGATCATCACTATATAGAATTTATCCAGCTTCTTCTTGAGCTCGTCTAATGACTCAACCTCTAAGAATATTTTTAATTATTGAATAGCAGATTGTGCTTCACTCATAAAAGACAACATGTCGTGGTCTGACTCAACATCTAAGAATATTTTTAATTATTCAATAGCAGATTGTGCTTCACTCATAAAAGACAACATGTCGTGGTCTCTTTGTTTTAAGAAGCAAGCCTATTGGCAGAATCGTAAAGGCGTTGAATATCATTTACAAATATATTCCTCGAGCCTTTTTCCATAAGGAGTTGCACGTTTTAAACAACTCAAGAGTACCCAATCATTTGGGTTCCACAGATTGCCAAAATAAGATAGCTGAAAATCTGTTCTCTTCCATTGTTCAACTTGATTAGATGGTACATTACTCCCATCTTGTTCAAGGTGATCGTGGAAACCTTGATCAAGGAACCAGAGTTGGACTGAGGCTGACCAAGAGAGATAATTTTTTCCATTCAATTTTTTAGAGGTAATGGTAGGAATTCTAGAGAAAGAGACAACACGTCTAGAAGCCATTTTTTGTTGACAAAGAAGAAGACATCTGATAAGAGACAAAAGGAGAACCCTAGGTTTGACTTTCAACCATGCTAGAAATGAAGACAAGGAGGTTTGGCGAGCTTTGTGGAGGAGGTGTGACGTTTTTTTGATGAGAGGAAGACGATACGTAGATGTCACACGCATGTGTAATCTACTCTCCTTGGTGGTGCTTCTAGTGGTTTTCTTTGTAAATGTTCAAATTCACCTGAATTGATTTTTTATAATTTTTCCTCCCTTTTTGTCAAACCAATATCTTCTTCTCACAGACTATAATTTCGTATCATATTCTTTCTTGTGTGGTCACACATCCATCTTAGCATTTTAATTTCTATGACAATCCTACATGTCAAACTTGTGGTATGACATCTCCCATTTTTACTTCTAAATCATATTCCTCTTATTTATTGCTAAAATTGCAAAACACACTTTGTCTTGTTCGTATTTAAGTGAAAATATTTTCCTTTTGATGTTTTTCATGAAAGCTCTACTTTAAAATTAACTGCTTCCCTTGATTTCTCAATCAAAACTATTCCACTCACAAAATCATGCTATTAGGATAATCTTTTGTATGTCCCAATAAACATAATCAAAACTAGATTAAAAATAGTGATAAGGCCCTTGGGCCACAATTAAGATAATTAGAAAGAATTGGATCAAATGTTGAACTTAATCCCAAATAAGCCCATCATATGGAGGGTATGTCCGAGAGAGAGAGAATTAATGGTGACATGGCATATGCTTACTGCATTTGCAGCAGGATTCCATGAGCAGCATGCCTTAATAGGTCACTAGGGGACAAGACAGGGCATTCGTGCATATTGTATTGAGGTAGTCAGGATAGGAGACATAGGCTCTAGCTTACCATTAAGTGCTCTCTAGTAGCTCCTCTTTTTCATCAAACATTACTGCTATACTGGATTCGTTTCCAGGGTTTGTATGATGAGGATTTAAGGTTGAACCTTGATGTAATCCTATCCCTACTGGTTAGTCCATAGTCTTGCCTGATCACACTAGTAGTTATCCCATCATGCATGTCTTGTATAACATGGATATAAGCCATGCAAACATCATTCTTTTACAATGTAAGTTATTTTCATTTCATTGTTTTGATACCTTTCCATCAACTCCTGTAAAAGATAAATGACTCTTAATCATGTTTTTTTTTTTGTAATTTCATAGTATGAGTCATAAGTTTTAGACTTCTCTAGTTTGCACAATTTTAAATATTTCCTTTGTTAAATATAAGAACCAAAGTGCTCCTTCTCCACTCACCTAACATTTTCTTAGATATCGAAATCTCATTAAATAGCTTAGTGAGTCAATTGGTATCTTGTTTTCAGACACACTTCTAAACTTCAACAGGAATACCATCTGGATCGCCAACTTTGAAGGCCTTCTTTTACCTCTTCAATCCAAATTGAAAAGCTTATAAAAAATAATTCTCCCTTCTGTTTATGATATTTCCCTTCTAAATCTTTAATACATTTGTGCTATAAATGTTTGGACTGAGAGAATGAAGAAAAAAGAGTATGTTAGGAATAGAGCTCTAGAAAAACAATCTTATGTTTGTCTTCCCATACAAACTCCATGGAAAGTGTATAATAAGTGTTGTATTGCTGACAAACCAATCATAAATGGCAAAAACACTGGTGACCTGTTGATGGATTTAAGATTTTTTTTGGTATATAAAATAATTTTGAAATATGTTAGAATTGTGATAAGCTATATGTTTACTTCAGCTTTTCCATAATCAATTATTAAGGAAAAAGTTGGACAATTCACTGGGCTATGTCCATCTAGACACTTGCCTGACAAAGGTTAAATGACAATGAACATGATTATTATGGAGGTGGTTAATATTAACTACTTGAGACGCAAAGTTGACTAACTGTTCGACATTTCAAAAGTCTCATGTCACTACTAACAACACATCAATTCTCGTTCAGTTAACTAACTATATGCATGTAATTAAAACCACTTGTGATAGTCAATAATCTCATGACTCTATTAACTATTTACGAGGCAAAGTTAATCACACTATTAACTGCATATTGATAATTGTATACAATCACGTTCATTTAATTTTAACTAGTTAGACAAAGTTAATCATATTTATACACGTGATTGACTACCTGTGATGGGTGGACGCAGGGTGGAAAAACCCAATGACATGTTAACCGGGACTCTATTTTTTAAAAAAATCTATCAGAAAGCAGAAAAAAAGTTATTTTTTTAGTAAAACTGTACCAAACATGCACTAAATCTATGATATATTGTTTTTTGCTTGTGGCAGGCAAGTGATGCTGGATTAAGTGATTTCTGTGAAGTTTACTATTCTTGTGCTTTAGCCCTTGATGAATTATCTGACTCTGGATGTTTAATTGTGTTACAGTTAAAGGAAATGGTGGAAAGAGTGCCAGAAAGACACAATGATGACTCCAGTACAGAGCTCGGTGCTGAATACACTCAAAATATTATTGATCATTCCTTAGATGTGAGCCATATAAGAAACACTGCCATTCTAAAAAATGAAGGCAGCAGCAATGTAGCAAATCTGATATTACCTAATGGTGCCAAAACACAAAGTGGGAAGGCAGAGTGGGTAGTGCAAGATGAAACAGGTGTGTTCGTGAGTTTGTCCCCCCAGCCAGGTGGTGGTAATGAGCTTATGCGTGTTCGCTTCAGGTATGCTATGCTCTAAATTTTTAAGCATATCAAAACTTTATCGCATTCATATAGATCTATTACAAATAGTTTATGAGCTCATATTCTCCAATTAAATGAGAAGTGACGCCGCTTTGTTAAAGACCATTTTGCATGTGTTGGGTTTCCTCTTTTCACCTATAAATGTTTTTATCAGTACTTTTAACTAAGAGCATGGTGGATGTTGGTGATCAAGCTGTTCAAAGTACTTTTTCAACCACCTCATGTATTCTATATCTATTCTGTTTTAACCATTTATTTTTATCTATTTCTTTTCCTTATCGAATCTGAAACTCAATAGAGATTATATTAAGGGACCATCATTCCTTACATCTACATCCATCTACAACTTGTTACTCCACGAAAACATGGAATACTATTAGAGGTGGTTGATGTGGGGGATGGATAGAGCTTCTGTATTCATGCAGCTTTCTGAGTGCATGCTGCTCGCACTATTGTACTGTCTGAAAATGAGGCCCTAATAGAAAATTGTTCCCATAGAATGTCACAATTCAAGCTATCAACACCTGCTATAACTTTGAAGTGGTCAAAGATTGTTCATTTTAGTGAATATCTTTACAATGAATTGAATAATCTGATCCATTATACCATTTTTTCCTTAAAGAAAGAAAAAGCAGATTTTTGTTGCTTTAAATACATTATAAGTCATAGACTAATTGATTGACACAAGTGATAGCGGCTTGTGTTCCTATGAGGATATTAATTATTGCATACGACGGTGATGATTAATATGTAGGGTTTTGCATTTTTCTCCCCATGAATTTAAATCTGCACCCCCATGGGGGTGAATTGACAAAGTTGTTCTTGAAAAAATACACTCTGGATTTTATATTCTGGAATGTGCAATCTGCGCTGAATTGTACAATCTAAAATGTATTTCTGTATCTGGAAATACTTTTTGGAATGTGCAATCCAGAAGGTAATAGTGCTTTCTGTATTGCATATTCCAGAAAGTATTTTTGGATTGTTCAATTTGAAATGTATTATTACATTCCAGAATGTATTTGTTTTGTGGAGAAAAAGAAACACTTGTGAATAAAAGAGATGAGTATACATTCATATACTAAATTCTAAGAGTGTGGATTTCAAAAGTCATATGCAACAATAAAATAGTGTGCAAGAATAAATTCAATTGTATACAAAGCTAACATATGTGCGTGTAATTCCTAACATCTTTGTAAAACTTTGCATCGTACTAACATAATAGGAAGACCATAACATAGCCTCTGGATAACAGTTTGTAGACCACGATATGTTTATAGTTGGTATGGGAGAACCATCCTGCAATTTTACTTGCACCAGATTCCATCATATAATATAATCGGTAAGTAGTTGGGAATATGAATGTAAACACATTAAAACAAACATTACAGAAATACTTGAACAAAATGTGAATCGTTTACATATGAATCGATGCATACTGATATCAGTTGGAAGATTACTTCGTGATGGGAATATAATGATAAACACAACATTGTATCTCCTAGCAATCAAATATCCCAAATCGGGCATAATGATTTATTTGTTTACACTAACTTGCAAAGACAATAATGTCAGTTAGATTGTCATCATTATAACGTAGAAGTTGGAAAAAAGTGTTAGGTGTGTCATAACTTATCGTTGACATTTCATCCACAAGTAATGATCTTTTTAGTTGGTCTACCCGTTCATAACCACCCAACAATGTAGCATCTTCATCTCGTCACTCAAGGTTATCATACTCGAGAGTCTACGTAGACTCGTGGGAGGTCTGTAAACTCGACTCGTAAACCCGACTCATAGACTCGTAAACCCGACTCATAGACTCGTAAGAGTCTACTTCATATAAAAATTCTGTTGCATAAATTATGTTATAATTAAGTGCAGATTCCATTTTATATTTATTAGGACAGATTTGTTAGTGATTTGATTTTTTTTTTTTTTTTTTTTTTTAAGTGGAAAGAAATAGATGAAATATATTTCTGAGATATCTTACAAATGTGATTACAGTCTCTATTTATAGACTGTTTTACAACCTAATTAAAGAAAGAAATAATAGGCAATGAAAGCCAGAAATAATGAGTGTTTAAAGCTTTACAAATCAAATAAAATCAAATCACTAACAAATCTGTCCTAATAAATATAAAATGGAATCTGCACTTAATTATAACATAATTCTCCTGATTATGCAACACTCCCCCTCAAGTTGGTGAATGTATATCTATCATTCCCAACTTGCAAGTAAGATCTTCGAATTGTTTTGTGGGAAGTCCCTTAGTAAACATATCTGCCAATTGGAGTCTTGAAGGGATGTACTCAGTGGCTATAAGACCATCATCCAACTTCTCTTTAATAAAGTGTCGGTCTATCTCTACGTGCTTTGTTCGATCATGTTGAACCGAATTGTGTGCAATACTGATAGCGGACTTATTATCACATGCCAAACCCATAGGAGCTTCATATTTTATTTTTAGGTCATCAAGTATGATCTTCATCCATAAGAGTTCACACACCCCTTGAGCCATGACTCTAAATTCTGCCTCTGCACTTGATCTTGCAACTACATTTTGCTTCTTGCTCCTCCATGTCACCAGATTTCCACCCAAGAACATGCAGTAGCCTGTGGTGGATCTCCTATCAACAATCGATCCTGCATAGTCAGCATCAGTATATACTTTCATGGATAAGTTTTCCCCCTTTTTGAATAGCAATCCTTTTCCTGGAGAGGCTTTTAAGTACTGAATAATTTTATCTACTGCCTGCAAGTGTCTTTCTCTTGGATCATGCATAAATTGACTAACCACACTAACTGCATAGGCTATATCTGGCCTAGTGTGTGAAAGATAAATGAGTTTTCCCACAAGTCTTTGATATTGTGTCTTCTCCACTTTTGGGTTTTCCTCATCATTCCCAATCCTATGATTTTGCTCTATTGGCACTCCAGTGGGCTTACAACCCAACTTACCAATCTCTTTGAGAAGATCAAGGATGTATTTCCTTTGAGAAATAAAGATGCCTTGTCTCGAGGAAGCAACCTCTATCCCAAGGAAGTACTTCAGCTTCCCAAGATCCTTCATTTCAAATTGAGCAGCTAGTCTCTCCCTCAAATTTTGTTTTTCAATCTCATCATCACCTGTAATAATCATATCATCTACATAGACCAAAAGTAGAGTGAGTTTACCATTCTGAGAATGTTTTATAAACAGAGTATGGTCACCTTGGCTTTGTCGGTACCCCAAAGATACCATAGCTTGAGTAAACCTTCCAAACCAAGCACGAGGTGATTGTTTAAGACCATATAGGGCCTTCTTAAGTCTGCACGCCTTATTCCCTTCATTAACAATACCATAACCAGGTGGAATCTCCATGTATACTTCTTCCTCCAAGCTTCCATGCAAGAAGGCATTTTTAACATCAAATTGATGCATTGCCCAACCAAAGTGTGCTGCCAGGGAGAGAATAATCCTGACGGTATTCATTTTTGCCACTGGAGCAAAAGTCTCCTCATAATCGATCCCATAGGTTTGAGTGTACCCTTTTTCAACCAACCTTGCGTTATACCGATCCAGTGTGCCATCAGACTTATACTTAACTGTGTATATCCACCTACAACCCACTGCTTTCTTATCTTTTGGTCTCTCTACAATCTCCCAAGTCTCATTCCTTTCTAACGCGCTCATTTCTTCATTCATGGCTCGAATCCAGTTCTCATCTTTTAAGGCTTCTTGTACCGATGAAGGGATTTTGATAGAATCAATAGCTGAAAGAAAACTCTGGTGCTGCATAGAAAGTTTTTCTGTAGACACAAATTGGGATATAGGATATTTGGCACAAGATCTTTTTTCTTTTCTCAAGGCAATAGGTAAATCATTTAGGTTAGGTTCAAAAGCAGTATTTAAGGTGTCCTCAAGAGTCTCACTGGTATGAGTTCTTACCTCCGGTTCAGACAATTGAAGTTGCTGTTCGACCAGGACGGGTTCTTGTTGCCTTCGCTGATATTGTTTTCCAAAATATTTGTCTTCATTATTCTTCTCTGGTAATGATGTTGGTGCAGGGTCTTTGTCATCCTCCCTAAGAACGAAATCCTGCAACAAAGGAAAAGGTGGCAACTCAAGGTCCTCAGCTTCTTGAATACTCTCCCCCTGAAGCTGAGAACTAGGAAAGAAAGACTCTGTTTCATGGAAGGTGACATCTTTGGAAATATACACTTTACGACTTTGAGGATGATAACATTTGTATCCCTTTTTGTTAGGGGCATAACCTATGAAGACACATTTGATGGCACGAGGATCTAACTTACCCCGATAAGGACTATGAACATGGACAAAAGCAGGACAACCAAAGACACGATTCTGAAGACTATTCAACATGGGAATAGAAGGATAGAATGTGGTCATAACCTGAATAGGAGTAACACCCTTTAGAACCCGAGAGGGTAATCTATTAATCAAATAAGTGGCAGTCAAGACTGTTTCCCCCCAGTAAGATCTAGGAACAGATGTTTGGAAAAGTAAAGCTCGAGTAACCTCAAGGAGATGACGATTTTTCCTTTCAGCAACCCCATTTTGTTGAGGAGTGTCCACACAGGTTAATTCATGAACAACTCCATTTTCCTCAAGGAACTTGGAAAGGTTTTGGTTCACATATTCTCTTCCATTATCAGAACGCAATCTCTTAATTGGACTTTCAAATTGTGTTTGAATCATTCTGTAAAACTTTACAAACAAGTGAAAAACTTCAGACTTATCTTTCATGAGGAATATCCAAGTAACCCGAGTACAATCATCAATAAATGAAACAAACCATTTTGCACCCGAGATATTAGGAATAGATGAAGGTCCCCATACATCTGAATGAATAAGATCAAAAGGTTTAGAACTTTTATTACCATTCGGAGGAAAAGTTGTCCGATGGTGTTTAGCAAACTGACAAACATCACAATGAAATGACTCAGCAGACACTTTTGTAAATAAAACAGGAAATAAGGACTTTAGGGTACTAAATGGAGGATGACCAAGACGTCTGTGTTGAAGCCATATCTGAGAGGATGACCAAGATTCACGACCTTGCTGAAGATTAGAAGTGTGTGCCTGTAGTCTAACACCCTTTTTACTTTCTTCATGCTGTAAATAATATAACCCGCCCTGCTCTTTAGCAATTCCAATAGTCTTCCCCGTGGCAAGATCCTGAAAAACACAATGGGAAGGGAAAAATACCACTGCACAATTTAAATCTTGGGTAATCTTTTGAATAGACAAGAGGTTATTGGATAGTTTGGGAACATGAAGCACATTTTTTAAAGGAAATGAAGGTTGAAGGTGAATGTTACCACGACCATTAATGGGGGTAGTGGAACCATTAGCAACAGTAATATATGGCTTACCGGATAAAGTAGTGTAGGATGAAAAAAGAGAGGAATGAGGTGTCATATGATCAGTAGCACCAGAGTCTATAATCCATATATTTTCAGTACTAGAAGCATTAAAGGATAAAAAAATAGAACTCTTACCACTCATAGTAAAGGAACAATAGCTAGATGGCTTACTAAGGGAGTCCATGAGAGTTCAAAACAAACTTTTTTCAGATTGGCAAAATTTGATCCTGTTCACGCAAAAAAAAAAAAAAAAAAAACCGCCGGAAAAATTTTCCGGTAAAAAAATATTCATGATACCAATTCCACAATATTAAAATAAACAAGTTCATATAACAACAAAATATTAGTTGTCAAACTGATAAGATAATTAAATAATCAAAATAACACAAATGCTATCAAGTTTAAAAGTCTCATTAATCTAATCCTCTAAGGAAAAGAAAGAATAGGGTAAATCCCTTGTGTATATTGAACACATAGGGTTATGTTTATATAGGAAAAAGAAACATATGGGCTAAGCCCATTACATAAATATGAGATATCTAACAATATCTATAATATCTCATAATATCAAATAATATCTAATTATATCTAATAATATTTAACACTCCCCCTCAAGCTGGTGCATATAGATCATATGTACCCAGCTTGTTACAAATGTAATCAATCCTAGGTCCTCGTAAGGGTTTAGTAAAAATATCTGCTAATTGATTATTTGAATTAACAAACTCAGTCTTGATATCTCCTGATATTATCTTTTCTCGAATGAAATGACAATCAATCTCTCAATATGTTTTGTCCTTTCATGAAAAACTGAATTTGAGCTAATATGAAGAGCAGCCTGATTATCACATATCAGTGTCATTTGAGTAACCTCTCCAAATTGCAATTCTTTAAGTAACTGTTTAAGCCAAATAAGCTCACAAGTAGCCGAGGCCATAGCTCTATATTCTGCTTCTGCACTAGATCTTGCCACGACACTTTGTTTCTTGCTCTTCCAAGAGATCAAGTTATCACCAATGGAGACACAATAACCAGAAGTTGACCTTCTATCAGATGGAGATCCTGCCCAATCAGCATCTGAATAACAAACGACTTTAGTATGGTTATTATGACCATATAACAAACCTTTTCCAGGAGAGCCTTTAATGTACTTCACTATACGAATGACTGCATTCCAATGATCTTCACATGGAGAATTAAGAAATTGACTCACCACACTGACTGCAAAGGAAATATCAGGACGAGTAACAGTGAGATAGTTCAATCTTCCAACTAATCTCCTGTACTTCTCAGGATCTGAAAGAGGCTCCCCCTGATTGGGTAGAAGCTTGACGTTGGGATCCATGGGAGTATCAACAGATTTCGAATTCATCAACCCAATTTCCTCCAAAATATCTAATGCGTATTTTTTTTGAGAGATAACAATACCAGTATTGGATTGTGCTACCTCAATCCCCAAGAAATATCTGAGTTTGCCGAGATCTTTGGTCTGAAAGTGTTGACAAAGGTGTTGTTTTACTTGTGAGATGCCATGGTGATCACTGCCTGTAAGAACAATGTCATCAACATATACTACAAGATAGATACACCCAGCACTCGAGTGACGATAAAAAACTGAATGATCGCCTTCACTGCGAGTCATACCAAATTGTTGAACAACATTGCTAAATTTTCCAAACCAAGCCCTAGGAGACTGCTTGAGGCCATATAAGGATTTGCGAAGACGACATACCAATCCAGAAGACTCCCCCTGAGCAACAAAACCGGGAGGTTGCTCCATATAAATTTCTTCCTGCAAATCCCCATTAAGAAAAGCATTTTTAACATCCAGTTGATAAAGAGGTCATTGTTGAAGAGCAGCCATAGCTATGAATAAGCGAACAGAGGCCATCTTTGCTACTGGAGAAAAAGTATCACCATAGTCTAAACCAAAAATTTGGGTATAACCCTTAGCCACAAGACGAGCTTTGAGACGATCAATAGTACCATCAGGACCAACTTTGATAGCAAAAATCCACCTGCAACCAACAACAGATTTCCTAGATGGTAAAGGAACAAGTTCCCAAGTTCCATTATTCTGAAGCGCATTCATTTCATCAAGCATGGCCTGACGCCAACCAGGATGGGCTAAGGCATCACCTACAGATTTTGGAATGGATACAGAAGAAATAGACGAAAGGCAGGTATAAAAGGGTTGAGATAGTCTATGGTAACTCAAAGCAGTATAATGTGGAGAGGGATTACGAGTAGAACGTATACCTTTACGGATAGCAATAGGAAGATCAGGTTCAACAGTCGGAGGTTCAACTATAGGAGCCGGAGGGGGATGAGGTGTTGGCACCAGAATAGAGTCTGCTGATGGACGATGAGACGGTTGACGACGACTATACACCTGAAGAGTTGGCGGCGGTGGTGAATTGTTAGGTGCACTAGGCACAACAAGAGGAATATTAACTTGATTAGATGAAGAAATTGAAGGAGAAGGACAAGACTTAAAGTAAAGGGAAGATTCACTGAAGGTGACATCTGCTGAAATAAAATAACGGTTTAAAGACGGTGAGAAACATTTATATCCTTTTTGTGATCTAGTGAACCCTAAAAAGACACATTTGTGTGACTTAGGAGATAATTTATCAAGACCAGGACTAAAATTATGAACAAAACATGTGGACCCAAAAACTTTGGGAGGTAAAGAGTGGAGAGGGTCATGTGGAAATAAAATAGAATGAGAAATTTTGTTATCTAAAACTGAAGATGGCATGCGATTAATGAGATAACATGCACTAAGAACAGCATCACCCCAAAAACGCTGAGGAACATCACCATGGATTAAAATAGTACGAGTTGTTTCAACAAGATGTCTATTCTTGCGCTCAGCTACCCCATTTTGTTGAGGTGTATAAGCACATGAAGTTTGATGAAGAATACCATGAGAAGCCATAAAATTTTTAAAAGAATGAGAAAGATACTCACGTCCATTATCACTGCGCAAAATTCGGATGGAAATTCCAAATTGATTTTTAATTTCATTGTAAAATATTTGAAATATAGAAAACAACTCAGAACGGTTTTTCATTAAAAATACCCAAGTACATCTTGAATAATCATCAATAAAAGTAACAAAATACTGAAATCCTAAATTAGACTTAATACGACTTGGTCCCCAAATGTCAGAGTGAACTAAGGCAAAAGGAGATGAAGCACGTTGTGAGACACTACGAGGAAAAGAACTACGAATGTGTTTCCCTAACTGACACGACTCACACGATAAAGTAGACACATTAGACAAACTTGGAACAAGCTGTTGCATCTTGGCAAGACTAGGATGACCCAACCGAGCATGAATGAGAGATGGAGAATCCATAATTGCGCCAACATGTGCAGAGATCTGTAGTTGATAAAGTCCATGAGACTCACATCCGGTGCCAATCATCCGTCCCGAACTCCGGTTCTGTAAAGTAACAAAATCTTTGGTAAAAGAAATAACACAGTCAAGGGAACGAGTGAGACGACTAATGGATAATAAGTTAAATGGAGACCCAGGGACATAAAGAACATTATCAATAGATAAAGATGAAAAAAGATTAATAGTACCAACACCATGTGATGGTACCTTATATCCATTGGCCATGGTAACTGAAGGTAAATAACCCGTAGTAAATAGGGAAGAGAAAAAAGATTTATTACCAGTAATGTGATCAGTGGCACCTGAATCTAGAACCCAAGGGCCATGGGAAGTGGAGTGAGTGAGGCCAACAAAAGATGTACCTGAATGTGCAACAGAAGCCGTGGAACTAGGGTTCTGACGATCCTCATACCATTTAAGAAATTCATTGAAAATAGCAGGCTGGCTTGGGGTATCAATTGAAGTATGGTCCATGGTAGAAGGTTGCACAGGGGCAATTTGAGCAACCGCAACAGATCTAGGAGGACGACCATGTAAGGCATAACATCTGTCAATTTTGTGGCCAAGTTTGCCACAATGGTCACACTTGTGACACCCTTTGCCCGACTTGTGAGGGCGAGTACGATCATTATGCTGAGATACTAAAGCAGAAGAGTCATCAACATGAGACGTTATATCAGCGGTGTGTTTACCTGGCACGCGCAAAAGGGTAGAACAAGTGGAAGTAAAATTGGGCACAATAGGAGATCCCAAAATTTGATCACGAACGTGAGAATAATCATCAGGAAGACCATGTAAACCCAATAACATGAAGAACTTGGATCTTTGTTCTAGTTCTTGAGAAGGAGTAGAGGCAGGAGGTAATAACTCATTAAAATCATGAAGAAGAGCATGAAGTTTACCTAGATATTCTGCCATTGTACCATCAAGACGTTTGGGAGCAACAATTGTGAGAAGATTTTGACACACACCATAAAAACGTTGAGTATCATTGGTGCATAATAATTTTGCTTGTTCCCAAACTTCTGAACATGTTTCATAGGTACGAAAAATTTGTTTTAAAGATGAGTGAATGGTCGATTTGATAACAATGCATAATTGAGCATCAATTTTCGACCAACGAACAATGTCATTTTCAGCAAGAGTAGGATGAGTAAGATGATCAACATAACCTTGACTCTTAAGCCATAATTTAATATCTGATGCCCAAGTGTCATAATTGGTTCCATCCAATTTGTCAATGGAAAGATGAACATTGACGTAATTAGTATAAATAGATGAATCCGGCATAATGACTGAAGAAGAAGCCATAGTGGCAGCGGAAGTGGAAGAAGCCATAAAAGATAAGGACAAATCCAGTCACCGGTTAATTGGCGGGAGCAACAAAGATGAAGGCTCCGACAGCAATTCCGGCGAGATTCCGGCGGCGGCTCCGGCGAAGGTCCGGCAAAGTTCCGGCGAAGTTCCGGTGAAGGTCCGGCGAAGTTCCGGCGAAGTTCCGGGGAAGGTCCGGCGAAGGTCTGGAGGCGGGTACGGCGAGACAGTGGGGGTGGTGGCTGGAAAATTCCAGTGAATAGTGGATTCACCAATAAAAATTGAACCCTAAACCCTAAACTCTAACCTTATGCTCTAATACCATGTTAAAGGAAAAGAAAGAATAGGGTAAATCCCTTGTGTATATTGAACACATAGGGTTATGTTTATATGGGAAAAAGAAACATATGGGCTAAGCCCATTACATAAATATAAGATATCTAACAATATCTATAATATCTCATAATATCAAATAATATCTAATTATATCTAATAATATCTAACAGTTATCAAACAACTTCAAAGCGTTTCACACATTTCACAAATGCATCACGGTCTCCACAATCCATCATAGAGGCCCATGCATCCATAACAAATTTTCATGCCTCCAGAAAGTCCATATTATTGTGGAACTGACATCGAAGGTTGGTGGCTTTGGGAAACACACTGCTAGTTGCATTTAATAAGGCAAAATCCCTTTCCTTGACAATTACTAGAGGATATCTGCCCTAACAAACAACTCTCTAAATCTTTAAAGGGCCCACATGAAGTTGTTTTCTCGTTCTGTTGCTGACCATGCAAAAGTAGTAAAGAAAATCAATCCTGTGGACATCACCAACTATTTCAAGCAAAGGCAACCTATATTTGTTGGTTTTGTGTGTGTTGTCCATCAAGAAGATAATGATGAATGCATTCACCAACTTAACCACATCGGGATGTGTCCAAAAAAGATTTGTAACATCTATATAAACTCATTACGTAAACTTCAATGAATATAATTGTCACACTCTGGCAACATAATCAATTGCTGCATTTCAGTTCTGCCTTCTCTATTTGATCTCTTATATACATATCTAGCACTGTAAACTTGCCTTATTGTTGTCATGTTGTCCTTATTGTGTTCTTTCAAAATAAGTAATGTGTTTGCCGACTTCATTAAACTTTTAGTCATGTCAATAATCATCAAATGCTCATTTGCTTTTAATCTATTAGCATAAGGGTGATCAACTTAGACAATTCATAGTTGATATATCACATATTATCCTTAAAACCCAACCTTCATCACGAGCAACTGGTATGCCTCACTATTTAAAAGGGCAATCACACTTTCTTGTACCAATTATAGTCACTTTCAGATCATTTATGTATTTCCTATGCTTACCATCCCTTTCACCACCTAACAACACTCATGTATTCCTTTCCTGTTATCCATTTGTTTTGTCAGATGTCAATATGACAACTACAAAACCTAGTCCAAATGTTACGCACCCATTTGAAGTCATCTTGTGTACCCAATACCTACACAAAATACAACACATTTTCAGAATATCGGATGTCACATGTCTTCAATTGTAATCGATGAAATTACACTTACCTCATCCGTTGTAAATGGCCAAACGTAGTTTCCTCCAACCAATTCATCTTCAGATTCACTGACTTCATTATGTTGGACTCATCCATGTTAGATAACTTATCTACTTTGTTGGATATTTTCCTCCACCATTTGCATCTTTATATTCAACAACCACTATCAATTACATCACATCACATCTTCAATTAAAAACAAAAAATTTAAATAAATGTTAAAATTCATCACATCTATATTTCGGTACATAAAATCTAGAATACAAGTATGTATTTTGGAACATAGAATCTAAAATGTGTATATGTATCCAGATTCTATGTTCCAGAATACATATTTGTATTTTGGATTCTAATTTCCAGAATACAATATGGAATACAAATATGTATTCTGGAACGTATACATATATGCATTATGGATTCTACGTTTTGGTATACATATTTTGTATTTCGGATTTTATGTTATAGAATATAAAAAAAATTAACTCACCATTTTGGACCATTTTGGAATGTACAATTTGGAAGGTTATCGGATTGTATATTTTGGAACTCAACCTGCAAAACAAAAAACACAAACTTACCGAAATCACTAACTAACCGCCCATCAACTAAACTGCCACCATCACCAGCCACCCACCAGCAGCAGCCTCCACCAAGCACACCAACCACTACGAGCCAACACAAACTTTCCAAACTTGAGAAATTCTCCAAAGCAACACATTGCCACCCACATTTGAACATTTATATTCAGAAGGGCAAAGTCAGCATTTAATAATGTATGGGCGTGCAGTTATAATTTCATGGGGGTGTACAATGCAAAACCCCAGTCTATATGGTTATGGTCAACAAAAAAGAAATCATAGTGTTGCTTTTTGCATGGTCTAATCTTCCAAATTTTAAAATATTTTTGTTGATATTTAAAATTACATGGGGCTGTTTGGATACAAAGCTATAAGTGTTTTTGGAGTTTCTCTACTGGGATAAACGTTTTATTTAACCCTTTTATTATTTATTTATGAATAGATTTCAAAATGACATAAAAATATTTATGAAGAGTTTTCAGAATGGCTCATAGTTGACTACAATATATTTCCATTTGCAACACTTGTGTCAAAATAACCTTTTTACTTTGCGATGTCTAAAGTCAATTTATTTACTGGCTGGACCTCTGGCAATTCCTTATTTGAAAATTATTTGATTGTTTACAGAAGGAAAAAGTCTTACCTGTCCAGTAATTGTATTTACATCGGTTAAGATTTAAAATTCAGACATCATGCAGAGGTTAACCCTTCCATAGCGGCACTTGATTCACTATGATATCGCTACAGAATCAATCTTACAGCATATACCTTTATTTATACTTTGTCGATTTTATTTAACCCCTTGATTCTTTAAGTGAATGATGACAATACTTACCAAAAATTAGTATTTCTTGTAAATGTGCAAAGTATTATGGTAAGTAAGTTATCACTTTTCGAGTGAGTAGAGAACAATATATTGAGAAATAATTATGGTCTGATTTTTTGTTTGGCATATCCTCGATCCTAATTGAGATCGAGGACTGAGGGGAAGGAGACATTTTTATTCTCCCCATAGCAAGCTATTTGTATGTGTAGCAAAAAAAAAGGAAAAATAAAATCTACTGTATTTTTTAAAAATATTTTAGGAATATGTGGTGAATGTTTAAGAATATTTTCTTTATCTGTCTGTCCAGCAATGAGGTTTCCTGCACACTTAACTGAAATTATCAGTTGTTTTTACAGTCGAAAGCATTTCACAGAAGAAGAGGCTGAAAAGTGGTGGGCCGAAAATGGAACCAAAATATTGGAGCGGCACAATATAGTTGCTTTATAGAATATGCAAGAGAATCTGTTCCCCGGAGAAAAGCTTATCCTTCTTCTGTGCACTATCGAAGCAGTAAATTCTTTTCCCCTCTTCCCTCTTCCAAAATTAACAAGGATCTTCTCCAAAATTGACAGGTAGGATACAAAATTATGGGAAAAAAAAAACCACAGCAGGAGGAAACTTGTAACTTTCCAGAAAAATGGTTCTACAACCTCCCTCCCCTCAGCCAAAGAAAAAAAAAATGGAAAATAGCAGAATTTTTTTTTCTTTACTGAACTTACACTGACAAGTGTGGTGCAAATTCAGCTGTTTTATTTTTGGTATAACTGCGTGTATGTTTACTTGCAGCTGAGGATTCTTTTCAGTTTCTTTTTGCCTATTGTATAGCTACTTCTCTTGCAACCTAGTGATCTCTTGCCAACCTAGTGATCTCTTGCTGTGCATTTTGACAATTTGCTCACTCCATTTAGAGCATAGCGAGGCACTGCACTTTACATCCTTGGTTGTATGAGCGTTTAATGTTGGTCCCTTTACCATTCTGATACTCAATAACTTTCCAAAGGTACAGACGGGGATAGTATTTAAATTTGACTAGGTATCCTCAGTAAAATGAGGATTTGTACATTTGGTAGTTATTCATTTTTTTAAGCCCCGTATAGTCTGTTGGTTTCATTTTTCATTCTTCGGACTCGGACACCATTTTTTGCCGTAAATTTGGATCATCATTGGTCCTTTGATAGACTTCATTAGTAACGCCAATTTCTGATTATCATCTCCTAAAATCTTGCAGAGGTTGTTATTGGCAAATGTGGGAAAAATGGTGACTACCCTCAAGTGCATCTTCATGGGAGTAAGTAGCAAAAGTACCATCTTTTTCTTCCTCAAGTTTCTTGCCTACCCAGAGCTCCATGGCCTATCACGAGTCTTTTTCCCTTCACTATATCCTGCTGTTGAAATTGGAAGTGGAAAGTTCCATGGTTCGTTACATTGTTCTTAAACCTTTTAAGACTTCAGGCTCTGATCCGAATTCTCCGATTTAGTTGAAGCATTGAGGGACGGACAAGATAAAACAACGACTTCACATACAGTCATATAACAGAGAAACGGGTGCATTAATTTTCTTGAACTTTAATAATTAATGACTCAATTAAAGTTAGTAAGAGTTATGCATACGGCTAACTATTGGGAATAAGAATGATGTAGTGAGTGAGGGAGGTGGCTGCAATCAATGCATAAGGAAAATAGCCACTTTACTGAAATCAAAGCTTGCTGTGGGTCAATCCATTTTTGGTTGGACTGTGCTGGCGGTAGTAGTTTTGTTAATTCAATCCAGCTCATATCATCATAGGCAACAGCCTTATATTTTAACTTCCTATAAGTTTTATGACATTATTAATTTGAATCTTTTTTCCCCACCAACCTCCATTCATTTTATAAGATGGTGCTTTTTTAAATACAAATTACAGATAACAAGAATTAAAGTAGTTGTCCTTGGAGTAATGTCTAACCTCTTATTTTTCTCTTTAAATCTTTGATACATGCATTATTAGGAAGTGAAAGTGAGAGTATTCCCATTTCATAATAGACATTTAGATGACATGAACATAATAATACAAGAGTTGTTCGTGGAAATAACTGGTTTAGAAGATAGTTATGAAATATTGGTATGTTTGAATAAACTTATTTAAAAGTAGATTTAAAAATAAAAATAAAATCATTTTTTCATATATATAAGAATAAAGGTAACTTATTATAGCGAGATTGATTTTTGTTATCAATCATTTTGATATTTAAAATAAGGATATAGACAATCTATCTCAAGATCTTTTGGTACTCATTTAGAGAAGAGGTACAGAACTGATAATTGTGTTTATTAAACATCTAACCCTTAGTATACTTTCATAACACGAAAAAACTTTCTTGAAATAACGATATTTTTTGTATTTTCTCGCTATTATTTAACAATTTCAAAATTGAAACAAATTTTTTATCAAAATATTTTTCTGTTTTTTCACCTTTATATTATGTATATTTTAAATGCTAGGAAATAATATAATAATATTTCACTTTAAAAATAATTTATTATTTGACCATAATAAATTCACTAATTTAATAATTATTCAAATTAATTTCTTTAACAAAGGTTATAATATTTGAAAAATATATCAATCAAATTAATATAATATCTAAGGTAGACATTTAATCATATTTCTCAATGTTCGAAAATATAAAGTGATATTATTTTATTTTCAACAATTGTTAGAAATATAATATAATATTGTTGAATAGAATATTTATCACTTTATAGATAATTATAGGATAGTTAGAAATAATTATTTTTACTTAAGATAATAAGAGCTTTATAAACAATTATAGGATAGCTAGAAATAATTCTTTTTACTTAAGGTAATAAGAACTTTATAAACAATTATAGGATAGTTAGAAATAATTCTTTTTACTTAAGGTAATAAGAACTTTATAAACAATTATAGGATAGTTAGAAAATAATTCTTTCTACTTAAGATAATAAGAACTTAAATGTTATGATTTGATTATGACTTACGTCACGTAACAATCGGATAAACTCTGCAACAAATATTTTCTTTCATTCTCTACAACTTTGACTTAACTCTAGAGTAAATATCATATTACAATAAATTAATATACTTTCTCTAGTGGTTTACTTACCACTTCAAGGATATACTACTGTTTATTTATTTTTCTTGATCAATATTGTAAACATTAATATCAAAGTATTTTCAAGAACAACTATGGGTGTCTATAATCAACAACGAAGATAATGGCTAGGAATAAGAGCTTAACAGGGAACATCATATATGTTTTTTAGCCACTTTCCGAAGAACTATGGTCAGTATGACATGTGAAAAATCTTTCAAAGGTGGAAAAAAGTACAAGAAGTGTTTATATAAGAAAACTAATATTGGAGAGGGCATATATTTAACATTGTGAGATTTTCTGAAGTGAGGGATGCAGAATATGTTGAGAAGCAATTGGATATGATTCAAATTGGGAATAAAAAAATGCATTTTAACCAGCCAAAGTATCATAGGCATGAAGAACAAACGAGTGATGGAGGAAACAAAGGAAGGATTCAAACTAGAACATAAGAAAAACATTAATGCATTGTGGAAGAAGAAGATCTAAAAAAACGTACACACAAGCGCCTATAAGAAGCAGAAAGAAGGATAATTTTTGAAAAAGTTGGCATGGGAATGGAGTTATGAAGAAATAGGAGATGGGATGGTTCTAAAGGAGATTCGTGAGTAGGATCTTGAGCCATTAGTCATATTTGTCTATCTTGATGATAATCCACTTGGTAGCCTTTTTGAGATTTTATCATTTTCTTGTTTCTAACCTTATTACAAACCTTTAAAAGAAAAAAATCATGATTATCCTAACATTAGACGATAAAGGAGCTTTAAAATTATTTTAAAAATAGGTTATTGAATAAGTGTGAGAGTATACTTTATTTTAGCTTACCTCCTCAAGTGAAGACCTCATTTATGAAAAGAAAAGATAAGAAATTTAAGAACATAGTCAGATTATTCTATCTAAGAGCTCTCACACATCTTGATTTAACTAAAAAGTTGCAGCTTGTGTGGAAGACTATTGGACCGTGGAAAGCAATCCCTCTTGGGAAGGGTTTATATGTGTTTGAGTTCACTTCTTTAGAAGACAATGCGATGGACTCTCGGGATGAGTTCATTGCAGTTATCTCATGGTTTCTTGAGATTGTTTGCCTGGACAAATGACTTTGTTCTATCTACTATGAAGAGTACTAAAACCCAGGTCTGGGTTAGAATCTACCATTTTCCTTTAGAATATTGGAGACCAAGGGTGATATTTTCTATCACTAGAGGCATTGGCACTCCTTTGTCTTTGGATGAACATATTGTTGAACAAGATGCTTTGATGTCTCCAAATCCAAGAGGAAAGCTTGAAGACCTTGCTGCTAGGTGTGTGTGTGTGTGTTGTCTAGTTGTTTGGAACTTGTTAATTCACTCCTTAAGATGATCCAAGTTATTTGAATCTTTAACCTTTTGAAAAGATGAGTTTTCTAAAATGCTGTTAAAATTTCAACAGGTTGTTTTTTGAAACAACAGGTTGTTTTACCTTAGCAGTTTTTGAGAAGGTTTGGAAAAGCTTGACTCTGCTGTCAAGTCAATTCAACCAATTGTTTCGACAAAACAATCGATTGTTTTCCTGTAAACCTTAACAAAATTATGTTAGTGGTTTTAATATATTTTAAATGATCCTAACTAACTTGGCTCCTTTATTAAATGCTTTTGACCACTTGGTTGGTCTATATAAAGGTGGTTTTACGCTCCTAATCTAAAAGTAAGAGAAAGAGTTTATCAAAACAGTTTTTCCAAGATTTGAAAGATATTTGGATCATTCTTAAGTGTGTGGAATAGGATTGGGTTATAATTCTGAACTTTAAGCTTTGTAATACCTAGGTGTATTTATTCCCTTCTTCCTTGTATTTCTATAGTTGTGTTGCCAAGGAGTGCTGTGTGTTCTTGAGGTGTTCAAGATCAACATTTTCGGTGTGGTTTGCCAAAGGTAGTGTGTTTCTTGAGGGGTTCAAGGTCACTACTTTGGTGTGTGATGTTTGTAATCTGGTTTTGATTGCATAGTGGATTACCCAGTGGTTTATGGGGACTGGATGTAGCTCTTGGTGTAAGAGTGAACCAATATAAATATGTTTGTGTGATTCTCTCTTTCCCTGATCTCATATATATGTTTTAAGTTGTTTTTTA
Source organism: Phaseolus vulgaris (assembly GCF_000499845.2). Classification (NCBI taxonomy): domain Eukaryota; kingdom Viridiplantae; phylum Streptophyta; class Magnoliopsida; order Fabales; family Fabaceae; genus Phaseolus; species Phaseolus vulgaris. Next base: position 9,757,200 of record NC_023757.2, read on the forward strand.
TTAACTGTTGATAAAAACAATCGATTGTTTCGACAAAACAACCGATTGTTTTTCTGATATAATCTTAAAACAGTTTTGGTATTTGTTTCCTTGATTCTTTTCTCTGTAATTCGGCATTGAATTTTATTATACCTTCAAAGTTTGCGAAAATCCCTCTTAAATAATTCACCCCCTCTCGTTTAAGGCCATATATTCTAACACATACCATGAGAAAGAATAGGGGTTTCTTTGCTAGAGTACTGGTGGATATGGATCTGTTGTTCCCTCTTCCCGATCACGTTTTGGTTGAACGTTCAGACTTTGCTTTTGTAGCCGACGTGGAATATGAATGACTCCCTTCATTTTGCTCTCACTGTAAGATGATTGGGCATGAGCTTGCTCAATGCTGTGTGATTAATGTCGTGTTCTTGGACCTCAACATAAGCCTAAGACAACTTCTGAAGAACAGGAACAGGGGAAGGTCGCGGTTCCTAAACAACATAAAGAGTATCAGAAGAAAGATCCCCAACCGAAGCTCGTGGAAGGCCCTATTGGTAATTTGAAAACTGATGCTCCTGGTGGGACTAATGCAGGGTCACCCTTGGATCACCTTGCTTATGATAAAATAGATGGAGGGGAGGAAGATTTTGCATATATGCCTTCTCTCGAGGATGCCTCAGATCATGATAGGTCCCCACCCAGACAGGGGTTGTTCACTCCCACTTTTGACACAGTTAAGGTTTCAGAACCAGGGACTGTTAGGAATTCATCGGTTGTTATGCAAACCAAAGGCTAAGAGTCGCAAATTGTAGTAAATCTAGTTACAACTTCTATTGTTGGTCATCATGTGGAGGTCTCTACTCCTGTGGTTGTACCATCTCCATTGCGTCATACCTATCCTCGGAAGGCTAAATCACTTGGGGATGCTAAAAGACCAATTACGACTCCTATTCATGGTCATCATGTGGAGGTTTCTGCTAATGTGGTTGTACCATCTCCGTCGCGTCCTATCTCTCCTCAGAAGACTAAATCACTTGGGGAAGCACTATTCCCTGCTAATGATACGTTGGTCCTGCAAAATCACTTTTCCTCTCTTGATGGTTTGGAAACTATAGATGTGGGAGGGGATCCTCATACTGGTACGCTAATTATTTTGACTGCCATTGTGGAATTTAATTATGAACATATCACTGTTGAAAATCAGGTCGTCTCCAAATTTTGGACAAATCCTAATGAGATGGAGGAAAATGTTAGTGATACTAGGGAGGAAATTGTTCACACTAAAATAAAATCAAGGAGACCACCTAAGGGGACTGGTAAATCCAAAAAAAATGATAAGGCAGTTCTCTCTACAACGTCCCAATGAAGGTCTCTTCATTTTTCTGGAATGTTAGAGGATTGGGAAACCACAAAACGGTGGAGATGTAGATTAGTTTACTTAAACTACATAAACCCCTCCTTGTTTTTCTTGTTGAACCTATGATGTCGTACATTGATGCTTTCGATATCATTTTCAAATATGTTAATATGCATTTGGTGGCAACGTCTCCTATTGCTAATAAAGCTGCTAAGCTTTGGTGTTTGTCGGTTCCAAATCTTGTCCAAAATTTTTTGGTCAATGATTGGTTTATTTTTGTAACTTGCCTTCTGCAAGATAAATGCTTTAGCTTTGTAGGTGTTTATGGTGCTAACACATACTTGGTTAGACGGTTTTTGTGGAGGGATCTTAGTTTCTTCACAGGGCCTTGGTGTGTTATGGGAGATTTTAATGTTGTGCTCTCGGCGGATGACTGCAAAGGGGGTGGCTCCTAACCAGGTTTCTTGTAATGAATTCCTTGATTGGGTTAATACTAATGATCTTTCTTTTATGCCTTTTACTGGACCTTGTTATACTTGGTGTAATGGAAGAAGAGGGTTGCATAGAATTCATAGAAGATTGGATAGGGATTTATGTAATGGAGTGTGTTTGGATGAATGTGATTCTTGTACTTATTAGGTTCTTGTTAAAAATTATTCTGATCATTCCCCTATTTTTGCTAGTCTTGCTAGTAATTCTTAAAGGAAGGTTAGCAATTTTTGTTTCTTTTCTATGTGGCTTCATGACACTTCATGTATGAAGCTTATTCATGATTCTTGGGCTAATAAGGTTGTTGGTTGTCCTATGTTTATTTTGCAACATAAGCTAAAAAGGTTGAAAATTGAGCTTCGAGACTGGAATAAAAATTCTTTTGGTAATGTTCACAATGCAATTATTCTTAAGTAGGGAATCCTCCTTTGTGTTCAACAAACATTAGAGACTGCTAGTTTGTCTCATATTGATGGGCTTCTCTGTCAAGAAAAGATTGCTAAGGAGGAGTCTGATCATTCTCTTCACTTTCAATATTTGTTTTGGAAAGAAAGAGCTATGATGTTATGGTTTAAAGATGGGGATCGAAATACTGCTTTTTTCCATGATGTGGTCAAGAGGAGAAATAATTTTAGTGAGATTCATCGCCTACAGATTGATAATGAGGTTATTGAGGATCCTAAACTCATTGAGGATCATATTTTGGACTTTTATAAAATGCCTTATGCTGAGTCTATTTCTAACGTTCAGGATACAAGTAATATGGAAGATTTTATTGATACTTATATTCTTGCGCTGGTTTCCTTTGAGGAGAATATGATGTTGATTAAATGTCCTGATTTTTTGGAAATTAAGAATGTTATTTTTAATCTTAATGATAATAGTGCTCCTGGTCTTGATAGTTTTGGTGGTGTTTTCTATCATTCTTGTTGGAAAATTATTGGGACAGATGTTTGCAATGTTGTTCAACAGTTTTTTAAACAAAACTGGGTTCTCCCTGGAATGAACAGTAATGTGGTATCTCTTATTCCTAAGATTCAGGATGCTAATTCCATTAAAGATTACATGCCAATTGTTGTTGCTAATTTCAAATTTAAGATTATTTCCAAGATACTAGCGGATAAGGCTTGCACTTGTGGCTGATAGAATCATTTCTCCTAATCAATATGGGTTTGTGCAGGGTAGACAAATTCAGGATTGTATTGGTAAAGGTTAGAGGAGGCAACATGGCTTACAAAGTTGATATTCATAAAACCTTTGACACTCTGAGTTGGAAGTTCTTATTATTAGTTTTGACACACTTTGGTTTTCACCCCTCGTTTGCCGGTTGGATTTGTATAATTCTCCGTTCAACTATGTTTTTTTATCATAATAAATGACAGTTTGGTGGGTTTTTTTCCTTATAGTAGAGGTGTCAGACAAGGTGATCCTTTGTCTCCGTTACTTTTTTTTTCTTGTAGAGGAAGTTCTTGGTAGAGGTATTTCTAAGCTTGTGAATGATAAAAGATTCTACATATGGCTAGTCCGCAAGGTTATCTCACTCCCTCTCATATTTTATATGCTGATGACATATTTGTTTTCTGTAGGGCAGATAATAAGTCTCTTAAAAATTTGACTATTTTTCTTAAAACATATGGTGATTTTTCTGGTCAATATGTTAATAATTCTAAAAGTAGGATTTTACCATGGATAATTTTGCAAGATTTGTCACCTCAACATATTATTTCTTATAGTCATGGTTGTTTGCCTTTCACTTATTTAGGAATGCCTATCTTTGTTGGTGCTCCAAAGTGTCGATTTCTTCAACCTTTAGTTGATAAAGTCAAATTGAACTAGCATCTTGGAAAGGTAAAATCTCTTAGCATGATGGGTCGGATTCAATTGGTCAATATGGTGATTACTGGATTTCTAGATTATAGCTTTAATATGTATAAATGGTTTGTTTCACTTCTTAAGCAAGTTGAGCAGTGGTGTGGAAATTTTATTTGGATTGGTGATATTCTGAAAAAAGGCATAACTACTATTAATTGGGCTACAATTTGTTCTCCTATTGAGAATGAAGGTTTGAAAATTATTAACCTTCATCATGAAAATAATGCGCATCTTCTTAAGCTTGCTTGGAACTTTGCTTATAACAACAAGTCTTGGTCTTTTCTCCTAAAAGTCAAGGTTCTTAAATCAAAATATGAGTTTAGAAAGGTTTATAGATCCTCATCTCTTTGGTCTGAAATTAAGCAGTTTTATGCTACAATACTTAATTATACTTCTTGGACGGTTGGTACAGGTACTTTTATTAATTTCTGGAATGATAAATGGTGTTCTTCTACTTCTTTAGCAAATATTGCAAGGTTATCTGATGGTGCTAGCATTCTGGATACAGCCTCTCAGTTTTGGACTGATCGTGATTGGAATATTCCATTGTTTTTAAAACAAATGCCTCATTTTTTTAACCATATCATGGTTAGAGTGGAACAGGATATTCCTAATTGGATTCTAGATGAGTCTAGCTGTTTTACTCTTAAATCGGCTATGACTTTTTTCTTGGAACCAAGTGTTCCCTGTTCCCTTTAGTTGGGGTAAATTCATTTGGTTTTCATATATTCCGCCTTCCAAAACTTTAATACTTTGAAAAGTTTTTCATGAGCGGATTCCTACAGATCAGCATATTCAGAATAAAGGTTTGCATATTTGTTTTGTGTATGCTTTGTGAAAAACATGAAGAATCTATTCAACATTTATTTTTTGAATGTTCTAATGCTTTACATATTTGGAGTTGGGTTCGACAGATTTTTCTTACTTCTTATTTCTCTAATAAGGATGATCTTCTTTCTTTTATTAAGTGTGAAGGTAGTCCTTTGGTTAAATTGATTAAGCTTGCTATGATAACTTTTTCTATTTGGATGATATGACGTATGAGGAATTATGCTAGATTTTAGGATAAGATTTATGTTTCTAGGGCTATTTCGGTAATTAAAGATTTAATTTGTGTAGTGGGAAATTCGTCTAAAGCTTCAATGAAGAATGATATGTTGGATTTCAACATGATTAAGTTTTTTGGTATTAATACTGATAATGGTAAAGTTCTTCGTCCTCTTCCTGTTAGATGAGAGTTTTCTTCTCCAGGTTGGGTTAAAATTAACACCGATGGGGCTGTTAGGGGATATCCTAGTCTTGCTACTTGTGGAGGTATTTTTCGTGGGAGTATGAGAGAGTTTATTGGTGCTTTCTATGCGTTTCTTGAAGTTTAGACTAATATGATTACTGATTTTTATGGAGTTATACATGCTTTGGAGGAAGCTCAAAAGATGGGGCTTAATAATGTATGCCTTGAATGTGATTTTTCCTTGGTTTGTGCTAAGTTTACTGTTAGGACTAGTTTTGTGGATGCTTCATAATCGATGAAATACTTGTCATAATTACTGCGGGAAAATTAGGTTTAGGGTTACTCATTTTTTTCGTGAAGGAAATGCATGTGCTGATAAGTTGACTAATTTAGGATTTATTCATAGAGAATAATTTCATTGGTATAATAGGCTTCCTTCTAGTCTGTTGTGAGTTGATTTTAGATAGTTCCATTTTAGAGGTGACACTTTACTTATGATTGAGATTTTAACAAGTATATGGTGAGACCTAGGGAAGATCCCCACTGGACATGAACTTAACCAAGTGGTTAAGTAAGTGTGAAGGTTCACTTCCAAAGTCAAAAAGGAAGATCACATAATAAGGTGAACATGATGTATGGTGCGGAATGTAAAGGACAGGAAAGGAAACACATGATATGGAAGGAAACCAAAATGAAAATGAAGCAAAACAAGAGTACCAACACAAAGATAAAAGTGTAATGAAAAATGGAAGAAAGGATGAAAGGAAAGAAAGCTTAAGGAGATGAAATGAGAGTGGACATGCCACTTGGAGTGTGAATTTCTCCAAGATGAGTGTAAATGGCCGCCACTTGAAAGCTCTCAACTCACTCAAGATAAGACCTAATGCATAGAGTAACAAGCCTCACACAACTTATGCAGAGTTTTCCTTATTCTATACAATTCAACATGAAAAATACAAGGAGTATGACACCCTATTTATAGGAGATGGTGCCTTGGAAAACAAGAAGCAAGGGTAGGATGGGAAACAAAAGAAAGATGTGGCCTTAAGCATTGATTAAGTCAATGTCGCACCATAAAGCCTATTCTTCTAGAAGATAGGTCAAAATCCTACCCTAAATGGCTATGCTCAAGCTAAAGTGATAAGCACACCCCCTATTATGCTAAAAGAAACCTATTCTATTGAGATTAAAAATAAAGATACTAGCTGATGCTCAGCTCCCAAGGCTTGTGCTCTACTCCTGGTGATCCTCTGGGGAAAGCTAGGTGCTGAGGCATTGGCTAGATTTGGATCCTGACCTAGCCTTGTATCATGAGTCATGCTCCGAGTCATCCTCCTGGAAGGTTGGGCTTGGTCAGTGGGCACACCCTCTTCTAGGTCCTCATCATGCTCTCCGGATGGGAGGGAATTCGTCCACGAATTTGGAAGACCTGCAGAGAAAGGAGTCAGATCACTAACATTGAAAGAATTGCTTCCTAAGTATGTATCAGGCAGATCTAACTCATAAGCATTGTCATTAATCTTTTTAATGATCTGGAAAGGGCCATCACCACGTGGTAGAAGTTTGGACTTCCTTTGAGTAGGGAAGCGATCCTTCCTCAAGTGAAGCCAGACCCAATCCCCGGGTTCAAAGATCAATGACTTGCACCCCTTATTGGTGTGATGAGCATACTTGCCTACCTTCCTTTCAATTTGAAGCTTGATGTGAGGGTGCAAGGTTTGAATAAAGGAAGCTTTTTCAAAATCATCCTTGCACAACACCTCATCAAGTATAGAATAAGAAGTAGGTCAAGGGGTGTGAGGGGATTGAACTCACACACCCTCAAAAGGAGTGTGAGAAGTAGTAGAGTTAACTACCTAATTATAAGCAAACTCAATATGAGGGATTAAGTTTTCCCACACCCTTGGGTTCCCAGCAATAAGGCATTACAACATTTGAGCCAAAGTCCTATTGACCACTTCTGTCTGACCATCAGTTTGAGGATGACAAGTAGTAGAAAACAAGAGTTTAATGCCTAGTTTTCCCCACAATGTCTTTTAGAAGTGACTCAAGAACTTAGTGTCTCTGTCAGATACTAAACTTCTAGGAAGCCCATGCAATCTAATAACTTCCTTGAATAAGAGACTTGCAATATAACAAGCATCATCTACTTCATTGAAATATAATTAGTGCACATAAATCTTTATTGTAAATTTATGTAATTCATAATTATATAATATATAGATCCGTGTCCCCGTGTCATACATTTTAGATATTATACGTATCTCCGTGTCCGTGTCGTATCCGTGCTACATAGGTTAGGAGACAATCCAAAGTTTAACCTGATTTGTTGAATTAATTAAGTTCTTAATGTGAGTATTATTATGAAAAATCTTAATTTATATTTTATGGGTCTCGCTATTTCGTATTATTTTTAAAACTTTTTACAATTTTTATTCCAAAAAAGGTCTTATTTAAGCCCCATTTCAGTAATTTTCTATTCACTTTTAGATTTTATCATTATTTCCACAGGCATATTGGCTTCGATAGTTTTCTAAGGCATGCATTATTGACTTAAATGTAGAATTCACTTTTATATATTTGAAAAATGGATTTTGATTAAAAAATATTGTGTAAAGTTGGGCACATGGGCAGACAGAAAGCAACGGACAGTTATTTATTCACGTTAATTTGATCTTGTTAGGAGAACCAAAATATATTCAATCTTACGCTATATTATGTTTTATTAATGCACACAAAGCATAAAAATAAATAAAACCTATGCTAACATGTTTTGTTCCATTTAAGTTTGTCTGCCACACGACTCAATTGCACAGGAATAAGAAAAAAAAGTCATGACCCCTTATTCAAATGGATTCAGTTTTGAAGTTCTGTATCCAATTATATATAGTTAACTTTATTAACAAGTTCAGCTATTAATAAAACAAATTTTTTAAATTTTTAGCTTAAGATTATTACTCATTATACACTTACTAGAAGGTAGTAATAACCTACTCCTAAACTATCTTTAATTTACACAATGTTTCATATAATTCAGTTTTAAGAAAAAGAAAGAAAAATGTACAGGTCGATACCAAAATAGTCATGTCACTCGGTCTCGGTTACCGATCGACCGAGTTAAAATATATTTAAAGTAGTTATAATAATAGCAGTTAAGGTAGTTGCAGAGACTCTCTGAGAATCAGGGCACATCCCACAATGTCCTGTGAAATCAGGGAACCTCCCTAGAAACAAGTTAACATTGATATTTGATAGATTCGATCCATCATAACAGAGGGCCAATGACCAAATACTATAAATAAACCCTGTACAAAGGTGTAAGGTATGCTTTTATCAAATACATCATATACGCTTATACATAAAACTTACTTGATAATCAGAGAACCTTTTGCAGGTTAACTCCCGATCGAATATGAAGGAGTATGAGAAGAGGAAGGAAGAGCGATCGAGCACCAAAGAGTGAATACGAGAAGGAAGGAGAAGGAGGAGCTACCAAGGGATCAAAGACAACTGTTCCAGCCAATAACAGATACTATCTAGGCCATATCAGTCTATACAAGTACAATTGGCGCATACTGTGAGGCCAAAATAGTATTGAAAAGCAACAAATGGTATGAACAAGGAAAATGGCAAGATTGAGAATGACGGAGGCTGAGGAAATGGCTATATTCCAGACTTTATAGAGAGAGATGGCAGAGATGCGTCAGAAGAACAAGGAGATGTGAATCATCTACCAGAAGAATACAGAGGAAATACGAATCCTCCGAGAATAGAATAATCAAATGAAGCAACAAATGGTCGGGATCATACTTGAACCAAGGCCCCAAAGGCCAAATCTAGAAGTGATAAGACAACCTCCCCGGAAAAATCTGAGGACACACAAAATCAAGAGAGGATGACCATCCTCTAAAGTCAGACTCATCAATCATCTAGGCTTCACCAATTGTAATGCACTGTTATTTTGGAGGAGGAACCTATGGGACATCCCGTTACTGATCAAATCATGGAAGCAAAACTTCCTCCTAATTGGAAAGGTTTAAACATTGACCGATATGATCTTAATTGGATATAAACCCGAAGTGTGGTAATCAGAAAAATGATTTTTATCATTTAAATATGTTGTGATATTATCTTGAAGATGAAAGATTGTTAGAATATGTGGCCAAAACAAGAGGGGCTGAATTGTTTTCACAAGATTTTTGCAAAGATTGGAAGTAAAGTGAAAAGTTCTGAAAAATCAACCAATTGATTTTTTGTTCAACTAGATAAAATTTCAGTTTTATAGTTCTTTATAAAAAAATCAATCAGTTGTTTTCTCGAAACAATAGATTGTTTATACCATAAAACAAAGAACGATTTACAAATCAATGAATAAGAGTATGGATAAAGAGATTGACACAAAGATATTTATATTGGTTCACTCTTAACCAAGAGCTACATCCAATCCTCATCTAACCACTGAAAATTTACTATGCAATCAAAACTAGATTACAAAACACACTAAGAATGTTGATCTTGAACCCTTCAAGAACATACAACACTTCTTAGGCAAAATCACACAAAAAATGTTGATATTGAATCCCTCAAGAACACATAACACTCATTGGCAACACCTCAGTTTCCAGAAACCATTTCTGAAACTGATTTACACATTTACAGTATTCAAGGAAGAAAATAGAATACACCTAGGGTTTCTAAAGCAGTAGTACAAGTGGATAGAAAACCCAGTTCCTATTTCACACACAAGCAAGGATCCAAAGGATCTTGATTATCTTGAAAACATTTTTAATAAGCTCTCTTTCTTAGGTACTTGAAAAGATCACAAAACAGTCTTTATATAGACTCAAAGAAGTGGTTAAAATTGTTAGATCATAAATCAAATGCAGTTAGAAACATTCAAAACAATTTGGAATTCTTAACATAATTTTGTTAGAAAAACAACAGATTGTTTTATAAAACAACTTGTTGAATTTATTTTTCTGTTAAGGATTTCATATAAAACAATAGTTGTTTTATCGAAATAACTGATTGTTTCTTCCTGACAGAAAAGATAAAAGAGAACAAAGATTTTTCAACAGATTGATTTGAAAAACAACTGACTAAATTTCACAACTTTTAGAAAACAATTCTTTTAAAAGATATAAATAATCAAGTGAGCTTGGATCAATACTAGATGTGAATTGACAATTCAAAAACTACTAAACAACACACACAAACACATCAGCAGGTTCTTCAAGTCTTCAAATCAGATTTGAAGCATCAAAGCACATTGTTCAACAAATATATGATTTCTATTATTTAAATCTTTTGTGATATTATTCTAAACATAAAACATATGATTATTATTATTTAAATATTTTGTGATATTATTCTAAACATAAAACATATGATTCTTATTATTTAAATTTGTTGTGCTATTATTCTGAAGATAAAATATATGATTGTTATTATTTAATTTTGTTATCATATTATTCTGAAGATATATATGATTGTTATTATTTAAATCTGTTATCATATTATTTTGAAGATAACATATATGATTATTAATATTTAAATATGTTGTTATGTTAAGTGTTATATATCTTGTCTTTGCTTTGCTTGTTGTTTTTTAAGCTAGGAGTGGTTTTTGTATAAGGGTTGTGACACCCCTTAAGTGTCCCATTTTAATTTATTAATTCATTGCTGACCAAAAAAAATGTTGTGATATTATTCTCCTGAAAAAAGAGGAATGGGAGGAGATCACCCAAAACTCTACAAATAGAGGATGACCCCTAAAAACAAGATAAGTATTATTCTATGCAATACATACTTACACTGATATATTTTATACCCACTTGATCGTTGGAGTATTGTCAATAGGTTGAGCCCTCTCATCTCATTATGACTTCCACACATCTAGGAAATTTTCAATTATGACAAAATTTTGAACACCATTCGGTCAATGAAGTTTTGCTTTAACATGACAACCCATCTCGATGCCCCAAGGCTTGACACGGTTAAGGAAACTTTTCCTAACAATTGGAAATCCCTCTTGATGCCTAAACATATCTACACTCTGGTTAAGGCAACTTGCTTAACAATTAGCAGCTCTTGTCGAACGAACGCGACACTACATACAACCCTTCGACCAAGGCAACTTGCTCAACAATTAGCAGCTCTTGCCAAATGAATGTGACACTACATGCAACTCTTTGGCCAATAACACTTGTTTAACAATTAACAACCTTTTTCGAACGAACTCTTTGGCCAAGGCAACTTGCTTAACAATTAGCAGCCCTTCCCAAATGAACATGTAATGCGTCGATACAGTTAAGGAAGCTTTGTCTTAAAATGGCAATCCTTATCGATATCCACAATCTATACCCTTTGGCTAAGGAAGTTTTGCCCCCCATGAGACAATCCCTCTAGAACGGTTAAATAAAGTTTGCTTCGATTAAGGAAACTGTCTTAAAACAACAATCCTCAACGCCCATCCAGTGTTCAACCTATTTGAAGCTCGTCACAACTTATTTAAATCATATTGATCTAAGTATCAGGTCGACATTCAATCTGTTAAATACTCAACATATTTAAATTATTTTTCTTCAAGTATCAGGTCGACGTTTAATCTGTTATAGAATTAGATTATTTAAGTTGTATTGATTCCATCATACACTTGTTATTAAAAATTGTAAAGCAATTCAAAAGCCCGAGCAATGTCTAGAGGATCTGATACAATCCAAGCCAATAAGAAGATGACCAAGGACTCACATGACCATTCACACTATGAGAAGTCATCTCAACTTTCAAATGAAGACCCTACCAAGGATCTAGCAGACCTCACCAAAAGAAGAAATGGGCAAATACCAGAACATCAAATGTTCTTTCTTATGGTCTTCTTAAAAATAAAACATGTTGTAAATAATTTGGACTCACTTTAGGGGCTCAAATAGCAAGATAGGCTAGAATAAGGTGCCTTTATCATAATAAGGGATGTAGTTATCATTTTAGCTTGTTCCTATCCCTTTAGGAAGGAAATTTGAGCTAGTTTCTAAAAGGACAAACCTAGGGTGGGGTTTTGACTTAGTCAAACCCTAAGGCTACCTCCTTTTTAGTGTTTCCCATCATACCCTTGCTTATTGTTTACCAAGGCACCATCTCCTATAAATAGGGTGTCTTACTCCATGTATTTTCATGTTGAATTTTATAGAAGAAAAACTTTGCACAAATTGTAACCTAAGACACATTTTTCAACATTTCCACTTAATAGAACTTGATCATAAAGGGAATATGATTTTGAAGGGGTTTGGATTAAGGTTATTTGGAGTCTTTGATGCCAAAGAAATAACATTGTGTTTAGGAAAGCCAAGGTGGATGCTGAATAGGTTTTCTGTATAACTCATGAGAACTTGGACATGGAAGAAATGTAAAATGTCAAAAGTGAGTCTCTCATACTCTAATTGGTGTTTATGCCCTTTACATTGCATTAGACTAGTGAGATAATAAGTGCAAAAGAGAGGTCATATGGCATAGGACTTTAGTAAGGAGGGAAACTAGCAATAGAGAATTTAGACTACATTATGGTATTGGGAACTAAACTGAGCTATTGAGAGGAGAGTGATAAGATAGTTTTTCAATATTTTTTTAGACTAATTATATTTTTTTGAAGTTTGTTTTGTTCTTATTTTCTGTTTTTAGATTAGATTTGTATTTTCTTAAAAAAAAGTAGAGTTTTTATAAAAACATCTTAAAAATGACTTTTTGTAGCTTATATTTTGCGTGATTAATCTAATGTAATGTTTTAACTTTTTGAAGAGTTGATTTAGATTTGAAATTGAGTTAAGAATCATGGAAGAAACTACTGAAGAAGGGAGACTTGGAAACTGAGAGCTAAAATGATGAAAAATTGTAGAAAACGAGCCTCAGAAGGTCAACCATTTGCTGAAAACAGGTAGTAGACGGTCAATAATAGCAATAAGTGCAATAAGTGTAAACAGGTAGTAAGCTGTATCCCAAGGTGCCACAGTTAAGTGCAAGGAAACAAATGGTCTAAAGTTTAGTGCGGTATGGTGCTAAGAACATGGTTCGCTTGGTAGGCATGATTTGGCGCGGTCAAAGGGAGTCTTATAACAGACAGTTTAACTGGTTTATACTGGTTTTGGGGGACTTTTAGACCAACTGTTTAATTGGGATGAGCTTCCATCAACTTCACTACCAAAGGAATTGGACCTGGAGTAACAGGTTTAGACTCAATTATATTAAAGGTGAGCAAGTGCATCTGTGACCTAGGGGTTGCAGCTGTGGTTACATGAGCTAACAGAATGGGTTGGAGGTGTGGTAGTTGGTCTTATAGACGGTTGACCTTTAGTGCTTCAGGTGCATTATGGCTCTGCAGGAGCAACTTTTAATCAGGATATATCAGTATTTGTGTGAGCCTAGATGGTTGAGTTTGTGTAAATCTGATAGTTGTATATGTATTTTGAGTTTGTATAAGGGTTGGGGTACCCCTTAAGTATCCCAATTTAATTTTCATTAATTCATTGCTGATAAAAAATAATAATAGCAATAAGTAGCTCTAATTGGGGGTCATTAGCTGCCAAAGCTAAAATCCATTCCAATGTAGAAACTCTATAAATAGAACTGATTACATAGAGAAAAGGAAGTTAAGTATATTAGGGAGACAGATAGGGACTTAGACATTGAAGTATATTAGTTTACTTTTCTGTTATTCGTTTTCTATTTTTGATGTTTCAGTTCTAATAAAAAATTATTCGTTTTCTTCTCTTTACATTAAATGTTTTGTAATCGTTGTTCGAAGTTGAATTTGATTATGGAAATGGGTAATAGTGAGATGAAAATCATGTTAGACGATGCTTTGTATTAGTATTTTTCTTCTCCAAAATCTTTTTAGGAACTATATTTTCGATTGAAAGTAGTTTTTCTAAGAACACACAAAATGATTGGTTGTGTTTTTTTCAGTAACAATTCCAGATTTGGGTCTCTTGCAAATTGAAGATGAGGATTACTGACCATGCATTTTGTTCCATATTTTTCGTTTCAAACCTGAATTTCATTTTTCCTTTTTTCAATTTATCTTAATTCTTGTTTGTTTGAGTTTCTATATTTTATATTTTTTGTTTTTCTCAATTCACAATTTAATTCATTGTTATTTACATTTTCTATGATGCCCTGTTTTATGTTTCTATAATTTACCTTTCCAATAATTTACTTTCTCTGCACTTTAATGTTCCAGCACTTTATTTTTTTGCTATTTACATTTCCAACACTTTAGTTGTCAAACAATTTAAGTTTCTTGTCATTTACATTTTTCTGCAATTTATAATACTATTCATCTCTACTTTTCCATTAGGCGATTTTTAACATAATTGATTATGCATAAATTACATTAGAGGTCTGATTCACGATCGCATGTTAGACGGTTTATTGTATTTACATTTTACATGTTTATAGTTTTCTGTTTAGACTTCACTGCATTACATTTTTACATTTCTTGTTTCAATTCTAATTTTTCCCTTTTAATTTTTCAAGAACAAAATATTAAACAATAGATTCAATTAACATATTTTCTTTAAAATTTAACCTAAATTGACCTTATATTACATTAGAGGAAAATTTAGTATTTTTGTTTGAAAAACTAAACATGATTGAACAAATATCAAATAGCGGGGTGGTAAAACTTAGAAACAAAGTGTTTGGACAAATTTAACGAAAACCCAAGCTCTCAAACAACATCAATTTATGTCCTACTACATGCATTGGTTTTAGGAATCACACATTCGATGAGAGGTTACATAGGCTGAAAGGTAGGGTCATAAAATTACTTACTTTTGGGGGATCTAATTATTCTCAGGCTTGAAAGTCTAGAGCTTTTACTATAGATGACCAGATTAGTGTAAAAATAAAATGGCCAGGAATTGAATGAAGCATTCAAACACAAACGAAGGACAGGGGCATTGGTGTGTTCTTGCTTTGAGTGATGTCTATGTGATTATGGGGTGTTAGATAGGATGTGTTCAAGCAAACAGCGCTTAGTAAGGACTTGCTTCAGATGTACAGGAACCAAAAACCCAATTCTGCGATATAAAATATGAGCATTAACAACACAAATTTATATCCAGGAATGAATTGCCATTTTTTCAAATATGAAATGTTATCCACACCCTTGTACTATCTCCAGTTGTTGAGTGAGCAGAATTGTGTATGTATCTATATTCTGTATTTGTATCCTTTTGTGATGGCTATACATATACAATTATTTTGTTGTCTTTCTCTATAAAACTTGCCTTGGGATAATATATGAACTAAAAGTGTGTGTACCATGAACTAAGTTTTAGGTTGTTGCTAAGGAGGGTAAATGGACAATGATGTTATGTTTAGAACTTCATAAGCAGATAGGAAATGAGCATGAGTGATTTTTCTTTACTTGTAAATATGTATAAGACTTGGAGCATCCAAATATTCTATTGTCAATAAATATATAATATTTTTGTGTTTTACTTGACTTACATAAAAAAAATAATTTATATATATATATATTAAATATATAGTAATTAATAAGAAAAAAATGCATTATCAAATTGATTTGATACATTATTCAAATCCGATACTTTATTTAACAATTATAAAAACTAATTTAGAAACTAAAAATTTATTTAGTCCCTAAAATAGTCTTTAATTTAATTACTATAGTAACTAATTATTTTTTATCTCTAAAATTGGTTTTATGATTTTCTTGTACTAACAATTTGAATTTAGCAGTATTTGATCCAAACTGTTAAGCCTCCTACTTTTTCGAATTTAAGGTATTTAAGCTTCGTACGTGCTGTTTTAGTGTCCAAAATTAATAAAATGATATTTTTTAAAAAGTGTAATTAGTTATAAAATTTTAATAAAAATCAAAATATTAAGTAATAAAATTAATTTATATCACATCGATTAAAGATTAAAATATTTCATAATATAAATGAATAAAAATATCATTTATAAACTAATTTTACAAAATTGAGTCACATTTAAGTCTATTTCTCAATCTTCACGTACAATAAGTAGTTATATATATATATATATATATCAGGTTTTGAGATTAAAAAAAACATATAAAGCTTTTTTAAGAAAAGAATATTACCTTAATTGACTAAAATAATAGCATTCCACACTTTAATTTGAGAATCAAACAACGTGCTTATGAAAAAGGTTCTAACATTACGTTATTGTAGAATTTAATTTTTTTTTCAGTTCATATATTCTGTGTTGTATTGCTATTGCCTATTCTGCTAATGTCCCTCATAAGAAAAAAACAAACAAAGGTATTCCTTATGTACAGTAGTTTCAAGCATTTTGGTCCACATATTTTGATGAGTGATCCATGTAGAATTTCCCTTTGGCCATGAAGAAAAATGAAGGTTTCGGGGGTGTGAAAAATAAAAATCATTTTTATTATTACTTAAAACAATAAAGTAAATAAAGTTAGGTGAACTCGGTTCTTTAAAAAAAATAAAAATAGCATACATTCTCTTAAATATATTTTTATTCTTTATTAATAATTGAAATTTATTACAAAATAGACTTAAAAGTTTGTCGAAAAGAGTAATATTTCATTTACCCTAAAAAAATCAAGATAAGATAAAATTAGTATACAAAGACTTTAAAGGATCATCATTTACTACCTAATTACTTTGTGTAAGGGAATATAAGCCTACAAGCTTAATTTACAAAAAAAAAGGGATGTAAAAATGAAAACAAAAATAACAAAAACTTGTGTTTCAGATTTTTAAAATTTTTTCCCTGGATTTCATCTTGAAAGCATGAAAAACTTTTGTTTTTTCATAAATTTCTATCCCCCCATCTAAAGAAACTAGAAAAAGAGTTGAGACTGCAAGAGTTCATAGTAGTTTGCAGTTTCATCTTCAAACTCCCACAACCCATCACAAATAGAAGAAAGCATGTCTCCACCGTTGAACCCACGATCTTCCCCAAGATCGAGCAACCCATCACCCCCTTTGTTTGGAATCCCGAGCTCATCATCAGAAGCCTGAAGAAGGTGTCTCATCACCATTTCTTTGTCATGTTCCTCCACGACGCCACTAGAACATGGAGTGGTGGAGGATGAATATTCCTCCAAGTTTTCACCGGTGGTTGTGTGTTGGCTCAAAAGGGTGTCCGAATCAGAGGCAAAATTGGTGATTTCTTGTTGCAGGGCAGTGATGAGAGGAGAGAGATCTTGTGTGGAGTCATCTTCCTCTGATTCAAGGAGGGAGAGTATGTGGCTGTATGGTTTGTACCTCTTTGAGGACTCTAGTATGTTATCACAATTGAGAGCAAATTCGTTCCCTAGGGGCTCTTCTCTTGGCCTCTTTGGTGCCACACTTTCCTCCATTTAATAAGATGAAAGAAAAAAAAAATGAAGGGAAGAAGGAAGTGGAGTGATGAGAGAGAGAAGAGTGAGGAAAGGTTTATATAGAGTTGAGGGGAGAGAGAAAGTTGTGGAGTTTGTGGTCAATCAATGGAAAAGAGAAGGCATTTGGGGAATATTACTGGTGAAACTTAAAGTGTGTTCCTTGGACTAGAGCAAGAGCAGGAGAAAAACGCTTATGGTAATTTCCTTGCACTTGCAATAAATTAAAACTACTCAAACAAAATTATTAACCTTTCAACTTGTCTTGGACATTACTGTATACTGGGGTCGAGTGTTTTACTTAGAAGTGAGAAACATTCATATTTTCTTAACATATTTTTAAATGTATTTTTTATACATTCAAATTTATCAAATTTTATGAGTATTTTTTCTTTAACCATTTTTACTGATAATTCTATTTTGTAATAAAATTTAATCAATAGTAAAATGAATGTAAAAAGATATTAAAAAATACTACTATATATTTTTTCAATTTTATAAAAATTTATTACATATTTACTCTTTTTTTATTTTCTTCTGTCATAGTTATTTTTTGTAATTACCATTTAAGTGATTCATCAAACTATTAAAATACATTCATATATTTATTCGAATAAAAAATAATATAATTATACTACATCAACCATTTCATTGATGATGAGACTAAATCCTTAGACTTGGTAAAGACGCGAATGATTATAAATAATTTGGGATTTGTATTTGTTTAGGATTTTGAATAATATAGAATATTTATTAATTCATATTTTTTAAATATGACATTAAATAATTTATAATTTGTTTTTTTTAAGATTTTGAATAATTTTTTTTTAATAAAAGTTTTCATGTTAGGCATCACTATGCAACTTGACATCTTAGCTAGACTGACACCTCAAGTAACAACAATCATCTGTCATCACATGAAAAAAGTATTATTGAAAAAAATGAAAAAAATACAAAAAATACAAAAAAATATGGAGGGACTAGACCAAAACCCATATGTTAACAAAAACGGTTCATAGGTAGACTATACTTATTCATAAAGAATTCTAAAAACAGACTAGAAGGAAGCCTATTATACCAATGAAATGATTCTTTATGAATAAATCCTAAATTAACCAACTTATTAGCACACACATTCCCTTCACGAAAAATATGAGTAACCCTAAACCTGATTTTGCCACAGTAATTAAGACAAGTATTCTAACGATTACGACTCATCCATGGAACAATAATCCTAGCAGTAAATGCACCACAAACCAAGGAAGAATCACATTCAAGTCATGTATTAGTAAGCCCTATCCTTTGAGCTTCCTCCATAGCATATATAACTCCATAAAATTCAGCAATCAGAGCAATTTGAAAATCAAGAAACGTAAAGAACCCACCAATTAAAATCTCTCATACTCTCACAAAAAATACCGCCAAAAGTAGCAAGACCAGGATATCCCCGAGTAGACCCATCAATGTTAATTTTAACTCAGCCTGGTGAAGGGAACTCCCATCTAACAGGAAGATGACGACAAAATTTACTAGTACGAGTATTAATATCAAAAAAGTTAAGGACTTTAAAGTCCAACATATCATTCTTCATTGAAGCTTTAAACGAATTGCCACTAGACAAGTTAAATATTTAATTACTGAAATAGCCCTAGAAACATCAATCTTATCCTAAAATCTAGCATAATTCCTCATACGCCATATCATCCAAATAAAAAAAGTTATCACAACAAGCTTAATCAATTTAACTAAAGGACTGCCATCACTCTTAATAAAAGAAAGAAGATCATCCTTAATTAGAGAAATGAGAAGTAAGAAAAATTTGTTGAACCCGACTCCAAATATGAAAAGCATTAGAACATTCAAAAAATAAATGTTGAATAGATTCCTCGTGCTTTTCACAAAGTGTACGCATAAAACATATATGCAAAACTTTATTTTGAATATGTTGATCTGTAGGAAGCCGCCCATGAAAAACTTTCCAGAGTACTAAAGTTTTGAAAGGCGAAATATATGAAGACCAAATGAATTTACCCCAACCACAGGGAACTCCTGGTTCCAAGAAAAAAGTCCTAGCCGATTTAAGAGAAAAAATGACCAGACTCATCTAGAATCCAATTGAAAATATCTTGTTCCTCCCTAACCATGATATGATTTATAAAATGAGGCATCTGCTGTGAAGACAAAAGAATAATTCAATCACAACTAGTCCAAAACTAAGATATTGTATTTGGAATTCTAGCACCATTAGATAACCCTACAATATTTGCTAAAGAAGTAGTACAACACCATTTATCATTCCATAAATTAATAAAAGTACTTGTACCAACAATCCAAGAAGTATGGTCAAGAATAGTGTCATAAAGTTGCTTAATTCCAGGCCAAATAGATGAAGATCTATAAAGCATTCTAAACTTATATTTTGATTTAAGAACTCTGGCTTCCAGGAGAAAAAACCAAGGTTTCTTGCTATAAGCAAAGTTCCAAGCAAGCTTACGAAGATACACGTTATTTTCATGATGAAGGTTAATAATCTTCAAACCTTCATTCTCAAGATAAGAATAAATCTTAGCCCATAGTCCAAATAAAATTTCTACGCCACTGCTCAACTTGCTTAAGAAGAGAAAGACCATTTATGCATATTAAAGTTATAAGCTATAAATATAGTAACCATCGTATTAACCAACTGAATCCGACCCATCATGGTAAGAGATTTACCTTTCCAAGATGCTAGCTTCAATTTGACTTTATCAGCCAAAGGTTGAAGAAATCGACACTTTGGAGCACTAAAAAAATTAGGCACTCCTAAATAAGTTAAAGGTAAACAACCATGACTACAAGAAAGAAGATGTTGAATTTTGCTGACAAATCTTGCAAAATTATCCATGGTGAAAAAACTACTCTTATAATTATTAACATATTGACCCGAAAAATCTCCATATATTTTAAGAAAAACACTCAAATTTCTAAGAGACTTATTATCCGCTCTACAGAAAACAAATATGTCATCAACATATAAAATATGAGAGGGAGTGACATAACCTTGCGAACTAGTCATATGCAGAATCTTTTTATCATTCACAAGCTTATAGATACCTCTACTGAGAACTTCCTCTGCAAGACAGAAAAGAAAAGGAGACAATGAATCTCCTTGTCTGACACCTCTACAAGGAAAAAAACCCACCAAACTACCATTTATCTTGATAGAAAGCATAGCCAAATGGAGAATTGTACTAATCCCGCCGACTAACAAGGGATGAAAACCAAAGCGTGTCAAAACTAATAATAAGAACTTCCAACTCAGAGTGTCAAATTCTTTATGAATATCAACTTTGTAAACCACATTACCTTTTCTAACCTTTTTAGAAAGCATGTTGATAGCTTCAAAAGCAATACCAATGCAATCATGAATATGCCTAACTTGCACAAACTCATATTGATTAGGAGAAATGATTCTAGCAGCAACAATTGCAAGCCTATCCGCAATTATTTTGGAAATAATCTTAAATTTGAAATTAGCAACAAAAATCGGCCTGTAATCTTTAATGGATTCAACACTCTGAATCTTAGGAATAAGAGATACCACATTATTGTTCATTCCAGGAAGAACTTAGTTTTGTTTAAAAAACTATTGAACAACTTTGCAAACATCTGTCCCAATAATTTTCCAACAAGAATGATAGAAAACACCACCAAAATCATCAAGACCAGGAGCACTATTACCATTAAGATTATACATTTTTTATTTCCAAATAATCAAGGCATTTAATCAACATCAATTCTCCCTAAGAGGAAACCAGCTCAGGAATATAAGTACCAATAAAATCTTTCATATTACCTGTATTCTGATAATTAGAAACAAACTCAACATAAAGATTTTTATAAAAATCCAAAATATGATCATCAATGAGTTGAAGATCCTCAATAACCTCATTATCAATCCGTAGACGGTGAATCCCACTAGAATTATTTATCGTCTTAACCACATCATGAAGAAAAAAAAACAGTATTTCTATCACATCTTTAAATCAGAGCATCTTGGCCCTTTCTTTCCAAAACAAATATTGACAATGAAGAGCATGATCATGCTCTTCCTTAGCAATCTTTTCTTGACAGAGAAACTAATCAATATCAGACAAACTAGCAGTCACTAAATTTTGTTGAATACCAAGGAGGAGACCTTGCTGAACAAGCACTGCATTGTGAACATTACCAACATAATTTTTATTCCAGGCTCGGAGCTCAATTTTCAACCTCTTTAACTTATGTTGTAAAATAAACATAGGACAACCAACAACTGTAGTAGCCCAAAAATTATGAATAAGCTTCATACATGAAGTGTCTTGAAGCCACATAGAAAAGAAACGAAAATTGCTAACTTGCCTTAAACAATTACTAGCAAGACTAGCAAGAATAAGGGAATGGTCAGAACAATTTTTAACAAGAACCTAATAAGTACAAGAATTCCATTCATACAGACACACATAAAGCCCTATCCAGTTTTCTATGAATTCTATGCAACCCTTTCCTCCCATTACACCAAGTATAACAAGGTTCAGTAAAAGGCATGGAAGTAAGATCATTAATATTAATCCAATCAAGGAATTCATTACCAAAACCTGATTAGGAGTCACCCCCCTTTGTAGTCATCAGCCGAGAGCACAATATTAAAATCTCTCATGATACACCAAGGCCCTATGAAGAAACTAAGATCCCTCCACAAAATACGTCTAACCAAGTATGTGTTAGCACCATAAACACTTGCAAAGCTAAACCATTTATCATACAAAAGGCAAGTTACTGAAATAAATTGATCATTGACCAATAAATTTTGGACAAGATTTAGAACCGATAAACACCAAAGTTTAGCAGCTTTATTAACGATAGGAGACGTAACAACCAAATGCATATTAACAGATTTGAAAAGAACATTGAAAGCATTCACGTAAGACATCATAGGTTATGCTAAAAAAACAAGTAGGGGTTTATGTAGTTTAAGTAAACTAATCAACATCTCCACATTTTTGTGGTTTCCCAGTCCTCTGATATTAAAAAATAAAATAAAAAAAATAAGAGACCTTCATTGCGACTTTTTAGATAGAACTGTCTGAGCAGTTTTTCTGAATTTACTAGTCCCCTTAGGTGGTTTCTTTGGTTTTCTAGTAGTGCGAACAATTCCCGCCCTAATATCACTATCATTCTCCTGTATCACACTAGGATTCACCCAAAATTTGGAGACAACCTGATTTGCAACAGTTATATGTTCATAATTAATATCAATAATGGCAGACAAAATAATTGGTGTACCAGTATTAGGACCACCTCCCGCATATGTAATTTCCAAACCATCAATATATTAAAAGTGATTTTGCAGGACCAACGTATCATTATCTAGGAGTAGTGCTTTAGCATCCCCAAGTGAGTTAGCCATCCGAGGAGAGGTAGGACGTGACGACGGCGATACATCCACAATAGTAGAGACCTCCACATGATGACCACCAATAGGAATCGTAACATCCATTGCATCTACGACAAGTTGTGAATAAAAGCCCTTGGCTTGCATAAGGGCCTGTGAACCCCCTACGATCCCCGGTTCTAAAACTCCTTCCCTTGTTCCCGTTCATTAGGAATTTTCTTCTGAGAAGACTTATGTTAAGAGGTGATTTGGAAGAGAGGACAAAAGATCAATATCCAGTCTTACAATACCAACCAAGGCCTGAGCAAAGGTTTTCTTATGTCCCGGAACTACTTACACACGATTTGCTCTACCAGTTCAAAAGTAACTTCAGAAAAATGTCTGAGCCCGGGTTCGAACCGGGGACCTCTAGTGTGTGAGACTAGCGTGATAACCAACTACACCACCCAGACACATTATGACACACTTTTACCTCAATATCATTTTCGTAAACTATCAAACACATATATGTTTGTTGCATATGTGTGTATTTATATTTTACGCTATTTTATTTTATTAAATGACCTCAATGTTTATTTTTTTTTATAATTTTTTTGAATTTATTAAATAAATAATATACGCTTTAGTATTTTATGCTACTTTGTGTATTATAATAAAATGTAATTTATATTAATATACAATAAGATACCTCATTTAGTGTAAATTATAACAATAAAATATAAATAAAGTGCGCGTATGCAAGTACTTTTTGAAAGCTGTGGTAGTTTGTTTTTACTATTTTTTTCTCTATTGAGTACTTCTCGATTATTACTTTGTATTGTCATTTTAAAACATTACTAAGGATATAATAGAAAAAAGATTTGTACACGTCTCTTTTATATATATTTTTATAAAAAAATAAAATAAAAATGTATATATATATCACTTTCTGTATAAACTCATAAAAATACAAAAAAAAAATATTCTTACTTACTAAAGTGATTTTTACAAGTTTTTTATGATAAAAAATGTGATAAAATTTCAAATAATAATTCTAAACAAAAATAAAATAAATTAATAATTTATGTCCTTGTGCCACACCTTATCATATAATCCCACGAAATAAAGTAAAGAAAAATGCTTAAGTTTTCTTGTTTATAACATCTTCATGTTTGCCAAAATAAGTTTGACATATAAAAATGTTCAACCCAAAAAAAAACACACATAGAAAAAGTAATGAATATATCCCATACATGTTGTAAACGCATAAAAAGGTTTCAACCAAAACAAAAAAAACACATAAAAAAAAGTAATGAATATATCTCATACATTATGTAAACGCATAAAAAGGTTTCAACCAAAAAAAAAAACAATGAATATATCTCATACATTATTAATAATATTTATATATTTAATATCATTCCTATTATTTACATTAGTGGGAACACAGGCACATGAGATATATCCGCATTTTTTATTTTTATTATTTATATATTTATATAATTTTAAAAAATATTAAATCATATGAGAAGAGATGTAAATTATCTAAGTGCACCATTGATAGTAGTTTTATTAAGATTTTACATTAATTTTTTTATATTTTCATTTTATTGTTTTTGAATATTAAATTTTGATTTGACTTGAGTGTAATATTGAACTTTGTAAGGTTATGAAAATTAAGATTAAGGCTTAAAAAAATTGGAGCAGCAAACAATGTCAAAACATAATGCAGATGATAATGTTCTTCAAGATCTTCCCATTTCAAGTTTAAAGTAACTTTCATGTTCATCAAACGTCTTATGCAAGGACGGTATATTGGAAGTTGTAGAATCTATCACCATATCAATTGAACCTGTGTCTTCCATGGTAAAGAAGTTGAAAAAAATAAAATAATAAACTAAATACAAATTACCAAACTTCCAACTTATCTAATATCTAATAGATCAAAGCAACAATAGGAGCTTTGCCCGCAAAATGGGCTTAGGATTCACTAAATTTAACATCTTATTTAAAAAGCATTATTTACCAAATTTCCATTATGTTAGGTGTGTACTTTTAGAGTGCAATGTCAAGAAAATCGCTCAAATTAAACCAGAATTGAGGGAGAATTGAATAGTAAATAAAAACTCAAATCTGCCTTAAATAAACATTTTCATACAAAAATATAAAAAAAAATAAGAAAGCAATAAAAACAAAAATGTTCAAATCCTATAACAGTGAATGAAATGAAACTTTGAAACTTCTTTTATAAAACTCTGAATCTGTACTAATTATCCCGTTCATTTACATCTCAAACCTCAAGAGCCATTGAAACATTTCACCGTTCACCGATTTTATCCCCAAACGGTTGGCTTCCACATCGTAATCTCCACCTAAGCGATGTGACTTTAGCGTCTATTGCCAGTGAAAAACCTTCCAGAACTTCAAAACGACATAGTATTTGAAACAACCTTCTATTAAATAGTACTAATTTTAAATAATAAAAATTTAAAAGTAACCAAATATGAACAAAAAAGGGCATAACTTGCTCATATCCTTTTTCTTTCTCTCGCACTTGCAACCATTTGTTCCATAGTTCCTCTCTCTTTGGGTTCTCCTTTATCTTTAACTTTAGGTGTTCTCTGACTCTGAGGGACACGGCTGAACTTTTTGGTGAGTATTTGTGGTTTCAATTTTATTGTTTCCATGTCGAACTCGCGGTGCCTCCTTGCGTCCTGGATCTCTCATTGGCTTCCTCTCCTCTTAGTTGCATTATAAAATGAGATGTGTCTCGCTTCGAATTCTTTGGGAAGTGTGAGGAGGAGGAAACAATGGTGGTTGTTGTTGTCGTTGTACAATGATGATTGAGGTGAGAGTAGGAGAAGAACATGGAGCGTGAAGGAAAAAGGTTCAAGATGTGTCAAAATTATTAGCATTTTTTTCTTTGGAGTCGAAATATAAAAGAGAAAAAGAAGTGATGTAACCGGTGAAAACTGCCCCTTCATAAGGAAGTGTATGTAACTGGTGAAAACTACTCCTTCATAAGAAAGTGGATGATTGAGGTGAGAGTAGGAGAAGAACATGGAGCGTGAAGGAAAAGGGTTCAAGATGTGTCAAAATTTATTAGCATTTTTTCTTTGGAGTCGAAATATAAAAGAGAAAAGGAAGTGGACGTAACCGGTGAAAACTACCCCTTCATAAGGGAGTGGATGTAACCACTCAATAATAATGGAAAATGACAATATACTCAAGAATTTTCAAAATTGCTAACGTTTGGTCACTACTCACGTTTCCCAATATTTATTTCTCTCTCATAAAACAGACACTCCCACTCATTATGCAATTAATTTATCTCTTTCAATTCAAAACGGTTGCTCCATTTATTTCAAATATTTTTAAAATTTATTTATCTCTCATAAAAGAGACACTCCCTCCCATTATGCAATTAATTTTCAAAATAAATTATCTCTTTCAATTCAAAACGGTTGCTCAATTTATTTCAAATATTTAAAAAAGAATAAGAAATGACGCAATGCCCAAAATATTGAAATAAAATCAAATATTAATCTAAGGATAAAATAGGAAAAAATTTGAGAATAGTTAAAGGGGAAATTCCCTTTATATATAAGTATAGATGACTGTGACATCTAATTATGAAGGAGTTTTGGGAGGTTCTACGAATGTCTTGGCAGCAGTTGTCAACACAGACCCCCTGCTGGAATTTGCATTCTGTTATGTAGTTTTGGGTGATGCAAGCTAGTGGAGGTGCTGCAACCACAATTTGAACTAAGGCAACACTGTTGTGAATACTTTGGTTTTGCTGTCTAAATTCATTAGCTGATGCTATACAAATTTTGTACCTTAGTAGTATGTGTCTAATCTGGTTTGTTTTTGGTGTTCTTGAGTCTTTGTTTTGGCCTATTTTTCTGGAGTTTTGGTGATGCTTTGCGGACTCTTTGCTGTCAACAACAAGTTTGTGTGTTGTTGGGGCTGTAAATGGCTTGTGGTGGATAATTCTGCTAGCTGTGGTTTTTGCCTTAAACGAAAGAGACTTTGTGTGGTTTTCTTATACGGGTTGAAATACTCCTAAAGTATATTTTTTTTTATTGTTGACAAAAAAAAATTATTATTACCTTTATTAATATTATTATTATTTAAATTAATAACATTATTAATTATTATAATATTATTCATATTTGTCGAGATTGCCAACTCGTGCGTGGGACTATATATTATGGGTGGTCCGATAGCGGCCCGATAACGGGTGGCACGATAGGCCCAACACAAACACTCGCTAGGATAGGCTCGAAATGACTCTGATACCATATTACAAAGTGGACTTTAAGCCTAACTCAACCCCATAAAACCGGCTCATAAGGTTGAGGTTTGCACCCACTTATATACTATGAAAGGCTCTAATCTCTAATCGATGTGGGATCTCCAACAATATTATTCATATTATTGATATTATTAATATTATTCATATTATTAATATTATTCATATTATTAATATTATTAATATTATTCATATTATTAATATTATTCATATTATTAATATTATTCATATTATTAATATTATTCATATTATTAATATTATTCATATTATTAATATTATTCATATTATTAATATTATTCATATTATTAATATTATAAATATTATTAGTGTTGTTAGTATTAATATTAATATTAGTATTATTAATATTATTAGTGTTATTAGTATTATTAGTGTTATTAACATTATTAGTGTTATTAAAATTATTAATGTTATTAATATTATTAATACTAGCGGGAACACAGAAGTTATCATGTATGTGTATCTGCATTTTTTATTTTTATCATTACAACACATGTGACACTATTAAGAAATAAACCAAAAATTCATCCTCAATTGTTCAATCAACATTAATCATGAAAAATATTATATATAAAAGAAGAAAATAACGAAATATTCTACTCTTTTCTTTGCCTTAGACCCACAAAGAGACTTAGTGAAATCGTTCATATCCTTTACCACCACCGTCAACCACTTCCCTCCATATCCTCCATCACTACCACCCTCTTATTCTTAACTGATGTGAGTTGATTTTAAGATTGTACATTTTAAAGGTTTAACTTTGTTTATGATTTTTGGATTTAGCAATTTAAGGTGAGAACTCTAAGAAGATTCCCTCTGAACACAAACTTAAAGTGGTTAAGTAAGTGTGAAAGTTCACTTCAGAAGGGTAAAGAGAAAAACACACATATATGGTGATTATGATGATGAAGGTGCGGAAGCTAACATGAACAAAGAAGAAGATAACAATATATGGACCGAAAATAAAGAAGATAAGAGAATGAAGACGAGAGGTAAGAGTGGCACAAAAGAGAGAATAAAATAGAAAAGATGAAGGGACAAGAAAGCTTAAGGAGAATGGAAGATGTCACCACTTGGAGCAGATGAACTCCAAGATGAGTGGTGTAAGAGCTGCCACTTGAGATATTACCCACCCAAGATAAGACCCAGAGCAGCCTCTTGGGATATTACCCACCCAAGATAAGACCTATATAAAGGAGTACTCATACTCACAAATTCACTCAAGCAGAGTTTCTTTCCTTCAAATTTCTAATATGTCAATATATGAGGCAAGACACCCTATTTATAGGAATAAAGGGAGGGGCGGCCAAGGGGTTGACCATGGTCAAAACCACCCCTTTGGCTAGGTCTTCTAGAAGGTAGGCCAACCTGCTTAAACTTAGACGTCTTGTCTTGAAAAAGTGGGTTTGGTACAAGCCCATTTCACTAAGTACACCCCATTTTATGCTATGTGAACCTACTTTAGCCAATTTTTCTATTTTGGACACTCAAAGTGAGCCCAAGTTTTACATAACTTTTCTCTTGTGGAAAGACCAGAAGGAAGAATTTCTGATATTCTGGTTTATAGCTTGTTCTTCTTCTGCTGATCCTTTTTCGAGGTTTTGTGGGACCTGACTTTGTATACTAAGATGACTGGCCTTTTTTGTGAAGTGCTTGATGTGTCTTTAGTCATTTGCTGGTTGTTGTGGTTTGTATCATTAACCATCCCAATCAAATCCCAAAAGGTAAGCGTTTTGCTTGTTTGTTCTTCCCTCTCCAGATCCATTTTCTCACTCCTTTCACTCATAGACTAACGCATCTCCCCTTTTCTCCCTAAGCCCTCTCTTTCTCATAGACTAATATCTCTCACCCCACCGACGCACTTTTATCAGCTACGTTTTTTTCCCTTTCAATTTTTTATTCAAAGAACAAAATCTTACTATTTTTTTGTTGTTGGTTTTTTTAATAGTTATGTTATAAGTTTAATTAAATTGTTGTCTTCGTGTATTTTATAGCGTTATTTGTGTCAGCACAATAGTAACAATATTGTCCTCATACAATGTCAAAGACATGCATAAATGAATAAAAAAGAAAAGTAAATTCAGATATTGCATTTCCATCTTCCACTTTATAATGGAAAAACAACACTTACTGGTCTGTTTCATGGTTCTGGAAGAAAACTATGACTTCTCATATTTTGAATTTTGAATATGAAAATAGAAAACAAAAAAGGTGTTTGATGGGATAAAAGTGAAGATGAACGGGAGAAAAAGATGCAATTGTGCAATGCTCCTCAACAAGCCTCACTTTGCAATGTTAAATTTTGAATTTAAAAATAGTGTTATCTCTTTTGTTATCCTTTTGAGATATAAAATTAAAACTGCTCACAAAATGACAAATATCTCCTCTCATATATTTTTAAAATAATAAAATAAAATATAAATATAAGGATAAAATTGGAATAAAATAAAATAGCAGTTAAAGAGGGGAATCTCCTTTATATATAGGTATAAATTATTAATATAATTAATATTATTCATATTATTAATATTAATTCATATTATTAATATTATTATATTAATATTATTAATTTATAATGTTAATAATATATATACCTACAACATCTAGTTCATAGATAATATCCATCAACTAGTAATACGCATTAACTCTAATTAGTAGGTAATACCACCAACTTCAGCGTGTAGGTATTACTTGTTACTAGGTCCGTATGTAATACCCACCAACTTGAGTCTGTAGGTAATACCTATCAATACCTACCAACTTCAGTCTGTGGGTAAATCTGTAAGTAATCTTGTATATCTTTCTTTAATTTTTTTATTATTCTTTTTAGTTTTTTTCTTATTATTTATAATTATTATTTACGATTACTGTTTATGATTATTATTTATGAATATTAGTTATCAATATTATTTATAATTTTTTATATTATAATAATATTACTTATATAATTATTATAATTAATATTATTCATATTATTAAAACTATTAAGATTATTTATATTCCTAACTAATATTATTAATATTTTTAATTTTATTAATATAAATATTAAATTTACTCATGGATATATATTTGTGGATAATGTAAAATTTACCTATGAATTCATATCTAATATCCGAAGGTTATACTAAATTTTCCTACAAATTTTGAATTATAAATCTATTTTTTTAAGTAATGCGACTCTTGTGGAAATAATTGTCATTATTTCTAGTTTTCTTAATATTATTTTTCTTTTATGATTCTTACCTCAATTTAAGAACCTGCATATACCATTCTTGCACAATTCACAATTAGTAGTATATAAGTTATATAATTTTTAATCATAGCATAAAATGCCCTTATTCATAATGGAAGACATTCAAAACTCAATATTATAAAAGATATAAGAAAATAATTATCAATAAATATTATGAAGGTCAAGAAATGTAAGCATAAAAACTCGTGTTAATCTTTTTCAATATCAACTCGTGAGTGATCATCATTCATGACATTAAATAGTAATCACATTCATGGTCCCTAGTTGGTTTATTACAGACTACACTTCAATACTAATCATCATAATATATTTAATTGACATACAAAACTAAGCACAAACACTCTGTATTTAATGAAATTAATTATATTAAGTTGTATTTAATGAAATTAATTACATTGAGTTATGATGTTATACTTAAACTACCCTTCAAAATATTAATGACCTACCTTCTATCTTGTAGCTTATTTAAATTTCTTCCATTACTACTACTTATTTTTTAATAGATTTCCTTATTATCCTTAATTTATTTTTACCTATTATTACTTATTTCGTTTTTTATAGAAAATTAGTTATTATACTATTTTTAGTAATTTTTTAGTTAATTTTTAATTTAATGTAGTTCAATTAAAAAAAATTAACATTATAAATTGGAGTAATTAATGTTCATTGGATGATGCTATGTGGAAATTAAAAACAGTAAAATGGTAAAAAACAAATTCAATATAACAATAATTTAAATTGAAAAATAAAAAATTAAATTTATAAAAATAAATAAAAAATAAATTTGATTAATATTCACTACATCAACTCATTTAAATATAATAACTTGTCAAAATAAAAAAACCTATACAACTTTTAAAAAATTAAACAGAAATACTAAATAGTTCAGTAATATTTTAATTACTTTAAAAATATATAAAATTATATAATTGTAAGAAATGAGTAATTTAGCCTAAGAGTATAAATGGTTTAAATGTGATAAAAATATGAAGAGTTTATTAGTTAGGTTAAAAAATTTATAAACAGACTTTAACTGTTTAAACTTTATTTCATTAAAAATAATTTATGTTATATGTTTTGATTTAAAATTTTATCTGTGTCCATAAAGAAAGGAAATTGATTTGTTTTGATTTTGATTTTACACTACAAAATTATTAAATAAAAGTTAATTTTGGAAATTAAAAATAATTAATTACTATATTAACTAAGTTAGATGATATTTTATAAAACAAAATTATTAGTATCTAAAAATAGTTTTTATTATTAATAAAAATTTGTAAACTAGTTTCTAAATTCGTATCTAATTATATTAGCTATGAAGGTGTTAGCTACCAACTTCTTTAAATTCTAAATTAGTCACTATAAAAACTAATTTAAAATTTAAAGTAATTAATAACTAATTTAAGTACCAATTTAAAAATTAATTTAATTTTTTTTATTAATAATATAAACTATTTAGATATTAATAATTGTTTAGTTTATAAAAAAATATTTAACTTAATTAAGTAATTATTTTTTATCTTTAAAATTATAGTTGTTATTTATTAATTTTTTTTAAGTGTTAAAACATGTATGAATTAATAGGCTTTGGTGGTACAATAATAACTATTTTTTTATCTAAATAAGACAAATTTCATTTATATCATTAAAATTCTGTAATTATATTTTTTATATTATTTTTTCATTTACCAAGTAATTTATTAGCTAATTTACCAAACACTTTTAATTCAATAAGCTAGTTTATCAACTTAGAACGTAAAAGCTATAAACTTAATATACATTTAAATTACACTTTAAATTAATATACATTAAATTTACACTAACACTAATATAATTTAATTCGAATATACTTTTTACTTAAGTTTGAAATAAAATTAACATAACTATACTAAACTATAATACGAGAATTCCAACAGTTGAGATGAGAGTGACACGCTTTGTCTTTCATTCTCTTCAAAGACTATAAATAATGGTCTTCCACTATTCTAAGTCACTGCTTCCCTATTCGTTCTGGCGAGCTACTTTACATACACTCTGAGAGGTTAGTCATATCTTCTTCCAAATCTTCGTCTTCTTTCCCGTCCTCTTCTCTTTCTTCGTCTTCTTCTTCCCTTGACTCTTTCAAGATCGAGTCCTTGTCGGTTGAGGCAATTCAGACGTTGTCCCCTGTGGAGGTTTTTGTAAGGGATGACGACATGGAAGGTGTTGCCGACCAGTCAGATCCCCTCGAAGACTCATCCCATCTTTCAGGGCTTGACTGGTAGACCCTAGGGTGACCGGGTTTGCCTCTGTATATCTGGACAAGGCTTCCATTTCTTCCTTTATAGGAAAATATATTATCTTGAAACCGGATGCTAGTGATGGTATTCTGGCCATTGACTATTGTCGACCGACCGATACCATATGTATGGATCGGTCTCCCTTAGAGGGTCCTTTCTTTTTTTGTTTATGCTTATTTTTTTTTCCGACTTGCTTGTTGCTCTCCCCCTTGATGACTTAACCATGGGCGTCCTTCGGAATCTTAATGTAGCTACTTCACAACTCCACCCAAACACATGAGCCTCCCTCTAAGCCTTTCACCTTATCTGCGACATGTTTCGCCTCTCTCCCACTCCTTCTACTTTCTTAAGTTATTACTCCTCCCACCCGACCGATCCCATTCGCTGGCTTTCACTTGTTAGTCGGTTGGGTAATACTCTCTTTAGGTCATTCACCAAGTCATACAAAAACTTCAAAGGAAAGTTCATTAATTTTTTTATTGAGCCCGAGGGTTCGAGACTTTTCTTTGACGAAGATGGTCAGTTCAATTTTCCTCTATATCGAACCCAAAACCCTACCCGATTCAAGAAATGGCCTCGTTCGGCTCTGAGAGCCGAGGAACTGGAGATTCTCTTTTTGACAATCTCCCTCGAAGGCTCCCCACACGGAAACTATTAACCATGTTCAAGTCTTCCCAATGGTGGAACGATTTTTATGATATGTTTACATTGTTGTGTGTCTCGGTCAGTCAAAGATTCTTAGCTTATGTGTTTTTTCTTGGTGTAGTAATTATGACAAAAGAGGCTTCTCGGTCTGGTAGTGTCATGTCGGCCTTCCATGCCAAGGTCCTTGAGAAGGGTAAAGGTATGGGTAGCCTTGAGACAGTTGTGGCCGACAACCCCTCTACTACCAGGGTAGTTGGCCCTTCAATTGTTGCCTATGTAACCAGGAAAAGGAAGAGAATGGAGTCTTCCCACACCGCCACTACCACCCAATCTCCAGGCAGCACCCTGAGGCGTCCACCACCTCCTTCTCCAATGCTTTTGGAGTCTTCTTCGCCGGTCGACGCCATTGGCCCTACTACCGTCGCCGTCCCCACTCCCGAAACCCCCTTGCCCCCCTTGGCTCTACTTAAGGGTGATCTACAATTTATAAGGGGTGTTCAGGATGGTCTGCCGCCGACCACTGAAAATCTCCTCTCCTTTGTCGCTGAAGAGGGACTGCTTTCGGCCGACATTGAAATGCAATGTTGGGGTCTTGTTATGACTCGGCTAGTTGCCGATACCTGAGGCCAAAGGGTCGAAGAGATCTCCTGTCGGGAATATTAAGGAAATAATGATTATAAAGTTATACACAATTATATGCAATTATACGCAATTAATTTACTAATGATAAAATCCTATGATTAGTGGATCACCACATAATTAGCTTGTAATTTGGAGAGAAAGTCTCCATACACTTATATATATTTCCTATACATGGAGTGATGTAAACACACAAGACAATAAGAAATATACATTTTTTACCATCTTCTTATATTACATTTTTCTTACCATCTTCTTATATACCATTTTATTATATTACATTTTTCTTACCATCGCTAAATAAGAGATCATGTTTGGCAAAGAAGGCACCAGCAACGATTCTGATGGAAACATGATACAAGACTTGCCGAGCAAATTCAGCAATTGGCAAAGGTTGTTTACTCGCTCAACAATAATGGTAAAAGTGACGCGTATGTAAACGCTGCAGGTTTGTTTACCCATAACTTGTCTATTAATTATGCTTCTATGAAACCATGGATTTTGGATAGCGGCACAACTAATCACATTGCACTTGATTCACAATTTTTCACACACACTTCACCATCATTTATCAGATACCCGATTTTCGTAGTTTTGTTTGCCTTACCTTCACCGAACGTGGTGTAAAGGTCGATGTAACCTCGGGTGGCCACTCTCTCACCTGAGAAGCCGACCACTGGATAATCATACGACTTCATCTCCTACTTGGCTATCCTCATCTTCGTGAACATTTTTCAATAGAGGATGTCCACCGAACTCCCCTGATCCACCAAGGTCTTCATGATGCAAAAATTATCGATATCCACTGTTATGACCATGGGGTCTTCATGTGAAGGATCGACACCTTTAAAGTCCTCGTCTATGAATGTGATAGGTGACATCCTCGGTTAGAAGGAGACAGTGTTCACATGCTGCAATGCCAAAGGTGCTTCTTCCTAGACGTGTTGGAACTTCCTCTTCTAGCGAAGCCCCTGACAATGGTGTTGATGACCTCTTGGCCACCTCTTCCTTCACCTCCTTCCTTCCTCGAAGGCTCCTTCCACTTTGGTCGATGCTTTGGTCAACGATCATCCTCTCTTGTCCTCCGAGGGGTGTAATCCCCCTGCCTTGTTTCTTGTTTCCTTGGAGACTGTTTTGAACCTGGGTCTCTTTGCACAAGCTGACAGAGGTGCCCGACTTGGATAAGCTCCTCAATCTTATCCTTCACTGCCTGACACTCCTTAGTGGTGTGCCCACTATTCTTATGATACCGACACCTACGGGTTCGGTTGGTGTTATCTCGCCCTTCTTTGTGGTGTGATTAAGTCGACACTCAAAGCCTCATCTAGAATTCACCCCCTGTCAGTAGTCAGAAGGGTGTACCTCATAAATTGGCCCCCCCGGTAATCTCTGTGCGTATCTCCACGACCGACACCGGGTTGGTTCAGACACTCCTTCTCCCTATCCTTCCCCTTATTTCCTCAGCCCTGACCTAATTTTTGAATTCCCTTCACTCTTCCAACTGCACGAACTTAATGGAGTTTTTCCTAAGTTCATCTAGGTTGGCAGTTGGCTCCATGCACAAGCTATCAACAAACGACCCTGGCCGTAAAGACGTGATCATGTGATGCATGGCCACGTATGGACTCAAATTTTGGATGTTCAGGGCTATCTTACCGAACCTCTCCATGAATAGTCTAAGAGATTCTCCCTTCTCTTGGAAAATGTTGACCAGGGTAAAGAAAGTTAGGTGATGCGGTTGGCTGGTAACTAATTGCGTCCCGAACTTTGACACCAGCGTTTTGAAGCAGTCAATGGAGTTTGGAGGAAGCCTCGTGAGCCAACTTAAGGCTCCTTCCTTTAGCGAGGTCAGGAACACTCAACACAGGACTGCGGTGTCCGAGGTGTACAAGCTCATATGCATGATGTACACGTTCATGTGCTCATCAAGGTCGGTCGTCCTGTCATACCGATCCATGTTAAAACCTTTCCACACCGCTGGTAGCTATGCCCCCATTATGTGGTCAGTGAATGGATGTCAGCGAAATACATCCAATGTACTGGTCACGGGGACTGACCTATTCAGATAGGACTCACCTTCGGTTTCTTGGGTGCTGATTGCACTCAGCTCCTCAACAGTTCTGGGACCGGCAGGGTGGATGAAGGACTTCCCAATTGGATTTTCTGGTCCGATAAAATTTGTTGCATTACATACGGAAATACAATAATTTTTTATATTAAATTTACGCTAAATCTTGCCATTATTTTTTAAAATGTAGAATTTTTTTATTATTAAGTTTTGAACCTGAATTTTTTAGAAGGTTTTTTACTTCATACTTCTTTTCTCTTAGAATATAAAAAATTATGTAGAAGTTTTATATGTGGGAAAATTCTTGCTGTGGAAATTAATTTTATATTTCTAGCATACTGTAGATATTTTTGACTTTAACATAATCACTTTTTCTAATAAATATACATCTAATTTAGAAAAATAGTATTCATCTTAATGGATAAAATATGTGATATTTATGTAAAAAAGGTACATCAAGTAATGCAACTTTCTTAGTATTGTCCTGGGTTCCAAGTTTGTCCTTCGTTGCATTCTGACCGTTGGATGGATATTTATGCGGAAAGCGCAATCTCGGAAAGTTCATGGTTTATATCATTATACGAACACGCAGCAATTTTTAATAATAATAATTATTAGAATTTTAATTTTTCATGAAAGGTTTGTATACAATCATAAAAATATTATCATAGAAGACGAGGGAGTGTATATTGTGATAGAAATTTAACTAGTATATATATATATATATTATATTCCTATTTTATCTTTAAAATGTTATATATGATCAAGATGTCTTAAGATCTCATAATGTTTTAGACATGAAAAAGGATGTAGTCCACTTCATATTAGTTTGTTTAACTTGTTAAAAATTCTTATTGAACATTATTGATATGGAGTCATGTTAACTTAGTTAGATATTGTTATACACTTACCACATATCTCAAAATGTTAAATTAGTTGACGAAGACTACACACGTTTTACCTATTGATTTAAGAATCTCTATGTAGAAATTCGTTCAAATTTACATAAACAAGATAGTCATATTACACAATATGCCTCCCATCATAATATCAGATAGAGATCCCAGATTCACCTCCAGATTCTAGCAAACGTTTTAAGAAGCTTTGATGACTAAACTCAGACTCAGTTCAACATACCATCCTTGATGGAGAGTCAAAGAAAACTATCCATTCCTTAGAGAATTTGCTCAGAACTTGTGTGTTGAATCATTTGGGTTATTGGGATGAAATTCTATCTTTGATAGAGTTCAATTATAATAATAGCTACCAAGCAAGCATTGGGATAACTCCCTTTTGAAGCATTGTATGAGAGAAAATGCAAGACACCTTTATGTAGGATGGTCAGAGTGTTTTAATTGGACCAGAAATAATACAACAAACCAATGAGAAAGTCAAGATGATTCAGGAAAGATTGAAAACATTTTTGAGTAGACAAAAATCTTATGCAAATAAAAGAAGAAGGCTTTTAAAATTCTTTACAGGTGAACATGTTTTCTAAGAGTTACACCATTCATTGGTGTAGGAAGAGCAGTCAAATTTAAGAAGTTGACTCCAAAAATCATAGGACCTTATCAAATTCTCAAGAGAATATGTTCTGTTGCATATGAACTTGCTTTTCATCCTCCTTTGACAAACATTCACAACATTTTCACGTATATACAACATAGAAAATATGTACCTATTCTCAGTCATATTCTAGAGTTTGATTCAGTGCAAGTTAAAGAAAATCTATCTTTTGAAGTGAAGTCTTTTAGAATTATAGATACTCATGTGAACAAGTTCGTGAAAGAAATATCAACATGGTCAAAGTTTTGTGGGATCTCATATCTGGTATCTAAATTAGTATCTATAGAAACTATTTATTGGTGTCTATAGAAACTATTTATTAATAATAGAAACTACTTTAGATACCAATAATTTTTTTAGTCTCTAAAATAATATCTAAGTTAGTCAATATAGTAACTAATTATTTTTTGTCTCTAAAATTAGTTTATATTTAATTATTTTTTTTAGTGAACTCATCATATAACTATTTAAAATCAATATTCAATTTACAAGTATAAATAAACATTAACCATTAAATCAACTAAAATAATTACATAATAATCAAACAAAGAAAATCAAAGCTTTTTGTAAGCTTAAGTGAAAATTTCTTCGCTGGAGCGAAAATGTGGCTGAGAAAAGGGTTTCGTTCCAATACCATTTTCACTTGAGCAAAAATGGACTTGAGAGCAAACATAAGTTTTTTTTTTATATTTTTGCCTGAGCGAAAAGTTGTTGCTTGAGCGAACATATCATAAGTTTAAGAAACAACTTAATTTCAAACCCTCACCCAAAATGAATATTTCAATTTATACTACATTGTTCAAAATTTAACTTGTACTCTCATTGAACTCATTTGTTCAAACAAAATTCAACTCAAATAACCTATTTTCACTATTGTTTAAACTTCAAACAATTTATAATACAACTGAACATCATTAAAGAACTTTATCAACATCAAAATCAACATTAAAATACCCTAAACCCTAAACCTATAATATATAATATCTCTACACTTTGAAAAAATATAAATTCAAACATTTTTCATCAAATAACACTCATTCATTAAACATATATTACTATGACCAAGTAACATCTAGGTAGTCTAGATTTTCTACCTCAAGGCACTAACAAAATCATAAGAGCTTCTCTTACCTGTCTAGCTTGCTCCACGCCAAATCAAGCTTTTAACTCCACAACATTCACATGATGGCTAAACATGTGCATAAAAGATCTTGATAAATGATTTGAACATGTCCTTATCACTAGTGTAGAAAAGTTGTTCAACGACAACCTTACAACACTGGTTCAGAAACATAGTGACATTTTTTAAATTAAAACGAATATATAGACAACAGTTCATGGTAAAATCGTTGTCTATGGTCATGACTGAACACATAGACTGCGGTTCCCATAAAAAACTGTCTTCTATGAGCCTCACATAGACTGCGATTTTATGATAATCGTCCTCTATGTTCTTTTTATTTTACCCTAATCGGAACCCACCATACTTACGCTTTCATCACTTTCGTTTTCGTTCTCTCTCGTGCTCTTGTATTCTCTGGACCTTTCTTCCTTGCACTTTGCTTCCCTACACGCTTCCCCGTGCTCTTTGTAAGTTCTTCCTCCATTGCATTGGTTGTATGTTGTTCCTCCATTCTTCCATTGCTCATTTTTGTTTGGTTTTTAGGTTCTCTGTTGTCCATGAAGTATAAAGTACATTTTGGTCTCTTCCATCTTGCTCCTTCACGCCGCTGTTGCCCACCACCACTAGGTTGGTGAAATTTTTATTTGTATTGTTAAATATTTTTATTTTTTTGGTATTTTTTATGAGATTTTAATTTTTTTTCATGAGTAAGTTAATTTGTATGTTTTATAAAAAAAATTGTACTTATTATTAATATATATTATTTTTTCATGAGTATTTTAAATTGGAATTGTTAGTTTAGAATTATTAGAGTAAAAAAATTAATAAGCAATTTTAGGTATATAATTAATATTATTTTTAGTTATATAATTAAGATTATTAAAATTTAATAATTAACATTAGAGTTTATAATTAGAGTAATATTATTTATAAATAATTTTAGGATCTATAATTAATATTATTTTTTAGTTAATAGTATAATTAATATTAATAAATATAATAATTAATATTAGGGTATTTAATTAGTATTAATAAAATACGACCAATACACGACCAAAACGTAGAAGAAGGTGAGCATGAAGTGGATGAAAGCAACCACAGAAAGGGGTGAGAGGAGCGACCATGGACAGAGACAAGGCGAGCGACCATGGATAGAGGCAAGGTGACCGACCATGAACGCAGTGAACAACCACAACATAGTAAACTCAACCACCGCGCGAATCCTAATCTGAACTCGCTAACTCGGTTGCACACTCAAGTTTAAGTGAGTTCACCGAGTTTACATGGAGTCTATCGAGTCTAAGTTGTCTAGAATAAGTGGGAACGTCAACTTAAACAAGTTGACGAGTTAACTCGCGAGTTTGATAACTGATAAGTGTCAAATTTCAGTAATATTTCATATTAAAATATAGGTACTTATGAGTATTAATTGCTAAAATAAGTATAAAATAACCCCAAATTTATGAAATTATACCTTTTTACACATTTTGTGATTTTAATTTAAATAAGAACGATTTATTCCCAAATTTGAGAAAAATGGAGATGATTGTGCAAAAGAAGAATATACAAAGCTAAAAAGGGAAAGTTGGAATGCACCAACACTCACCAAAGCTCGCCCAAACTCGCTCTAGCCAGACACCAC
Source organism: Phaseolus vulgaris (assembly GCF_000499845.2). Lineage (NCBI taxonomy): Eukaryota > Viridiplantae > Streptophyta > Magnoliopsida > Fabales > Fabaceae > Phaseolus > Phaseolus vulgaris. The sequence goes on from NC_023757.2 coordinate 9,797,462, forward strand.
CAGTGGATCTCGCTCAAGCGAGCTCAAACGAGCTCAATCTCGCTCAAGCGAGATTTCTCTAGAAGCATTAGGCCTTTTTACATGAAATTCGCCCAAGCAAGTCAATTAACGCCTAAGCGAGAAGTTACCTAAGCCTAAGCAAACTAGGTTAAATAGGAGGCTTGAGGCACAACCATAGACATTAGTGATTGAGAGGAAATCACCATTGAGTGAATTATAATCTAATTAGTAGGTAGAAGGTGTTAGAAGACCCTAGAGGAGGTAGTCGTCAAGAAGAAACATCCAAAATCTTCTTTTCTTGCTCTCCCTGTTTGTAACAACCATCATGTGTGGCTAATTCTACCTTTTGGAATTGAGAGTAATTTGTTCAAACTCTTATATATTGAGATGATATCTAAACATAATATTATGTTCTTGATTGATGATTGGTATTATTGTTTTATTTGTAATGCTTGGTTTTCGATGATCTCGAAACTTAGATTTGACTGGAAAGTACTTCTAAGGTTCTGACCCAAACGATAATGCTTAACATATTTGAATGCTAGAAATAGATTTAAAATGTTAATTACTATCAACGTCAAATCTAAATGATAAGTTGTTTTTATAAATATGCGAAGAGTCAATATAAATTATTTTTATACGGACATTAATATCAATCACAGGATACAATATTGTCATGCTAATCAAAATACAAAAGAGTGAGAAAGATGAATTTCAATCCCTATTTTTCCAATTGAAGCAACAAACTCTTTGACTTGTTTTCTTATTAATCATTTCCATCATAACAAATCTCAACAAACTTTTATTATACTCTTTTATATTTAGTGAATCTTTTACTTGATTATTCAATTGTTCCTTGTGGGTTTGATATCCATCATTAGGGACAAATTATTACTTCTGACAACGCGGTGCACTTTCCGTAGAAAAGTCATCAATAACCATGGTTGTAAGTTTTATAATTTAAAATTTATTTTTTTAAATTACGTGTATAATTAAAATTGTTTATTTATTGAATTGCATGTATAATTATATTTTATTTTTATTTTTTTTAATTACATGTATTTGTATAATTATTTGATACGTGTTGGTATTGAGTCCGGGGGTGTTCGACCCTTAGTTTCCCATTAGAGATTTAATACATGTATTCGTCTACCCCTCCTCCAATTGTAATGATTTTTAAAACAATTTTTAAGAAGCAGAGGAGGTTGTAGTGACACTAATTGTTATGAGTTTTGAATTGTCCAAGTGTACAGTTTGGTAAGAACAATCACTTTTTTTTAGTTCATTAGTATGTAACATGTAATCGACGTCATATATTTTACGTGATTTTGGTTCATAGCATTTTTGTATTATTTTTCGGGTGCATATTTGATTGTAGAGATTTCGTGTCACCACTTTCATTTTGTGTCACCTCAAAACCAATGCGAAATGCTGCCGAAATTTCGTGAAATATAATGAATGTTGATTGAAGTGTATGTACTATTGAATTGGAATAAAATAGAATCTTCTCTTATGGGATATGTTCATACCTATAGTAAAAACGTGAGATACACACATTAATGAACACCTCGATGACCATTACAGAACATATATATGGATCGAGTTTGGATTAACTCAGGCTGCATACTTGTAGTTATTTGTTTGGAGTTTCTATTAGTGACGAGAATCAAAATGTTTATGGATTCTTGGATCCCTATTTCATTAATCAAACTAGAGCGAAGAAAATTGAAGCCCAGACATACATCACCAACACTTTGATTGCAGAGGCAAAACACTTATATTTTACAAATATATTTTTCCCTTTATATTAATAAGTAAGTTCAATTATGAGTCGTCAAGTATTAGTGTTTCATATTTTAAATATTTAATAATTGTTTTAATGAATGATGCAGTGATCACTGACAGTTACTTGTGCTATCTGTAATTGATAACATTGATGAGTGGTTTGTTAGAATATATGGCCTTAAACGAGAAGGGGGGTGAATTGTTTAAGAATGATTTTAGTAAACTTTTAAGCTTAGAATGAAAATTCTTCAAAAGAACCTTGATTAAGGATTCAGTTTTTCAAATCAAAACAGCAAAAGCACAAAGCTGGAAAAACAATCGGTTGTTTTAGCGAAATAATCGGTTGTTTATACCAGTTTCAAAATATCAAAACTGAATTTAAAGAGTTAGAGATAGAGAGATTGTACACAGTTGTTTATATTGGTTCACTCCAAACTAGAGCTACATCCAGTCTTCTCAGAAACCCTGAGGATATCCACTAAGCAATCACCACTTGATCACTTACACCACAACCAAGAGAATGACCTTGAAACACCTCAAGAAACACACTTTCCTTGGCCAACACTAAGATTGCTGATCTTGAATACCTCAAGAACACACAACCAATCTCAGCAAACACAGAAACGAATTGTTCAACAAATTACACTTGTTACAGATGAATATCTGAAATCAATACAAGTAGAATCCTATTTCAGCACCTTGATCAATCACAAAACTCTTAAGCAATCTCAGCACTTTGAAAACTCTCTTAGAAAAACTTTGTCAAAGATTCTTAATTCTTAAATTTGTTTTTCTGAATATATTCAAAGATATAGTTTGTTATCAAATCTTAACAAACTCTTAAATTGCATTAAAAGATTGGTCAAAGCATTTAATAACTGGAGCGTATACAGTTCAAACATTTAAAGCTCAGTCAAAGAAAACAGTTTTTCTGTTATGGTCCCAAAACAAACAATCGGTTGTTTCCTCGAATCAATCAGTTGTTTTGGTACTTAACAGTTTCAACTATTTAAAAAAAGTTTTCAATCTTTCTCAAAACACCTAAGTATAAACAATCGGTTGTTTCGAAAAAACAATCGGTTGTTTCAACTTAGTTTGAAAAACATTTTACTTTTATAAAGATTGAGATGTTAATTGCTTGAGATTTAATACAAGGGTGGATTACAACATATAAACTACCCCAGAACAAAGCTTAAACAAGCACATCAACATCAAGCAAAGAAGAGGCTTCAACATCCTTCAAAGGATTTGGATTCTTCAAAACATTGAACATCACAAGGTTCAACATGGTTATGTTCACTGCACTAGAAGCCAAACATACATCTCAAGCAAATAGTTGAAGTGTAATTACTTTATGAACTTATATGTGTATAATACTTAAAGGTCTACTAACAAGGTTTTTTCTATTAATCAGGACATGACGTGGATATAGCATACTCAGAGGTAGAACTAGTGTAAATTATCAAAAACTGACATGGTTGAATCTAAAGATTTGTAATTTTCTGTCTTCCTCTTTTCATTGTTTGTCAAAATATCAATATTAACTTTTAATTTATATTAAATTGTAGTGTAATAAACGATAGGGAGACAATGAGTGTGGTTACTACGTTATGCAATGGATGACTACCATTATAAGGGTAGGCATTCAACGAGATTGAAAGCATGCAATAATATTTAAATTATTCTTTATAATAAAAGTATATGTACCTTAACACTAATTTGAACTTATTTTGTAATGCAGTATTTTACGGATGGTCAACCACTACATTCGGAAGCAATGAACTATGTAAGAAATGCTTGTGCCACATACTTCATTAATTTTTATAACTCTAGGATACCATGATTCTAATGTATAGCAATTAGATAGAGGAATATATATTGGTGTTTGTAATTGATTGATCAATATATATAATTTCATTGTTTGAAAGAATGTGTATTTTGTCTGAATCTGTATCTGACTGAGTTTTTAATGAACAAGTTAATTAAGAAGAGGAAATGTATAAAACAATTTGAACTAAAATAAATACCACTATAGATGGTATTTTTGTCCCCAATCGCCGTCTATACCCTTCTCTGAGTATACTTTGACCTTATTTGCTGTAAGTTATAGTTAGCGTTGGTCAAAATAACCTTCATCTGTAAGTAAAAAATATAGATTATATGCTAACACTACAACATTTTTTAGTTTAGGCAACACCAAAATAGACCAGTGGTATAAAACTGGTGCCTAAACATAGCAAAGGCCACACTTTTATAAATGTGGCTTAAAAATTATAAGAAGCCACGGTTTTTTACCCGTTCACACTTTAACACACAGTTAAAAAATTGAAATAATGTGTAGCTTTTTAGATTTAAGAAAAATTTAAATTAAATATAATATGCGGGAAATATTTGTCTTTTTCCCTTTCGTAAAACTGATCACACAAAACACTCTCCTTCCCGCGCACGTTCGTCACTTATGCAAAAAAATTTCGCGTGCGCCATCCTCTCGCCTTCTTCTGCGGAAATTTTTCTCGTGCGCTTTCTTCTTCCTAACCCAAATTCTGAACTTGGGTGGTGTGAGTTGGAAACCCTAGCTTGTAAGTATCGCATGTTCTCCATGTATATTTGAATCGATGAACTCTTGATGAACACACTACTACGCAGGTGAGCATTGCAATTTGGTGCGAGTTGGACAGTGAAATCGATGACCACTGGGGGCAAACAAAGTTCTTCGTGGTGAGGAGGTAGAGGGTTCTTTGTTTGCAGTGAAACCCTAAAGGTTAGTGATTTCTTTGACTCGCTTTTTGTTTTAGGGGGGGCAATGGTGGGAAGATGTTTACTATTGATCCTGACAATGATGGGGTAAAAAGACCATGGTTGTACAGAGTGCGGTAGTGGGATGGAATTGCTAGTGTCTGGGGTGGAATTGCTAGTGTCAATCATGCTCTTAAGTTGTATCATGAACCTTAGTGATAATAGGTTGCTTTATGTACTTAGTTTCTGTTAGGAACACCACTGTTTTGGTGCTGCAATTAGTTTTGTTTTCTGGTTTTTTAGGTACCACACACGGTGCAGGGTTCTTTGTTTCCCAAGCTCTCAATTTGGTCAACAAATTCTAAGCACATGGTCTATCTTTGGAAGGGAGGATGGGTGCCAATTCTGATTTTTTATCTGTTGTACTAGGCATATTTGAATATTAGGACTGCTACAATAATTTTAGTTGTCTGTGCAGGGAGCAAAGTCTCTCTTTTTCTTGTTGATCATCTGCTAGCTAGTAGCGGTGTAGTTTCTCTGACTATTGTTTTGTGTATTAATTTGGGTATTACTTAAGTATCTTTTTGTGTTGTAACTGTTTTGTGTATGATGTATGATTTATGGTGTGCATAGAAGACCAACCAAACTCTATGCAATCTCAGACCAGTCAAACTCTATGAAATAATTTGAACTTTTAAAGAGATGTCGTAAGTCATTGGTGCACCCCGTATTCTCCTAAGCATGTGCGGGACTAACAGGTGGTGTTGTTCCTGCTGCGGCACAACTTGTTTGAATAGCCCACTAGGATTTTTTTGCCCCTTTTAGGTATACACTACAATACCTTTTAGGTAGATCAGGAACAAAAACATAAAGGAACGAGGGATCCAACCCTTTGTAGGTGTCTGCTTCTTGCATATGGGAGACCTTCATCTGCCTAAGGATTATTTCTTGTTTCTCCTGGATATCGAGTCTATCTGATAATGAAATACGTTTAGAACAATAAATAACAAAAACAATTGCAGATGTCGATATTGAACTACTGTTTTAGTGGTGCAGAGTTACAGATTACTAGCTGCATAATTTATGGTGCAGATTTGATGAATTCTAGTTGCATATTTTATAGTGCAAAACTAGTTTTTGGGTATGCATAATAGTCTTATGTACCTTGGTAAAGAGAGAAAAGCTATGTTGAAGCCAAACTTAGCAATTTTTATTTGTATGGAAGAATGGAATGTGGGGAAGGGAAGGAAATGCTGCATGCCTTTTTATTTTCTACAAGTACCATCTATCTTAGCATGTCAAAATGGTTTTGCAGCTAATCAAGGTTTTTTATGCATTTTGTTGCATAATTGATGCAAAAATGCTGCAGCCCTTGTGCATAAATTTTTCCAATTAAAAATTAACTCCCTTCAACGGCCATAAAGGAGTTTGCTATGATAACATAAAGGAGAAAATGCACAGAAAAAAATAGAGATGTCGTAAGAAAATATTAGGATGAAGAATTTGAACTTTTATGAGGTTGTGGAAGAAAGTCTAAGGTGTTGAATAGCCCATTAGGATTTCCTATGCCCCAACTTATTCAAAAAGGAAGAGTTTAGATTGTTGAATAATTATAATATTCATATCATGCAACACAGAAAACTCAAAATTCTAGTGTAACTTTGGTTTCATTGACTCCAAGTTATGCAAGTTCTAAGGATGAAAATCCTAGGATAGAACTTGTCACTTATTATGGGACAATCAAAGACATAATTGAGTTAGATTATTATGGTCATTTCAAATTTGTGATGTTTAAGTGTGATTGGTTTAAGGGCGGTGAAGACAAATATGGACTTACATGTGTCTACTTTAACAAAAAAATGTTACCAAAATGACCCCTTTGTGTTAGCTTCTCAAGTTCACCAATGTTTTTATGTTCAAGATCCTTTGACATAAATAGACACTATGTTTTGAAGAAAGTTCCAAGAGACTTATTTAATATGGGTGACCAATCACAACTAAATACTTCTGATAATGATGACGAAGTCAATTGGGTTAGGGAAGGTATGCTTGTCACTATAGCTGAGAAACCTTGTACACATTTGGAGAAAAATTATTCTGATGATCTTGATTTTGATGACACTTTGTTTGACTACATGGAGTAGGTGGAGGACTGTTCAACACTTTAAAATATGCATTGAAAAACTAAACTTTACTTTGTAAATACCACCTTCTCTTACATATTTAAATTTCTTGTTATATTCTATATCTACCTCCACTTACATATTCAATTGTAAATATGCATGCATAGATAAACCAACAGTTGGATCAAAGTTTGAAACCAGAGGAGATTGACCATACTGAAGACAAGGTGTTTTCGTTTTAGTTAGTACAAGTTTGAAATGCAAAATTTATATTTTCTTGTTTCATACATACTATTGTCTACTATTGTACATCTGATATGAAATTCTAATTATGTGTTAACATGTTAATAAGATGACTAATTATGTGTTTTGTTTAACTTCCATGGTGGCATATCAAATTATTTTTTTTAGGTAATGAATATGGAAGCAAACTTAAAACGACAAATGAAAGCTCAAGACAAGATTCTAAGAAAAGACAATTGTCTATGAAATCAGTACAAGCTGAAGTTGATAGTTCAATGGTAAAAGGTCAACTTAGAAAAAAGACAAGAATGATGGATGATAACTCAAAATCTAAGGAATGAGTAGTGATTGAAGATGTTGAATAAATGACAAAACAACAAGATGCTCCTAGTAAGACACAAACAAAATTATGTCCATCAATGTCAATAAATCATTTCTTAGAGAAAATGGAAACCGTGAAGATGAAGAAGAAAATGTTCAAAATGGAAGTGAGGATGAAGAACAATATGTTGGAGAAGAAAATACATACCAAGATGAAGATGTTGAAGTGAATATGATGGAAGGTAAATGTTTTATTATTACAAATGGACAACATATTGTTTTCATATTTGTCTTCTTTTTATATTTTATTTAATAAGTTCAATGTTAAAATAGGAACAAGTAAGAAAAAAATGCGAGGACCAACTCAATGTTTAGCGATACATGGAAGATATACTCAAGAGCGTCCATAAGTTATCTTAGACATTGATGGAGAACCAATTGGTCCCACTGACAAGATTGTAACTGACATAAATTATTTCCTTGGCATGATAGCTAGGAATTCTACCTTTTGTCCATTGATTTACACAAATTTCAAATCTTTGCTCAATGATAAAGATAACAAGACTTGTATATGGACAGATGTTATGGTATGAAAAATAAATTTATATTCATTTAATGATCAAATATTTATGAAAATACAATCATTCTAATGCTTTTTTTTATAGGAAAAGTTCATTATTAGTGATAAAGGAGAGAAAGCGATATTTACTGGCATAAATGATGCATGGAGACGCTACAAGAGTTTTATCAAGAAAATACACTTTTTAAAGTACTCCACATTGAAGGATCGACTCAAGCATCGTCCATTATTCATTTCTGAAGATCATTTCAAACCATTGTTGAAATATTGGAACACTAGCACTATGAAGGCTAGATAATTTAATGTCTTATTACTTTAAAATTGCATTATTATCTAAATTCATTTTTATTTTTATCTTATTACAATATAGAGAATTAGTGAGCAAAATGTTGCAAATAGGGCACAACAAAAGTACATTCATCGCATGGGACCAACCAATTTTGTTAGAATTCATGTTGAATTAGTAAGATACTTCTAATTATGTTTCAATATTTTAAATCCAATACAAAAATATCCTATTACTTTTTTCTTATTGTTTTTTAATATGTAATTGTTGTTGTGCGCCAAGAAAAAGGTAGGAGAAAAAGTTACCCAAGCTGAAATGTTTATTACAACTCGTCAACGTCGAGAAGGCCGAAGAGAAAAAGAAATGGATGAAGAAATATATAATATCATTGTAAGTTTTCAAATATTTATGAAGTACATATAAATATATTCTTTTTAATAATTAAAATTTATTCTCTTTTATTATACTAAGCTTCAAGGTTCTATTGAAAGCTCAAGTGAATCTGCGGAACAAGCATTTCAATCAATATTTGGGAAAGAGAAACTTAGGAGAGTACGGTGTTATGGAAAGACTATGACACCATCAACATTTAAAAAAAAGGAAGAAATTGCTGCTATAAAAAATGAACATGCAAATGAAGTGAGTGACATGACGAAGAAAATTGAAGCTCTAGAGGAAATGGTAAAATTTGTGGTAAAACAACAAAATCGAGATTTAGAAGAGGATGAAATAAATAATATGATGACACGTGTTTTAACTAAAGAAAGTAGTGGAGTGAGGCTACATTCATCTGCATCCACCCATGATCTTCATTATGAGAAGGTATATATAATTGAAAATTGTTTACTGGACTTCGAGAAATGTTTTCAAGTTACACATGAAATTGCTTTGATTTGTAATGTTGGAGGAGTACATTTAGAAGTTATTATTTTGTCCTTAAGTTTCGTTTGTTTTTTGCTTGGATCATGGAGATATAAACACATACATAATCATATTGGAATTTCAATCATGTTAATAAGTTTAGTGATATGGATTGGAATATGTGGTACTCTTAATTTTGTATTGTAAACACATACATGCAATTGTCTAGTGTTAGATCAAAGTTGAATGGATTTGATTAAGACATGTTATTGATTATTTATACAATTATATTTTGGTAGTTATAATTATTTTGTTTGAATTAGATTTTAATTAGTATATATTTATGTATGTTTTGCAGCTTGAAGGCAATGAAGACTACGAAGACAATCTTGAAGAAGAATGAACTTATTAATATGTAGTAAAGAAACAATAGACTATGTTTTTTTAACTAAGTTTGTAGTTTTAACTTTGAAGACGTGATCGTTATCATTATACTCAAAGACAATTTTTTTGATTATGTAGTTGGAACACATCTATTGAAATATGTGAGATTTCTTGTTGAGTCACTTCTATTTCAATACACATTATCATTCAATATTTATTCTTGTTATCCTGAACTTTTGTATGAGTAATTCTTCTAAAATAAAAAAATGTATTGTTATTTTTGTCAATACTTTAAGCAACACTTTTAAAATTGTGGTTGTTATCAAGATTTTAGGCAATGATTTTAAACTTGTTGTCTTTATAAAAAATCGTGACCTATTACCAACGACCATGCTCACCTTGACCATGACTAAAAAACCGTTGCCTAAACTTTAGGCCACGATTTTAATGCTTCAGACCACGGTTTTACGTTGTTGTAGTGTGATAAACTATGGTTGCAAAATCACTCTCTAAGAGCTTTAAAAATCGTTGTCTAAGAGCTTTTCTGAAACTAGCACAAATTCATCTTTGCTTAATGTCATATGCAAACAATAGTACTATGCATGGAGTCAAAACCGAAAATCAATTGAAACAAGGGACAAAAATGAACTATCTTTAAAAGAAAAAAATTTAAGAGTTCTAAAAAATGTAGTTCTTTTAAATTGAAGCTTTAATAACTAACTTTTACTTATAAACTTTACACTTTAATAATAAAATATTTATACTTTATCTTACTTATACCATTTTTACTCTTAAACAATTTTCTGCATCCTTACATGATATGTTGATATATAAACGGCGCAATATATATATATATATATATATATATATATATATATATATATAGTATATATGATGCTGCTGCAAGTAATGACTATGAAATTACGAAGAGTTGGATAAATCTAAGGATGAGGTTGCAAGTTATGACTAAGAAAATACGAAGAGTTTTCCTATATCAAGATATTATGTTAACTTTTATTTTGAACTAAATATTCCATTATTGTATAATATATTTTAATACAAATATTATAGAGTATATATGTATTGTAATATTATATCTAACTAACAGTATATTAGATTAAATGAGACTACACAAATATTATTACAGTATACTAATAATGGATATTTGAATGATATACTTAGAGCATATTGAAATTACTTAATTTTAGAAGATTGACAGAACAAATACGAAATCAAATTTTCATCCAAATTGTCCTCTCACAAAAAATTACGTGAATTTAAGCTTTAAAAGGCATTTATTTGTGAATAATATACTTTGTACAAAATATATGTATTTTATTTAGAATAGTTCCTCCTCTCAATAATGGTGGGTGTACCTTCAATGCGTCAAGAGGGAAGGTTCTTATGTTTTAGTCAAAATTAATAATGCGTGTTATTAGTATATGACATTGTGGAAATTTGTGCTGTGATGGAAAGTGGGGTCTCTTTAGAAACAACATGGTGAAGTTGTGAACAAACTTATTCTGTTTTCTTGTTGAAGTGATTGTGGAAAATCATATAGCATTGAGACCACCTAGAAATGGAAAAGCATGGATAATGAGGTGTATATAAAAAGATAAAAAGGAAAACGAGAGGAACCAACCCTAGATTGGAAGAGATATTATTATTTCATAATAGGGTAGGGTGGAAGGAAGATGACAAAATGATATTTGATACGTCAAAATCACACACGTTTTTTCGTTTTGCATTACCACATATTGTGTGAACTAAAATAATATTTAAGGACAACACATGAATCTTGCTTCTCAGCTCAAGTGTGTACGCAGGTAGTGGAAAAGTTAAATCAAATTAAGTTAATTAAATGTGTGGAAATATGTATGTGTAAATCCTAAATACATACACAAAAATTATATAATTTGTTTAAATTTTAAATTAATTTTATAGTTTTTTATTGGTAGATATTGGTGGTAAATACGTTAGTTATTATTAGCGCAACAAGTTGAAAGCATGAATATTACTATCAAATTAATTTTATTATATCCTCGCGCAATTGTAAAAAAAACTCTATTTTCTAATAATATTTTTTTTATAATATTTTTTAATAATAATATATTGAAATAATATATATTGATGGAAAAATATAACATATTGAAATTATGTATATTTAATTAATAAAATTATCAATATCAGTTATATTAAAAAAATTGGATTTGATTTTATCCAAAAGATTTTGAAAAATTCTTATATCGTAGTTACAATATTTAGTATTAGATGACGTGTTTACTGGGTACTCGGTGAATTCGACTTACAATATTTTAAGGGGTCCTTGTGATAGTTATCTTTGTTTGATTCTTCTTGAAAGATCAAGACTTTGCCTTCGGCTCACTTTATAGTTTGGAGGGTGTTGGAAAATATGATTGTCTAGACTAATTTGGTTAGAGGAGGGGTTGTAGTTGATTGTATTTCCCTGTATGTGTGTGGAGGAAGAGGAGACAACAAGACATCTGTTTCTTTTTAACTGTTGAATTGCTTGGCTTGTTTGGACCCAGTGTTATATTTGGTTTGGGGTGATGTTAGTTGATCATATTGATTCTATTTCACATTTCTTTCATTTAAATTATACAATGTCCCAACCTATGTATATGTCGTTTGGGGAAGTGTTTGGGTTGCAGTCATTAGTGAGATTTGGAGGCATAAGAACAATCACATAGTGATTGATCATTTTGAAACTTTTTTCTTTGGTTCAACTAAAGGTTTGGTCATGGATCACATCTAAATTTTCTTATGCTTGTTTTTCTTTTTCTGATTGGTGTCTTGATCTGGTGACTTGTTTGTTCTTGATCAAGAGCTTTTGTTAGTTTGAGTAGGTCAGTTTTGTGGTGTCTCTCTATTACACTACAAGAAAATCATGAAATAGAAAACAATTTTAAATTGGTATCTAATTAGCTGCCAAGGTTTTAACTACCAATTATTTAGATTCTAAATTTGGTAGCAAAAATCTTGGTTGCTAATTAGATACCAATTTATAAATCATTTAACAATAATAGAAACTAATTTAGAAACCAAATTTTTTTAGTCTCTAAAATAGTCTCTAATTTAATCACTATAACAACTAATTATTTTTTGTTTCTAAAAATTGGTTTCTATTTCATGATTTTCTTGTAGTGTTAGTTGCTCCTGTTGGTTTAAGTTGACAACTTTTCGTAAACTTATAGAGTCTCTCTCTTGAAAGGAATGTTTGTAAAATGATTAGGTCACTCCTGAAATGGTTCATATCTATTTATTTTTTCTTGTTGATAAAAATATAGTATTTAGTATTAAGTTGTTATACATAATTTTATACATGGGTGTGTATGTTCGTCATTGTCTAAATATGAGACCATGACAGTCTAAATATTCTTATAGGCTTTTACCATATGTTTCATATTGTTTTGAAACTCTTGCTTGCACAAGCCACATTATATATATAAAGACTTATCGGTTAACAACCACATGCATATAATGAAAATATATGTAAAGTCTCAATTAGGTATACCACTTTGATAAGGAGATAAATACTATATTTAATCAATACATATCTAATTAGTAAACCCACGAGAGTATACACGTTCTCAATCTCAAATAATGAATCGATTAGCCTCAAGTCCTAGGTTGAAATATACATAATTCTTCCACCTCAAGTGAAGCGATGAGATTAACATTAAAATTTGAAGTACTTCTAAATTATTGATGGTTCTTAAGAATTAAATTATTCCAAATAGAATTAATATCTCATCTTAAAGGTCATGTTAGACAAAATGTTAAGTTTTTTCACACGGTCTAAACCCTTTTATGAAATGCAAGTAAAATATTAAATGCAAGTTAGTTATTAAAATGATTGTTGAACCGTCATCACAATTCACGCCAAAGTACGTCTATGGTTGAAAATTACTACAAGAAAATTATTAAATAAAAATCAATTTTTGGAACTAAATATATATTGGCTAAATTATATACTATTTTAGAGACTAATTAAATTATTGGTATCTAAAGTAGTTTTTATTTTAAACAAAATTTATAAACTAGTTTCGAAATTATTATTTAATTAACTACATAGTGACTAATTAGTTTTTGTCTCTAAAATTTGTATCTATTTAATGATTTTTTTTAGTAAATGATGAACTTGCATAATGATTGTGATGTTACATGACATCTCTTTGAAGCCTCATCTATCTTATAAATATGCCATTAAGAAAATGCTCTTATTATAAAGAAACCAATTATGGAGAGTGTTCTTGTGCACTATTCTTTTGTGTCTAACTTTCTACTTCTTAGGCAAGTTAATTCTCCAACCTTTATGTATTTATTTGTGTGATCATGGACCAAAAGGAGCCCACACAAAAGGAAATACCTACAGAAGGCATGGTTAAGAATCAAGAAAGGAAACATAGAGTTCAAGAAATAAGAAAAACTTATAGGTAAATCATAACTAGAAGCAAAGTTAATGAGTTTGAAGAGCTTCATTAAGCCAACAAATGTAGGAACAACCAACTCCAGAAGGGGGAGGGGGTTAAATAAAGTCTGAACTCAATTTGTAGTAGAAAATAACACATAGAGATAGAATTTAAAGACAAAGAGAAGAACACAACACAAAAGATTACAAACGAGTTATCCCTAACTCTTGGTCTACGTTAAGTTCTTCCTTAAGTAATCTATTTAAGAGGTTCAACTAGTCACAAAGGATTACGAACGAGTACTCCAACCTCTCCAAGTTATCCTAATACATATACCTTTGCATGTGTTACGAGTACACGAATCTCTCCAGGTTATACGAGTACACAAACCTCTCCATCTTATACGAGTATGCAAAACAATTTAGACTCACTAGGTATACTTCATTATTGTAAAGGATTTACAATGTTTAACTCACAATCCAATTTTCTATATGAAATATGTGCAGTAGATATGAACTTTGATTATTGAAACTTTTATGTACATAAATGGGTTTCTGATCATTGTTCTAGTCTTCTTCAAATTTGAGTCCTTTATATAGCTTTCAAAAATATGAACATTAAAGTTTGAATCTACAAGAATTGAAGACTGCATTAATGTCACAGTTTAACTTCTTCATTTTTGTCATCAAAACTCTCCATAAGGAAACTTATGCTTTGAAATCTTTTGTGCATCTTGTTCAAATTACTTACGAAAACCTTTCAAATGTGATTGGAATATATAATAATAAAGAAACCAATTAGGATGGATTAACATCAATTATATTTAAAATTGTATTGGTCGGACTTGCTCGAGGGGCGACCCAAGCACTTAAGTGTGTTATCTTGACTGACCAGGTCAATACGAGGGAAATACTTAGCTCGGTCCAAGATAAATGGTAAGCCCAATGATACATCAAGAGGTCGGCCAAAACAACTGACAATCCATATTAAAAAGATAATTAAAGTAAAAACAACAAAAGGAATAATTGAATTAGCTAGGCACAAGTATTATTCTGAGATTTAATGAGAATTAACAGTTAGAGATAATGCTAAGGTCTAATCCAGGTCAGCCGGCGAGAACATTTGGCGCCCATTGTGGGGCATGTAAAACTGATCCCCCTGATATATAAAATTTGTTATCAAATTATTCTAAAGATAACATAAATTATTATTATCTTTTAAGTCTGATGTGATATTATTTTGAAAATAAATGGTATAATTGTAATTATGTAAATTTGTTATCATATTATTATGAAAATCACAAATATATTTAAATTTGTTATCATATTATTATGAAGATAACATAAATGATTATTATCTTTTGAGTCTGTTGTGATATTATTCTAAAGATAACAAATATAATTGTTATTATTTAAATCTGTTTATCATATTATTATGAAAATCACACACACACACACACACACATATATATATATATATTTAAATTTGTTATCATGTTATTTTGAAGATAGCATAAATGATTACTATCTTTTAAGTCTGTTGTGATATTATTCTGAAGATAAAAGGTATAATTGTTATTATTTAAATTTGTTATCATATTATTATGAAAATCACAAATATATGTAAATCTGTTATCATATTATTCTGAAGATAACATAAATGATTAATTGTCATTTAAATCGGTTGTGACATTATTCTGAAGATAACAAATATAATTGTTATTATTAAAATATGTTATCATATTATTATGAAAATAACATATATATTTAATTCTTTTATCATTATTCTGAAGATAACATAAATGATTATTATCATTTAAATCTGTTGTGATATTTTAAATTTGTTATCTTATTATTTTGAAAATCACATATATACTTAAATCTATTATCATGTTATTTTGAAGATAAAACAAATGTTTATTATCATTTAAATTTGTTGTGATATTATTATCATCATCATTATCATGATCTCTCACATGAGAGAAATTATTCTTATAATGTGTTTTCATATATTTTAACGTTTCCTTGTTTCCTTCGGCGATGCACTTTTTCCCCTAAATGAGGTTTTTTAATGAGGTTGCCCATAAATAAATTTGTTTTTTTGGAAACCCACGAGCAAATAGTTCTCCGAGTAGGCATGGTAAGACGACCTAACTTGGAACAGACATTGTTACACGAGTAGGCGTCTTGCGAGACGATTTAACTCGGAGTTGACATAGTTGTCCAAGTAGACATGGTAAGACGACCTAATTCGAAACAGACATTGTAACCCGAGTAGGCTTCCTACAAAACGATTTAACTCGGACCAAACGTAGTTGTCCAAGTGGGCATGGTAAGACGACCCAACTCGGAATAGACATTGTTACCCGAATAGGCTCAATGCAAGACGATTTAACTCATACCAGACGTAGTTGTCAGAGTACCCATGGTAAGATGACCTAACTCGTTACCCGAGGAGGCTCCATGCACGAAGATTTAACTCGAACCATACGTAGTTGTCCGAGTAGGCATGGTAAGATGACCTAACTCGGAATAGACATTTTTACCCTAGTAGGCCCCCTGTGAGATGATTTAACTCGTAGCAGACGTAGTTGTTCGAGTAGATATGGTAAGACGACCTAACTCGTAACAAATATTGTTACCCGAGTAGGTACCTTGTGAGACAATTTAACTAGTAGCAGACGTAGTTGTCCGAGTAGCCATGGTAAGACAACCTAACTCCTAACATACATTGTTAAACGAGTAGGCTCCCTGCAAGAAGATTTGTTAAACAGAAATTGTAACCCGAGTAGGCGCCCTGCGAAACGATTTGACTCAGAGCCGACGTAGTTGTCTGTGTAGCCATGGTACACCAAGAATGTTGATCTTGAACACCTCAAGAACACACAACATTCCTTGGCAACACAACTACAGAAGTACAATAATCAAGGAAGAAGGGAATAGAATACACCTGGGTATTACAAAGCTTAAAGTTCAGAATTACAACCCAATCCTATTCCACACAATTAAGAATGATCCAAAAAAACTCTTTCAAATCTTGGAAAAACTATTTTGATAAACTCTTTCTCTTACTTCAAGATTAGGAGCATAAAACCACCTTTATATAGACCAACCAAGTGGTCAAAAGAATTTATTAAAGGAGCCAAGTTAGTTAGGATCATTTAAAACATATTAAAATCGCTTAACAGAATTCTGTTAAGGTTTTCAGGAAAACAATCGATTGTTTTGTCAAAACAATCGGTTGAATTGACTTGACAGCAAAGTCAACCAAGTCAAACAACTTTCAACCTTTTTCAAAAACTACTAAGGTAAAAAAAACTTGTTGTTTCGAAAAACAACCTATTGAAATTTTGACAGCTTTTTAGGGAACACATCTTTTCAAAACGTTAAAGATTCAAATGAACTTGGATCATCTTAAGGAGTGAATTAACAAGTTACAAACAACTAGACAACACACACACACCCTACAGCAAGGTCTTCAAGCTTTCCTCTTGGATTTGGAGACATCAAAGCATCTTGTTCAACAATTGTTTCACGAGTAAGCGCCCTACAAGACGTTTTAAATCAGAACCAAGGTCGTTGTCCGAGTAGCCATGGTAAGATTACCTAACTCGGAAGAGACATTGTTACCCTAGTAGGCACCCTGAGAGATGATTTAACTCAGAGCAGACGTAGTTGTCCGAGTAGGCATGGTAAGACGACCTAACTCAAAAAAAACATTGTTGCCCAAGTAGGCGTCCTGTGAGACGATTTAACTCAGTGCAGACGTAGTTTTCCGAGTATACATGGTAAGACGACCTGACTCAGAACATGCATGGTTATCCAAATAGGTGCCCGATGAGATTAACTAAGAACAAAGGTACTTACTAGAGAAGGCGCTTGGTAAGACGACCTAACTCGGGACATATATTGTTTCCCGAGTAGTCGCCCTGCGAGGCGGTTTGACTCGAAGCAGACATAGTTGTTCGAGTAGGCATGGTAAGACGACCTAAATCGGAACAGACGTTGTTACTTGAGTAGGCGCCCTACGAGATGATTTAACTCGGAGCAGACACAATGTTTCGAGTAGGCATTGTAATACGACCTAACTCAGAACAAACATTGTTACCTGAGTTGGTGCTCTACGAGACGATTTTCCTCGGAATAGACGTAGTTGTCTGAGTAGGCATGGTAAGACGAGCTAAGTCCGAACATATATTGTTACCTGAGTGGGTGTCCTGCATTTGGTAAGATTGTTTGGTGAGGTGTGTACCGTAATGTCAAGTTAACCAGTAATACAGGTAAAGTTGGAGCAGCAAATGGTTCGATTGACCTAGAAGGGTGCCATCAATCAAGATTTAACTTGTTTGTTAAGAGCTATTGTCATCGCTTTCATATCACTCAGGTTATCAAAGTCGTATTATGTTATGATGTGTTTAGTATGCGAAGTAAATTTATTTGGTAAGGTACTTTTGGCATGCATTTATATGTTACAGGCAAAGCTATCAACACCATAAAAGGGCACAATTAAAGGAAAGTCACGAGCTTTAGATACATAAAATGATTATCATACTTAAATTTTGTCTGAGTTCAAACATTAAAATACACATTTAGAAAGATATACAAAATGGTTAATAAGTTCCAATATTAAATACATGCATACAAATAAAATACGGTTCATAATCTTAAAGTTTAAGAGTCCTCCACAAGCTTTCCATCAACTATACTTTTGCATGGGTTCAGCTCGATGAAGTCCACCGTTGGATGGACACTAGATGCCTGCTCCAAGGCGGTTTCAAACCCAACAATGAATGATTGGGTCGTGTCATCCTTTAGGGAATCTACCATCTTGGTGATCTCGCCCTCTTTACGAGTTATCTCCTCTCCTATCTCTTTCTTCAAACTTTCAATCTTGCTAGATACGTCAATCTTCTCTTTGACCAGGATTAAAGAAGCCCATAGTTGATGACCGAATTGTTTGAATTCAAAATAGTAAAAGAACACTTCCACAGTCGGCGAAATGTCGAGCTAGGAACATAAAATAATGAAGCCTCAAATGAATGCCCAGTTGTTCGGATGTAGCTAGGCAGGAGCCACGTTGAGCTCGGTCAGCAACTCTTTTTCAAAATCAAGAAGGGAAGATGCAACAAAAATTTTGGTAAAAAAGGTAGCATAAAAAAAAGCATAATGACCCATCTGGGTTTGACGACTCATCACTACATATCAACTCGCTCTCTCTAGATACGACAACTTTCACTAAACTCTCGTCTTTTTTTATTAACTCTCTAACTTTTACACGAGTAGTATAAACAGAGGTTTCCTTAAGCAACTCTTTTTTGGCCCAAGTGTAAGCAATTAAGCCATGAACAAGCAATGAAAATATGAAGCACAGATAAGCCTCTTCACCTCACCATGCTCGGCTCGAGGCTGGGGGCTGTGTACTGGTCGCCGTGCTCGCCTCTTCATAATCATTCAAAGATCATTAGAAAACAATCTAAGAGTACAAAGATTGAGTTTAGAAATTCCCTAATGTGTTAGGTCATCTATCGTGAAAACAAAGACTAAACTGATTATTTGATGTCTTTGAGACCATCTAACACATTTTTCTCTTTAAGATCGTCTAATAAGTTGAGCTCCACTAAGATTGTCTAACAAGTCTAACATAAAAAGACCGTCTAATATTTTTAACATAGTGAGGTCGTCTAACATATTTTGCATACTAAGACCGTCTAACAATTTAATCATTGTGAGATTGTCTATCATGTTAAAACTATAGACTTTTCTACTAACTCTTTGAACACAAAGAGACCGTCTAACGAGTTTAACTATGAAAGACCATCTAATATGTGTAACACTACAAAACCATCTAACATGTTTAATCTCAATAGACTATCTAATGTGTTTATTTTAAGTTCTGCACATGAAATAACTTTTCTACAAAATTTAGCACAACTTATAATATTTGTTATCATCAAAACCTCATTGAGACTCTTATCATAAGACCTTCTAGTCCCTTAACAACAAAAACTAAGAACCTTAGTAGTAGTATAGGTATGAGTAACCTTCACTTTTACATATATTTTAGTATTACATTGGGTTGATACTTTATATTTGGTTAAGCTAATCTACATAAAATCTTATAGATTATCTTTATTAGGCTTTGAAAGGGATGTGTTTGGCCACAATTTAACATGTCTTCCATTTCCTATGAAAAGAGAGGTCTTTTACATAATTGAGATAACTTTTGAATGAATGGAATTAAGTGTTTTTGTTAGAAAACTGAAATTATTTCTCTTTCCTTAAATAACTCTTATCTATGTTGCGTGAGATACCAAGTGGTTAGTCTTCACTACCTTGTTTATCTCCATTAAGTGCTTGGTGCTTCTTCAAAATTGCCAAATCTTAAGCTCCATTTTTTGAGTTAGTCTTAACAAGTTATATTTTGTCTTCCTTTCAACTATTAGTCAATCTTCTTCCTCATTTGGCCTAAGTGTTCAATACGCATCCTTCACCAAAGTAGAACTTCCCATTTCCATACTCACCTTGATCATAGAATCATTCAACCAATATAATCCATACAAGAAACACCATTACTTTCAATATGCATCCTTCACCAAAATAGAACTTCCCATTTCCATACTCACCTTAATCATAGAATCATTAACCATTCTAATCCATACAAGAAACACTATTACTTACCTCTTACCTATGAATTACTATGAACGGATAATAGGTAAATTGAAAATTATATACAAATTATTACTTACATATACATATACGTAGATAATACTAATAAAATAATATTTATTATTATTATTATTATTATTAATATTAATATTAATAATCTTGATATTATTTTTATTACTATTAATAACATGAATATTATTAATAATAATAAAATTATTTCATTATAATAATATAATTATTACTAATAATAATATATTATTAATATTATTAATACTAATATTATTAAATTTTTTTATTATTAATAATAACAGCACTGTTAATATCAATAATAACAAAAATAATAATAATATTAGTATTATTATGATTATCATTAGTATTAATATGAATAATAATATTATTAATATTAATATTAATAATGATTAGTATTTTTAATATTATTATAATTACTATTATTATTATAATATTAATAATAATATTGTTAATATTATTATTGTTAATAATATTATTATAAATAATAATGATAATAATATTATTATAAATAATATTTTTATTAACAATAATAATAAGGATAAAAAATAATATTAGTCACAATCATAAATAAGAATAAGAATAATCATAATATAATAACAAAGTTGGTGTGGTATAGTGATTCAATGTTTTATGTTTACTCATGACACCTGAGTTAACATGGAAGTATAGTATCTATGGATTCGGATTGGTGAGAAACAAAGAATTAAATTACCTATGAAATTGGGGTTGTTGATAATGTACAGTTAATTTCTTTTATGGTAGGCAAACACCTGAAAACACAAAGACAATGGGCGCCCTAGAGGCCGTTTGCACTCCGACGCTCAAGTCAATCTTAGGGCTAGGAAACACCAAAACTGTTAAGCGTAAAAGCTCTGTGTAAACTGTGTGTGTGAAGCGGCGCAAATGAATAGCGTACCTTACTATATTTGTTACTTCCCTTTATATAGCCTAGGGTTTCCACTGTTTCCGTTACCCAAAATGGGCTTTCTGAGGGTGGGCCCCAGCGCTGCTATTACCCACTCTTAGGGCAACCTAGCGCGTAGGGCTCCCTAACTGGAGTGCAACCTCTGACGGAATGACCACCTGGATGCCACCCCGTGCACCTGATCTCTTGGGTCACCCGCCCTGGGAGCGTCCTAGTTATTCACGTGCCATGCATGCAGCTCACCCCTGGATCGTGACCCTCATAGGTCGTATTTTTTCCAATGGCTCTTTATTTGTGTTACGCCTGAACGCGTCATCCACACCACACGCATGGACCCTCGTGACCTAGGCTTCTCCCTAACTGATAACTGGTGAGTGGTATGGGATCCACCTCTCGTGGCCCAGCACTGCTGTTTAACTTGCCGAGGTCCGAGGTCAACATTTCTTGATGACCGATGTCTGACCTCTCCTCACTGCCCTAGGCGTGTCGTCTGCAAGGCGCTGGCCCCTGCTGCTTGTGGGACCCAACTTATGTGGTCCCACATCCACTAGCGGCCAACTACGCCCGAGCACTGGTCGGTACAACAACCTTTCAAACCAAGAACCAATCCAAGATACACTACTCTATAAGAACACTTAGCATAACTATCTACATATTGGAAAGGAAAATTCAAACTTGAATCCTATCTAATTTTTGTGCAAAAATTGATTCACATGTAGCATATGCTTTGGTGTGGAAAGCACGAGTTGAACACTTTAGATGTGCTACCTCTCTTCCAAGATTGACATAGGGTTTTCTTTGGCCAATAGAAACCCAATTGATATCTTATGTAGGTTTATAACCTTAACCCTAACCATAATCTATTCTAGGTCAAAATACAAGACCAAATTTTTTCCTCTACTTGGCCCAGTTATTCTAGGCTACTAGATCCAATACATGATCTATGAAATCTTAAACTACTTATTTTAAACTAAAGTCTAGCTTAAAATGATGATGACTTGTCCCTACCGAAGCCAACTAAATTCCAATATTCTTGTAATTATTTGACCAAGGTTCTAGTATTTTTTCATATGGAAGTTTCTTTGAGATACTTTGTACAAACATTCATCTTAGAATTATTCTCTTCATTGGATCTACAAAAGATAGACAAAAAATCTAATTGGACTCATATATACTAATAAGTCACTAAACAAAGCTTTAAGTTTTCATCCTCTTATAAATATTGTTGTATTGTTGTTCGATGAGTTTTCATTAATAACTTACAATTTAGAAGTGTTATTGTTCATTGCAGTACCCAACCCACAACCATTACCATACCATACCATGTGAACAAAAGTAAAGAAAGAGTAAGGGTGATGAAGTTTTTAAATCCTTTATAATAATCATATATTCAAGTACTCATTATTTATTTATTATTATTACTTTTATTATTATCACTATTATTGTTATTATTATTATTATTATTATTATATAAGCTAATATCATGTTTGTTTTAGTTGATACTAGCATTTGATTGAAAAATACTTCGTGCTATTAATTTGAATTTTGCAGTTTCTTTTGCGTGTTCACATGACTAATCTAATTGTTGATGACTATATTCTGACAAGGTCATACACGTACCAAATTCATATATGTACGTAATTAAAATTAAACCTTTTTTTTATTATAAACTAATTTAACAACTTTAAACTTTAGAAAAATAAAAAATAGTTTTTACAAAAGCTAAAAAATCCAATTCTTTCATAAACCAAATGTTTACTTAAGTCTAAATAGTAAGACGAGTTTGCTCAACAAATTTCTTAGTTATAAAAGCTCCGTAATGCTTTTGGCTTGATGTAAGAATAAAAATCCTTTGATTGATCCAACAAATCTTTTTCAATAACTTAAAAAATTCAAATATAACATTTCCTTAAAGACCATCAAACTATAAATTAACAAATGGATGACATTTTGTAAATACATTTAAAGTTTTATTATACATTAAAATATTTTTAATGTGTTTTATTTTCATTTTTTAAATTATTTTCTTTTAATTATAATAAATTGGATTCAATAAACATAATTATTTTAATTTTGTATTTTCAACTCATCTTACATTCTCTTGAGTTCAATGAACATGATTATTTTAATTTTGTATTTTCAACCGATGTTACATTTTTTTTATTTGGGTTCAATGAACATGATTATTTTAATTTTGTATTTTCAACTGATGTTACATTTTCTTACTTATTTTGTTTGATTTTTGTTCTATTGGATTCTAAATTTTCAGAGGTTTAAAATAAAGATATAATTTGCTTGATTTGGAGTCTTCTGTTATTTTTTATAATTATTTTGAAGTTGGGATATATTGATTGAATTATTTTTTTTATAAAAGTTGTACAAATTTTATTTTCTTTGTTTTATCTTAAACTTTTGTAATTTGAGCTCATAATTAGGCACATGTGTATAGTTAATTACAAAGCTTATATAGACTAAAAGTGTGCTAAAAAAAAACTCAAATCATTTGTTTAGTTTTCTAGGTTTAGAAATTGTCGATTTCTATTATTTTTTGTCTCAGTTTTAGTCTTGTTCTAATTCTTGAGATTCAATTCACAAAATCAAGAACACACAACCTGAATTGAGTTTTTGCACTGATGTTGAGCTTTGAGTTTGTTCTTCTTCTCTCTAACTTTGAATTTGTATTTTAAGTTATTAATTTGTATTTTTTATTTTAGAAATCAAATAATGAATCAATTGAATCATGATTTAATAATTGTATACAAAATAGATTAAACAATAATATTTTTATTTGATTCATACTTTTTGTTCAAATATGTTTGTTTGATTAAATTAATTAATTAAACCAGTTAATTGTTCAAACTTAAATAGAATCTTCAAAGAACTATGATAATAGGATGGTATAAATCTTGAATACGTGAATTGACCTTTCATTTTTCAATCCTTTTTGTTTTCTAATTTTGTTTCATTCTAAAAGTGCAATAAAAATTGAATACAATATACATACGTCCTTTAAAAACTCACTTAAGTTGTGTTCTATATGCAAAACTTTAGAAAAAAACTTAGATACACCTTGATTTCAAAATAACATTGAAATTCACAAATACTTTTTTACATAGGTTGTTTTGGACATTTTACATATTGTTTATTGAACCAATAAACAAAATAAGGAAATTTTAACATTAGTTAAAAACCATGTAAAAAGTGGTATTCTTCATTGGTTATGGGGAGATGTAAAATGTGTTACATTCATAATAAATATAAAATTATAAGTAATGTATAATAATACATTTTAAATCAACAATCACCACATCTAATGAATAACTAATGTAAGATCCGACACATTTTACATTTTTTTTGTTACAACTGATGAAGAATGTGATATTATTTAAATTTGTTTTATTTTATGTATTTTTTCTTTATATATAGCAAATTAAACCAAACAATATATCAAATGTATTCATCTTGACCTAATTCAGCTAAAAGAAGCCAATGCACCAAATATATATTCATCTTTTAAATCAATACTACAATTTTAAGACATATTATAATTTAAATTTAATACCTAACATCTAATAACTTCTAATATTTTGTCCACTATTAACAATTTTTTTCAATTCTCAATGTGTCAGTGACTTTCTGTTTTCAACATATATAAAATATATTAATTTTCTATTATAGAAAATTTAAAACTACAAAGGAGTTAATTTAGAAATCTAAAATATGTTATTTCCTAGTCTATAATAGCCACATGGCTTCCTTTCCTTAAATTAAAACCCCTTTGATCCTTTATCAAATGCCTTTGATCTTTAATCTCCCCTAATTGATAACCCAATGAGGGCTCCATTATCATCTTCCAAACAAAGCTCTATCAAAAAATTGTTGTGGTGGTGGTTGATTACTTTTTACGACAAATTTACCGCTTTGTAAGAAGTAATAATGTGTTCCTAAGGACAGATATTGAACCCACAAGGAACAGTTGAATAATCAAGTAAAATATTTACTAAATATAAAATAAAATAATAAAAAGTTGTTGGAATTTGTTATGATGACAATGATTAACAAGAAATCAAGACAAAGAATTGTTGCTTCAATTGGAAAAATAGGGATTGAGTTTCATCTTTTCTCACTCTTTTTTTATTTTGATTAGCATGGTAACATTATGTCCTTTGATTGATATTGATGCTCATATAAAATTACTTTATATCAATTCCTCGCATATAAAATTATTAAAGATGCTTCCTAAATATCGATTCCTCGCATATTTATAAAAACAACTTAGAATCAAACTCGGACGTTGATAGTAATTAACATTTCAAGTCTATTCCTAGCACTCAAATATGTTAAGTATTATTGTTTAGGTCAGAACCATAAAAATACTTTCCAGTCAGATTTAAGATTCTAGATCAAAAATTAAAAACAAAACAATAATACAAATAATCAATCAAAACATAATCTTATATTCAGAGATCACCTCAATACATAAGAGTTTGAACAAATTACTCTCAATCCTAAAGGGTAGAATTAGCCACACATCTTCTAAAACCTTCTATTCTTCCAATTGGGTTACAAGTTACTCAATGGTGTTTTCCTCTCAATCGTGCACACTCAGGTTGAGCCTCAAAACCCCTATTTAACGTAATTTGCTAGAGTTAAGTGACTTCTTACGTGGCACTGATGGGCTCGTTTGGGTTAATAAAACATAAAAAGGCCCAATATCTCTGGCTCTATCTCGCTCAAGCGAGATATAGCTCGCTTGAGCGAGATGATCTGATGTTGATTTGAGCTTTTTATGCACTTATGCGGGACCTTCCAAGTTTCTCCTTTTAGCTTATATTCTTCTTCTTTAGCTCAATCATCTCTATTCTTCCCTAAAAAATGAAATTAACACCAAATTTGGGAATAAAATGTTTTTATTCAAATAAAGATCATAAAAATATGTAAAAAGGTATAAATTCATAAATTAGGGATTATTTTATATTTATTTTAACAATTAATACTCATAAGTGCCTATATTTTAATATAAAATATTACTGAAATTTGGCACTTATAGTAGTCCACAAAAGCAAGGACATTGTGATATTGAGAAGTATAAAGTGGAGCACACAATAGGGAGGTGGTGAGAAATAGACAATCATCATGACATGAAGAAAACTGACACATCGACACAATAGTGTAGGAACAATTAGTTTTAAAAGAGGGAGAGTCAATGGAGCCTTAATTTAATTTGCAAATCTAAAGACAAAATAAAAATAGTGTCTAACAAGAAAAGATAAGAGAAATGTAAGCATACTATGGGGTCGCTTCTATAACTGGATAACCAACACAAAAAAATCATTTTTACATAGGATGGTTTATACTGATTCACCTAACCACTTGGGCTACGTCTAGTTTACTTAAGCAAACCGATTAAGATCTTTTTACTAAACGAGTTTCAACACCTCTGTAGATCAAGTATTCTACACCTCTCTAGATACAAGAATTCTACACCTCTTCACGTACACCGAGTTTCAACACCTCTTCAAGAACAAGTATAAACCTCTCTAAGTACAAGTACAAACCTATCCATGTACACCAATATTAATCTTCCCTTTAATGTTAAAACCTCTCAAGATATGTGAAAACATTATCAAAATATAAAACAATTAAACTAATTGGGTATACTTCACTGTGTTAAAAATTTACAAGGTTTAACACACAACCCAACTCAATAGACGCTCTTATGTAGTAGATATAATTTATACAAAGTACACTTTCATTTTCATTGGCACAAACTTGTATTTCTTCTTGATGTTCTTGTATATTTGTGTGTATTTCATCTTCACCTTCTAGGTCTTTATATAACTTTTTGAAAGATGATGATTAAAGCTTGTATTATGCACTTCATCATATAGTTGTTAGATGGTCAATATGGAAACTTTTGCATTGGATGTTTCTTACACGTCTTGAATGTATGTTGCAATTTTAAATGTTTAATTTGTGTATAAATACAAACATTGATGTTTTTAATCCTCTTAACTCGTAATTTGTTTGAATCTGAATTGTTGCTCTTTCTTCTTAACACGACACTTTATAAGGTATCTTTTGCTATGATGATATCTTTTGTGTCTTAATCACTTAATAACATATATTTTGACTTTGAAATGTCTCTTTATTTGAAGATAATTGAATGTTGAAGATTGAACCTTTTGCACTTGAAATTTCCATAAATCTCGTATTCCTTTTTCATCTTTCTCATATTAGACGCTTGTAGATGAAACTCCTCATATGAAGATTTCAATGCATCTTGATCATTTGTTGAACTTTTGAAATCTTTCTATGCTTGTATATCTTTAATCATCGAAGCTTGATTTTACTTTTCTCACTATCTACACAAATCTCGTATTGTAGCACCTTCATTTCCCATTAGACACTTTAAATGGAAACTTTGGATTTGATCTTTATACGTGTCTTTAGTGTCGTACACAATTTCTGGAAATAATTTGTACAACATAATCAGTAATAATCATCATTTAAACAAATGGATATCATTAAATCATATTTATTTAATCATGTTGGACTATTTTATATGGGTTGGTAAGTTAAATTGATTTACCGCAAGTTCAATCCTTATATATTAGTTTTCTATAATAGAAATATTGGAACTACAAATGAGTTAATTCATAAAATCTAAGTATCTTATTACATGTTACCAATAATCAATAGTACCTAATGGGTTATGGTTCATGTCCAATGTTTGACATATTAGCCTTTGAACATGATACCCTTTCCCTAATAACCTAATTAAAGGTTATATTATCATATTCAAAAACAAGCTCTATCAAAATGTTGTGTTTGTGGTGCAAAGTAGTCATGGGATGACAAAGGGATACTGAGAGGAACAAAGTAGAATGCATGGGAGGTGACCCAAAATAGACATGCATGATGAAACAAAGAAGATAAACACATTGTTGTAAGTACAATTGGCTTCAAAAGAGATGGGTTGAATGAAGCCTTAGACTTTTTTTTGGACCGAATAAAATAGTAGGCTATCAAGAAGAGTGTTTGGCGGGTCGTCTAATAGACCGTATAGAAGAAATGTTCTCATAGGACCGTTTAACAAATTATTTATGAGTATGAATTAAAACATAAGGAACAACAAGAGTAATCGAGAGATCAACATAAGAGTTTATCCTGGTTCAACCAACATTGGGCTACATCCAATCCCCTTAAGTAACTACTTAAGAGCTTCCACTAATAAATTGGTTCAAAAACAATTTCTCACCTATTTAGGTTACAACAAGTATTCACACCTATGCATGTTACACCCTCTTAACCGCCCCCTAAAATTAAGAACACTCAAAAGAAAAATAACGAACACTCTAAAATAATAAAGAAAGCTCACAAGGGTATAAATTCACAAAGTGAAGGATTACAATGGTTTCACACTCAACCCAAAAACTAAAAGTTCTTATGACTCGATTAGAGATTCACTGCAACTATAATATTTTCAGTAAGATCATAATATATCTTTTTGATGCTTGGCTTCCTTGCTCTCTTTCTCCCCTTTAGTCTCTTTATAAATCTTTTGATTTTATTCTCTCCTATGTGATTTTCTTAAGATTGGATATTACAAAATCTTCATATTTTCATATTTTCCGAGCTAGACGCTCAAAACAAAAAAGTTTGGATTTTTAATCTTCTTATTTGTTTTCACTTTGAATATTTTTAAGAAACCAATTCAAAATTATTTGCAATATGGGTAATTATGAATACATGAACACATAATATTTTTTATATTTTCAATTAATTCAATTTGTTTCCATTTAAAGAAGATTTTGATACATTTTCAATATATCAAGAATATATTTGCAACACTTACTCGAACAAAACTATTTATGAAAAGATGAGTTTTAAAATATATACAAAAAATAGGGATGAACAGAATATACGTGCTTATTAAAATCTTTGTGTTTTAGTCATAAAAACTCTTTGATTGAATGAGTTTCAATAGATATACAATTTTAGAAGATTTTTTTAACAGTTTAATCAAAACTTGTTACTCTTTCAACACAATCGTCAGACCATCTAATATGAACATAATTGTAGATGCTGAAAGAGTCTACTTTATATTGCAGCTTCAAACCACTGTTAGATCAAACATAATACAAGCATCCATCCAATTAGTTATCATCAAAACATAAGAACATAAGTCTCACATATCCTAGTCAACATACCATCTAATAAATCATTAAACGATGACCATCTAACCCATCACTAGAAGATGGTCATCTAACGAATACTGCAACTATAGAAACATTGCTTAAATATTTTAATATACAAGTAATTCATTCAAACATGGGTTATGGACTTAAGAGTGTTTAATTTAGCACTATTTAGAAATTGGATTTAGAGGTTGGGAACGAAAAAGGGAGGACTGTGGAAACAAATATTATAACCAAAATATGGAGGTTGGAGGGAATTTAAAACACAGAGGAGGCTAAATCTGAGTCACATTGGTAGAGGGATATCAAGAGAATAACATAATTAGAGGACTGAGGAAATAGTTTTGAATACAATATTGAATGGAAAATAAGAGATGGAAAATCTATAATTATTTGGAAGGACAAATGGGTAGGAAACATCCCCTTAAAGATAAATACCTAAGATTATATTCCATTTCTACGTGTAAGGATGCAAGGTTACATGATGCAGGAAGTTGGAAAAATAACAATTGGAAGTGGACTTTGGAATGGAGAAGAAGGAGGTTTGAATGCAATCTGACCAAATAAACATTTTGATGCAAGAGTTAGATAACATAACTTTTTACGAGGAAGGGGAAGATAAATGGTTGTGGAAAGAAGATGAGGCACGTGTATATATAGTCAAATCAGCTTACAATATCCTTCCCAATGATACAATTGTTGAAGAAAAAGAAAGTATATGGAAATTACTGGAAGATAAAAGCTCTCCCCTCAACACAGGTTCTAGCATGGAGAGTGATAAAAAAAATTGAGTGTAGGGTTGTATGTGGATTTCCATATTAGGGGAATTGGGAAACAAATGAATAATATAATAATGTTCAAGAATGCTACATCTATGGTCATGGATTATATGTAAAGACAAATCTTCTAGTTTTTATATTTTCATTGGTGTATTAACCTTATAATGTGTTTGAAATCTATAATGTAATTACTGTTAAATTAGAAGGTTTTGCCCAAAATCTATAATGGGCATGTTAACTGTTTTGATGATTCATTGGTTGTCCTTACAAATATCACACTGGTCTAAGCAAGATATGTAGGGAAGTTGGTAGTCTTTTTGTTTTGAGAGAACAAGGATATGGACTTACTTACAACTACAAATATGAATTGAACAAAATGTCAAACATTGTATACGATTTTTACACCTATTTGAGGTATGCACTATTATAGAACTCTGGTGAATTTCAATACTCTAAGACCAGATCAATGTAGGACCACAACATAACAAATCTAAGAAACGTTTGAAGGCACATGAATAACATCTGTAGAGGAAATTCATATTCAACATTTATGCTAGTTAGCACAATTAACATTATAGTATACTAACAAGAGTGAATGAAAGGTTTCAAACTTTGTACTATAAGACTTCAACTCGCTAAACCTACAAGTATTTTCCTTTTAGTGTTCAAACAATCCATTTTGGAAATATAGGTTGGGTTGGTTGTTTGTTTTTTGAATAGGAATACTTTTTGTGAATGATGCATGGTATGTATTCATTTTTGCTTGCATATGTACTTTTGGTTTTTTTAAATGCATTGGGACATCCCTTAGATGTTCGGATTAATTCATTTCATTATTTATTGAAAATTTTTTTTTGTTATCATCAAGACTTAAAGACGTGACTCATAGACCGTCTAGATTTCATAAAATCTTTTAGGGGCTTAACATATAATCTTTTGTCATTGAATGAGTGAGGAGGGTTATGTGTGAATCTGGTGTACATGAATGTAGTGTGGAGTGTGTGATCTCAATTGGGACTCTTATGAGAGTGTTGAGTGAATTATGGAGTTTTGAAAAGCTTAATGAGTGAAGTATAACATGTGGATATGGTCGTGTTGAATTATTTTAGGTGTGTTGGTTAGTTAGTCTGGTTCATCGCACATTTTTGTTTAAATGGATCATGGTAGTAGATCAGGTCTTATTTCACATCTAATATCAAACTAGTGGCGAATCAGATCAAGTAATTGATTTTATACCATTTTAATACTTTAGTAATTTATACAACCGCATGAATAGATTTTAAATTGAATGTTATAATCCAGTTGGGGGAAATCATAGAAAAATTTATTTTTAGAATGTTGTAATCTAAAACATAAAAAAAAGCTTACAGAGTGGAAAGGTAAAAAACCGACCTTCGTTAGTAAAATAACATTGGTAAAGTCAGTTATCACAGCGAGACCTCTGCTCTTTTTATCGATGTTTAAATTTTCTTCAAAAGTTAGAATTGAAATTCAAAGAATTCAGGGACAGTTTATTTGGGGTTGGGGGCATAGTAATATGAAAATATCATGGATTAAGTGGAGGGATATGTGTAAATCTAAAGAGGAAGGATGGTTGGGGATAAGAGACATACATTTAATATAGGAAAACGGAGCTAGAGATTAGAGACAAAACAAATGGGTTATGCAAAAGAGGTGTTAGAGTCAAAGTATGGGTCTTAGAGAAGCATAAATAGTAGTATGGAAAATCATCTTGAGTCTTGGTGGTGGAAGGACTTGAGGAAATCGTGTGGAAAAAGGAAAAACAATAATTGGTTTAAGAATAATTTAGCTTGGTCTAGAGAAAATGGGAACTAAATAAAGTTTTGGTAACACAACTGGGCAAGTGAGACATCTCTAATGGATAAGTATCCTAGTTTGTATGCCAATTCTTGCCAAAAAGAAAATTCACTATGGAATATGACCATGTCTAGCAGGGGAGAGGGTAGGGAGTGGAAGCTCCAATGGCATAAAGAGTGGTTTGAATGAGAGAAAGACCAAGTGAAGATGTTTATGGACGACTAGGAGACATGTTTTATCCATGAAAGCAAATAGGGCACATGGATTTGTAAGGTAAACGAAACTAACATGTACTCTGTCAAATTGGCGTGCATTAAACTTGGAATACATGGGTGAAAAATGAAGATGACAATTTGGATGAATTATGGAACATTAAGGCTATGCCTTCAACAATACATGTCACCTGAAAATTGTTGATCAATAAAATTGCCACACGGGACAATCTGAAAAATAGAGAAGTAAATGTCACTAATCATTTGTGTGTTATGTGTGGGGAGGAAAAGGAGTCAGTCTAACATCTTTTCTTTCAATGCAAAGTTATTCGGAAGATTTGGAAATTGTATGATGTGTGGGTTGGTATAAAATCAGTCAATCATAACAATGATAGGGAACACTTAGTTTAGTTTAATGTACTAAGTTTGTGTAACAAGGTACTGAGATTTGGAAAACCATGTGGGTGTCAACTAACATGTCAATATGGGTGCACAGGAAAGGTAGTGTTTAGGGGTGCCTACTGGTGGACTATGAGCATATTTTTAATGATGCATAAGTGAAGGCCTGGGGTTTGGATCATAAATAAAATACCAAAAGCACAACTCACCTATTTTGACTGGTGCCTATATCCCCAAGAGTGCATCAAACGTATATCAGGTTAGAATTAAATCCATTTTCCTTTCTTCTAAGTAACCTTTGTTTTATGCTCTCTGTGTTTTGATTGTTGTGTTGGGCTTGTGTCTATTATCTAATGTGGGATACTATGGATGAATCTTGTCTGAGTATTGTTTATATCTTGCCAAGCCATGGGAAATGATTCGAAGCAATTGGACTATCTCCTTAAGCAAATTATGTGCAGCTACAGGTCACTGTCTAACACCCTTCTAATATGTTATACTTTGTAATATCTTAGCAACCTATTATATTTTGTAAGAGCTAAGAGGAGTCTTTCTCTGTCTACGATTTTAGATGTAATGTGATGGGACAATTTTTATGAGATGTTATGTCCAACTAGATGTTTATTTTTGTTTCCTTTTTTGTTTTGTACAAGGATTGAAACACTGATGGCTATTTTACAGAAAGTGTATCGTGTCAAAAATAATAATTTCTCCCTAAGGACGGATATTGAACCCACAAGGAATAATTGAAATATCAAGTATAAGATTCACTAAATAGAAAACAAAATAATAAAATTTGTTGAAAGTTAGTTGTGTATGATTGCAAAAATTGTAAAGAAAGCAAAGTAAAGAGTTATTGATTCAATTGGGGAAATTGAGATTGAGATTCATCCTTCTTACTCTTTTGTGTTTTGAAGAGCATAGTAATATTTTATCCTTTGATTGATGTTAATGCTCATATAAAATTCATTTATATCGATTTCTCACATATAAAATTATTAAGAGAGTATCCTAAATATTGATCCCTCACATATTTATAAAAACTCTTTATCCTTACGATTAGATGTTGATAGCAATTAACATTTCAAATATATTCCTATCATTCAAATATTTTAAGTATTATCATTTAGGTCAGAAACTTTGAAGTACTTTTCAGTCATATCTAAGAATCAAGATCATGGTAAACAAGCTTTACAAATAAAATGATAATACCAATCATCAATAAAGAACAAAATATTATACTTAAATATCACCTCAATATATAAGAGTTTGAACATACTACTTCTAATCCTAAAGGGCAGAATTAGTCACTCATGTTGGCCATTACAAGCATGGAAAGCAAGAAAAGAAGATCCAGGCCATTACAAGCCTGAGCGAGATTGAGCTCGCTTGGGTGAGTTCCTCTGGAAGGCTTCTGGCTTAAGCGAGTTTGCAAGAGTGTTTCAGCATTCCAACTTTCCCTTTTTATTTTGTATATTCTCATTTATCCATTTCATCTCCATTTTCCTCTAAAATTCTGAAATTAACACAAATTTGAAATATCGTTCTTATTCATATTATAATCACAAAATATGTACAAAATTTAAATTCATAAATTAAGAGTTAAATTATAATTATTTTAACAATAAATATCCATAAATATATTTATTTTAATATGAAATATTACTAGAATATGAAACTTATCAAACACTCATAATTATTCCTATTCAATATATATTTTATTGCTTAATAAAAAACACTTACTCGATTTATCTTAAAACAATATATATATATATATATATATATATATATATATATATATTTTGTTATTAGTTGGTCACTTAAATAATATAACATTCTCTCTTTACTAACTTTATTTTCTTATTAGTATTTTACAACTAAATATATAACATTTCATGAATTAAACCATTTATTTAACAATTTTAAAAATGAAATATCTTACATATTAATATTTAATATTTTTATTTTTATTGTATTACTAGTATTTTTTTCTGATTTTTCATTTTTTTACATATACTTATAAGTTCATTTGAGATTGTAAGCCGGCTTTCTTTTTATTGTTTTTCTTTCTTTTCTTACTCTTTACAAAAAAAACGTAAAGATATTCTAGTTAATAACTTAATTGTTTTCTCACACATTTTAAAAATTCTCATTTTAAAAGTAAAGATATCAGTACTTTTAAAAAAAAAAAAATTGAATGAAAAACTTTTAGTGTTGCTTTAAAAAGTTGTAGGAACTATTTAGTGTATTTTTCAATAAACTTTAACCAATAAAAAAATGAGTTCAAAAGAGTATATTGAGATAATGTTGCTAGTATTTTTTTTTTCATTTATATAGAAATAGATTTGAAAGATAGGATTATATTAAACTAATTTGATTTTTAATTCGTTAATAAGTCGTTTTACCAAGAAGCCTTGTGGGAATTGATCGAACTTTGCCAAATTCTCGTAGACAACCCTAATTCAGAATAGAAATCCAAGTTTTCTTCATTTCGTGAGCAACATATGGGTTGGTTGAATTTATATAGAGACGAGGTTGTGCTAGCCAAACTGAAAAACTTCAAAATGGTTCGACCATATACTTGACTTTTTTTTTCATTAAAAAATATTAAATATAAATTAATTTAAATATAAAAATAAATAATTATTATATTAATTAAATTAAATATTAAGTAGATATCAATTTACAATTTTTCATTAATAATAAAAACTACTTTACATGTCAATAGTTTTTATATAAAATAATATCTAATTTAATCAATATAATAATTAATTATTATTTTTTAAATAATTTTTATTTAATAGTATTTTAATAGTGTTTA
Organism: Phaseolus vulgaris; assembly: GCF_000499845.2. NCBI lineage: Eukaryota > Viridiplantae > Streptophyta > Magnoliopsida > Fabales > Fabaceae > Phaseolus > Phaseolus vulgaris. Next base: position 9,833,064 of record NC_023757.2, read on the forward strand.
ATACAGGTCAATATCAATGTTTAAATTAATTAATAAAGAAGCTATTAAAAATATTGAAATAATTACTATAATACTTATTCAGATTTTGATTGATGCCGCATTCTATGCATTAAATTTCATTTGCCCTAACCTCCAATAAAGTAGGTGTCATCTGCATTATCAATCTATATGCGCATTTTTTCTTAAAATGTGAGTTGGAATGTATGTAATTATGACCAACCAAATTTTGATACTATTTTAAAAATTTAGATTTGGACTTATTTAAATATTATAAAATTATAAGATTTATACTTATGTATTTCATTTAAGTTAGATTTTTGATAAGATGAGATATCTAAATTAGATTATGATGTGGAATAGTATTAGGCAGAAAGGAATTAATGTGGTCGAAAGTAATCATTGTCTCACCTATGAAGTTGATGGGGACAAGAGATTAGCAAAATGTCTCAAGACATTGTTGAATGATGATAGTGAAGTTATACTAGAAACCATGTGCCAAACCAAGAAACATGTTAAACTTTGAACCCTATAAGGGTATGAGTGGTTTGCACGTGGTGTGTATACACCAAACTTGCTTAGTGCTCTACTTTCCCTGCAAATGAAGAAGAAAAATCAGCAGCAATGGCTTCATATGTCAAAACTCCAAATGACTTTTTGAGGCACCCAACTGGTATAATGCCATGGAACTTAGCCTCTAATACTTGGGTTGGCACGTTGTATTATTACAAGGTGTGATATGAGTGGCTTTTGCATATAAAGTGCAGTGGTTGGACATGTTAGACATGTTGTGAGGCATGCATGTGCACCAGAATTTCATTGCAAGCCTCAATTATTAGGACTGGGAATTTTTTTATGGATTGCAATTATCTAATTATTATATTGTTTTTTAGATTATTAAATATTTGGTATCTAAATAAGGGGCCATGATGATTACATTAAAAAAAACACTATTGTTTGATTAGAAAACTTTACGAGGTCATTTTTTTCTCATTCACTTCCCCAATAGTTTATATATTGATTACAATTATGAAATTAAGATTCGTCCTATGAGCAAACCAATATTATGAATATTATATTATTTGAGTGATATGGATCTAAGATATTTCACTCTCATTATTAAATATGGTTTCTAGAACATTATATATCATTTAGGATGTTGTTTATTTGGGACATTTTAACCTCATCGAGATGACAATGCGGGACGTAGGGATGGCAAAGCAGAGCGGGCCGTGCGGGTTGACCCGCGGTCCGTTGGTAAAAAATGCGAGGCAGACAGGCCTTTTCAACTCGCTAACCCGCATTAGCCCGCAACCTGCGCGGGGCGGGACGAGCTAACCTGCTAACCCACAAGAAAAAAAAAATTGGCACTTAGCAGCAGCAAGGCAACGCAATTAGGTTTTCACAAAATTTCAAAGAAAGAAACACAACACAATCGCATCAATAATGTTTTTGAATTAATGTTTATGTTTAAAGTTTTGAAATTAGTTATTTTTAATGTTTTGGAAGTGGAAGAATATTGATATTTGATATTTATCTTAATGTTTAATGTTTTGATGTTTGATTATGTTTGAAAAAGAAGAAAAAGAATTTAGGTTTACCAGTAACAAATATATAGGTTTAATTTGACAATTTTTTAAGAACAAAATGTAAAAAAAAATAAAAATATTTAATTTTAAAAAAAAATGCGGGCTGGCCCGCAAACCCGCGGGCCAGCTCTTATGCGGGGCGGGTTGAGAATTCTAGCCCGCAATAACTTTGCGGGACGGGCCAATCCGCATTTTTGCGGGCCAAGCGCGGGGCGGGCTGGCCCGCTTTGCCACCCCTAGCGAGACGGGTTATGCGGGCAGGGTAGACTCACTATTTTATCCCGCTAATATGTTTTGGCCCGTCTCGCATAACCCGCAGCTCACGCGGACAAACAGTAGGGTGGGTTACTTCTTATGCGGGGCGGGCCAGTGAAATGAGTCTGCACTCCTAGCGTGGGGCGGGCCTATGCAAAGCGGGTCAGCCCGCATTGTCATTTCTTAGGTTGGAGACTTAGTATAGTTCGGTGTGATGTCTTAGACTTTATTAAAGAACGAGGTATTATGGGTGATATATTGTTACTCGTATAGGTGTTCACGACCACATGAGTAAAGGGAGAGAAGTTAAAAGTAACTCTTTAAAAATAGGGACAATTGACCAAACTCATTTTAGGTTATAAAACACTATATGCTAAGAGAACAAGACAAAATATATTGGGTGCTCTGCCTAGATTCTTAATATACATTAATGAACTTTCTCCAAGACATTTTGGTGTCCATTATGAGATTTAGGTAAAATTAGTCATACAACTTTAGAAAGTTTTTTTCTTCAAAGAAAGACATGAGAGAATGTGAGGATCTAAAAAAAATAACAACACAAGAGAACAAAAAGGAAGATTCTACTACATTATAGCAAATTATGGATAACATGAATGATTTATGACAAAAATAATAAAGAAGTTTGTTAAAGGGCTAATGTTGTATAATGACTCAAGAAGAGTTATGAAAGGAAAATAAGCAATCAAGTCAATGTGCTAAAGGCATGCAAATAGTTAGGCACAAAAAAGAAAATTTGCACCTATATTTGAAGGTACAAATGGTTACCTTTAAAAGAGTATAGTTCAAACCCTTAATGGAACAACAAGATTTTAAATTCTTCTCAACAGTGGTTATGTATGAACCCGTTTTAGCTCATTATATGGTCTCAAAAATTGATTTCTTCAATTCCAAGATTTGAGTTGTCACTTGAAAACATTTTGCGTTCAAATGTTGATAATTTGAGGTTTAGATAATACACGTTGAAAAATATTGGTGAGAACATTATGTGGAACTACCTTGGACAAGTTCAATGGCTTTCCAGAAGGTTTTATATCTCTTCTTTTGAGGATTTTTCTAAATTGATCATAGTTTGTAACTAACAAAGTAAATCCTCTGAGAATAGGATGTTAAGACCTATACAAGAATTCACATGATTAGACACTAGTCTAAATTTATTGTAAATGAAACTCATGGTTTTGATGAAAAAAAAATATCATATTTTGATGTGTCTAACAATGATATTTAATGTGCAAAAAATTATACAAATCTCTAAGACTGAAAAACCAAACAAAGTCTTACAAAGAATATATGATGTAGCCTTAAATGTAGTCTAAGAAAAAACTAAATACGTTGAAAACATAGAAAAGGTCTTTAAAAAGTGTCAAAACAAGCACATGAAGAATAGACACAAGTCCAACAACGTGTTATACACAAGAGGGCAAGGATTAGACAAAGTCCTCAAACATGAGCTAAAGATAATAGAAACTACTAGAAAAATAGATGAAACCTTGTGTGAGAAGATAAGATACAAGTTATAATCAATTGACAAGGAAAACACATGAAAATCACAAGACACATTATCAATTTGAGAATGTATACCTTTAAAACAAGTTAACTCACTTCCCAAGGATGATTTTGACACAACGAACCTAATTCCTAATTTTTGTTTGCTAAATTTTGACTTGTTAGAACCACAAAACAAGATTTAGTGAAAAAGGTGTCATTCACCATGCATGTTAAATGTAACTGTGAAAATTGTAAGTAGAAAGTGAAGCATATTTTGAAAAGCATGCATGTTAAATGTAACTGTGAAAATTGTAAGTAGAAAGTGAAGCATATTTTGAAAAGCACTAATACAAAGGACAAGAAAAGCACAAAAGTTGCAACTTTCCTTTTTAATAAATTTATAAATACAAGAAAATTCATGTAGGACCTAATAAAAAACACACAAACTATATGAGACGTGCATGCAAAATTATTTTTAAGTTTCTAAGTGCTTAATGTAAAAAATCGAATGTAAGACAACTTTAATGTGAGATATCTTTGTAAATCCTTCACTTTTGTTAAGTTAAACTACAATACAATGAGTGTTTAGATTGTATATTCTCATTGAGAGTTTTCCTTATAAACATTAAAAAAATGTATTGTTAGGATTGACTTTGTATATTTTATCAGGAGTGACATAGTGTACTCGCCCAAGAGTGATATAATGTACTTGTTCCTTATCTCGGGTGGGGGATAAAGGGATAGTCAAGAGTAGTTTTAGTGCACTCATGTATAAGCAAGTGACAATAAATAATACTTGTAATCTTAATTGATTAATGGAACCTTTGTACTAGTAAAGAAGAACTAGACACAGATTAAGTTAAGGTGAACTAGTATAAAAACAAAGTGCTCATTGTCTTTTCTATTACATGTGTATAAACCCTAGTTCATCTAATAAAACATTTTTTGAAATTATTTGTGGACATTTCTAAAACTATTAGACTACCCCTTTTAGCATCTAACAATTTTGTATTACAAAAAGCTTTCTAGAATATTTTTATTCACTTTATTCAACAATCCTACTTCTATAATTGACCTTTTATTTCATAGGAGACTTATTCAATATAAGGCAACACATCATAGAACCTATGAAGGAATAATTGAGAAGTCTTTGCAACATTACTCTGAAATTTTCATAATACATGGAAAAGGTCAGTCTCAAGTTATGTCACATTAAATATTAATGGTAAAAAAAAGCTAAATTTTAAAAGGAAACCTTTAAGTCTTTGAAAAAAAAACACTCATCAAAAGAACTCCAAGTGTAGTTGGTACAAAAGAATCGACACATTTCAATCTAAAACTTATAATTTACATTATCAATTGCACAATAACCAATTGATGACTTTTTTACGCAAGTGCACCGTGTTGTCAGAAGTAATAATTTGTCTCTAAGGACGGATATCGAACCTACAAGAAATAATTGAATAATCAAGTAAAAGATTCACTAAATAGAAAACAAAATAATAAAGTTTGTTTGAGTTTTTTATGATGGCAATGATTAAAAAGAAAACAAGTCAAAGAGTTTATTGTTTCAATTGGAAAAATAGGGATTGGGGTTCATCTTTCTCACTCTTTTGTATTTTGATTAGTATGACAATATTGTGCCCTTTGATTGATATTGATATAAAAAATATTGTTTGTATAAAAAATATTTATATCAATTCCTCACATATAAAATTATTAAGATGTCTCCCAAATATCGATTCCTCGCATATTTATAAAAACTTTTTATCATTAAGATCAGACATTGATAGCAATTAACATTTCAAATCTATTCCTAGCATTCAAATATGTTAAGCATTATTGTTTTGGTCATAAACTTAGAAGTACTTTCCAGTCAAATCTAAATTTCAAGATCATGGTAAACCAAGCATTACAAACAAAACAATAATACCAATCATCAATCAAGAGCAAAATATTATGTTTAAACATCACCTCAATACATAAGAGTTTGAATAGATTACTCTCAATCCCAAAGGATAGAATTGGCCACACATCTTTTTCTTTTCTCATGGAGAGATAGAAAAAGAAGATTCCGGATGTTTCTCTTTGACATTGCCTCCTCTAGGGTTTCTAACACCTCTTATTCTCCCAATTGGATTACCATTCTCTCAATCGTGTTTTCCTCTCAATCTTGCACGTCTATGGTGTTGAACCAAGTGGTGTTCAATGTTTTGAAGAATCCAAATCCTTTGAAGGATGTTGAAGCCTCTGCTTTGTTGTGTGTTGCTGTGCTGGTTTAAGCTTTGTTCTGTTTAATATTGTAATCCACCCTTAGATTAAATCTCAAGCAATTAGCATCTCAATCTTTATCAAAGTAAAATGTTTTTCAAACTAAGTTGAAACAACCAATTGTTTATACTTAGGTGTTTTGAGAAAGTTTGAAAACTGTTTTTGAATGGTGAAATCTGTTAAGTAACAAAACAACCGATTGATTCGAGGAAACAATCGATTGTTTGTTTTGAAACCATAACAGAAAAACTGTTTTCTTTGACTGAGCTTTAAATGCTTTAACTGAATACGCTCCAGTCATTAAATGCTTTGATCAATCTGTTATAAATGCAATTAAGAGTTTGTTAAGATTTGATAACAAACTATATTTTTGAATATATTATGAAAAAATGTTTTTAAGGATTAAGAATCTTGAAACAAAGTTTTTAACTAAGAGTTTTTCAAAGAGTTCTGAGATTGCTTAAGAGTTGAGAGATTGATCAAAGGTGCTGGAATAGGATTCTACTTGCATTGATTTCAGATATTCATATGTAACAAGTGTAATCTTTGTAAACTGCTGAACAATTTGTTTGTGTGTTTTGCTGAGATTGGTTGTGTGTTCTTGAGGTGTTCAAGATCAGCAATCTTAGTGTTGGCCAAGGAGAGTGTGTTTCTTGAGGTTTTCAAGGTCATTCTCTTGGTTGTTGTGTAAGTGATCAAGGTGTGGTTGCTTAGTGGATATCCTCAGGGTTTCTGAGAAGACTAGATGTAGCTCTGGTTTGGAGTGAACCAGTATAAACAGCTGTGTACAATCTCTCTATCCCTAACTCTTTAATTTCAGTTTGTTTGTTGTTTGCTAGTATAAACAATCGATTGTTTCGAAGAAACAACCGATTGTTTTTTCTAGTATTACAGTTTTTGCTTGCTGTTTTGGCTAACTGAATTGCTGAATCAATTGGTTTCTGAAATAAATTCATTCTAGCTTTGAAAAGTTTGCGAAAACCCCTTTAAACAATTCACCCCCCCCCCCTCTAGTTTAAAGCCATCTTTTCTAACAATTGGCATCAAGAGCTTGGTTCTTATAAGTCATTCAAGTTGATCCTAAAATCTTTTAAAATGGCTTATAGACTACCGTTTGGGGAAGGTGCCTCAATAAACAAACCACCCTTGTTTTGTGGTTTGAATTACCAGTTTTGGAAAGTTAGAATGAAAATATTTATGGAATCTCTTGACAAAGGAATTTGGGATGCAATTGAAAATGGCCCTTTTATCCCAAACTTTGAAAAAGATGGTTCTGTCATTGAGAAGCCATGGTCTCAATGGACTGATGCAAAAAGTAAAAAGGCCAAATTTGATTGCATTGCCAAAAATATTATAACCTCTACTTTAAATTCTGATGAGTTTTTCAGGGTCTCACAATGCAAATCATCAAAAGAAATGTGGGATACTTTGGAAGTCACTCATGAAGGAACAAATGAGGTGAAAAGATCTAGAAAGCATGCTCTCATCCAAGAGTATGAGATGTTTAGAATGCTTAAAGGTGAAACCATAGCTGAAGTGCAGAAAAGGTTTACACACATCATCAACCACCTTATGAGCCTAGACAAGACGTTTGACAAAGAAGAGTTGAATATCAAGATCTTGAAATGTCTTGATAGAGCATGGCAACCAAAGGTAACTTCCATTTCTGAATCTAAAGATCTAACATCATTAAGTGTTGCTTCTTTGTTTGGAAAGCTTAGGGAACATGAGCTAGAGATGAATAGACTCAATGTTCAAGAAAGTGAAGATAAGCACACAAGGAGCATAGCCTTGAAAGCATCCAAACATAAGGGAAAGCAAGATTCAAGTGATGATAGTGATGAGGAAAATCTTAGTTTGCTGTCAAGAAAATTCAGCAAATTTCTAAAGAGAAACCGCAACAAAGACAACAACAAGGATAGGTATGGAAACAAGAAACCCAATGAATTTAATTCAAATAACTATACTTGTTTTGGTTGTGGTGAGCAAGGACACATAAAGGCAGATTGTCCAAACAAGAGCAAAGAGAAAAAGACAAGCTACAAGGAGAAGAAAGGCAAGACAAAAAGAGCCTACATAGCTTGGGATGAAAATGAGGTGTCATCATCAAGCTCTTCATCAAGTGAAGATGAAAAAGCCAACATATGCTTAGTAGCTGAGGATGATGATGATTCTTGCAGTTCAAGTGAGGTAAGTTCATGTGCTTCCATAAATGAACAAAACTATAGTGAATTACTTGAAGCTTTTCAAGAAACACATGATGAAGCTAATAGATTGGTTCTTTCTAACAACTGATTGAAAGATCTTAACAGTGGGTTTGAAAAGAAAGTTAAATCACTTGAAGAGGATCTGAGAAAAGCAAAAAGTGATTTTGAAAAACTGAAAAATCATTTTAAAAATGCCTCTTGCAAGTGTGATACTCTCATTTGCACAAATTGTGAAAATCTTCAGAAAAAGGTTCATTATCTTGTTGAAACTGTGGACAAGCTTTCAAAAGGGAAATCAAACTTTGAGAATGTCTTGGCATCTCAAAGCTGTGTTTTTGGAAAAGCTGGTTTAGGCTTCAATCCACAGAACAAGCAAGATAGGTTTTCAAAAAGTTTTCTAAGAAAATCAGAAAAACAACCGATTGTTAAGACGAAACAACCGGTTGTTACATGCTTTTACTGCATGAAGAAAGGCCACTATGTTAGATTCTGTAAAATTAGAAAGTATTGTGTTCCTAAAGGTCTTATGAAATGGATTCCCAAGGGATGTGATGTTTCTAAGAGCAAAGAAAAGCCAAAAGGACCCAATTTTGTAAGGGGACCAAATCTTGCAACTTGAATTTGTTTATGCAGGAAAAATGAAGAGAAAAAGAAGAACTGAGCCATCTGATCAAGCTGTTGAAGAAAAAGGCAGTCATTGAAGCTGTATCAATGCTATGAAAAAGGTCAAAACAGTGAAAAGAAGTTTTCTTGATCAACAAGCAATTGGCTCATTGAAGAAACAACACAAGGATAACACCTTCCTTTATTTGTTCTCAATTTCTGTTTCAAAGTTCTTTCTTATGATTAATTTTCTTTTAATCAATGTCATGTTCTTTAATCTGTTTCTGTTTATGGTTAAAAATTTCAAAATCAAGTTTTTAACTGCTACAGAAAAACAACCGATTGTTTTGAGTCTGACAACACTGTGAAGAAATTGATTTAATTGCTTTTTGAAATTCTATCCGTTGCAGATCAATTTCAAAGGGAGAATCTTGGTCAAAGGATCTGTGTTGAAAGTTGAGCATGATCAGAAATAAGTTACAATAGTCATAAAGGAATATATTCCAAAATCTTGGAAATTCAAGAGCCTTAATGACTAGTCAAAGATCACATGTGAAGACCATGTGATTTTCAGCTTTTTCTGACATTTTCAGTGCAGAACAGAGTCAAGTCCTCTCTCTGAAAAATCAGGTACCCATTGAATAAAATTAAATTCAAATTGATTCTCTTTCTGCTATAAAATCAGGTGCAGATTTCTTCCATCAAGAACAACCAATTGCAACATCTCTTGCAATATCTCTTGCACCATCTCTTGCAAAAATTCTATGAAGTGAGTTTTCGTCTCTGCTATCTTGGAATCAACCCCTCCCACCTCTAAAAGAGTCAAAACCAGAGCTGTAAGGTCTGGAGGAAGGCTTGGAAGCTGGTTTTCTGGTGACACCGATCTCATTGAGAAGTATAGGTATGAAACAAGTGTCAAGAAGATAAACAACCCCAAGGTTGTGTGCTTTGATTGGTTGAAACGTCAAAAGCTTGACAAAGTGAGGAGGCTTCTCAACGACCAATCACTCAGAAAATTTCTGGAGCTAAAAGGGAACATCTATCCAGATTTGATGAGGGTATTCTACACCAACTTGAAGTTTGAGGGAAACAACCTAGTCTCTCATGTGAAAGGTGTGGAGATGGAGATAACTTATGAGGTTTGGGCTGCTGTTGTTGGGCTTAAGTTCTCTGGTCTGAGAATCAACAAGGGAAACCTTGGTGTGATGGAAGATTTCAACAAAATCCAGTTCTACAAAAGTTGCTTGAAGAACAATCAATCTCAAGTTAGCACATGCTCGGTTGGAGGTTTGAAGCTTGATGAGAGATTGCTTGCTCTCATTGTAACTTGGATTCTAACTCCAAGGGGGAGAAATCACTCTGTGCTGACTGAAGAAGATCTGGTTTACATCTTCTGCATCACCAAGAAAGTGAAGATCAATTGGATTCACATTATCAAAGAACATATGCAAAAAGCCATGAGGTTAGGCGATTACCATTATCCCTATGCTGTTTTAATATCTAAGTTTCTACTCTAATTTGAAGTTAATCTTGAAGATGAAACTTCTAAGCTGGTCAAGTCAACTCAAGAGTTGAACAGTGGATCACTCAGCAAGATGGGCTTTACAAAAGTAGGTGGAAAGTGGATAAGTAAGGATGGGATCATGGTGCCTCATCAAGTGGTGTTGCTCATCTTGAACAAGATGAACCTGCTGATATGGATGTTCAACATGAAGATCCAGCTGGAGATTTTCAAGATGCAGGGCCTAGTGCTGCTGATGGATATCAAAGAGAAAGAATGTCAACCATGTCATTTTTTGAAAGACAAATGATGGATAGGCTAGATAGCTTTGCTAAAAATCAAAGAAGCCTTCATGATCTGTGTGTTAGTAACTTTCAAAGGATTGATACAAGGTTTGACAACATGGATACAAGGTTTATGACTCTGGACGAATAGATTGAAGCTGTCCAGAATCAAATCTTTGATCTTCAGTTTGCTGATGAAGAAGAATGAAGGAAAAACAACCGATTGGTCAACAAAACAATCGATTGTTTTTGGGCTGTTCTTTTATGGTTTTAAAATTTCTTTCCTTCTGCTGTTGCTGGTTTATTCTGATGTAATGGAAAGAATATCTTGTTTTACCTCTTATCTTTGTCTATTTGTGAAGACAAATAGGGGAAGATATATGTTGTGTTTGTGTTTCCAGTTTGTTTAAATATCTCTGTTTTTCATTTTGTTAAAAACAGTTTGAGTAACATGTATTTTGTTTCTGATATTAACTGTTTTAAGCTTTAAATGTTTATCTGTATGCTAACAGAATATCAGAAGTTCAATATATTGCTCAAAGTTCTATTGCAGGAACTGCTTCAGATTTAATCAGGTACAACACAAGCATCAGGGATTTGTCTTCATCAAATAGGGGGAGATTGTTGAACCAAGTGGTGTTCAATGTTTTGAAGAATCCAAATCCTTTGAAGGATGTTAAAGCCTCTACTTTGTTGTGTGTTTCTGTGCTGGTTTAAGCTTTGTTTTAGGGTAGTTTAATATTGTAATCCACCCTTAGATTAAATCTCAAGCAATTAGCATCTCAATCTTTATCAAAGTAAAATGTTTTTCAAACTAAGTTGAAACAACCGATTGTTTTGTCGAAACAACCGATTGTTTATACTTAGGTGTTTTGAGAAAGTTTGAAAACTGTTTTTGAATGGTGAAATCTGTTAAGTAACAAAACAACCGATTGATTCGAGGAAACAATCGATTGTTTGTTTTGAAACCATAACAGAAAAACTGTTTTCTTTGACTGAGCTTTAAATGCTTTAACTGAATACGCTCCAGTCATTAAATGCTTTGATCAATCTGTTTTAAATGCAATTAAGAGTTTGTTAAGATTTGATAACAAACTATATTCTTGAATATATTATGAAAAAATGTTTTTAAGGATTAAGAATCTTGAAACAAAGTTTTTAACTAAGAGTTTTTCAAAGAGTTCTGAGATTGCTTAAGAGTTGAGAGATTGATCAAAGGTGCTGGAATAGGATTCTACTTGCATTGATTTCAGATATTCATATGTAACAAGTGTAATCTTTGTAAACTGCTGAACAATTTGTTTGTGTGTTTTGCTGAGATTGGTTGTGTGTTCTTGAGGTGTTCAAGATCAGCAATCTTAGTGTTGGCCAAGGAGAGTGTGTTTCTTGAGGTTTTCAAGGTCACTCTCTTGGTTGTTGTGTACGTGATCAAGGTGCGGTTGCTTAGTGGATATCCTCAGGGTTTGTGAGAAAACTGGATGTAGCTCTAGTTTGGAGTGAACCAGTATAAACAACTGTGTACAATCTCTCTATCCTTAACTCTTTAATTTCAGTTTTTTTTTGTTTGCTGGTATAAACAACCGATTGTTTTTTCTAGTATTACAGTTTTTGCTTGCTGTTTTGGCTAACTGAATTGCTGAATCAATTGGTTTCTGAAATAAATTCATTCTAGCTTTGAAAAGTTTGCGAAACCCCTTTAAACAATTCACCCCCCCCCCCTCTGGTTTAAAGCCATCTTTTCTAACATTGGTTGTGCCTCAAGCCTCCTATTTAACCTAATTTGTTTGGGCTAAGTGACATCTCGCTTGGGCGTTATTGGGCTTGCTTGGGCAAGAAGCACGAAAAAAGACCCAACGTTACTGGAGCATTCTCGCTTGGGCAAGATTGAGCAAGATCCTCTGGGGGCATGTGGCTTAGGCGAGTTTGGACGAGCTTTGGTGAGTGTTGGTGCGTTTCAGCTTTCCCAATTTAGCTTTGTATATTCTTTTTTTGCCCAATCATCTTCATTTTTCCCTAAAATCCTGAAATTAACACAATTTTGGGGATAAATCATTCTTATTCAAATTAAAATCACAAAATATGTAAAAAAGGTATAAATTCATAAATTATGAGTTATTTTATATTTATTTTATCAATTAATATTCATAAGTGCCTATATTTTAATATGAAATATTACTGAAATTTGGCACTTATCAAGTATCCCCAACTTAGAATCTTGCTAGACCTCAAGCAAAGTAAATGAATATATTTGAATTTAAATATCAAAACAACTTAATTCACTAAACAACATATTTAATTACAAACTTATGATGCTTCCAAATTCAAATATAGGAAAATATAGATATAATTAACTTCCAGGGTCAAAACAAAACAATAAAATGACAATTCATCAAGGAATTTTTTTCTCATATGCTCACATGTAAGTGTTTCTTTCTATTTGTACTAAATCATAAAAAATCATAGTTGCTTTTTTATTTCATCTTCCTATCACAAACATGTTAGAAACATGAATCTTGAGCTCTTTTCTAGTGTTATAATGAGGTTGGATTCAGAAAGTATTGATTTTTCATATAACAAAATGTACATTTTAAAGAAGAAGAAGAACATATGTTATCTAATCACCGTTTTCTTTTGACTACTTTTCCTCATTTTCTTTCTACCTTTTCATGATTTTAACATGAATTTTCTTTCTCTTTTCTCTTTTTTTTTTCATCAATAGGAATAGATTCTTCCTCTTTCCAACTATTTGAACTTTCAATATTTAGAACCAACCATTCCCTTTTATATATATATATATATATATATATATATATATATATTGAATCTATGTCCTCCTGTCTTAAACATACCAAAGGGTTGGAAAATATATCATTAAAGGTTTAGGGTGCAATAATAACAAAAGAAATTGGCTCAAATTGGATATATAAAAAAATGAATTCTAATAAGATAAAGGTTGGTTATTTGGCCCTGGGTTCCTAATTAACACAAATGCCTCAATCATTTTCATGCTTTTTTATGATGTAACAAAAAAAAATAAGCAATCACAACTGTCAATTCATCAGTAAAACTCTCAAAACCGTTTAGGTTTGCTTGGGTGAGAAGCACGGAAAAAGGCCCAACATTATTGGAGTAATCTCAATTGGGCGAGATTGAGCGAGATCCTCTCGGGTCGTCTGGCATGGGCGAGTTAAGGCGAGCTTTGGTGAGTACTGATGCATTCCAACTTTCCCTTTTTAGCTTTGTATATTCTCCTTTTGCCCAATCATCTTCATTCTTCCCTAAAATACTCATATTAACACAAATTTGAGAATATTCAAATTAAAATCACAAAATATGTAAAAAGATATAAATTCATAAATTAGGGGTTACTTTATATTTATTTTATCAATTAATACTTATAAGTGTCTGTATTTTAATATGAAATATTATTGAAATTTAACACTTATCACCAACATGATTGCATGAAAATTGAGTTCTCACTCTTACCATGACTATGAGAGAGCTACTAAAGAATGTTAATAACACAAATTGGTTAAAGTTCCTAAATAGATCGAGGGTAGTGACTGAAATATGTGGTGTGAGTTTTATTGCATATAAGGACATAATCCAAAAAGATGATTCACGTTTATTTGGAAATTTAAGAAACTCATTAAAGAGGGGCATTTGGTGATGTATGAAATGAAAAAGATTGAAGCAGATGGTAGACAAGATGACAAACAACTTCCTTCTATAGGAACATCTAACTCTAGAAAAGGGGTTGAATGAAGTTTGTAACTCAAATTGAAAATTAAAAGACAATACAAAAACAATGTCTAGCAGGCAAAGAGAAGAGAAAAGCAAAACATAGATTTATATTGGTTCACCCTACCAGCTATGTCCAGTTCTCTTAATAAAATTTCTTAAGAGTCTTCACTAACCAAAACACTTTGTTACAACAAGTACACAAACTTCTCCAGGTACATCGAGAACATAAACCTCTCTAGGTACAACAAGTTTTCACACATTTGTAGGTACAGTGTGTCTTAATCTCCCTTTAAGAGTAATACCTTTCAATATATGATGAAAAACACTCTCAAATAGAGAAAAATCAAAGTTCAGAGGATATGCTTCACTATGTGAAGGATTTACAATGGTTAGCTTACAACCAGATAAACTAGACATTTTATGCACCAGATATGAACTATGTTCAAGTGTTTTATGTGTATACAAAATGGTTTTCTAAAATACATTCTTGTTTTCTTCTTCTTTGACTCATAGCTCTTTATATAGCCTTCGAAATAATGACCATTGAAGCTCGTAAACTGCAAGTCTTTAACACTACACTTCATCATTTTGGCATTAGACGCTCCAAAAGGAAACTTCTGCTTTGAAGATATCTTGCGTGTCTTGAACGATTATTTATTAATGTTTTTATTGGAAATCCTTGTATATTTTTGTATTTTGTTGACTATTATACAACAAGTGTATCGAGTCAGAAGTAATAATTTGTTCCTAAGGACAGATATTGAACCCATAAGAAACAATTATTTAAAATTCTAATAGTAGCATTCACTAAGTATAAGAATATGCACAATAATTTGATTTGAAACATATCGTCATAAGTTTTCATAAAAAATAAATAAAAATAAAATAAATGAGTAAAATAATTCAAATAAGAAAATTGGGGATGGGGTTAATCCTTCTCACTCGTCTGTAGTTTTAATGAATAAAAGCATATAACATTCGTCTTGATTGACATTGATGTACATATAAAAATCATTCATATTGATTCCTCGCATACAAAATTATTAAGAATGTATCCTAAATATCGATTTCTCGCATATTTATAAAAACTTCTTATCATTACGAACATATATTATAAAGCAATTAACATTTCAAATTTATTCCTAGCATTCAAATATGTTAACCATTATCATTTAGGTAAGATACTCAAAAGTATTTTCCAGCCAAATTTAAGGATCAAAATCATGAATAAAGTTTCAAGCTTTGAGAATAAAATGATAATACGAATCAGCAATCAAGAACTGAATATTATAAATAAATATCACCTCATTATATAACAGTTTGACCATATTACTCTCAATCTCAAAAGAAAGAATTAGTCACTCATGGTGGCCATTACAAGCATGGAAAATAAGAAAAGAAAATCGAGAGTGTTTCTCCTTAACGCCTGCCTCCTTTAGGGTTTCCTTCCTTCGGTTCCCCCTCTAGGTCACACCTTTTGTCTCTGCCTTACGCCCTTATTTAACCTATTAGGTTTGGGCCAAGTGACATCTATATTCATAATATATACATTTGTTTCATCTCTCATTAAATTCCTGAAAATAACACAAAACTAGGAATAAATAGTTCTTATTAATCTCATAACTTCAGAATATACTATTATATTCACATCTCTCAAATTCAGCTTGAGTCATAGCTTAATCAACAATTAAAACCAATAATATATAACTTTTTGCATGAAAATTCACTAAATAATGACACTTATCATATTTTCAAACGTTGAAGCTTGAATCTACAAAATTCAAAGACTGCAAAATTTGCATATTGTAGCTTTTTCATTTTTCCATTAAATGTTCTATATGAAAATTTTAGCTTCAATATCTTCTAGCATCTTAATTGTTGAAATTACTTCTAGAAACAATTGGAATGCGATTGACAATCAATATTATCAACATTGAAATAATTGGGTTTAATCAAAATCAATTTATATGAAGAGCTTCTATATCAGTCACCTACTAGTAACATATTTACAAAACTTTGCTTCTCAGTATAAATTTAAAATCTTGAAGTATATCAGTCTTTATCTGATTTAATTTGACAAAACATAATCTTAATTAGAATATCTGATTTAATTTGACAAAACATAATCTTAATTAGAATATTCTACGTAATCTTTATGTTTTCAAAATCTTCTTATTTAAATATATGATTTTGAAAAACCTTCTCTCTCTATAAAATTTCATAACCTTCATGCATATCATTGTATTACTCCACAAGAAAAAATAGTTTTAGAAACTAATTTATTAGTCTCTAAAATGATAAAAATTAGTCACTAATTTAATTAAAGAGTAATTTAGAATCTAAAGTAGTAAGTAGTTAAACCCTTGATAGTTAATGTTCAATACTACTTTAGAAACTACTTTATAAATTTTAACTGATAATAGAAACTACTTTAGATACCAATAATTTTTTAGTTTATAAAGTAATATCTAACTTAGCCAATACAATGACTAATTAATTTTGTCTCAAAATTAGTTGATATTTAATGATTTTTTTGTAGTGTTAAATAAGATTTATTTCATTATTAATCTTTATTTTATTAAGATATAATCAACAAAGAATAAAATCTTTAGTTTTCAAAAGCCTCCATTTAATATATGTATTTTGAAGGCTTTCCAGAACAACTTAATCAAAATGTTTGAGTGAAACTTTGATTTAAATGAATTAATAGCATTAATACAAGTTTCAATAATAACACTCTAGGATTATTCGAAAATATTTTCATAACACTAAGATTGAGTTTATAAACTCCCTCATGTGTTAGACCATCTATCATGAAAACAAAAACTAGACCTTCTAGCATGTTAAAATTGTAAACTTGTCTAACTCTTTTGAACATAATGAGACGATTTAACACGTTTAACTCCGACGGATCATCTAACAGGTGTAATATTGCATGACCGTCTAATAGGTTTAATCTCAATAGATTGTTTAATGTGTTTATATTTAAATTTGGACATAAAGTAACTTTGTTATAAAACTTAGTACACCTTATAGTGCTTGTTATCATCAAAATCTGATAGACTATTTTATCATGAGACCATCTAATGGGGTATTAGAGTGTGTAGTAGTGACTAGATCGTCTAGTGTCTTAACACCTTCGACGAACCAAAAACGAACTTATGGTGATATGCATGAAACTCCTATTTAGATAGATTTTAATTCAATTGTTAAAATTTGCAAGAGAAGGATTTATTAGTTCAATGAAGAAACAATATTGATCTTCCGTAATGAGCTTGTCCATAAAATAATATGCTATGAAGAATGACCTACTTTCTGTAAACTGTTTTGTTTTGTCGATAACCTTCACCAGATGATGTTGGTCTATTTAGTGCAGGGCACACAACAATTTTAATACTTTATATTTTGGCTATAAAGGGTTTGGACTGGGTGTCTAGATTGGTTGAATACACCTTTTGTATAATGGTTGGAGTACCCCTCAAGTGCTTCATCTTCTTTTATTTAATTAGTTCTTTGTCGATAAAAAAAGTGAAGAATGACCAATAATTTCATTTTTCAATGGTGCCTTAAACAAATTCATTCCTTGCAAGGATGGTCCTATTGTGAAGTATATAAACATGATGAATTGTAACTCAGTCAAGTGAATAGAGAAAAAGAAAGACCAATGTGCACAAAAGATAATCAAATGAAATAGCATCACAGTAGACGAAGCTCATAAAAGAGAACGCATTAGACAAAGGATGAGAGTATGAAGGTGAGAATAATCATACTATCCAAGTTTTAAAGCTCGCATAAAATGAAAACCCCTTGAGTAACACATACCAGATGCATACGTTTGCAAGCATCAGACGCATGCTAGAAATTGTTCATTTAAGCTGATACAAACATCGTCCATGCGTTAGACGAAAAGCAATAAATAGGGAAGTGTTCAGGCTTAATCTTTTATATTATTGGAATATTTGATGAAACTAGGTTTATACTTTCCAAATCGTATTTGATATTTCTGAATTATAGAAAACATTATTTTCAAATAAGATTAATGGATTCAAGTATCTCACTAAAAGAGCTTTCAAAAAATAGAGTTTGAATTGTTTCTATTTATGTGGAAAAAAAGTGTGAACAAGCATTTGTGAAACTCAAAATATTATTAGCTCATTTGCCAATTCTAATATGGTTGATGAGAGGACTTCCATTGTTATTATATCTCAAACTTACCCCTCAGCCGATCAATTTAAATGGGTAGAGTTTTTAAAAATTACTTGTATAGATAAGTCATGTCAGCACAACACGACTTCATTGTGAAGGAGTTTTGTATTCATGGTATGACTTTGGTTTTACGAAAGTTAAGTCGTAACACATTGATACGCCTTAAATTTGGAGTAGAAGTTGTCTCACAACTTTGATTAATGTTAATTAAGTGTTTTTTAAAAAAATAAAGTAGTGTCATGCTGACACAACTTCTTCATGGGTTATTTTATTATTTATGTTAAAATTATTAATTCTCCATATAGACAAGATTGATAATAAAATTCACTTTCATTCTTCATTATTAATTTTCCTTTTTTTCACTATCTATTTATAGTTTCATTTTCTTCCCCTGACACTCAAAATAATCAAACAAATATTAATATATGTAACTTCATAAAATTAACAACCTATTTTATATGTTATTCCCAATCATAATCCTTATAATAATTTATTTTCCTAACATATTTTATTATTATTTTAATTTTTATAAAATTATCTATTAGTATTTTTTTTATAATTATGTATATACTAATTTTTACATTTCACAAATAATACTTTTTGTGCAAAAAATTAATATTAATATATTAAATTTTTTATATAAAATTTTAACATAAACAATAAAATAATTCAAAGAAGTCGTGTCACTTTGATACAATTTTATTTTAATTAACATTAATCATTGTTGTGTCAAGTTGACACTGACTTCTATTCCAACACTAAAGTCATGTTAACGTGACAACTTTATTTTTATAAAATCAAAGTTGTGGCATGCATGGTCGACTTCTTAGCAATGAATTCATGTCATGTATGTTTCAATTCTTTACAGTAAAGTCTTATCATATTGGTACGAGTTAACCATATGGATAGTTTTTTAAAAATCAGTCATTTTGATAATAAACATAAAATATTGCACCAATCGGGAAAAAAATGCTCATACACACCTTTGTGTGTTCAAGAGGGAATGTTTCCTTTTATTTATATATATATATATATATATATATACCATCAGTACAAGAAAATTATTAAATAAAAATCAATAACAAAATATAATTAGTTGTTATATTGATTAAATTAGATACTTTTTTATAGACTAAAAAAATTATTGGTATCTAAATTAGTTTCTATTATTGATAAATAGATTCTAAATTAGTATCTAAGTAGATACCAAGATTTTAGCTACCAATTTATAAACTATTTATCAATAATATAAACTAATTTAGATATCAATAATTGTTTAGTCTCGTATCTAATTTAGTCAATATAACAACTAATTATTTTTTTCTCTAAAATTTGTCTTTATTTAATAATTTTCTAACAATGATAATTTATTAAGCTCATGATGTAATCTCTTTCAGATTAGGAAAGACAAAGAATGAACCCTAGATATAAGAATTGAAAATTAAACCCTACCTCTTGCTTAAGGGATGAGAGCTTTTACCACTCCTCACAACCTGAGTTCATATTTTGATGTATACATAATACAAGATTTTGTTAAAAAAAAAATTACCAAAACAATAAGAAAAATAGAGTAACACCATTAAAATCTCTGAAGATGTACTGTGATATTAATTTAGTATAAAATGTACAGTCTCTCATTCATTTTAGTCTAAAATTCAAAAGGTCAGATAACCTAAGTACTAATATTAACATAAATTTAGTAACCAAAATAATAAACAAAGGTATTTAAGTTTAAAACTTATTGGATATCTTAAGAACGTATTTTGAATTTCTTAATTTTTGAGATTAATGTGACAATGGTTTAGACAGTTTTTTACCTAAGAGAAAAGAAGTTTTTGAGAGAAAAAAAAACTCAAACAAATGCTACAAACAATACCTTATTATGCATCACACAATTGTTAACGTCTTTAGTACTCATACCATATGCAGTAGTTGCAGGGCAACATAGGGAATGATCAATTTATGTAAAAGATATGTCTCTTGTGATTTGATATGTAGCCAAAGAGGCAAAGAAGCATTGGTCAGCCAAAGTTTATGAATGGAAAAATAAGATGTGAGAAAAAAAAAAAAAAAGGATACGCCATCTCACGTGTATGCATGCATGCATGCTTTATTTGGGATAATGGAAAACACGTATTCATCCTCTAAATGGAAAATGGGGTTGAGTTCCGTTTCTCTTTTGTCTGAGATTTGCGCCACTACTCCAAGTGTTTATTGGAACATTTTGGAAAGAAAAAGAAGCTGTCATGGATAAATACACAACTCTGAAAAAAGTATGCACGTTAGGGTTTGAGTGTTTATGCTTCATTTTGCCGAGTTTTATCATAGACAAAGTTCTAAGCTACGAGAAAGATTATGCTGATTATTGATAGTTATTATTTAACTGTTAAATTAAAATAATTTTACTTAATATTGGCTAATGTATCACTAGACTTTCTTACACTAAAGAAATGATACCATAGATAAGGTTAAATAACTCCAAGTCATCTCCCAATCAATATAATAACAAATCTAATTAAGTTTGTTGTGCAGAAAAATAAAGTAAAATTATAAAACAGTAAAAGGAAGTAGGTTGGTTCTCAAGTTTATTCGATAATGAATTCGTTATTGATTTTCTTAAACAATCCGCTACAAATATATTAAGAATAAAACATTATTGAATAGAAATCTTGTTAAATCACAAGAGAATCAACTCTAAAGAGTTTAGTTTTCCATACGGAAGCAAAACGAAAGGATTACAACAGTGAAAATAAAAAAAAACTAAGAAAACTCTATTGCTCTATTTTTCGAACTGTTGTCAAGCTTTGAAACTTGATGATTTCTCCTTGGAACTTGTATCTTTTTATAGGTTTTTCTTATCTTGAAAAAATATTTTTTTTTCACATTTTCAAATTTTTTTAGAATTATCGGGCTTATGTTTCCTAGTTAATCGTTAACTATGTTTCTTCATATCTTTGTGAATGATTTACTTTTAATTCTATTTCTGAAATATTGTTTATTCTCTTATTCTTCTCCTTATATTTTGTTTATCACTTTTACTCAAAGAAGTAATTTGGACTTTCACGTTATTTAGCCCATTCATAGTGAATGACACTTCATTTAGACTCTCTTGTCATATGTCTATTTTTTGTAACAACTAGATCGTCTAGTCAAACCATCTACTTTGTTAAAAACACAAAATTAGTAGATATAGTCGTTAATGACAAAATAAACTCAATTATCCAAAAATTATTTTATCCAAAATTCTATGATTAAAGTTTCAAAGTGTGAATAAAATTATATTTATCAATTATTAAATTTCATTTTCAATAAATTAACTATAAATTATTTTTAATTTCCACTGTCATGAGAATATAAGATTATTCTCTAGTAATTATGATTGTGTTGTTATTTTCAAAGGTTGTATAAAATATTTAAAATTGCTTAAAAGAGTAATTAATATTGAGAGGGTTATGTTTTTTTTTTAATTTTAATTAATGATTTTACATTATCAAAATGATATTGATTGGTAAGAGTATGCAAGAAAAAACTAATTTATTTACGGAAGAATTTCGTAGGCAACAAGCAAAATTCGTAGGTAAATTAGGTTTACCTACGGATTAACCACGAAAAAAAATTTGTGGGCATCGGTAGTTTACCTACGAACATGGGTGTCCGTGGGTAATTAAAGTTAGAACAAAGTGAGAGTCAAAGCCAAGTCCCTTTAAAAATGTCTAAAGAAGCTTTAACTATTACACCAATCAAGTTTTATTGTCACATTATGATTATTATTATACTTATTAGTAAGATTATCAATATTAATATAGTTAATAATATAAAAATTATTAACATTTTTAATTTTTAATATTGATAACATTATTAACATTACTTACAGCTTATTAAAAAAATGAGCTTTACACTTAAGGATTGAGGAATAAATAATTAAATTTATTAAAAATCATGGCATTAGTGCTTTAGTAATAGTAAATGCATTTTTAAAAAATAATTACTTTCTCTCTATATATATACACTACAAGAACTAAATAACAATTAATTTTAAAGATAAAAAAAATAGTTACTATATTAAATCAGATATTATTTTATAAAATAAAAAACTATTGATATCTAAAATAGTTTGTATTGTTAATAAAAGTTTATAAAATAGTTTCTAAATTGGCATGTAATATTAGATATATACCAAGATTTTAAGTACTAATTACTTTATATTTTAAATTAGTCTTTATACCAATTTAGAATCTAAAGTAATTAGTAGTTAAAATCTTAGTAACTAATGTTAGATACTAATTTAAAAATTAGTTTATAAATTTATATTAATAATAAAAACTATTTTATATATTATAAAGTTTTTTAGTTTATAAAATAGTGTGTAGCTTAATCAATATAGTGACTAGTTATTTTTTATTTTTAAAATTAATTATTATTTAATAATTATCTTGTAGTAATATCATAAACACATTAAATTCAACTTTTTTTTATAGCATTCCAACTAAAGATTCTTTTGAAGTCACAATATAAGATGTTTTTACATTCGACTTGTCCAAAAGTTTATCAACCATATTAGAATTTTTGATAAATTTTGCACATATACTACTTTATGGATAGTAATAGAATTAATTTCATTTAGGATGTATGATACAAGTAATAGAGAAGAAAGAAAGAAATAAAAAATAGTACTATTTTGTAAAGAAAGTATCCCAAGACAGGTTGAAATTTGGGGGTTTTGGAATTAATTAAAAGCAAATTCTATGTATGAAATTATTAAAAAATAATGCCCAATAAAGTGAGTGTGGGTTTCTCCATATTCCTTGTACAGAAATGGGAGATCCGAGTCGCGTATACACCAATCCAAGATCAATCAAAGGCAATGTAAAAGGGTAAAAGTTGCATAGCTGTGTCACTTTTCAGCTTTCTTATACGTCTGAATAACCTAAAAACAGGAAACTTAAAAAGGCATGCAGTTTAAGTTCTTAAACTTTTAATAACTAAAACCAGATTTTAGTTTCTATAAAATAAAAACTAGACTACATATAGTGAAAAATTAAATTATTAATAATATTTCCGGAGTTGTCTACTTTTTTAGTTTTTAGCAAAAAATTATGAGTGATATTTCTATGTATACATCAGTGTTGATAATTAAGAAAAACAAATAGTAATTAGACTTAGATCCACTTTTGATACATGTTGTTTAGTGATTTTAATTGTTAGATTTCTTTATACATGTTGTTTCGTGATTTTATTTGGATGGATACACTAATGTTTTCTTATAATAATTAAATAATATATAAACAATAAACCAAAAATACTTGATTTAAAAAAATTTAAATAGTCTAAGTGGTCAGCGGGTTAGATTAGTGAATCCGTCCCGCGTTTTTTGGTGACAGATTGCGGACCAGTCTACATGACTCGTCCTGCATTGTCATCCCTGACCACAATCATAAAAGTGATTAAAAACTACTAATTAATAGCTACCATTTTCATATTTAATATTTATTTTATTTTTAAAATAAATAACTTTTAAAATGGGTGAGAAATTTAATTTTGTTGATGGTATGTAACATCCCCGTTTTCAATACTCTTAATATTCCTAATATTGTATTAAAAAATATTATCCTTTATATAAGGATTTCAAAATATATATATATATATAAATATACCAAAAGGTACAAGATTCTAAAAAAATTTAAATTTTATAATCTAAAAGTCTCTTAGAGACTAATTTATAATCTAAAATATTAGTAGCTAAAAGTTAGATATCAATTTAGAAACTATTTTATAATTTTTTATTAAAAATAGAAAGTACTTTTGATATCAATAATTTTTTTAATTTATAAAATGGTCTTAATTTAGTCAAATAGTATCTAATTATTTTGGTTTCTAAAATTTGTTTCTATTTAAATATTTTCTTGTAATATATAAATGTGCCTAACTAAAATAATTATGGTGACTTAAATCAGTTGGGGTTGGGTCCTTAAAGGAAAAATAGTAATTGATTGTTTAAGAGATAAATAGACAAAAATTGTATGTTCATCCTCTTATATGTACCTGCCTACAAATAAAGACAAATAAATGAAATTGATTCAAAAGATATTGACATAACAAATAAAGTACATGAAATATAGTGATTGTTTGAACCATTGACATCCGGTCAATAAGAAGTGAGTTTTTCAAATGTTCATATCATTTATCACCTCCAAACAAATCAACATATTTATAACACCATTGATTAAGTTCTTTAATCAAGTTCATGCGCACAACAGCCAATGACTCCTCTCCCATACCTAACAATGCAAACACGGTAACCACAATCTCCATCTGTCTTTACATCAACAACATCAACAATATACATATGAAATCCTACAGGAAATTGATCCAACAAGGGATTGATTTTGTTTCAGAAGCGTCTTTCATGACTCATTTGCTA
Organism: Phaseolus vulgaris; assembly: GCF_000499845.2. Lineage (NCBI taxonomy): Eukaryota > Viridiplantae > Streptophyta > Magnoliopsida > Fabales > Fabaceae > Phaseolus > Phaseolus vulgaris. The sequence continues at coordinate 9,857,648 of NC_023757.2, forward strand.
GATTTTCAAGTAGATGAACTATCATATTATGAATGTATGACATCAACATGCTCAAAATAATATGGGACCCACTTAGTTTATATTGAAAATTTAGTATCACAACCTTTTTTATATACCTATTTTTTTCACTTTCTCATTCGGTGCACACAAAGATGTCATATTTGGATATGCAATTTCACCTAACTTATTCTTGATGTTAACCTTACCAGCAATGTCAACCTTTGTAAAGTATTCAATATGACATCAAACTCTTGTTGAATTGACAATTTTGTTAAATATTATTTCATCAAATGAAAAATCCAAAAAGTTTAATCGTGTCCGTGTGACATGCAATGATTGTAGTAGTGTGCTACCTACACCAAATTAAGTCACAAGCATAATGAAGATCATGAGTAGATCTAAGGCTACAACCAAAACGTGTTTTATCTAAGCCAACATATTTAACTCGGTCATTCTCCTCCCTGATATGTTGTAAAACATATTTTGACACAAAAACAATTATTGCATCATTAATTATTGTATTTTAACTTTGTGACCTCGTTCTATCTTTGATACATTGTAATGACATTATAAACTTGGGTTGTGGTGATAACATTCTTATCTTTATGCTCCTTCATTGTTAGCAAAATATTTATAGGCTTCATTAAACTCTATGTCATATCAACAAGCATAAACTTTTCATTAAATGTTAACCTACCATCATATGGATGACCTACAAACGTATCTACCAAGTTGTAAGAGACACAAAGTAATTAGGAAATCCATCCTTCACCACCTTTTACCAATTTTCTTCACAATCTAAAAGGACATTTTGTACTTTCACTTTCAATAATTTGTAAGTCATTTGTATATCGTTTGTATTTACCTCCTTTCACACCTAATAATACGTATGTCTTCCTTTCTCATTGGTCATTCGATGTATGTGACCATAATATAACAATAACAAAGTCAAACGTAAAGGCAACCTTTCTTGCCCACTTCAAGAGGTGATCGCAAGTATTGAATTCCTACAAAAACTTATCACAACTTCATATTTCTTCACCAAATATGTTTCACGGATACACATTATGTAAATATTGTTGTGATAGTGACCTTTACTCATTTTCATAAATGCATCAATGCATTCATGGGTCTTACATTCATTATTTAATGCATTACAAGATACTTAGTGCTCCATATCATCATCATCTAGCCCCCCCCTACGCGTAAACCTAATCTGAAATTCCTGTACAAAACCTTTTATCCATAAGATTTCTGCAAAAGTTTATTTTAGTTTTAGACAAAAAAATCACAATTGAATATGTTTTGGAAAGTCAATTTTGTAATTGAAAAAATGAATTTCAGAACTTTAAATTCAAAACAAATCAATATGAATTTTGAAAATGTATTTCCAAAATTGTAATTTTGTATTATGATTTCTGGAATGAAAATTACACTTTCGAAATTTCATTTTTGAAATTTATATTCATTGTTCTAGATTCGTCAATCCATAATTGATTTTTTTCATTCCAAAATTATCTTTCTAGAACACATACGACTATAACCTTCTGCATTAACAGTTCTAAAAATCTTCAAAACTTCAAATTCTAACTCCTTAACTTCCAGAAATCACTTTTCAAAATGAATATCATCCTATTTCAGAAATCATACATTGACAAACACCGCAAACTATTTTGGATTACATTTTCTAGAACATAAATAACAGTTTCAACATTTCAACCAACATTATTGAAAAAAAAACAATCATTCATACCCAAAATCACATATCCTTGCTTCTAAACAACACCATCACACCTAACCAGAGCTACACCCTACCTCCACCACCCACCTTCAGCCAACACCACCAGCCCACTCTTCCATGAAGGTCTTGTTTTAAAATAAGTCTTGCAAGGACAAATTTGATATTTCAAAATTTGTAGGGTGCAAGTTCAAATTGAGGAGTGCAGGAAACAATTGCCTACATTTACTAGAAGCCCAAAAGGCATTGTCCAGCCACTCCCAGTTGAGAGGAGCCCACAACCTGTCTTTCCAATTTTATTCTTGTACTCACCTACAATTAGAATAAATATATTAATACACTTCAATAATTTAATCATACTTCATTAATAATATAAAATATTTATTATCCTTCAGCCACTTTACTAAAAGCTATATTTACATAATTTTCAATTCATCAGATGTACAAATTTTCGGTATTAATAGGTAGCAAAATTGGAACATTCTTCCATTGAAACTTTACAGCATGCACATCCTTTCCATAAATAACTTTTCTCTGCAACTCTATCATGGCATGGCCCGTACCCTATGGACACTAGCGCAGACATGAAACACAAGCACAACATAAAATGCTCTGTACGGAGTTTACATGCCTTGAAACATCATGTGACACAAAAATCCAACACGCGCGCAACCATTTCCTTTAGGCTTCGTTTGGATCCAGGGGTGCCACTGTTGGCGACGACGGAAGTCACAACAGCACCCCGTTTGGATCCATGCATGCTTGCGGGTGAGTGTGGAAGGAAGGATCAATTTGAGTGAATTGTTTATCTGCGCAAAGATGAAGAGAAAGTTGCACTGTAGAGTGGGAGTGCCAAGTCATCCGAAGCAAGTTACAAAGTTACCCTTGCTTTTGCTGGAATCAAGAGAAACAGTGCCCCCTGCGCTCCCTGCATGCATGCCACATGAAGCCATGAGATTCCTGACTTGGCTCAGGAATCGTTTGACTCTGTGTGAATCTGTGAAAGGATAGTGAATGCAGTGGGTGAGTGGGTGAGGTAGGTGGGCGTGAAGCTGGCTATATAACAGCATGAAGTTCCTTCCTCCATTCACAGAAAACCAAAGAAACTGAGCCATCAGAGAGTGCATTGTAGTGTGGTTGGAGAGATTCCTATAAGCCATCTTCGTTTCTGTTAGGATACCTTGTTCATCTCACGTCTTGGGGTTGTTCTTGTGATTCATCTGGGTTAATCTGGGTTCATCTGGGTTCGTCTGAGGTGAGAGCTTTTTCTCTGCAATGGTGCATAATCGATTATGCCTCAATTAGAACCAGTCAGATAATCGATTATGGGGCAGATAATCGATTTTTCAAAGAACATAATCGATTATCTGTAAAAATTTATAGGCATAATCGATTATCTGGAGTGTTGAAAAAGGGCCATAATCGATTATTGTGTGCCATAATCGATTATGTTATATTTTTGCCTACCAACATAATCGATTATCCCAAGATAATCAATTATCCTTAGTGTATAACTGAGAGCATAATCGATTATGTTCTATATTTTTTTGGAATTCTATGTTTCTTAATTTTTTTATGTGATTTTCAGGCAGTGTTCTTCATCCTAAGTCATCCTATTGTGCTGATGTTGTTGCTTATCTTCAGGTTTTTAATTTATTTATGTAAAGTTATTTTTTATTTATTTCTGTTTTATATTTATGATTGGATGATTATGGTTTTGTAATATAATTTGTTTAGAATTTATTTTAGTTAATTATGTTAAGGAGTTAGTAAATTAATGTTGGTTGTAATATAATTTGTTTAGACTTTAGTTTAGTTAATTCTGTTAAGGAGTTAGTAAATTAATGTTATTATTTGATTTATTGTTTTAATTTTTGTAGATAGTTATAATTTTTGTAAGATTTTAAAAAAATATTTATTTGTATGAAATGAATGATTTTCAGAATGGAAACAAAAATTTTTAAAGTTTAGGTGATTAAAGAGAAGTGAATTTTTAAATTTTTGTATGAAATGTACAAAGTTATTATTTATTTAAAAATGAATTTTTTATAAAAAAGATTTACAAAATTTATTTTAGACAGAATAAAATTCAAAATTTTAAAAATATTTTTGTAATTTTTGTTATAAGATTTAATTGTTATAAGAAAACAATAAATGTATTTAAAATGAATATTTTTAAAAGTGGAAATAGAAATTTTTAATTTGTAGGTTTTTTAAAAAGTAATTGATATTTTAGAAGTGCTATTTTTAATTGATATTTTAATTATAAATGTAGAAATTAATTATTTATTTCAAAATGAATTGTTTATGAAACAGATTTAAAAAAAATTATTTTGACAGAATGGAATTCAAAATTTTAAAAATATTTTGATAGGGTTTTCATTTTTGTAGATTAAACATAATTTATTAATTTTATAATAAAAAACATTATAAAAATGTTGTATTAATTAAAAATAACAGTAAAAGTTTAAAGTAGAAATATCATTTTGAGTTATTTTTTTTCATTTGTATTTCACATAAATTATTGGTGTTAGAATTAAATGTTAAAAAAAATATTATAATAATTTAAAAAGTCAGAAAAAGTTTATTTTAGGATTGATAATAAATTATTACAAAGATAAATAAGTTTACAGAATCCAAATAAAAATTAATAATCTGTAGTTAATATTATTTTAGATTGTACATAAATTATTACAAAGAAAAAAATAAATGTATTTAAAATGAATATTTTTACAAGTGGAAATAGAAATTTTTAATTTGTAGGTTTTTTAAAAAGTAATTGATATTTTAGAAGTGCTATTTTTAATTGATATTTTAATTATAAATGTAGAAATTAATTATTTATTTCAAAATGAATTGTTTATGAAACAGATTTAAAAAAAATTATTTTCACAGAATGGAATTCAAAATTTTAAAAATATTTTGATAGGGTTTTCATTTTTGTAGATTAAACATAATTTATTAATTTTATAATAAAAAACATTATAAAAATGTTGTATTAATTAAAAATAACAGTAAAAGTTTAAAGTAGAAATATCATTTTGAATTTTTTTTTTAATTTGTATTTCACATAAATTATTGGTGTTAGAATTAAATGTCAAAAAAAATATTATAGTAATTTAAAAAGTCAGAAAAAGTTTATTTTAGGATTGATAATAAATTATTACAAAGATAAATAAGTTTACAGAATCCAAATAAAAATTAATAATATGTAGTTAATATTATTTTAGATTGTACATAAATTATTACAAAGATAAAAATAAATGTATTTAAAATGAATATTTTTACAAGTGGAAATAGAAATTTTTAATTTGTAGGTTTTTTAAAAAGTAATTGATATTTTAGAAGTGCTATTTTTAATTGATATTTTAATTATAAATGTAGAAAGTAATTATTTATTTCCAAATGAATTGTTTATGAAACAGATTTAAAAAAAATTATTTTGACAGAATGGAATTCAAAATTTTAAAAATATTTTGATAGGGTTTTCATTTTTGTAGATTAAACATAATTTATTAATTTTATAATAAAAAACATTATAAAAATGTTGTATTAATTAAAAATAACAGTAAAAGTTTAAAGTAGAAATATCATTTTGAGTTATTTTTTTTAATTTGTATTTCACATAAATTATTGGTGTTAGAATTAAATGTTAAAAAAAATATTATAGTAATTTAAAAAGTCAGAAAAAGTTTATTTTAGGATTGATAATAAATTATTACAAAGATAAATAAGTTTACAGAATCCAAATAAAAATTAATAATCTGTAGTTAATATTATTTTAGATTGTACATAAATTATTACAAAGATAAAAATAAATGTATTTAAAATGAATATTTTTACAAGTGGAAATAGAAATTTTTAATTTGTAGGTTTTTTAAAAAGTAATTGATATTTTAGAAGTGCTATTTTTAATTGATATTTTAATTATAAATGTAGAAAGTAATTATTTATTTCAAAATGAATTGTTTATGAAACAGATTTAAAAAAAAATTATTTTGACAGAATGGAATTCAAAATTTTAAAAACATTTTGATAGGGTTTTCATTTTTGTAGATTAAACATAATTTATTAATTTTATAATAAAAAACATTATAAAAATGTTGTATTAATTAAAAATAACAGTAAAAGTTTAAAGTAAAAATATCATTTTGAGTTATTTTTTTTTAATTTGTATTTCACATAAATTATTGGTGTTAGAATTAAATGTTAAAAAAAAATATTATAGTAATTTAAAAAGTCAGAAAAAGTTTATTTTAGGATTGATAATAAATTATTACAGAGATAAATAAGTTTACAGAATCCAAATAAAAATTAATAATCTGTAGTTAATATTATTTTAGATTGTACATAAATTATTACAAAGATAAAAATAAATGTATTTAAAATGAATATTTTTACAAGTGGAAATAGAAATTTTTAATTTGTAGGTTTTTGAAAAAGTAATTGATATTTTAATTATAAATGTAGAAAGTAATTATTTATTTTAAAATGAATTTTTTATTAAACAGATTTTTAGAAAAATTATTTTGACAGAATGGAATTAAAAAATTTAAAAATATTTTGATAGGGTTTTCATTTTTGTAGATTAAACATAATTTATTAATGTTATAATAAAAACATTATAAAAAATGTTGTATTAATTAAAAATAACAGTAAAAGTTTAAAGTAGAAATATCATTTTGAGTTATTTTTTTAATTTGTATTTCACATAAATTATTGGTGTTAGAATTAAATGTTAAAAAAATGTTATAGTAATTTAAAAAGTCAGAAAAAGTTTATTTTAGGATTGATAATAAATTATTACAAAGATAAATAAGTTTACAGAATCCAAATAAAAATTAATAATCTGTAGTTAATATTATTTTAGATTGTACATAAATTATTACAAAGATAAAAATAAATGTATTTAAAATGAATATTTTTACAAGTGAAAATAGAAATTTTTAATTTGTAGGTTTTTTAAAAAGTAATTGATATTTTAGAAGTGCTATTTTTAATTGATATTTTAATTATAAATGTAGAAAGTAATTATTTATTTCAAAATGAATTTTTTATTAAACAGATTTTTAAAAAAATTATTTTGACAGAATGGAATTAAAAAATTAAAAAATATTTTGATAGGGTTTTCATTTTTTAGATTAAACATAATTTATTAATGTTATATTAAAAACATTATAAAAATGTTGTATTAATTAAAAATAACAGTAAAAGTTTAAAGTAGAAATATTTTGAGTTATTTTTTTTAATTTGTATTTCACATAAATTATTGGTGTTAGAATTAAATGTTAAAAAAAATGTTATAGTAATTTAAAAAGTCAGAAAAAGTTTATTTTAGGATTGATATTAAATTATTACAAAGATAAATAAGTTTACAGAATCCAAATAAAAATTAATAATCTGTAGTTAATATTATTTTAGATTGTACATAAATTATTACAAAGATAAAAATAAATGTATTTAAAATGAGTATTTTTAGAAGTAGAAATAGAAATTTTAGGTTTTATTTTTATTTTATTTGTTTATATTTATTTGTTGTTTGATTAAATTATGTTATTGAATGATATAGTAATTTTGATTAATTTTTTTATTAAAATTAATTAAAAGTACGTTTTAGGGTAACTGTATTGGTGTACTTTTACACCGATACGGTAACCGCGTTCGGTATGATATTATGTTAACTTCTGTTTAGTTATTTATTGTAGTAATTGCATTATAGATGGCATCAATCATCATCCCACAAACGTAACAGAACTCGTAAGGGTAAATCTCCAGCAGAAGATGTTAACGTTCCTCCTCCACCAACGAGGATTCCAGAAGTTCTTGATTATTCAAGATACTTCAGTACCAGGCGTCAAATGGTGGTTTTTGAAAAGAACTTTCACGCAAGAGCAGTATTACCACCAAAAGTGATGCATACTCCATTTTTTGCTGGTCCAGGATTTGAATTCCAAAATCTTCTGAATTGGCAAGGTTTACAACCTTTCCTTGGAATTAATCTTCCGTATTATGAGGATTTGGTAAGGGTTTTTTATACAAATGCAAAATTCACACCTGCTGGTCACCTTGCCATTTAGATTTGCGGAAAAATGAGACACATTAAAGAAGTAGATTGGATGACCATTGCTCATCTACAGTATGACGGTCTTAAGTTAACCCCTGGGACGATACCTGAGGAACTGAATTTTCGAGGTCTAGCATTATCGTCCATGATTCGTGAAGATGTTGAAGGTCAAAATCTGAAAAATGTCGGTAGTATGAAAATGAATGACCGACTGTTGCATTACACATGGGTGCATATCTTGTGCCCTCGAGGAAGCAACTATGCACAACTGCTGAATGAAGATATTTTCATGATGTGGTTAATCAAGAATAATGTACGCATTAATTGGCCTCATTACATAATGCAACAGATCATCAAATGCCGGGATAACAAGATGCCTCTCCCATATGCAAATTTGATAACGAGGATCTTGCAGGTGTATGACTTTGACTTGTCCAATGAACAAACAATAATGCTAGGCTGGAATCATTACTTTGGCAAAAAAAGTATGACAAAATTAAATATATTCCAGGTCAATGGCTTATAGCAACTTGGTAGACCCCAACATGCAAACGAAGAAGATGATGAAGAGGATGAATTGCCACCACAAGATGTTGAAGGTGGTCAACCTGAGGAGGAAAACCCCACTCAAAGGGAATTGTTAAATCAAATTTTGTCCGGCATAGAAAAGATGAATACCCGAATGGACAGAATGGAGGTTACTCTGGCTGACATTCGACGTCATCAAGGCCATTGAGTGTGTTATTATTATGTTATTGTCATTCTAATTAACATTACTATGTTCTTCATGTAATGACTTTATATTATATATTTTGACACCTACTTAATATTCATGTTATATTCTAAATTTCTATTTTCTTTTTAAAATATATTCATTTTGCTATTCATAATAATGGAAATTATTATTAAAATTAATTTTATATATATTTGTATATATATAACATAACATAATTTATAAAATCATTTATAATATTAAAATTATGTAAATAAATTAACTTAAATAAAAAATAATTCTTAAGTAATAAAATGTTAAATAATATAATTATACTTTAATTTTAAATTATAATTAACTAAAATATGAAATAGGATTAATCATTATTTATTCTTTTTTTATATACAAGGGTAAAATTGTAATCTCACAAACTTTACTGTTCAAAATAATTTATAATATTCTTACAACTATCACATCACTCACAATTTTCAATAAACTTTCCTTACACATCCACTCTAACATACCCCAATCCAAACAACCTCAACTTTCTTCACACTTTCTTCACACTTCCACTCCCACTCACCCTCAACTTTCCACTCCCTCACACCCTCTAATCCAAACACACCCTTAGGCTCTGTTTGGATTAGGGAGGGGATGTGTGAGGATTTGAGAGAGTGGATGTGTGAGGATGTGTAAGGAAAGTGTGAAGAAAGTGAAGGTGTTTGGATTGGGGTATGTTAAGATGGATGTGTGAGGAAAGTTTATGGGAGTTTGTGAGTGATGTGATGGTTATGATGAAATTTTTTTTTTTTTTAAAGGTGTAAAATGTTACTTTACAGATTAACCCTTGTCTATTAAAAAATTAATAATAAAATGAGTTGTTTTTGTTTAAAAATGAAAAACTTTCACACATTTCGTAGATTTAAAAATTATAATTAAAAAAATATATGTTAAATGTAAATATGTAAAAATAAAAACTATAATTAGAAAAAAAAATATGTATTCAACAAATTAAATAAAAACAGAACTTCAAGTAATAAAATTGAAAAATAAATCAAATCTTATATAAATAAAAAGATATTATTTTTAATATTAAAAACCCTCTAGAAATGAAAAATAAAAAATACTACAACAATAAAAATATAACGTAATTAACAATAGAAAAAAATTTCATAAAAAATTATAATAAAATAAATTATAACTCATAAACATAATAACTATATATAGAAATATTTTAATATAAACATAATAAAAATAAAAACAGAATTTCAAATAATTTCTTGAAATATTAAACATATACTATAAAATTAAAAAATAAATCACATCTTATATAAATAAAAAATTACTATTTTTTAATATTAAAAAACCTCACAATAAAGCAATCTAAAAAATACAACAGTAACAAAAATATAACATAATACATAAATATATATTTTAATATATTAATTATATTTTCAGTTCTAATGAATAATTTAAGTTAGAATAAAATTATTTTAAGTGATGGATTGTTTTTAGGGATTTTTTTGTATTAAATAAATTAAATATTTAGTATAAAATAAAATGAAAAATGTTTAGTATAACCTTTTGGTGATAACCATGATCCAACTCAGGTAATATTTTCAATTTTAATTAGATATAGTATATTCTTTTCTTTAAAACAACTAAATTCAACCACATTTAATAAAATATCTTATTAGAACTTGAAAAATAGGTATCACCTGATCTACTCTAATAACTAATCTATAAATGGAAGATTTTATTTAACTATATTTTTTTACACTGATTTATAATATTTATAAAATAATAAACAAACTTAAAACTTCCTTAAAATTTATTATGATTTGTTTGTTCATTTTATAAATATATATATTTTAAACATTGTACAATAAATTTTTTAAAATACTAATACATTCAAATAAAGCATTTTGATACATTCAAATGAAGGTAAATTTGGAAACAAGGGATGCTGACATGGTTTTCCCTCTACATCTCTTCATTTTGAGGGGAGAGGATATTTACTGTTCACAGGTATATCCTCTCCTTCACTTCCCTGCACATCCCTTGATCCAAACCATGGATATCCACTCACATCCTTCCTCTTGAACAGTACATCCATGGAAGCAAATAGGGGGTTAGAGTGTCTTTCCATGATGCATAGGTTATGGCCAACATCTGTTTCTTGTTATTACAAACCCACACAGCACTATAATCCATTTCATGTTGTGTTTTAAATCCATGTTTCCAATACAAAATCACTAATTACTTAGCATAATCTCTTGTAGATATGGATTAACCAATCATGGAGAATTCAGTACATAGTAGATGAAGCATTCTAAAATGGCATAAGTTCACTAGAAAACAAGACACGCACACCGACTCATCATGGTGTTTCAATTCAAATAGCATTGAACAATTGCAGAACTTGTAGCCATCAACACTACTTCACCTATTTTCTTTTATACGTTTTTATTAAGTCTTATAAAATATCAAAATAAATTATCGTCACAATTTCAATTTCTAAGGAACACAGTTTTTTCAAAATTCATGTACATATTTAAAGATATGAAGATTTTTTTTTTAAATATCATATTTCTAAGTTCGTGTTAGGGTAATTTAAGTTTAAAGTTTTTAAATTTAGTATAAAAGTCTATTTTTAGCTTTAAAATTTTGGTCTTAATTTTTTTTTTTTAATTCTAGAAATGTTTCGAGTTTAATTTTTATTAAAGGAACAATAGTTAAGGAAATCTAATTCTACTACAATTCATCAATTCATGTTGGATTTTAAAGATATGTACAAGTTTTTTATTCATTTGAAATATCACATATCTAAATTTACATTAGACTAAGTTTCAACATTTTTTTAGAAAAGTTTCGTTTAAGAATGAACCCCTACTAAAATTAGAATTTTTTGTAGTGTAAAAATAATTTGAATATGTTTTTATGTAAAGGTGGTGATAGTTGGAGTTGATATTGATAAGGATGGTGCTAATACGAGTATCAACAACCATAATATTGTTAGTAACAATAATAGTGACGAAAATAGTCTCAATTACTTTGATAAGAATAATGCTATCACTAATAATGTTGATTCAGAATCTGGTGGTATTGGTATATTAATAGCAATGCGATGATGGTGACATCATAGATAATGAATAAGAAAATAATAATTATAAAAATTATTATATAAGTGATGATGATGTAGAAGCAACTATAATCAAATTTTAAAAAAATGTGTATCTCAAAATTGAAAATAAAATTCACATGTTTCTTTTTTTTCAAAGATGTAAAACTGTTTTGAAAAACAAGATTAAAAAGATTATTAATGGCAGTCTTTTAAAAGGATATATATTACTAGTAATCCCCAAGTAATGAATTCGGAAAAGACCAAAAGGGGAGATCAAAGCTTCAACAATAACAAGTAAAGACATGCATCTCTTACAATAAATTTAACCTAAATTTTGGCATACGACACTTCTAGTAATAGAAAATCTGTGATTTTATCTTGTAATAAACCGTAGCTTTTACCAATTCAAAAACAGAGCATAATCTTACACACGAAAGCAATTTGTTACTACATATCATGAGCAGAAGCATGTTGTTGCAAACTTACCAAAATATCATTTTTATGGAAACTTCACAGAAAGCTACACACTGAAAAAACTCTCCCAAAATATTTGAATCACCTTATATATATTTATTTCATACTTTATCTTCACGTTTTGCTTAAATGATTGATATCCCAAACATAGAGTTTAGTCAATAAAAGCTTCCACTATGGATAGTCATGTTACATCAAGATTTATAGGGTTTTCTTTTTCAATTTTTTGTTTAGGTTATCAACCCAAAAGCCCCAAACCCAAGGCTAGGCTTCATCTAAAATAGACAACCTACCTGTATTCAAATTTTGTGCACCATACTTTAATAATTTCAAAATAAATACTAAATACAATATTTTTGTTTTTTGTTCAAAATAAAAACTAAATGCAATATTTTTGTTTTTTGTTCAAAATAAAAACTAAATGCAATATTTTTTTTATGTTTTTAGAAGGTTCCATTGCTCAACTTTTATGGATTCACGTTTTTTATATGTTAATAAAAAATAATCAATACAGTTAAGATAATATTTATCATAATAAAAAAGTTATCAAAAGTATTGAAAAAACATACTAAAAATGGCAAAAAGAATTGCAAAAATGAATCTCTTTATTAATTGTCATGAATTAAAAAGAAAACCCAGTTACTAATTAGTAGATCTTTTTTATTAATATAAATTATAGATAAAAAAAACCGTTACCAAAACATTAATAATTAAAAATAAAATAATAAGAAAAGCGTACATAAAAAAATTTATCTTAAACATAAAATGATAAGAAAAATATGTACACCCAAAAATGTTTACAAAAACAATTGGCTTGTTAATAGTGGTTATAGATTATTGTGTGCACATATGGGAGGAACCGAGTAGATACCATACGTGTTTAATGCAAAAGAAAAAAAAATGACAATTGAATGGATTAGATATCTAATAATGATGAATCAACCACCCAAAGAAATAACCATAATGAATAGAATTAGGAGAAACTAGTACTTCTATTCTAACCACATCTACACGCATTAGATTTGAAACTAGGGGCATCCAAAATCATGGTGAATGCATTTAGAAAGATAACAAGCATGTTTGGCTCCAATAATCATAGAAATTATGGAATCATGGCCTCATATTAATCCTAATTCCTCACACACAAACATCAAATTAACCTTTGTCGCAAGGTGCCTCCACATGGAAAAGAACATTTATCCATATCTCAAGCTTAAACTCTTTACCATGCGTTGAGCATCCACATCCTCCATAACTTTAATTATGATTTATAAAAGGACAAACAAATAAAGCAGCGACCATTTATTGTTATATAGGGAACTTGTGTTTTCATTATGGAGAATAGCAGACTTGTGTCATAATCAACAATTCAATGATTGAGAAAAAAAATAAACTATATTATGGTCCCAAGTTAGATTTGCAACAAGTAATGAAAGAAATGGTTAACAGGCTATATATTATTACATTCCAGGCTAGGGAAATAGGGAAAAAGGCTCAAAATATGTAGTCCAAGAATTCAAAATGAGAATGGGATCGCTAAATGAATAATCCAAAATTAATAAACAACTATGAGGAATTGTTCCATCCTTGGAGCTAAGAAAATTATGATCATGAAAATCAAATATCTAGCTGTGTGTTCTTGAAAAAAAAGTAAAAGAAAAACATCAAATAAACAACACCAGTAAACCTACATTTGTGTTGAGACTTCAATTATTTAACCTATTCCTGTGATACATGATACCAAGCTTTGAAAATTTTCATGTAAACGTAAATGGGGGAAGATACCAATTTCAAAGGAAGAAAATGGAAACTGAAATTTTGAACATAAAAATAAAGAACTGAAGAGGCTCCTTCTTGGAAAACTTTTCAGGCAATGGTGAGAAATATCTGAATCTGCTCCCATCCTCCCCCACCGAGGAAAGGAAAATATGATAGAAAAAGAAGGGGGAAAGTACCAATTAGCAAGAATTGTGTCAAGGGATGAATCAATGTTGAGCAAGTGATTGGATTTGAAGTATGAAAATGTGTTGTTGTGTTGTGTTGAGTTGAGAGGTTGAGAATTGAATTCTTCAGCATCCCATGACAGCACAATTATAGACAAAGTTACCAGAGCGTTTTCTGGCAAGTAGATTCCACTGTGGAGGTCCTTCACCAGGAACACAGGAATTGAGTTCAATAAAACCCTCACCATGAGTCCTTGGACCACCAATCACAATTAGCTTATCTCCACATGCCCTGAATGCAAGACCCCAACCATTCATCGACACTACTCTCTCAGGCAGTCTCCCAATGGTGCGCCAAAATCTTCTCTCTTTATCGTATTTTTTAACCTCCATGTCTGCATAATCAGCAGCATACAGTTCATTATTTACAACCGCAACCAGAGGTGGTGCCTCGGCTGTTGCAGGCATGTCAGAGGTAGCACTGCGTCCAGGTGACATGTTGGGAATCTCTGTCCATGTTCTTGTTTGTAAATTGTATTCTTCACCACATGTAAGAAGCTTAGAATCTTTTCCACCAATTCCCCCAATAACATAAAACTTTCTATCCATAAATACCCCAGAGCACATCTTCCTGGGCTTGTTCATGCTAGGGAGAACTTCCCAGGTTTGATTCTCAGAGTTGTACAGTTCCGCCGAGTCAAGGATACGCCCCTCCGAATCACACCCACCAGCCAAAATAGCAATCTCCCCAAGGCTGGCAGATCCAAACAAACATCTTGGACCATTCATCCTCATCCCAGAAGACCATGAGTTAGTCAATAGACTGTATCTGTAAATCACATGAGACCTCATCTCCCTGCCAAATACAATAAGCTCAGTACCTACAGCCAAAGACTCCTTATCCGAACACTTGAAGCATTCATTAGAAGCCATTCTTGGTAAATGCATCCATCGCTCGCGTATTGGATCGTAGGCCTCCCATTCCAGAAGGGCACAGGAAAAGTATATCCAGTGTTCTACTATGCCTTTCAGTCTCCTCCACCTATACAACTCACCACTTCGGATTGTGTTCCGAAAGCTCCTGTTCAGTGAAGCTAAGGAACCATAATCGGACCTCGAACATCTGCTGAGACACGCGATTGAGCTGTCCCGGTTCATTCTCGGCAAAAGAGAACCCGAATCTGACGAATCCCCACCACGATGTTCTTCCTGCTCATCAGGGGCCTGCTCCTCCATCTGCTCTTCACTGGAATCTGATGAATCTCCGGACCCTTCCTCTTCCTCCTTATTAACTTGAACCTCACTCCAGAGCACCAATGAATTCCCACCTTGATGTTGCTCTTGTTCATTTATCTGGGTAGGAAAGGCTTCACAATCCTTCCTCTGATCCTCATCCATTTGTGGAAGGACAGAATCATCAGCATCATACTTTTGTTCATACAGATACGGAGTTGTCTCCCCTTGATGGCATGAATCCGCTCTCCTGTTATTCTTCCTGGGCTGAGATTCTTCTTCACCATCGCTATCATAAGGGCGCTTGCCATTCTTCGTGTCCGGCAGGTATGTCATGAAGGACCACTTGTTATCTGCCTGACAAGAGCTGGGAAACAACCTCGGAACCACGCAGGAACGACCTTCCAACATAGTCTCCACGACAACAGGCAAAATCAGCAGCAGCAGCAACAACAACAACAAGCACTCAACCTTCAATTAGATGCCTTCTTCTATCTTCGCCGGAAGGGTCAAATTCAACACCACATAGATGACTGATGAACAGCCTCAGCGCCCTAACAACTCCCCAGAACTGCCTTCCAAATCAGGAACCTGTGCAAAACGGAATTAATCAAACTCAATTACAAATTCCATATACTTTTCTCTCTCTCTATTCACCCTTCTTCTCCGGAACAACAATTCTTGAAAGATTAAATGCCCAGAAACCGCAACCCAACAAAAACAGGATTACAGATCGGAATCCATTCAAAGTCACATTTTTTTTCATGAACCACAGAATAGAGAAAAGGGGAAGCTGCCCCTCCGGAACCAAATTCACAGAGAGAGATCCCAATAATCAAAACACCATAAATAACGGGGAACATCAATTGAACAAGACCGGTTCTGTGAATCCAACATTCCAATGCTAAGACAAAAAATATATAAATTTTGAACAAAACCCATTAATCAATATCCCCCGGATTCAACTAAAAGCAAAATTTAGTTAGATCTCCATAAATCTACAATCTTCACCTATAACCAGCAACATAGCAGACAACCCACCTCATAAGAAAGCTAGAAAATCATTTAGAAAGAGAGAGATGGATAGAGAGAGAAAGAGAAAAAAAAAACAAATGATGCAAGAAACTTACAGATTGAATAAGAAGTAAAATCGGAAATACAACAAAAGTACTTGATGGCAGATTTTGCAAAATTGAAAAACAGTCTTCAACTCCTTCCTTCTCTATCTCTCAAACCCTCTGTTTTGCATGTACCCTCACACACCCACGCACACAGCACACACAGAAAGGAAAAAAGAAAGACCCCCCCGGGAGAGAAAGAGAGAGAAAGACACTTTCTCTCTCTACCCAGCTCTTAGAAGTTCTTTGGTTTTAGGTTGGTCCTTTCTTGGGTTAGTGTCTGCAAATCACATGAAGGGAAGGTTTTGGAGCAAAATCTCAGAGAGGACCCCTCACATGGCGTTATCTCCCTTAAATCGTATCTTAATTTATAATTAAATAATTCCTTAATTCATTTCTTTCCCAGTCATTAATTAACCAATTAATTGATTAACTTAACATCCTTCTCTGTGTCTTTTTCTTTTTTATTTCTTTCAATTTTGTGCGTGTGCGTCTTTGGGTTGTGCAAACTTTGACGAAGGAGGTTGGGTGGACCCTACCAAAAGGTTCTCCGGTAACCGGTAACCGCCGGTGTGAACAAGTGTTGACTAGTGGGGTGGGAAAGGATGAGATGTTTTTTTTTTCTCTTTTTTGCCTCGCTGACTCACAGTCCAATTATTTTACAAATTTATCTACAATATCTTCAGTATTTATATTTCAGGTCTAATAATACATTTTTTTCTTTTTATTAGAAATCATAAATTTTTAAGTGAACTCATTAAATAGAAAACATGTAGGATGGTAGTATTTATGGGTAATAAAAACAAAGTAAAAACATAATAAATTTTAAAGGGTTATTTAAATGTGAATAAAAAAAAGGTAAAGTAGAATGTAAAAAATTACAAAAATAACATTACGCAGATGCCTAAAATTCATTTTAAAAAAGACAAAGAAAAAGGAGTGTTACATTTTCGTTACCCATACGTCTCTGTGCAGTCGGATTCTTATTCCAAATTCTCGGCTAGTCAATTTCTCGTGGGGAGGGGAGAATCTGGTGCGGCACAGGGCAATTAAGATTGGTTGGAGAGTTTTGTTTTGTTGGTTAATGATGCAAAAGTAACCTCTAGCTAGATTTTTAACCTAAGGTGTGACTTTTGACTGGTCAACTTTGATTATTATAATTACTAATTAATATTTTGATTGTTAGTTATGGGTGGGTGTTCATACACTGAAGGGGAAAAAGAAAAGAAGAGAAAGGAATATTTTAACTTAAACATTGTGTGATAATATTGTTAAGTATGGTGATGATTGTGATTATTACTACCAAACACGGCTGAATCATGGCTAAGTCAAAAAAGCAGATTGTGCTAAGCTTCATTCAATTTCCGCTTGCGTTTTCTGCTGGGCTCTCTATCCTTTTTACGTTGCTCTTTCATCCTTGATGGGACATCTATCTATACTATTGTCCTCTTTATACAATTATTTATTATTATACAAATATTATTTATTTTTATTTTTATTATTATTATTATTTTTTCTCATCCTTATCTTACTGTTTAATAATGTGATGGGCTATTATTTATTAACTACCTATGGATTCAAACGTGTGACGTTAAAACTGCCCATTTAATTTAATTTGTTGTCCCAAGGTGGATGATGACTAACACAGCCTTCAATTTCATTCATACAAGCAAAAGGGAGGAAAATTTTAGATAGTAAAGTTATTGGAAGATGTTGTAAGTAGCCATTTTCCCTTTTTTCAAATACATTATTAAGTTTCTTTTTACCATTATAATAATATTATTGTTGTATTCCCCTACACATGTGCAAATTAAACAAAGGAATGAGACTGGTTTGACAAGCATTTGAGAATTCACACAGAAGCATACCAACAAAATTCAGCAAAGAGATTTAATATAAGCCCAAAATTTCCTTGCGAGCACTGTGTTGAGATTCCCCAATCATTCAACTTTTAATTATAGTTTCAATTGTAATTACTACCAATCTAATGTCTAATCTTGTAGGCTTTCATGGACCTAACTTTTGCATTTTTGCGTCTATTACCTTATAGTCATCATATTCAACACATCTTTTCTATTTCTTCACTTCCTTTTCCGTTTTCTATGTGATGATCACGAGTGGTAGCTTGGTCGGCATTTGCACATAATCACAACAGTTTGTAATCTAAATCATCCTCGGCTATTTCTTTCACACAACAACATGATTAGATTGGGGCTTGTCGTCAATGTTTTCTATTTTCTTTTTTTATATAACTACCAACCAAGAATTTTTAAATCTCGACAATACCTAATACTATTTTATCTCAGAAATTTAAAGATTTGGAATGCCATGTCAAGAATTCATACATCTTGATTAAAACAAGTACTTCATCATTGTGACGTATTCAGGTTGTCGAATCAATTACTAGTAGAGATACTGACACACACTTTGACGTATTTGGCTCACCTAAAAACCATAAACAGTAACTAGGACATGATCACAATTACTAATCTACCAAATTACTAGGATAAATCATAGGTCTTAGAAGACTTGAACCTATACAAGACCAACAGGTAAAGGCCCATCTTTAAATAGTATAAATAAGAAGCAACATCCCCAAGTAAAGGACTTTTGAACGAACCTTTTTCAAATAACTTGTAAAACAAAATCTTAGTTGAGCGTTAAAGTGTCTTTGCAAGTACTCTACCCCTTTTAATCCCAAACGTCTGATTGAGAAGGAGAGTCAAGATGAAGACCATCAAGAGCAAACTCAAACCAAGAAGAGCTTCGGAGAGAGAAAGACATTTCCGAGTGACCTTGTTAAGGTTATAAAGGTCTTGCAGGTACATTTTGGCGTCCACCATGGGATAGACGTTACTAAACCACATGGTTGCAACACAAAAGATGAAAAATAATGAAAGATTTGCCTCAAAAGAAACATGATAGAATCAGACTAACCAGATCACCCTACTATTAGAAATGCAGAGGGAGATCAAAACCATTTAAAGGAAGAACGCAGAGGAAATAAATGCACTACAGGAAGAAAACACACGACTAAGGACAAATTGGATAGCAATGACACGATTCCCTTGAAATCCAATTCAAATTGAGAAAAACTAGTTGTTTCTAGCCAGTCACCCCATGTTTGGACCCGCGAGACTAACAATAACCTTATAACTCAAAGTTGTTCAAATGGTTTTCAAGTTGTCATTATGACGACACCCCTTCACTGAGGGAATCATGGAGACCAACCTTCCACCTAGTTGGAAAAACCCATCCTTGAAGTAATATGGCAAAAGGATGGATCCAAATGAACACGTAGATATTTATGTAACCCAGGTTAGCCTATACACCTTGAAGGACATTATTCTATGTAGGGTATTCCCAACTTCCCTTAAAGAGGTTGCATTTAGTTGGTTCACTTGTTTACCCCCACAGTCTATTGATTGTTTTGACACACTGGTATCGATGTTTGAAGCCTGATTTGCCACCAATAGACATCGTCACCTAACATCCATAACACTTATCAACATCTAACAGGAGAATACTGAATCCTTAGTGTCTTCATGGAGAGGTTTGCTAAGGTGGCCCTGAACATCCGAAACATGAGCCCTAAAATCACCATGCAACCTATGGTAACCGCCTTGAAGTTAGGTCCCTTCTCCAACAACTTGTGCAAAAAGTCGACCTTAAACTTGGAGAGACTAAGAGAGATAGTAGCTAAGTTCATACAACTAAAAGAGTTTAAAGAGT
This sequence comes from Phaseolus vulgaris, assembly GCF_000499845.2. Lineage (NCBI taxonomy): Eukaryota > Viridiplantae > Streptophyta > Magnoliopsida > Fabales > Fabaceae > Phaseolus > Phaseolus vulgaris. The sequence continues at coordinate 9,877,786 of NC_023757.2, forward strand.
TTTGGAATTAAGTCTTGGTCGAATCCTTAATTAAGAAAAAGACTAACCAAACCTAGTTCAATCCAATATAGCTGCAACCTGGAAGACGTCCAAGAGAGACAGTCTGAGGACTCTGCTTCAATCACTATACATCGTTGAATGTAGATATAACAAAGATACTCGAGCAAGCCCTAAGTGTTGATTTGCTTCCTACTCCATGGAAATTCTTGACTCCCCTGAATGCCAATCACAACAAACATTGTCACTACCATCATAATTGTGGGTATGCGACTGAGGAGTGTGTAGCATTGAGTGACAAGATTAAAGAGTTAGTGCAATTTGACTACCTACTTAGATACACCGCATAGATTACAAGAAAATGCCTCGTACATAAGTGCATGGTCTTGATAAATGAGAGAGAAGAGAATACTGACTACACCAAGATACCAAAGATGATAGAAGAAGAGTTATTCCTTTATGAGGAGTTATCAACAGCATCTTGGGAGGGTTCACTAGTGGGGTGATACTTCGTCAACAAGAAAGAGACATTTACGAACAGTTCAATCCGTTAATGCGGTTACAACCAAGCCTCAGAGAAGCATGTCAACCATAAGATTCACTAATGATGTTTTCCAAGCGATAGACCTCAACCAACATGACCTAATGGTCATCACAATCGAGGTGGCCAATTTTTGCAGTGATGAAAATGTTGGTAGACCAAGGTATCTCGATGAACATTCAAAACAAGGTGAAGTAGTTACATTTCATGTTGACCAGAGAACAACTAGAGAGTGTTATGTTATTAGCCTCAAGGTTAACCCCTTATTCTACCACAAACTCATACCACTAGTCGAAGAATGGTAGCGATGACCCACCTTGACCCCCCGCACAAATGATGACGTTATAATGGAGCCAAAGCAAGAGATGATCACTTGTTCGTTGGAAACCGATAAGCAAACAACCAAGATGGGAGGACAATTAAGAGAATAGGATGCTCAATCCCTTACTAAGGTGCTACAAGAAAAATGAATCTTTTTGTGTGGACAATAGCTTCATTCCTAAGATTGACCCCTATAGGCTAGCAAATAAGGAGGTCAAGAAATTGTTGAAGGACGTCTTCATCTGAGAGGTCTAGTATACGATGTGGTTAACTAATGTCGTGTTAGTAAAGAACCAATGTTGAATGTATATCGATTACCCTGACCTTAACAAAGTTTGTCCTAGAGACACTTATCCGCTCCCGAGCATTGATCGCCTCATCGGTGGAGTCATATGGCACCAAGTCCTGAGCTTCCTAGGCATGTATTATGGATACAACCAAACCCCTATGTAAGCCTCATACAATGAAAGTACTATTTTTATTACCTAAACAACAAACTACTATTACGAAGTAATGCCTTTCGAATTGAAGAATGTGAGAGTTATATATCAGAGGCTGATGGACAAAGTATTTTAAGATCAAATAGGTCGGAACATGGAAGTCTACATTGATGACATGGTAGTGAAGTTAGTCAAAATTGAGCAACATGTGGCCAACTTGGCCAAAATCTTCTCTTACCTCAGAAGTTGCAACATGAGGTTAAACCTAAAAAAATGCATCTTCGGAGTAAGGGAGAAAATTTATGGGATTTATTCTCACATATTGGGGTATCAAGGCCAAACCAGACAAATTGCACAGGTTGGGGGAGGTTGACATCCCTTTCTTGATTCTTGCTCAGGTTGACACAAAAGACTATATGGATTGTCATGTTGATGAAAAAGGCCAAGACTTTCAAATGGGACGAAAAGTGTGAAAAGCTTTCGTAAAAGTCCAAAGTCATCCCCACCCTTTCTTAGTAAGCCAATGCCCAAAAAAGATATCCTACTCTACCTATCGATCTTAGACAACGTCTAAAATATTGCGCAAACTAAAGCTTACAAATGCATGATTGCATGCGCAGTCGAAGTATTAAAATTTGAAATCATATATAAGTCGTGAGGTCTAATCAAGTCCTAGTGCCTGACTAATTTCTCAGTCGAGTTATAGAGCGATTATATCACCCAGACTAACACATGGGTGTTACATTTTGACGGGCCATCCAACAAAAAGGTGAGTGGAGTTAGGATAGTTCTGGAGAGCTGTGGGAAAAAAAATAAGATAAAGTAATCATTACACCTTGAATTCAGAACATCAAACAACTAGGCCAAGTATGAGACACTTGTCGACATTCGCCAAGGATATAGGGGCATGGAAGATATAGTCTAAAGTGACTCACAATTGATGGTAGGTCAAAGATTTCCAAGTCAAAGATCCCTTACTGATGTGATAGTATCACATCCCTGGAAAAAAGAACTCTCGAGTAGACATGTTAAAGCTAGCCAACAAGAAAAACAAAGGATGTCATGAGACCATTATTCAATAAACATTTTACAAACCCACCGATCAAAGATTTCCATATTGCCAAATTGAATGAGAAAGATCCATTTGGCCAAGATATGGCAAAGAAGGTGACATGCTTCATTCCATAAGAGGTGATTTTTATAAGCAAGGGTACTCAACCACTCTATTGAAGTGCATTTCCAAAGAACAAATTGAGTATATACACAATGAGCTTGTGTTGGTCTAGAATAATTGTTGTGCTTTCTGAAAATCTTTATTCAACCATTCATTCTGAAACTGCTCGATGTGGTGCAATAAGGTCATATCAATGAGGTTTTGTTGCAAACCTTCAACCTTTGTGCGAAGCCTTTTCTCATCAGTAGTCAACTCTGAAACTTGTGTTGATAAAGACAACTTCTTGGACCTCCAATGTGAATGTGCATCCTTTAAACTCATAACTTTATCAACCAAATAAGTGTTTTCTTACAGAGCATCTTTTAAAGAGCTAGAGGACTTCCCCAACTATTTTTTTATTTTTTTCAACTCTTAAGCACGTACCCCTTTTTACACCTCCTGTTGAGCCATTTTTCGATGAGCATCATTTGGCCAAAAAATTATACAACCATGTCCACAAGCTTTGTTGCGGTTGTCGATCAGTACAAATCCTGACTAAGGTTAAATGACATTTTTTTCGGCCACCCTTAGCTTTGAAAAAAACACCTCCGAGAAGGGGAGCATATGTCTCACTAGGACCATGACTCCTCTTTGACGACCGTGAAGATGAAAACTTCTCATGTGACCTTTGAGAAGTCTTATCTCTTCTCTTGTGCTTCTTTTGGTCTTTCGCCACTCGAGGACAACCAAACCCCTTTCCCTGCTCCCCAACGACCTCAAGTGGCACCTTTTTCCAGTAAAGGTGGTTTTCGATTTAAACAAAGTTCCTTAACATACGTCTTCTCTTTTAGATTGACAAAACCCATGATATCAACAGAAAGGAGAAAATTAAGAAATGTTAAACATCCAAAAATGTAAAAAAAAATAAAATATCACGTGCTATCAAGGTCCACCCAACAACGGGGGACAAGTAAAGTTGGGAGTTTTCAGGTGGACAACTTCTTCGGAAGTTGCTCGAGCACAAGGGTACTAATGTGTTTGGCTATTATCATGGATCTCAACCAAGAGTTATATTTAACCAAGTTCCTCGTCCAAAAAAACGGGAACTTAGACTTATCCTCATCATAAAAATACTCATGGCCTTTCTCCCTCAACTAAGACTTTGAAAATTCCACCTTTAAAATTCTTATATGACAACGTACAAGGTGCTAGAAGATATGACTTCAGTTGGCCGATTAGTGACAACCAACCTACTCGCTTGCTAGGGGATGAGTATTGTAACAGTGTAAAAAAACTTGAGCCAACTCTCATGTTCAACACTAAACATAAAATGTGAAACACTTGAAAAAAAGTCCAACTATTTGGATGAAGTTGTGAAAGGGCAGCACACGAAGCACCCCACATTGAACTTGTCCAGCGGAAACCGAACATAAACACCAATAAAAAAACACACATAAAAGAAGAAAAAATCATTTTTCGAATCCTCTCGGTCATGACATGCATTGTCAATTGCTTGACAATGACGAAAACAAATCACCTCATCCTCAATACCCACCTCTAGGATATCTACGTTGCAACAAAAGACCTAAGAACCAACGTCCATTGCACTTAAAAAAATATTTTTGGACATTGTAATCAACCCACTCATAACTTGATCTCAAAGAAATACTTTCTTCAGCCTTCCTCGACTACCTCTACAGGTCCAATGGTTATTCCCACCACGAGATCTTTGGACATAGGGGATGTCATCTCATTGTAACTCTCACTTGAACTCAAATCCATGGCCTCTATTGCACCCTCAAACTAGCACCTATCAATCGCTGACAACCACGAAAACTTCTCAGAACTAGAATCCAAAACACTGAATGACATAATTACCTCAGAAAATCAGCTACACTTCTCAACGGAAACCTTGAATCACTGCTCCCGATCTTGGACAAAATTAAAAGAAAAAATGGGTCCAATGTCATATTGAACCCTTATTTATAGGTCTTAAGCAATGAGTGTCAACGAAGCACCACAAATCCCCAACTGTCAAATTGCTTTGGATCTAACAACTCAAATTGATGACGTTTCACATCCACATTGTACCATTATGACAACACATTCATGGGGCATATTTCTTGAGGTTTATTCGACTCTTTGCAACCCTTCCCTATATTTTCAAGACTCCTCACAAATTTTCACCTACTCGAGCCTAGAAGGTTAGTATGATAACACCCACCATATCTTGAAATCAGGAGATATCCCAACAAATAAATGGATTTTTCTTTTTTGCTCAAGTCTTTTGTAGCTTTGCACCTACTCGAGCTTGGGGAGACCAATATGGTAGTACCCACCATATCTCTGGAAAGAAATGGAACTTTTCTCTTTAATACCTTTTGTAACTTTTCACCTACTCGAGCTTGGGGGCCAGTATACAATATCCAATCAAGAATTCCTAACTTTTGCAATACCTAATACTACTTCATCTTGACATATAAAAGATTGGGCATGCAATGCCGGGAACTCCCACATCTCAACCTAGACAAGGACCACTAGAATACCACAAACAATAATAGAGATATGATTACGAGAAATTAGGAGGCTAAGCAAAATTACACTGATTAATAAGGTACCAAATTAGTTGGTTTAACCATGGGCCTTAGAATCTTGAACTTGCATGAGGTCCACAAGTAAATGTCCATCTTAAAATAGTATAAATATGAGGCAACCTCTGCAGGCAAATGACCTTTGAACAAACTTATTACAAACAAATTATAAAATAGAATCTCACTTGAACATCAAAATGCTTTTGTAGATATTGTTGGGTATCCCTTCTTATTTTAACGAGGACCACGACCAATGAATCTTGATAACTAATCCATTGAATATATTCAATGATGACCATTCCAAAAGTCTTGGAATTGTAACTCTCTCATGAAAATGTGATAAGTGTTAATTATCCACTATCTCTTTATGTGATAAGCCTTCTTCTCATTCTCTATATAAAGGGAACTTGTGAGGAAGAGAAAGGAAAGCAAGAGAGAAAAGCAACATAGAGAGAAATGAGAGAATAGATATCCATCATGGTGTGAGATTGGAAATCCTAGTGAGATGCTAGCGAGACTTTGTATTCCATTATTGTTGGGTGAGATTAAGTGTTATCCTCACAAAGTGAGAGAAACCAATGTTATAATCCTACTTTCATAGTGGAGACATTTTCTGGACTAGGTTATGTGAGTTTTACTTTTCAAGTTGAGAAAGTTTTGCTCGGTGTCATTATTCTCTTTTGCTCTATTTTCTTTATGTGCGTATTGCTTCCACAAGTACCCATTTTGTATCTACATTAAAGAGGAAGAATTAGTTTTGATTTTTTTCCAACAGATAAATCATTCCTCCGAGATCAAAACATTTGATTGAAAAGGAGAACCGAAAACGAAGACGGACCAAAACAAAAGGGTGTGCTTCATATAGTAAAAAAGATTTCCAAATAATCTTGTTAAGGTTAGTTTGTAGTTACACTTTCATAAACGAAAAAGTCTTATCCTCCAATATATTTATATCCATTATAGTACATCACCCACCACCTGAGATTCACATCCCTTGTTTTGGTTATGGAGGTTAAAAATTTCACACCCAATTTGTGTACATTGATAGAAAAAGAAAGGACAAAATAGATAACTAATGAAAGACGAGACGAGAAAATAACATAATATTAAAAAGATAAGAAACATAAAGTTGGCATAACTAATTAAGTGTGAAAAAACAAATGAAAACTGTTATAATAACATTCCATTCTTATTCAATTAGTAGTACTGAAATATTACTTTTTGTCTAGGTAGTCATAGGCATTTTAGACTTTTAGTTACTATAAATGTAAATGCCAAAAATATCATAACTAAATTCTAGATTTAAACACGCGGGTAATAAAGAGAGAAGAATAATGCTATGGACTGTCTTGTAAATTTTCTTATATTATTTTATTTTTTTTATTTTCCTTACACATTATTTATAAAAAAAAATTAAGTACTAGAGAATGAACACTCAATATTATTAAATGGGTTCGGTACACACATTTAGCATATATTAGTACAATTTCATACTCTTAAACTATGACCACTAACTTAAATTATTAGTTAATAATTCTTATAACCATTTATTATTATTTCTATCAGTAAGATCATGTATCTAAGGTTTATGCATATATATAGATATTATTGAAGATGGTTTAAGAGGTTTTATTAAAAAAAAGTTAAGAAAATAATTTTACATTCTTTTGGAAGTCTACCAAAAACATTTACTCTAATGGTTATAAAATTAAATTTTACGAAAAAAAAAAGTATTGTGATGAAGTCACATTTTCAATCTTACGATTTCTTTTGTATCAAGTTTATTGTATCCATGTTTATTTTACTGAGAGGCAATTTAAATCATGTTGGGATTTATTTGAACTAAAAAGTTTTTCGTGTATCTACCGGAAATTTCAAATTTAAATAAACATTTGATGAAAATGGCATATTTTGTTAATGATCAATATTAAATTGCAATAAAGACTAAACTAAAAACACAAGACATTTTAAATTTAAGAGGAAATTATAAAAAATACTAAAATCAAGACACATCATCTATAAAAATTCAAATTAATCAAGATTTGAACATTATTAATATTTTTAAAATTTAAATATATTTAAGTCTTTATAAATATCATCCTGTCTGATTTTAATTAGTGAAAATCATAATAACTTTATATTAATGATACTGCTTGATGATTTCGATTATTGCGAAAATTTTATCACTTTATTGATGATATATTTTTAATATTTTTCGGTCTTTATCTTTAATTTTGGATAATTTAGTTTTGACATATCCCAACAAAATGAAGAGTGTTACGAATATGAAACTCAGACACTTCTCTTAAATGACGTGTCGGTGTCGGATAGTCATATCAGACACTGACACTCGTATGAATACGTATCCGTGAAATTTTCAATTTAGAAACTATTTGTTGGGTTTTTGACAATTCTAGTACGGTTCTAACACAATTTAAAAAAAAATACATTAATTTTCTAAAAACTCAAACTTATATTGTATAAATTTTTATTATGATTATAAAAATAAGAAACAAATCCTTCTTCTCCAAAAAATAATCTGGAACATACTTGTGCACATAAATCTTTATTGTTAATTTATATAATTCATAATTATATAATATATAGATCCGTCCTCGTGTCCTACATTTTAGATATTATACGTATCTTCGTGTTCGTGATCAGTGTCCGTGTCAGTGTCTGTGCTACATAGGTTACTGATAATAATTAACATAATAAAAATATTTTAAATTAAAATAACCATATTATTTTTAAATGTGTAATTCAATTAAGTAACGTATTTATTCTATATCATATAAACAATATGTATTTTTTTTATAAGTTTTAATATATTACAAACAATATTTTTGTTATTTTTAATATCATTCTTTCCTTTTGAATTCATTGAATTGTTTTTAACGTTATACTTTTGAAAATGTGTATATATGTATATAATAGAATTTGAGACTTATACCTTACTTTTTAATATGTTATTTTACAATATTAATATCAACTCCTTTTTATTTACATTATTCATATTATATATTTTAGACACTTTTTTTTAGTTCCAACCAAACAAAACAAATTATTTTTTTCACTATTTTCTTTTACTTTTTGGTATATCTAGGAAGTTAAAAAATTCCATTTTTGAATTTGTTTTGTTCTTTATTTAATTTTTTTGCTAAACTAAAAATAAGTTGAGAATTGAGTGATTGAAGTTATAGTATAGGAATTAGTGTTGAAATGTTGAGAAATGTGTATTATTAAATTTAATGGGAGTGTAGTTGAAGAGGAGAACTTAAATGCGGCAACAAGTCTCCAAAAAGAATCACATGGCTTATGGTAATGGATGGGAAAATGAATTATAAAACAAAAGAGGTGAGCTGTGAATGGAGATGATGCCCCCACCTCACTATTTGTTGGAGTCACCTCTGTCTCTCATCAATGTATGTATGTATGCCATTCCAAAACAACACCACCCTCTCTTCCATTCTGTCAATGGTCCCCACTCACCACCCCTTCCATTAAATCACATACTTCTTTTCCTTTTTTTTTTAATCTGAATTAAACATATTTTTTTTTCATTATTTAACCATGATTTCTTTTTCATTACGTTGAGTGTAATAAGTTTAATCATTGTATTTTTTTTATAATTTTTTATTTATTTAAAGAGATTTTGTATTTGTATTTGTAATTGATGTATAATAAGACAGAAATAAAAACTTAATAATTATGATGTAAATGTAGGATGTAATTGACGATCCAAAAACATTAAATAACTGTTTGAACAAACTTTGCTCTCACATGTGAATTATGTATTATGAAAATAGACAAGAGTTTGAGGTGTGGACAAGACCAAACTCGTCTAACTAAGAGCTTCTGTTCATCCACACCTCCTCCAATTTGAATTCAAATCTAAGCCTTTTTTGTTTAAAAGCATTTAGTTTGGGGGTTGTTATGGCATTTCACCAGAATTTATTTTAACTTATGTTGTGAATTTGGACGGTAGTGTACACGTATCGTGTTGGTAAGTGTTATTTCTTTTAGCGTGTAAGGCTTTGACGGCGTCGCTCTGGGCGCCTCCAAAGTGGACATATAAACGCCACGTGCCTCGCATGTGCGTGCGATCTTAAATCTTCCTTCAAATATTTATTTAATCCAAAGCACAAGGATTTGATTTGGTGTAATGATCTAGTCTAATCAGAGACACGTGCGCATTCGTCGCACGTGCCAGAGATAAGGTGCTTTCGGGCTCAGCGCGAGACCACCAAACGTACCCTTGGGACTTCGGGTCACGTGTCGGCGCACGTGGGGTGCTTCTCGCTTCATTCTTTTCTTCTTCTTTTTTTTTCTTGCAAAAAGCTGAAATGCTTTTTTAATTTATATATATATATATATATATATATGTTTGCAAATTTATATAGTAAACAAAAAATAGAACATGGACGAAGTTTATTATTTTCCAACTTTAGGGTTAAATTATTAAGGATAATCATTCTGATCACTTATTATTTTCCCAAATTATTGAATTTAATATATTGTGCTTAATTTATAAAAAAGGACGCACTATTCAGCAGCACTGACTCAGTTTAATATTTACACTATCTGCTGTCATTTTTAAAATATACATAAAGGAAGTATATCACGTGAGGAGAAAAGTATATTAAGAAAAATAAAATAATAATCCTTAGTTTAGATTAAAATGAGAGTACCTATTTATATATATTTTATTTTCACTGCATTCGTTCCATTATTTACAATAAACGGATAAGAACGTTGCCTTAGCATGAAATTGCGTTTGGGAATATTGCAATTTCCACAATGCAAAATGTGTCAATAACACTTATCATTCTTAAGAGGACGCGTCTTATAGTTCTAACATCATATTAAGAAAATAAGATTAAAATTTAACTCAACCATATAAATTAACTTAAAATATATTATAATTTAATTATATTTTTAATGAACAGAGATCTCAAATAATACCAATTAACATGAACAGAGGACAATTAGATGAGACCAAGTTTAAAATAAATAAAAAAAAGGAATTGTTAGGTGGTGGGAGAGAAAACCGAGGAGCAAGTGCACTTTAAATAAAAAATAAATAAATTGAATCTCTACCCTTCATTAAGGTTATAACTTTATTCTTTCATCTTTCTAATAAACTTTCCTCCCATCTAATATTATTTATATATATATATATATATATATATATATTTATATAAACTAAAGCAGAAGACAATTTAAATTCTTATGCTGATAAAAAAAAATCTTAAAAATATTCAACGTAATCAAATTAGATCCATTTAAATGTTTATATAAACAATGTTACTTAAAAAAAATTATATCCTATATAAGCGTGGCAATACCGTCTCTGCCATTAGTAAGAGAAAATTAAATTGTTCCATCATTCCAAAATAGACCAGAAATATTTGTCAGCCTTACTACAAAAATGGGTTAGTAAAATGTCGAGTCCGAAAAGAGTTTTTTTTTTTTTTAAATTATTATTTTATAAAATTAATTTAAATATAAAAATTAACTGAAAATATAAATATTAATAACTAAGTTTAAATTTTATGTTATTATTTTTTTAGAAGTAAAAGAATTAAATCTATAAAATAAAATAACAATAATAATATACATATATTTTAATTTTAAATCAAAAAACTATTTTAAAAAATACATAATAAATTTTTATGCTTGAATTTTTAATAAATTTTTATTTTTTTAAAGAAAGTCAAAGTAGTGGATGAAGAGGGTCATAAGAGACTTCAACTTGTGACTTTTCAACGGATTGATGTATTGGGTCACGACTCTATTACCTTTGTCATTCCTAATTTTATATAAAAAGAGTTGATAAATATAATATTTAAAATATAATTTATAAAATTAAGTTAAAAAATCATTCTAACAACTTGGTAAAATTTACAAAATTAAATATAAAACTCATTCTAACAACTTAATATTTTGAGAGTATTTTTATTTTTAGTAGTTATATATATATATATATATATATATATATATATATATATATAATTGTAACAAAAGTTTGTACATGAAGTCTTTATTAATTACAATAATCTAGTGGTTATGTGTAATGTATGACTTAATTAATAACACTAACATTTGAGTACTAAACTAAAAGAGGATAGACAAGTAAGAACTTGAAAGAGACCAAAAATATTTATAGCAAGAAAGAATTTATTTTCACTGTAATTGTATTTTTTTTTTCTTTTAGAAATAATCATAAATAATGTATGTTTTTATATAATCTAATATTGTTGGAGATTCCAAGTAAAGATATAATGATTTTTCATAGTATATAAATATATGCAAATTTTGTTTTATAAATCTGTTTTATAACATATAGTTAGACTTAAAATGACTTTTCATAGTATATAAATATATGCAAATTTTATCTTATAAGTCTTTTTTATAACATATAGTTAGACTTAAAATTAACTTTTTAATAAATATTATTAAAGAGTATTTTTTTCATGTTTAGATTAATATATATATACAAGTAAGATATTTCATATAAACAAGTGTTACAATTTAGAAATTTTAAATGTTATTTTGACTTCAAAATACTTTGAATTGTGTTATGGTTGTGAGAAATAAAATTAAAATATTTTTCTTTTTTTCAAGAAATAACTAGAGTGTTAAAATTCATTTTTTTTAGTTCAGATCATGACTTATTTAGGTACATTCAAATAGATATACATCTCAATATTTCGATCATGATCTTAACACATACATACTCCAAATTGGATAGAGATTACGGGAGACAAAAAATAAAGATAATTTAATCCGTTGTTCGTAAATACCTTTAGTGTTATAATTTGATGTATGTAACTCTAGTTATGATCAGATAAGACAAGTTAATATAAAACATGAGTACACTAAGTCATTCTTGACTATCTGAGTACATATTGACAAGAGAGAATGAAGGATTTCACATGAGAACTATTACCAAAACATAATATAAAAAATTCCAAAATTTAGTGATAGTTCCAAATCCTGATATCTACATAGAATGAGAGAGAAAAGTAGATTAAATTTTTTCTTCTTATGGACTTAGTAAAATCAATATGATTAAACTCGCAAATTTGTAGTATAAGGATGATTAAACTTACAACTTTAGAGTTTGAGGATTATGCTTTAATTTGGTGGAACCAAGTGACTAATGAAAGAGAAAGAGGTAAGAGAAAGGAAATAGTCACTTGGAGGGCCTTAAATCAAATGTGACATTGAAGAATGTTTAGATCCTACCATTAGGAAATTTTTTAGTTGTTTAGTTTGATGATATCCCTGTATATACCATGACTATGAATGACCATGCACAACATATTAGATGTGTGTTTAAGACTCTTGGAAAATAAACCTTGCATTTGAATAAAGATAAATGCATATTTGGCATGAATAATGTTAACTTCCAAGAATTTGGTGTAAGCTCTAAAGGAGTTCAAGTTGATGTAGAAAATGTCAAAGGTATAAAATAATGACCAACTTGAATTAATGCAAGTGAAATAAGATATTTTTATGGATTAGTTAACTTTTATAGAAAATTTGGTAATGACTTTAGTACCATTGCAGTTCTCATTAAGATTATAAAGAAAAACATATATTTTCAATGAAAAAGGTACAAAAGGATGATTTTTTAAAAATTTAAAATTTTAGGAATTGGAGCAATTTTAATACAAAAAGGGCACAATATAATTTACTTTAAGGAAAGTCACATCAATTACTCCACTTATGGTAAAGACTTGTATTGTATGTCTTAATTATGTCTTTACGAAATTGGCAATATTATCTTTTTCAAAAAGAATTTATGAATCATTATTGATTATAAGCTTTTAAAACATTTGAAAGGTTAAGACAAAATAAAAGGCATGCTATGTGAGTATAATAGATAGAACAAAAATGGCAGATGCTTTGTCTAATAGGCATACATTAGTTGCTACTTTGGAAACTAAACTCTTAGGATTTGATCACATAAAATAACTGTATTCTAAAGGATTATGAATTTACTTTGACTTTTCAAGAGTGCATCCTAGAAAGGACTTTTCATACAAGATGATTTCCTTTTTATAGATAAATGTCTTTATGTTCTTCAAGGACCCTTTAAGAGAACTTTTTGGATAGGAAGCTCATGAAGGTAGTCTAATGGGGCATTTGGAATTGCAAAGATTTCAAAAATTTAAAAAAAACATTTTTATTCCCCACATTTGCAAAGACATGTATCAAAATTTTGTGAACAATGCGATATTTATAAAAGGGTTACGTCTAAAGTTTTTCCTTAGTTTATATACTTTTTTTACCAATTTCAAACATTACTTAGGATAATATTTCAATGAATTTTTTACTTGGATATCCAAGGTCAATCAATGGACTTTATTTTATCTTCATGGTTGAGAGGTTTTTGAAATGACTCACTTTATACCTTGTCACAAAATAGATGATTTTTTTTTTATTGCCAACCTATTCTTCAAGGAAGTGGCAAGATTACACGGGTTTCTTAGAGGTTTTATAGTTGATAGAGATACTAAGTTTTTAAGTCACTTTTAGATAACCCTTTATGGAAAATTGGGTACTAAATTTACTTTTTTATAAACTGCTTGTCATTTCCAAAGTGATGATTAAAGTAAAGTGGTTAATAAAATTTTATCTTAACTACTTTGTTGTATGATTTCTTAAAATCTCAAAGAGTGGGAGGATTTAATCCTTATGTTGAATTTGCTTATAATAGAATGGTTCATTTCACAACTTCTCACTCACCTTTTGCAATTAACCCCTCTTGATTTCTTACCTCTTCATAATTATAAAGTCATGATGCATAGTGATGGGTTGCAATGGCCAAATCAATAAAAACATATACACATCAAGATTAAATTAGAGATTGAGAAGAAGATAGCTAGATATGCAACAATTACTGATAAAATGAGAAAAAAATGTTATCTTTCAACCTAGAGATTGAGTTTGGTTTTACTTAAGAAATGATAAATTTCCTAATAATAGGAAAATAAAACTTTCAAGATCATGTGCTAAGTTATAAATGCTTGCACATCTTACTTTCAAGTGCATGAGAATGTTATATCTATTTCACATGCATCTCCATCTTTCAAGGAACTTCTCATGTGCTTAACCCATATTAAGAAAGTTAACTTTGTGTTAATTATAGGATTAATGATACATTAAGTGTAATAATCATCATTAGGTTTATGCTCACACTAAATAAATAATTACTTTTATGTTCATTTAAGATTTATTAGTTTTGTATTCATATTGCTTTTGCCAATTTCTTTAAGCCTTAATTGAAAATCTTTTCAATAAATAAGGTCAAGTTTCTCTAGTAAATTTACACTTGAATATTGAATACAAACAAGCTTTTGTAAGAGTAATTGAGTGTCTTAAAAAGTATGAAACTCTTGTCTTTGATTCTTAACTTGAATAGCTTCTTTAAGTGGCAAAGTTCCCTTATACTTATCCTTTGAATTCATTCTAAAGGTGGTTTGTTCTAATTCCTTTTCTTATCTCAATCCATTTTCTACTTTGAATTGATAGATCCTTTCACATTCCAATGAACATATCAATTTTCACATAAAAGCTCAACAAAATATGGTGAAAGAATGAAGGATTAAAAAATAAAAGGAAGTTTCAGGGAATAGATCAAAAGGATTTTAAGGAGAAGTTTATATGTCACGTCTGCAAGAATCTAAAGAATTTTAGGTTTGAATGTGTACACAAAATAATAAGAAAAAAATTTCTTCAAAAAGAAAATCTTAATATATGAGAAGATCTGGACTCTTCTAATTCTAAAGAAGAAAAAGAGGAAGAAACTCAAATTGTCTTGTCTTACAGTTAGCACGTCGTTTAACCCACTCTACAAGAAAATCATTAAATAGAAACTATTTTTAGAGACAAAAGTTAATTAGTTACTTTATTAACTAAATTAGATACTATTTTAGAGACTAAAAAACTTATTGGTATCTAAAGTAGTTTTTATTATTAAGAAATAGTTTCTACATTGATACCTAATTAGCTACCAACTTTAAAATCTAAAGTAGTTGGTAGCTAAAACTTTGGTAGCTAATTAAATACCAATATATAAACTATTTATTAATAATAAAAATTATTTTAGATACCAATAATTTTTTTAATCTCTAAAATAATATCTAATTTAGTTAATATAGTAACTAATTATTTTTTATTTGTAAAATTAATTTCTATTTATTGATTTTCTTATAATGTCCTCATTTGATGATTATGAGTAAGAGATAGATTTCAATGATATACATTTTACTACCCAAGCATATGATAAACTTCTTACTACTAAATCTAGACTTTCAAAAGCTTACAAAATTGTTAAAAAGAATTTAAAAATCATAACAACAAATTTTGAGTATCTTAAAATTAAGTTCGGGTCATCATTCATACTTGTGAAAGAAAACAACGAACTCAAGCACAAGACTATCTAAATTTTACACATTATTTGTTCATAGAGTGTTTGCGTGTAGTCTTTTGCATGAAGTGTGTATAATTGTGTTTGTTCATAATTATGTTAGTTCTTGCATGCAGGTGAGCTTGTCCTTGTAAATGGATTTTTAACATATTATTGGAGGTACCGTGAGCTTTTTGCAAGTTCTGAAGTTCTTTATCCTCTATGTATTTTTGTGTTAAAACCATTACATTATTTCTATGATTTATAGTAGTATGTTCAAATGTTATTATTAAGTGGTATGACACTTCATACTATGTTGTCATTAATTTCTTAAAAGATTGGATAACAATCTTGTGCACTTTTTTTAAACAATAGTTTATTTTATGATTTTATTCTAACAATATATTTATTTCATTATTAATACTACGAAACCTAATTATATTTACTATATCTAAACTTTACAAAATTATATTGTCTAGTTGAACAATTTTCTTTATTAATGACAAATGTAAGCTTTATAACAATATAACAAAAATCAAAACAAAACAAAAAATGGCATAAATTATCAAAATGATATAAAAGTTTTTATTTATTGCTATTATATTCTTTATATTATGTATTTTATTATTCATTTTAATTGTATTCTAAAACATTTTTAACCAAATTTAAAATAAAGTAAAGTGTCATACTTTTTAAGCATGCATCATACTTTTATTATCTTAATTAATATAATGATTACAAAATATTGAAGTTAAATTTCAAAATAATAAAATAAATATTATAAAAAATATAATGGTTAAAATAAGTAATGTAATTTGAAAAAAACAAAAATACTATTTATTACCATGATTATGAATATTTTATGTTTGGGGTGCAATTTCGGTTGGAGTTGTGAGTGGTATTTGGAATCATAGGAACTGCATGTCCTTCGATAGGGGGTGGTAGATGCGCTCGAAGTATTCGCTTTAGTACAGGTAAAAGTTTGGTCGTGGATTTACGCAAAGTCCCATTGTGCTTCCTTCGGGTACTCTAATTGGATTTTGAACCCAGTGGAGTGTATGAGGATGGTAATTTAATGTTTTCCTGTGGTTAGTTTGGTTGTTCCTCAAATAATCAGGTAGGTGTTTCGTGGTAGGAGTATGTTAAGGTGTTTTACTCTTTATGTATAAGGGTTGAACCACCCCTGTGGTTCCCATTTATTTATTATTTATTGCCGATAAAAAAATGAATATTTTATGTAATAAAAAGTACAAATAAAAAATATCTTATATAAAAATTAATAAAATTGTATTTTTGAGTGTAATAAAAGTTAATAAAATTAAACACACCTTATGTATAAATTATTAAAATAAAAGTTAATAAATAATGTAAGTATAAAATAAAATAAGATCAAATAACTTTGTCAGAAATTAATTGAGAATTTTCGCTAAAGATAATCATAAGTGCTGGAAACAATTAATACTATGAAAAACAAGGTTTTATATATTTGAATCTTAATGTTTTTTAAAATTTCTTTCGTACAACAAGGAAATTAAAATGTTTTTTAGAATGAATCTCATATGATACAATATTAACAATAAAATAAACAGAGCAGTATGAGGTATCTTTACTAACATAATAATTGCATTTATGCTTTTTCTAAAGCTTTTTGCAATTTTAAATGCTAAGTGCGTATCGTAAGGAATTAAAAATATAATATAAGCAAAGTGGTTTCTGTATGATTTTATGTCATTGAACTATTTTTTACGTAGAATGATTATTATTTACTTTTTTGTGAGAAGAATGATTATTATAATTTTTTTGACGAATGATTACTATTCATTTAATTATTGAGTATAGTGAAGTAATACTATATAACACATAAGTATAATACTATATAATTCGTATGTATTTTAAGAGTTTTAGGCTATGAATGTTAAATTCAAGTTAGGTTTAAATATATAAATTATAAATTCAATTATTTTATTTTTTTATTTATAAAACGTTTAAATATTTTAAGTTTTCTTTTAAATTTTCTAAGCAAATCACATATTTGTTTTTTCAATTATAGAAAATTAATTTTAGATACCAAAATAATTAGTTATTATTTAACTAAATTAAAAACCAGTTTATAAACTAAAAAAATTATTGGTATCTAAAGTAATTTCTATTATTAATAAAAATTTATAAAATAGTTTCTAAATTGGTATCTAACCATTGATTAACAATGTTTTAGCTAATAACTACTTTGTATTCTAAATTAGTCTCTATTAATCTTTTTATTAGTCTTTTAAAGACTAATTTAGAATCTAAATATTAGTAGTTAAAATCTTGTTCGCTAATTTAGATACCAATTTAGAAATCATTTTATAACTTTTTTATTAATAATAGAAGGCACTTTAGATATCAAGAATTTATTAATCTCTAAAATAATATATAATTTAGTTAATATAGTGACTAATTATTTTTTGTCTCTAAATTTGATTGTTATTTAATAATTTGCTTGTAGTGTAGATCTTACATTATAAAAAGTGTGAAATAATAGGAAAAAAATTGTTTATTAAAATTTTTACTAAATTAAGTTTTTTTTTCTGCTCTCAAACCCCTCCCTCTTATCTTTTGATTTGGTTATTACAAGTCTAGTTTATTGCTTACATGTGAAATTTGACTACTAAATATCAATTTTAGTTAGTCAAATTTTGACTATAGTAAATATCAATTTTAGTTACTTTAGTCAACCTCTGAAACTGCACAACACCAAGTCACACAGAATTTAAGTGATCAAGAAAGAAAGAAATAGAATACACTTGGGTACAATCAAAGATTAAAGTATAGAGAATACATAGAATCTTATTACACACTTGAAAATGATCCAAAGCACTTTGAAATCTTGAAAAACTATTTTTGATTAAACTCTCTTGCTTAGTTAATGACCAGGAGCGTAAAACAACTTATTTAAACTCCATTCAGATGGTCAAAACATTTAATTCAAGAACCAAAAGCACTTTGAATCATTTAAAATAGATTGAAACAACTTAATAGAATTCTATTAAGGTTTTCAGAAAATCAATCGATTGAAACCACGAATCAACCGGTTGAAATGGCTTGACAACAAATTCAAACAAAGTCAAGCTTTTCAAATCCTTTTCAAAATCCACTAAGTGTAAAACAACTAGCTGAATCGACATTTCAACAGGTTGAATTTTCACTTTCTTTAGAAAATATATCTTTTTCAAAAGGATTAAGATTCATTTGACCTTGGATCATCACAAGGAGTGAATTAACAAATTCAACTACTTCTAGACACACACACAACCATCAGTAAGGATCTTCATGCATTCCACTTGGATTTGGAGACTTCAAAACACTTTGTTCAACAACACTTGCGTCTTACATGATTTATTTGTTAAACTGAAATTACCTTATTGATGAAGCATGACCATGTTTTACACTTTGTTATTTTTAGCAATTAATCAAAAATATTCCCTAACAAATATTTTTGTATGCCTTGTAAAAATAATCTCTTTCTTTAACACATTAAATAACAAATTGATAATATGTAATTTAAAAGAGTTAAAAGATGATGAATATTTGTGCTATGATTTTTTATACTGGTTCGTTTATAAATAAGATTGTGTCCAGTTCTTAACGAACTTGAACAAGTTTCAATAAGCTGAATTCTTCTACCAAGTAGAAATTAAGTATTCTTTGGACCAATAGTCATTATTGGCTAGTACATGTTTACAAAGAAAGTGATCAAAAGATCACCAAGATGCTAACTAAAAGAGGATTTACGTCCTTAGACAATAGGTTAGGACACAATATTTTTGTGAGTGTTTTCTCTTAAAGAATATTGTATGTGTCATCAATATTTCTTCTTCAAGATGTCCTCAATATATAAAGTTATTGATAAAAATAGCCATTGAAAGTACTTTTAAGTTGTTGTGTAGTTTTGAAGTATTCTTTATTTTTCATGTTATATTTGTCCTTGTAAATGACTAGAGTTGCAATAATTGCTCTTCATGCAAGATTTAATGCTTCTTCAATATATATATCTAATTTACATCATGACTTATTTGACCTAGGTTAAATAATTTTTATTTCTTTTCGAGTAAAAAGCAAGATTGTACATGACGTATGGTCTAGCAAAGGTGATAAACAAACTTTTTCGGATCATGCTTGACAACTTTGATGTTGAAACCTAGACGATATAAGATCTCACTAGTGCAGAAAGGCAAAACGAGTGCGACTATTTTACATTTATAAGGGCGGCTATATAGCCGCACTTGATCAGCATGCAGTCTTAAATCGAAGATTTACAAGTGCAGCTATTTAGCCGCATTCGTAAATGCGATTTATAAATGCGGCTATGGTAAATAGCCGCATTCTTATTTAAAAATAAATAAATTAAAACCCTAAACCCTAAGGCAGCAATAATGGTGGCAGCATCAACAACGGAGCAAATACGACATAGCAAAAACCCAAACAGCAGGCAATGAAGCAGTGGTGACCTTCGTCAATACAAGAAAATAAATAGATAAGAGAAACGAAAAAATATATATAAACCAATGGTGAAGAAGAAAGAGAACTCGAAATGAACTTACAATGACACAAAAAAGACAATGAAGGCTCGTATAAAACGAGAGGAAGCACGAGAGCAGAAACAAAAGAGAAAATGAAGCGTCAGAGAACCCTTCGCCAATGCAAGAAAACAAACAAATAAGTGAAACAAAATTTTTTTATAAACCATTGGTGAAGAAGAAAGAGAGCGAATCGAAACGAACTTACAATGGTACGAGAACACAATGAAACTCGCAGAAGAAGAGAGGAACACCAGAGCAGAAACAAAGAGAAAACGCAAAGCCAAAAAGAAAGAAAGTATGAAAGCGTAAGTGGCGCGATTCAAAATTAGAGTAAAAAAGATTTAAGAATGCGACTATTTAAATAGCTGCATTTGTAAATCATGCGCTTTGATTTAAGAATGCGACTATTTAAATAGTCGCATTCCTAAATCATGCGTTTTGATTTAAGAATGCGGCTATTACAAATAGCCGCATTTGTAAATAAAATTAATTTAAAAAATTCCACCGCGTTTTGAATGACAGCGGCTAACCCTAAAACTGCATTAAATAAATAGTCGTTGTTTATACATTTTGTGCTAGTGCCTTATAGACGTTTTACACCCTTCTAGATGGTCTGATGATATGAATACCTTTGTGTGAAAGTTTTGATGATAACAAGGACACTCAAAGTGTTATATTTGTGTTTTATGTTATTTACAAACATGTGAATGTTCTAACAACTGTTTTATGTAGAATGCAATGCTTAAAATAAATGGTAAAGCATCTATAGTCTCTGGATTGTATTAGACAACCTAATATACTCTGTGTGATTTTATAAAAAGGAAATACTCTTTTAATCAATTTGAAATGAAGTGTTCAAATGATTTTCTAATAATATACACGACCAAAACATTTTTAATTTTGTTGACCTTGAAGATCAATGTCACTACTTTATTTGATGTTTCCAAATTCTACATTGAAAGATTGGAAGACACAGTGTGTGTGGGTCTACATAGATTTTGATGTATTTTTGTTTATTTCTTTACAAAGCATTATGATCTAAGTCCACACCAAGAACTGTTAGTTTTTCTAAATCTGTTGAGTTTTTTAATTGGTTGATTAAGATGTTAATCTGTTAAAATTACTTCTACTAGAGTCTTTTAGACTACATTATGTATTTTTAACTGATTGACTTATTGTATCAACATGTTAAAATTACTTAAGCTTTTTTACTGTTTTGAAAAGGTTTGCTTTTAAAACTATCATTTTCTGTTTAGTAAAATCAATAAATTATTTCGAAAAGTCAATCTATTTAAAAATTGTTGATTTCTAGTGTTAAGTGAAACCAGCTTCTTATTTCGAGAAAATAACTTGCTGAATTTTATTTGATTTTCTATTTTCATAGAAGAGTTGTTTTGAATGATTAAAACCGTTTTTGTTTTTCATAAAAAACTTATAAAAAGAGTTTATTTGTATATTACAAGTAACGAATTAAAAAATAAAAAAGATAGAACACTTGTGTTTTGAAATCTTGGAGAAATTCTTTGTGATTCTTGGATCATTGTTGTATTGAAAAGAATGTGCATTTGAAGTTTTAAAGTGTTGGTGTTATCTACTATTAAGTGTTTACCATCTTTTTTCTGCATTTTCTATATGGTTGTTTTGTGCGTATTTAAAAAAGGTTTTAGTAGGATTCAAGAACTAGTCATTTGATTGTATAATTTTGTTACTTTGTGTGTTTGTTTAGTCAATTCTCACTTGGTTAGGCTGAGGATTGGATGTAGCTCTTGTGGTAAGAGTGAACCAGTATAAAAGATCTTTGTGATGTTCTCTATCCCTCTCTTTATTGCTTTAATTCTCAATGTATCAAATATTCACTATATTTCAATTGATTGAATAAATATAAAACTGGTTTATATCTTTTATGTTTTCTTGTTAATCACTTTTATAACTGGTTGAACAAAATAATCAATCCATTGATTTTATCAGAATTTTCAATCTAACTTCTAGTTTTGTGATAATCTTTTGAAAAACAGTTCACTCCTCTTTTGTTTTCGGCACACCAATCTAAAAAATACCAATAGCTAAATCATTTTCTTTTTGATTCATTTCAAAGGATGTTAACGATAAATGACCTACATATTTTTTATAAGGAAATAAAATAACGTAATTGATTATGACTCATAGGGAGATTGAGAAGGATAACCCGAAAAGGTTTGTGTACTCATTGTAACCTAGAGAGACTTGTGTACTCGGGATAACCTGTAGAGGTTTGTGTACTCAGTGTAATCAAGATTCTTGATTAGGGAGACTTTAGGCAATGTACTTAAGGGAGATTGGATGTAGCCCGAGTTTTGGATGAAGTAATATAAAATTTGTTTGCTATTTTTTTTTCTCTACTCTTACTAGACGGTCTTGTTTGCTAACTAGACGATCTATTAGAAAGTTTGTTCGAAGGTTTATTATTTTTTCGCTGCGAATAGAGTCTTAAGGCTATATTAAATCCCCTTTTCTAGAGTCAATTGTCCCTACATTTGATATATTCTTTAAAAGATTTTTGATGTGGATGCTTCTTGCGATATCCTCTTGTTGGCAAGATAAAAGAACATTATCTACAAAAACATAATATAAGAATTTATAAGTTGAGTTATACTATGTAATGTCAAAGACTACATATCTTATCATTTGTCTAAGCACAAGCTTATCAAACAAAGATATGTTGCAAGTTTCTTTGTGCCTGTGATTAATAGATGAAGTAATCGATACTTTAAAAGCAATTCACTTTATATTTCATACTTTGTTGTAAAATACTTAGTCAAAATCACTTAAGGGCAATGTTAATTTTGTTGAAATTTTATCTAACAACTAGGAATGTGTATATGATCTCTAAGATCTTTGTGGAGACTTGGGATTCCTTAGGTGTGTAACATTTAGAGTACTTTTTAAGGTTTTTTTTTTAGGAAAAATGGCTTAACCCTTTTAATTCCAGTTTCAAAATATTTTCTCTATAGGAAATTATCTCAACTGATTTTATTTCACTTTGGCAAAATTATGCAAAAATTGAATTAAAATTTTCTTGCATAATTTACTCAGGAGTTTCAAATTCACTCAATCATTTCCAATTCACTTTGTCATTTTCACTTTATTTAGTGAAATTCAATGTTGTAACTAAAAATGGGAATTAATTCGTTGGATTCACCTCTGTGTGACAAGCATAAATGACCTCAATAGATTTTGTTTCACTTGTGAAATAGAGCAAAACATAGGGTTTAGTGAGTTACTTGCTACACAAGAAATATATACTCAAAAGTTTCTTCTTCCTAATGGGTGATGACTTTTTACGGCAAGTGCACCGCATTTGTCAGAAGTAATAATTGTCCCTAAGGACGGATATCAATCCCACAAGGAACAGTGAATTACCGAGTACAATAATCGTTAAATATAGAACAAAACAATTAAAAGTGTATTGAAAGTGATTGTGTTGGCACTAATCAATAAGAAAACAAACAAAGAATTAGTTGCTTCAATTGGAAAAATAGGGATTAAGTTTCATCTATCCCACTCTCATGTATTTTGATTAGCATGTTAATATTGAGTTCTTTGATTGAAATTGATGCCCGTAGAAAATTCATTTATATCGATCCCTTGCATATAAAATCCTTAAGAATGTTTCCTAAATATCGATCCCTCGCATATTTAAAAAAACAACTTAGAATCACACTCAGACATTAATGGTAATTAACATTTCAAGTCTATCTCTAACACTTAAATATGTTAAGTATTGTTGTTTATGTTCGAACCCTAAAAATACCTCCCGGTCAGATTTAAGATTCTCAATTTGTCACGGAAAGTTAAAAGTAAAACAACTATATCAATAATCAATCAAGAACTGAATATTAATATATAAGATATCACCTCAATACATAAGAGTTTAAGCAGATTACGCCCAATCCCAAATGGTAGAATTAGCCACGCATACTTCTAGCACCTTTCATTCTCCCAATTGGGTTACAATTCACTTTATGGTGTTTTCCTTTCAATCTGGCACACTATGGTTGAGCCTCTAGCCCTCTATTTATCCTAGTTTTCTAGGGTTATGTTGCTTCCTGTGTCGCACTAATGGGCTAAATGATAAAACATAAAAAATGCTCAATCTTTCTTTACATCTTTTTCCATTATGTGATCTTCCAACTTTCTCTTTTTAGCTCAAATTATTCTTCTTTACTCCAAATCTTCAATCCTCCATAGAAATCTGCAATTAACACCAAATTTGAGAATAAAATGCTCTTATTCAAATAAAGATCATAAAAAATATAAAAAGTTATAAATTTATAAATTAGGAATTATTTTATATGTAAATTAGCAATAAAACTTCATAAGTGTCTATATTTTAATATGAAATATTACTGAAATTAGGCACTTATCAATGGGATGTGAGACCTAACCCTTAAAATCATTGTTCTAAAATAGATGTATTTGTTGAATTTTTTCATAGGAGTTGTTTAAAACACTACTTTGCTTATATTGAAATATAACTTCTAAAATATTAAGAGGCCTAAGATATTTTGTTTTATAAATTAATTAAGGAAGAGATTGTATATATTTATTAAAGTTGATATCACTTAAAGTATTCAAGTCATTGTAACTAAATGATCTTAAGAGGATGTGAATGTCCAATAGATTTAAATCTTCCGAAAAGCATAGATATTAAGGATTTATGACACAAATGAGAGAAATACCTCTCAAATGGTTAAACTCAATATTAGGTCAACAATATAATGAAAGAAAACTTAAAGAAATTTTAGTGACAAGTACACCTTATTGTTTTGTGAATTAAATTATACTATTTTTTCTGTGTTCAAATACGATTTACAATTTAATCTTTTACTTAATAGATTTTGAAATATAATATGATATTGCAATTTGCTTTTACTTTGCTTTCTTTTAACAATTACTATATCTATACATTCCAGAAAAAAAGTGTTTCAGTTTTGAATGTAACTCCTTAAGTTGTTTAGTTTTATTTTTCATTTTTCATTTTTACAGTTTTTAAAAAAAATTGATGTACATAACAACTTAGTTGTGTTAGGGATTTTAGTTTGTAATATATTACCTTAATTATGTTAACTCATTTAACTCATGGACATCTATGTATAAACATTACATTGCATGTTTTATGTAAATATGTAGTTTATCTTAAATTTCGTTATCCATAAGGGAAGGATAAATATTGATATATGAAGCAAAATTAGATAGAAAAAATATTAAATTTATTAATGATTGTTAAGTTAACTTATTTATTAGATATAAAAGATATTAATTTATTTATGATTGTTAAAGTAACTTACTTTATTTTATAGTTTTTTTATTGATTAGTATAATCGTACATGGTACGAAAACATGAGGTTGCTGAAAAAATTTATCATTAGTTTAAAAGGTTCAGGATCATATATTTCTTTTATTGAAAAGCTCTTTTAACATGTATATAATTTTTATTTTCTTTTCTGTAAATATTATAGTTTTGAAAATATTATCTTGTTGTTGAATGTGTATATATATATATATATATTATGTAATATCTCAATATATTTTCCTTATTCAGTAAAAAAATACTATTGTTTATTTATTTTATAATGAATGTGTTATAATTATCACGCGGAATCAAAGATATATAACCCTTGTTCGAAAATATATTCTAAAAGTTTTTTTTTTATTATCTTTATCATAAATGTATTGTTGAGATACGTTTTTATTATATGTTCACAATTAGTTGATAAGTATAAGTCAGACTATTATACAATATAAACAGTTTTATTAACTTCTACTTACATACTTATATTTAGAATGAGTAATTTTAAACTTGTTTGTAATTTAAGAAATTAGCAATTATAAATTGTTATTTATTTATTTAAAAAATATAACAATGATATAGTGATAATAATGAGAGACATTGATTAAAAGAAATATATCATTTTGTGTGTATTATTTATTTTAACCTTCTCTCTATTGTTTTTCATTAATAATCAATATTCAAATCTCATTTGTCAAATATT
The DNA here is from genome assembly GCF_000499845.2 of Phaseolus vulgaris. Lineage (NCBI taxonomy): Eukaryota > Viridiplantae > Streptophyta > Magnoliopsida > Fabales > Fabaceae > Phaseolus > Phaseolus vulgaris. The sequence goes on from NC_023757.2 coordinate 9,903,843, forward strand.
TTACCGGTGATGTGATCGAATATCCTATCAATGATATAGCCGAATATTTTACCAGTAACGTGGACGAATATTCCACAAATGATGTGGTCAAAACTATTTTTTTGGAAGTCAATGAGTAATATTCTGTACGACATAATTAACATAATAAAATATACAAAATTTTACTTTAATACTGATATTATTTTTTTGACTTATCCTAATCCATTTCTAGAATCGATGACCTATTATAATCCTATAAATATGCACTACATCAAAGACAAATGTACACATTAAACAATATTTATTACTTTTACACCGAGTTCTAACTTAAACATCGGGATACCTTTTAAAAATACTTCGTCCTCGTCATCAGAAATCGAATCCCGCACTAATGACTAGAAGTATTCAAAAGGACAAGAAAAATACTTATCCATAAAAAATAAAAAAAAATCATTAATGATTTTGTAGAGCTCTTTCATTGTTATGGAGTGAATAGAGATTATTCCTACAAGATCCAATGAAGATTTACACTGAGAAAAACATAGGCTTCTTGTTTGTATATAGTTCAATTGGCAAAGGAAATCAATGATTGTCTTTTATTTCTACAAAGGGAAGGGAATAAAACTCCATCTAGCAATGTAAGTGAGGTATGAGACACCACCTTGGGCTAGACACATGTCAAACATGGATTTGAACATATGTTTGGCTCTTCAATGTCAGGTTGACCAACTTGATAGACACTTGATTTAGAAGTAGCATATGTTCCCAGTACCTTACACATTTGCTCCAAATCATTTGTTGGTGGCTAAAGTGGCTAGAGATGCTACTACAACTTGGTTATTTGCTCTTACAGATAAAATAATTCCATTATCTTTTCTCACAAACCAAATATTATTGATGGAAAAGATTAAGATAAGGTTCAACTAACATGAAGATAGTGAGACAAACTCACATCTTTTAAGTGTTCATCTTAAACTATTCCAGTTTCTGTATTTTGACTTAAGATATTCTCCACATTAAAGGGTTGCCACTAAAATTGCAAGATTAACTAGCATGAGTTCCATTAATATTATATATGTTTAAAGTAAGATATTTCACTTGGATTTTTAAACTGTCTTCCTTCAAAATAGATAATTTGTTTATTGAGATATAAGGTATATGAATATGTTTTTTTTTTCCTATCAACCCAAGTGTTGAAGAGAGTGAATATGTGAAAGAAATCTGATACTCAAGTCAAATTACAAATTTACTATAATTATAATATACATTACAAACTTACAAAGCATTTATTATATTTATAAAGAGCTTGAGCTAGAAAAAAAATATCTCATATAGCAACAAAACATAATGTAGCCTAATATAAGGATACACCAATTAAAATCACCCTAGAATAAGGGTACACCAATAAATCTTTTGTCCCTATATAACAACAAAGACGTCAACCAATAAAATAACACAAGTGCAACAAAAGTAAAGTTTTGTTAATACTCTTTAAAGTGTAGTATTTGATCAAACATTTAAAAAATATATTTTTAAGATTTGGCTGATTTATTTACAGAAACCTCCAACTAAAACTTAGAACATGGCCACGTGCTGGGCCACTTTTAAATGGTATAGTAATTATGAACATAAAAAGGTGTAAGCATTTAAATAAACATAAAGTTCATGCACTATTTTTAAATAATAATATTAAAGTTTTATTAACAAATATTCTAGAAACATTAGTTAGAGATAAAAAAATATTTCACACCCCCATTAAATCTCTTTATTGTTGCGGATAAAAACCTCTTTATCATTTAAAAAAATGTTGAAAATTATGTTATTAATTCATTCCATTTTGTTTCTTTGATCTCTGTTTTAAAATACTTATTGATATATCTTGGTAATATTAATTTCAGTATATATAAATAATGAAGAACAAACTTCAAAACCAAGCATTCCACAGTCCCCAACCCACAAAAAAGATTCTTGGCGTGCACTAACCACTTATAATAATTCCAACCTCTCGCACTTTCTCCACTGCCATTCTCACACGTGTCAATCATACGTGTAAAGACGTGTGGTCATGTGAAGCATTATTGGGCGGTGAGAAAGGTTGCAATTTGTATTTCACAAACACAGCACGCTAAACAAGGAATATTATTCTAATTCTTTTCAAACAAAAGGACAACACATTAGCGTTTAGGTTATACACACACATTCATGTTATACTTTTTAGTTCATAACAAACATGAATAATTTATTTCAAAGATTTTATTTTTTCCTCAGAATTTCCTTGAGTTGTTTCAATGTCTTTAAATCAAGATAAAATCTCTGTTAAGAAGAAATATAAGGAAATAAATTATAATTTTTCTATGGGTAATTTAATTTTTTTTTTGTAGCAATGAGATTAAAGGGTTTTCTTGCAACTTGTGCATGTGTATGTTTAATGTATGGCTAGATTGCAGAATGAGGCACTAAGGGGGCACAGTGTGGTGCGAGTGATCTCTTTTATTTGACGAGAGTTCCCATGGGGAATACATGGAAAAACATGATACCTTTATTTGCATTTGAGATAAAGTTGTGTATGATTTGAGACAAATGAAAAGGCCCACAATAATCTGGCCTGTTGAGCATTGAGTAAGAACAAACAAAGTCTTCACTTTTGGAATCAAATTAAATTAAATAGATGGATAGAATATTAATATGTGGGTGCAAGCAATGCTAATGAGGGTGTCTTTATGGGACACCCAAAACGTTTTGTTTTGTTTTGTTTTTGTGGTGGAGATATACATGTTGTGGGAAATAATAAGGGAATGGTTGATCACAATTAAAAGAGAGGTTGGTTTTAATGGTGGTTGTGTTGATTCCTTTTTGGAGTAGAGGAGAACAATAATAAGTGGTGGACTTATAGGGCTAGCATGTGACAATGTAAGTTGTTTACAAGACATAAATTGCATATAGTAGCTTTGTTTTCTTATTTAGATAAGGAGTAGTCTCACTCATAAGAAAGTGTGTTAAAATAAAAAGCTTTAAAACTTGAGTTTTATTATAATTTAAGTATTTACCTAATTTTTTTAAATTATATGACAAATGCACTATTTTTAAAATGTTAAATTAATAAAAATGATAAATACGAATATCAAATTATAGGAGTGGTTATGGTGTTTCACAATGCTTCTATGGCCAAGGCTTTTGTAACTTTTGCTAATACAAATTAATTGTTGCTGCTCTTGACGTGAATTTTTGGAGATTCTCTATCTAGATACTTTATTTATTCTCCCATAGCTCTTTAATTGTTGTAAAAGAAACTTAGTTAGGAGGTTTAAGTTGGTAACATTGTACGGATTAAAATTGACGAGTTTAACTAGTACTATCAATATTATAATCATTCATTAGGAGATTATGAAGATATCTAATATCAAAATATAAATAACTAATTAGTTACAACTATAATTCTTAATTAGTAAAGTGGTTTAGGTATAATATTACTTCAAAACCAGTCTATAAGATGAAAATTGCAAATAATTTATCATAATAAATTTGACTTTATGTGAGAAATTAAACACATTTAGCAAAAACTCAATAATGGTAGCATAATAGCTCTAAAAAAGTTGACTAAGATAGACTAAATGATTTTAATATATCTTAGTAAGTGAGTTTATGTCCAATTCAATCTCACAAAATCAACTTTTAAGGTGATGATTACAATCCATTTATATGTATTATAATTTGACATTATTTTTAGTAAACGTGAAATCTCCAACAATAAAATTTGATATTCCAAATCATAATTCAATTTCCTTTCTCTCCACAAGGAACTAGAAACATAAAGAAATTAAGAAAGCTAAAGAAAAAAAAAGGACACTACAAGAAAAACGCAAATTACATACAGATTATTACATACGGATCAAAATCCGTGTGTAAAATCAACATTACATACGGATTTTTACATACAGATCAAAATCCGTATGTAAAATCAACATTACATACGGATTTTTACATACGGATTAAATTCCGTATGTAAAATCAACATTACATACGGATTTTTACATACGGATTAAATTCCGTATGTAATCCTAGCTACTGCAGTTTGCTTGTAACATTATTTGGGGCTTGGTTTCGAGTCCTATGGGCTTGGGTTCGAGTCTTAGCCAGTGCAAAATGTCTCTAGGATTAATAAAAAATATAGATAGTGATAAATAATAATTAGTAATAATGGAAAAATTAAAAAATAAATTTTTTACATTACATACGGATAAAATAAACCTGTTTTACATACGGATTTTGGGTCTTACATATGGATTTTGACTGTATGTAATTCCAATTTTTTTTGTAGTGGGAAGACTACTTTGTCAGAGTACACATATCTAACACATCATAAGTTATGATAAACCCAAAAACAAATTTAGGACATAAGTTATAATAAATCCAAATAAAAATTGAAAGATAAGTAACATCATAAAAGTGCAAAGATTACTTCAAAGGAAAAATTTCCTAACTCGATATCTATTGCATTAAAGAAAAATCAACAACACAAAGCTAATTATTGAAGAACTAATCACAAAGCATTAAATGGTTAACATTCATATCAAATGATTAAAATGAAACAATTCCAATTGTTTCTACACGCTCGTGACACACAATATACAATCAAGGCAAAAGTTACTTTATATAGCATTTGGTGAGAAGAAGATGATGAACAATATACAATTATGAAGGATATTGATAAAGTTACTCAAGATTATAACATTGAAGTATCAACATTCAATTTTGAACAAAGAAAGAAACAGTTAAAAAATACATTTTAAATTCCAAGATGCGGAAGAATCAATCAAATGAAAGAGTTTTCATATTGAGCGTCTAACGACTATTTGAAGAAACCTTGAAACTGCAATGTTCATATTTCAAGTATATATAAAGGCAACAAGGGTAAAGAACACAAGAAAGTACATACGAGCATCAAACAAAATATTCAAGTGTACAAAACATCAGTTTGTAGTTGTGTCTTAGAATTGAGCATACATTTCATATATGCTAATTGATAGCAACTTGTGAGATTGGGTAGTGTGTGAAACTATTGTTAATTCTTCACCATTGTGAAGCATACCCAGTGAACCCTATTTTTCTCTTTGAACGAGAGCTTTTCTCATTGTATTGAGAGGTCCTTCATCTTAGGGGGAGATTAGGACATTGTACCTGAAGAGGTTAGAATACTAGGTGTACCTGGAGAGGTTAGAATACTTTGTGTACCTTGACAGGTTAGAATACTTAGAGAACCTGTAGATGTTGAGAATACTTAGAGAACCTACAAAGGTTGAGAATACTAGGAGATAAAATACTTGGAGAACCTACAGAGGTTAAGAATACTTAGAGATCATACAAAGGTTGAGAATACTTGGAGATCTGTAAGATCGAGAATACTTGTGAACCTGAAGAGGTTGAAAATGCTTGTAACTTTCATATGCGTAGAATACTGGTAACCTAAAGAAGTATATGAATACTTAGTGAAAGACTCTTGAGTGGATTGCTCAAGGGGACTAAACATAACTCTTGTTGGTGGATGAACTAGTATAAACTTTGTCTCTCTCTCTATCTTTATACCGTGCCTATTATAATTTTGATTGTGTTTTAATTAAGCAAATTGAGTTCAGGCTCTATTCAACTCCATATAACCAATTGTATCTATGTTTGGTAGCTTTATATGTATCTTGAATCTTTTCGAATCCCCGCTTTGCTTGTTTTTGGGTTTTCATTTTTTAACGAGGTTTACGGAATTATTCTTATATTAAAAGAACCTAGATATGTTTAGGATTAAGAACATAAAAACATTTATCCGCGTGCGTAGAATTTTCTTTCAAAATATATGTAATTGGTATGCACTTTTTTTCATCCATCTTCTTTTAAGAATGAAATAAAGTTGTAGATTTTTATTTTATGTGTATGCAGACACCTTGGCCCATTCTATTTTGGTATGCTTTTGATAAGTGGTGGTTTTGTAATAGCAACAGTCCATACTTGATCTAGAAGACCCATAATTACTAGCTTCCTAAATATATGTCTACTCTGCTGTATAAATACTTTGTGTTAGCATGAACATGGTGAGACATAATAATACCAAGGTCAACCACACTATCTTCCATTCCCTTCTCTCCTTCCTCTTCCTGCACCAAATAAGTGAAGAATTAAATATTAAGTTTTTCCCCTTCTTTTCATAATCTATTCTCACATTTTCTATCAATGTAAATGTATCAATGACAGAGAGAGACGAGTTGATTAATGCTATCAAACTCTTACAATTAATAAATTCATGAAATTGAATAACATAGTTAATGACATTAAATTTAAAAACAATTTATTTTAATTTATAAAACTACTCCTAAAGATTATTGAATCTTTCACTCTTTTTATCCAGTTAACTAATGTGTGTTGGCCATCTTCGTTAATCTCACGGAAAAAATATTTTATCTTATCTTATTAAATTATATAATATATTGACTACAAATTTTAAAAAACAATTAAGAGTGTTAATAAAAAACAATAAATTAGTATGAAAGATAAATTCAAGATCTTCTTCTATCACAATACTAAAGGATAACATAATAAACTCCATGCCCTTTTCTTTAATTCAGAGGCTAAAATGACATGCTTTTTTTTTTTTTAATTCAGAGGCTAAAATGAGAGGCCATTTTTAAATTTGGAACCTATTTTAGCATAAAGAGAAGTCACTTTGCAATCCATATTTTAGTTTAAAACATTTTTAGTAATTGTTAAGGAGCAGTGAAACATATACGAAAGATTATTGAGTCTTATTTACAGTAACAAGTCACTAACTAAAGAATGTCTAACTACTAATTCAGTGTCTACTGCAGGAGAACAGGACCTTTTGAACCTTTGATTTACCCGCCCAAAGGATACACAATAGCAAGATTAGGTATTGATCATCTATATATTTATCTCTTTTATCTATTTGTATTAATGCTTATGCTAAACTGCTTAGACAGGTTCTTAGTAAGTGTTTTTTTTTTATATTTTCCTAGTTTTATACAAAATGGTTTTAGCTTTAATATTTAAAAAAGTGTAGTTTATGTTTTTGGCCCTACGAAATTTGAGGTGTGTTTTATTGATTGTCTTTTATTTGATGTTATTAATTAGGATTTTAATTTGGAAATTGGAATTGATGAGATGGGAATTAATATGATTCTTTGTTGTGAATATGAAATTGAGGAAGATGAAACAATTTAAAATTGTTGAACTAAAAAAAAGAAGATAAGGCTAACATATTTCATAGTTAGGGGTATTCTATTAAGATTGGGATGAGCAAAGAAGGAAAAGAAAGGACAAGGTGCAATAGTTGAAACAAAATATACGTAATTGGTGGAAGAAAATATGGTATTTTTCCTTTAAATCGTCATTTTATGAAATTAGATAAAAAAAATGAAAATGTGGGTGAAATGATTTTAAATAGGAAAGAAAAGTTGAAAGAAATAAAGATAGATCAAGTTGTACATCGTGAATTGTTGTTTAATACAATTATTAAGCACAATTTTCCTTACAAGTTTGTTGAGTATCTCGAACTTAAGACTTGGATAAACTACTTGTGTCCTGATGCAATTATGGTTTCTAGAAACATTGTTAAGGCTGATATTGGGAGAGTGTGTATAAAGAAAAAACAATGCTTAAGGAATTGCTTGCTTCCATTCTTTGTAGGATATGCTTAATTATGATTTACGGACATCTATTAATATTGAGGGTTTCATAGCATTGACAACCCATTTTGTTGACCTGAATTGGAAGTTAAATAACAAGCTACTCACTTTTGTCATATGCCTCCCCTCATACAATTTTTACAAGATTGACGACTAGAGAAAAAAATATTTTCTATCACTTTGGATAATGCTTATGCTAATGATGTATTCCAAAAATACTTTAAGCAGCCAACTTATTTTACAAAATAGGTTGATATGTGGTGGTGGGTTCTTTCATCTTCATTGTTGTACACACATATTAAGTTTAATTGTTCAAGAATGATTAAAGGTGCTTGGTGATGCTTTGACCACATTAGAAATATATAACATCAAATATACGAGGGATTCAGAGAGTAAAATGGTGAAATTCAAACAATGCCTTGAAAGGTTTAGTAATATTGATGCATCAAATGGGTGTTTTGGTGACCCTACAAGATGGAAATCAACTTACTTCAATCTTAAAAGTGCTCTTAAATATCAACGTGTTATTGGGAGATTGCACTTGGTAGATGAATCTTAAAAATATTTCCCTTCAGAGGAAGAGTGAGAGAGAGTAGAAAATTTGTGTAGATTCTTATTACCCTATTATGATATCACAACCTTGATTTCTTCTACAAGTTACCCTACTTCCAACTTATATTTTTCTAAGTTTGAAAAATTCAATGTGTTGATGGAAACTGTGAAAGATGAAGATGCACTAATTAATAACATAGTTGAATTGAGGATAGTCAAATTTGAGAAATATTTGGATGAATATAGTGTTATACCTGCATTTGGTGCAATTTTAGACCCAAAGATGAAGTTAGGAACACTAGATTTTTTTCTTTGAAAAAATTGATCCACTAACTTGGGAGTTGAAATTGGAAAAAATCAAGCAAAATTATACTAACATTTTGTCAAATATTCTACCAAAAGTTTGACAACAACATCAAATGTTCAAAATCGTAAGCAAAGACAATCTTCATCCTCATCTACTTCTAAACCACAAGTTTTTTTTTTTTTTTATGTAAGTTGATTACTTTAATGCACTTAAATTAATTTTGTATTTTTTGTTGCACTTTTCCATTATGCATGTTATTAACTTATTACATTATAATATAATAGAAATTAAAAATGTGCAAGCTTCAAGTAGCTAATCAAGTTGGAAGGACACAACTTTACACTTATTTGAATAAGCCAAATTTTGATTTTGATTGTTTTTGGAGAAAATGTATGTGTTAGAGTGGTCAAAAAATAATAGTCAATGCTTTTCAGATTTTGCTTTAATGGCTAGAGATTTGTTGAGCATCCCTATAACCACAATTGCATCAGAATCTGCATTTAACATTGGTTTTTAAATCCTTAACAAGTATAAGAATTCTTTTTTTGCTTGAAAATGTGGAAGAAATTCTTTGTACTTCTAGTTGGAAGCATGGATTTTCTTAGGGTAACTCAATTATTTTAACTAATCCTATTTTTATTGTAATACTTTTATTTTAAATGCAGTCTTTCATTGTCATTGTTTAAATGAATGTAGATGATGGGAAAAATATTTATAAAAAAATTGGAAGATGAAAGTTCTTCTTAGGTTGCATCCAATGTTCTTGAAATCAGAGAAGATTATATAATAGCTACGGTATAACAATTGTGTTTGATGTGGTGATGCAGTTATGAGGACCTCCAAGCCATAATATAACAATTTTCTTATTTTTTTTCCTCCTGTTAGAATTGTTCTTTCTTATGTAATGATGTATTTATTATAAACCATTATGTAAGATTTAATCTAATTATTCATAAGCATATTTTTTGAAATTTTAACTTTCTTCTACGGGCTGGCCCATAGGTCCATGTGCCATACTTTATGCGGTAGGGCCAACAAAATTAGCCTGCACTACTTATGCAGGAAGAGCCAACCCAAACTGCATTTTGTGGGCCAATGCAGGACAAACCAACCATCATTGTCATCCCTAACTACTATCGACATTACGTTGTGCAAACTATATAAATTCTTCTACACCTCTATCATATGCATCACTTATATGTGGTGAATTAATCCAACTCTAATTTGTATCTACATTTTGTATGTATGTTATTGGAATTATGTTTTGCATAATGCATGTAAAATCTCACTTTTTAATAAGAGGTATGACTCTATCCCATTATGGAAGATTCACTTTTATTATAGTTCAATATATTACATAACTATATAATCACCAACCCTTATATTTAATGAAATTTCAGAGCATTTCACATTGGTCTTTAGGTAACACGCACTGAAAGTAGTGACACGAAATCTCCACAATCAAATACACACCCGAAGATCAACATAAAATGCAATGTAGCAAATTTAAGTAAAATATATGAAATTAAGGTTATCAGACTAATGAGTTTACGTAAAATTATGAGAGGTCCATAAACTCGATTTGTTGACTCATAAGAGTTTACTTCGTATGAAAAATATTTCAATAATAAATTAATCAAAGTACTTAAAAAAATATCAAAATGTTAATAAGTTTAGGGTTTAGGGTAACACAAAATACCCTAAACCCTCGAATAAATAAGTTCATACAAATATTACAAAACATTATGTAATTGGATTATGAAGAAACATTATATCGTGAAGCTTTTTTACTTCTAATCGAGGATGCACTTAGATTGCCCTCACTTGAATTGATCCACTCCATGACCTACCTTAAAAGAACATAACTTTATAAAGCGAATGAAATTTTAAAAAAATCCTTCGTTTTATAAAAAAGTTTTAAATCAATTTCAGCAAATATGTTGTGTGACTTCACTCACAATTTTCTAATCTTCCAAATTCCCAATCATTTTAAATTAAAATAAAAATTAACTCTACATAGATGTTTTCTTCGCTCATAATTCTCAACTCAAAAACCACATTTTTTGAAACTAGGGAGAAGAGAACACATAACACGAATAGAGGTGTGGACCACTTAGCAAACAATCAAAATTGAGACTAACGATGATGAACGCGACCACCAACAGATATGACTGCGCCCACGAATGATGAACAAGAACTGAGATCGACGACCACAAATAGAGAGAGGTGGGCAACCACAAATGGCGACCACAAACGAGGATCAATGACCATGGAGGCAACCACGAATATGAAATCGAAAACCACGAACATGAGCTTAATACGAGCCCAAATGCGAGCATGAAATGAGTTTTTTAAATCCTAACATGGATATTTTGGGTTAAAAAAAACCTTTTGGAATCGCCAACACGGTTGCAGTTGTAACCTAGTTCACCGCATTTGATTCTGATTCTACCAATTTTGCTCCAAAATCGAGTTTGCTTCCAAATTAATTCAGAAATGGTGAGTAGAAACGCACAATCAGATAAGTTAATGAGTTAACTCACGAGTTTCATAACAATGTATGAAATGTAGATTATAACTTAGCTATTAATAAACTAATAAAAGTAATTATTCTTTCTAAGCTTTCCAACCGAAGAATTCAGGATTCAATACAATAACTATTAGTAAAACCTCGACCACCATTATTAATATAAATGAAAGACATTTTTAAAATTTAAGGAGTACTATGAGGACTATTATATGACAAGTGTACCATGTTAGAAGTAATAAATTTATTCTTAAGGACGGATATCGAACCCACAAGGATTAGTTGAATTCTCAAGTATAATATTCACTAAATACAAAACAATATGTAAAAGTTTGTTGGAAAAGTTGTTGTGTACGATGAATTTGCAATAATTTAAATAAAGCAAAGTAGAATATTTGTGTGATTCAATTGAGATTGGGGTTCATCCTTCTCACTCGTCTGTATTTTTACAAAAAGATTATAATATTCAGCCTTGATTGATATTGATGCACGTATAAAAATCATTCATATCGATTCCTCGTATACAAAATTATTAAGAGAGACTCTTAAATATCGATTCCTCGCATATTTTTAAAGCTCCTTATCATTGTGAACAAATGTTATAAAGCAATTAACATTTCAAATCTATTCCTAGCATTCAAATATGTTAAGTATTATCATTTAGGTCAGATTCTTATAAATACTTTCCAGTCAGATCTAAGGATCAAAATGATGAATAATTCAAGCTTTGAGAACAAAATGATAATACCAATCATCAATGAAGAAATGAAAAACTATAGATAAATATCACCTAAATACATAAGAGTTTGAACAAACCCAGAGGGAAAATTAGCCACTCATGTTGTCCATTACAAGCATGGAAAACAAGAAAAGAAGATCCAGGATGTTTCTCATTGACGACTGCCTCCTTTAGGGTTTTCTATCTCTTTCTATTCTCTCAATGATTTTTAGGGTTATGCCTCACGCCTCATATTTAACTGAAATGGATAAAGAGCGGTAGGGGTTTTATATGCAGTCCTATAAGCCTACAAAGTTTCATCAAGCTTGATTGACCAATCTTTTCCAAATGAGGCCACTATTTTCTCTAAAATTTTCTTTATTTATCTATTAGAAACTTTTGCCTGCCCATTTGTTTGTGGATGATAAGCTGAAGCTACTTTATGACTAACCCCATAAATTTCTAAGATTTTCTTTAGCTGGGTATTACAAAAGTGAGAACCACCATCACTAATCAATACTCTAGGAGTACCAAACCTGCAAAAAAGATTCCTTTTAAGGAATTTAATGATTGTCTTAGCATATGCTTTCTGTGATGGAATTGCTTCTACCCATGTATAGACATACTCTATTGCCAACAATATATACTCATTTGAAAAAGAAGATAGCAGTAGTCTTATGAAATCAATGCCCTAACAATAAAAAACTTCAATTTCTTGAATGTTTTGTATCTTCTAGAGATGCTTCCTGTTCTTTGGCATCTGTTCATCCTATCACAATGGGCAGGCAAAAGTTTATAATAGAGAAATAAAGAAAATTTTAGAGAAAATAGTGGCATCATCCGTGAAAGATTGGTTGATCAAGCTTGATGAAACTTTGTTGGCTTATAGAACATCATATAAAACCCCTACTGTTTTTTATCCATTTTAGTTTATATATGGGAAAACATGTCATCTTCTAGTGGAATTGGAATACAAGGCATATTGGGCATTGAAGATGTTAAATTTAGATGCTAAAGCTGTTAGGGAGAAGAGAAAAATCCAAATTCATAAACTTAAGGAGATGAGATTAAATGCATATAGTTCCTTAAAGCTCTACAAGGAACGCACACAGAAATATCATGACAAGAAGATTTTGGAAAGAATTTTTGGCCAATCTATGTTGTTATTTAATTCTAGATTGAGACTTTTTCTTGGAAAGTTAAAATCTAAGTGGTCAGGACCTTATATTGTGAAGGAAGTTAAGCCTTATGGAGCAATGGAGTTAGAAGATTCAATATCACATAGAAGCTGGATAGTAAATGGTCAAAGGGTGAAGCCATATTTGGGTAATAAGAAGGAAGAACTCACTATTGTGATTCTTTTAAATGAACCTTAGAGAAAAAGGAATCATGTTATATTATGTTAAACAAGTGCTTTCGAGGAGGCAACCCAATATAACTTTCATTCATTTAGTGTTAATTTGTTTATTTTAATTTTTGTTTTTAGATTAGTTGATAAAATCCATGATTTCGTATAAATGCATAATTTTTTAGTGCAAGGAAACGCGCTTGGGCAAGTTATAATTCGCCTAGGCGAGTTAAATAATTGATAAGGGGTGCTCTATGGAGTAATCTTGCCCAAACTAGACAAATATTGCTTAGGAGAGATTCCACTTATACAATCTCGCCTGAGCAAGATACAACTCTCCTAAGCGAGTTGAGCGGTCCAAAATTACGTAATTAAGGACATTTCAACTCATGTATGCCTCAAAAACTTTTAATGACATTTCTCCTAACTGTTGTCATTTTGAGCAATTTTTTAACGACATTTTCTCCCAACCATTGTTGGTTAACAAAATTTTAGTAATGGTTCAACTACTAAATCATCGCCATATTTAGGAACTTTTAATGATAGGTGCATAAATAACCGTTATTTGCAAACATAGAACTTTTTTTTTGCATTACAATACCTCCATTTGTTCTTAATTCTTGAATGAATTGAATTATTCATATAAATATAGTTTTGGGTAGAAATCATGCATAGCAAAAGCCTCATGCCTTATCAGGCTCAAGGCTTGGGGTTTTATTTACTATCCCAAATAGGTCAATTGACCTCTTCTACATTGAAGTGGTTGGCCAACATTTTTGACTAGGTCTTTACAATTAAGAAAATTAATGATTAGTTAATTCATAATAAAAATAATTAATTATCAGTTACAATAACACATTAAATTTCGAGATTATAGAATAACAATATTATTTATGTAAGAGGTTACATGTACCTCCATTTATTGGTGTAGGGAAGGAGAACATCCATGAATGGTCAAAGTACTTCTGAGAGCCAAAATGAGTCGAACTGTGCAACATCACTTTTGGACAAGTGAGAATGTATTTTGTACATCTTTTATTCCGATGATAAGATCTATAAGAACCCACACCTTTATAAATATTTATATACAATTCAATTTTTACAACTTAAAAAATGAAAACCCCATCTAAAATATTGTATTTTATTGTTAGAAGTCAATATCTTATGCAAGACTCAGTTTTTACTCCTGCACTACATTATTTTGTTCGTAATGCAAGTTTTTTTTTTTTTTTTTTTATAAAACCTAATACTTAAATTGCAGAGTCTTCAAAGATCTTTACATTTTTTTTTATGAAACCTAATGCTTAAAGTCAAGAGTCTTCTTAATATCTTTACATTAAAGATGTTCATAGTAAGAAAATATGACATATATAGTGATGCAATGATACCTAAATAATTAAGTCTAAATTTCATATTTAATTTGAAAATAGAGAACTTTATAATTTTGTCTTTAAGTTTCTCTTTGAACAAAATAATACTTGAAAGTGAATATCCATATTTGTATAGTCTAAAATTAAAAAAAGTATAAATAAAATGATAATATTAATGTATATTTTGAGATATTGAAATAAGTATAAATTATGAAATTAAGATATCTATCTATCATTTTGGAGATTAACTTAAGATGTTTAAATTTGAAGAATTAACGCAGCATTTATAGTTTTGAGGAATTAAAGTGATAATTTAGTTAAAAAGAATAGAAGTTGGACATTGTTTGATAATAAAGAATAAACACAAGGAAAATGCCAAACACAACTAGGTCAATTGAAGAGACGTGCTCCTTCCCTATCCACTTTCCTGTGCTACCGCTATCCCTATTTCCTCATCCATTCATCATTTCATCAATGCCAAAAACATTCGAAACTTTCAAAATAGAAAAGAAAAGAAAGAATAACAAGTTCAACAACTATATAGTTAGGCAAACGTCTTCTTCAACCTTGCCCTCTCACTTTCATCAATTTCTCATAATTATATTTATTTTACCAATTCTCACTATATTTGTTAATAATTTTTTATTTTATTTCTTCAAACACCACTATCAAGTTCTTAGGTATATGACCATAATTACATCATTTATACTTTTACAACCAAAAGTTCATAATATATGAATCCGTGAATAGAAAGCCGGCATCAATTTATATATATATATATATATATATATATATATATATATATATATATATATAAGAAAATCATGAAATAGAAACCAATTTTAGAGACAAAAAATAATTAGTTGTTATAGTGACTAAATTAGATACCATTTTAGAGACTACAAAATTTTTTGGTTTCTAAATTAGTTTCTATTATTATTAAATAGTTTCTAAATTGGTATCTAATTAGTTACCAAAGTTTTAACTACCAATTATTTAGATTCTAAATTTGGTAGCAAAAATCTTGGTAGCTAATTAAATACCCAATTTATAAACCATTTAACAATAATAGAAATTAATTTATAAACTATTTGTTTTAGTTTCTAAAATTGGTTTCTATTTCATGATTTTCTTGTAATATATATATAATGATCTTATTGGTCTCAGATATAAATATTATTATTATTATTATTATTTATATTGAGCTCAGCAGGTTATTGTTTTTTTATATTTAATTACTTGCTCTAATCTTATATTTATACTTTCTTTTTATATAAAAAAAAAATATTTTTTCTAGAAAAACATTTTTTTGATTTCGTAGTTTCCTTTCTCACTTGCTATATCTCATAATAAGAAATGGTATAATTGTTTAATATTTAGAGCAAGAATAACACTGTTTTTTTAAAAATGTTTTATTGTGATATAGTGTCATCTTAGATGTGACATAGTATTGAAAAAAAAAGCTTAGCTGTGATATATATATATATATATATATATATATTGGTAGTTCTTAGCTGTGATATATGATATGATACAACTTTATGTCGTATTCAAAAATAATAAAGACTAGGTGTGAGAAATCCGTGAATTTCGCCTAACCAAAGGAAACCGCTCCTTTTTATGGTACAAAGGAACCTCTCTCTTTCTCTCTCAAAATGGTTCATCTAGACCACTCTATTTTCCACTGAAAATGACCTTGCACCATTAAGGCTTTGCTAAAAGATACAGAAAAAGAATAATTAATGTGACCAAATAACTGATCAAGTTAATTAACAAACAAAAAGGGAGATCAGAGTATTAATTAGTTGAATTAAGATATTAATTAATCATATATTTGGTTTGGAATCTCTGGCCTCTCAATCACCACAGCCATTAAAGAATTAACTTTTTTAAAAGTTGAGTTTGATTCCATTATTTAAGAATCTTCACACTAATACGAAATGCAAAAGAATAAGTAAACAAAGGAGTTAGTAGCACGTCAAGGCTAGGTTATACAATCTACATAATGAAGAATCTTTGGGGTGAATTTCCAAAGGTAAGAGCATTGAATTTTATTCATTCATGGTGGCTGAGATGTCATGCATGGCAAGTGACGAATGAACTGTATTATTCCCTCCTCTTTTACCAAACACTTTCTTTTTATCATAACATTTAATAAAATTTGTATTATATATATATATATATATATATATATATATTTGTTCTCATTGTCATCTTTTAGCATGTTAGTTGTTTTTCCATTAACTTTTTATATTAATTATTTGAGTCAAATCAAATCATTTTTATATCAAACATAAATGTTAATGATGTAAAAAAGTAACTTCTCTTTACATCGGTTCAACAACTAATATAAAAAATAGATATTTTTACATAGATTTAAGAAAGAATTTATGTAAACACTGCACTTTTCACGTTAGACAATTTTAAGGGTAGTAAACATTACTTTTATAATTTCAAACCATTATTTTATTGAATAGGTCGAAAGACTAAAAGTTGAGAGGTTGTCAAAAATTAAATTAAAATAAATAAATAATAAAATTAGGAAATATTGTACCAAAGTTAATATATAGGTCTAATACATCTACAATATATTTAATAATTACAAGGCGCAAAAAGAGTAAAAGCCCAATTAAGTCAAAAGTCTAATAAGTGAGCGCTATAAATAGGTGACCTGCTTCAGAGGTAAGTAGAGTGAATTCTATCTGATAATTAAGCAAACTGATTCTGACTTTATCATCGGAGCCCCTTGCAGTAGACACACCCACCCGAGAGTTGATTCTAAACCTAGAAGCCGAGAGTTGAATCTGGCCAAGCAAGATAAGTGAGAGCTCATATCCCACAACCGAAGAACTAGCCCAAGCCCAAGCTAGTGAACCTGATGATTGAAAGCCCAATATAGCGGGAAGAGTCCAAGATACCAAGAAGAGGAGAAGAGTACTAATTGTTTCAAAGGTCCTCTAAGTACAATTATTAAGTACTATTCTTTAGAAAAAACATGATAGTTTAACTATTGGAAATATTTCGCACTCAACCAAGACATGGTTGTAGTGCAGTGGCCATGGCAAAGGTTCTCCCTCATTGAAGCAAAGCAAGGACAACAAGGCACTCAGGTTGTAGCGTGCTCACGGACCTGCACAAGCAAGGGTGAGACAACGACTAAATATGCTTACGTCAAACTCACTCACAATAATAAGTTTGCCCCTTAACGATGTGGAGAAAAGCATGATTGGTAAGATCTAAATTTTTGTAAAAATCCTCTTTAAGTTAGGCATGCATAATGTGTAAAATACATATAAAATTGACCTTAAAGGCATGCAAAACCCCACAAAGCAAGGGTTGACTTAAGAGGAGCTAAGGAGAAGAAGAATGAGAGGAAATCTTGTAAAAATAGAAGAAAAATAACAAACAAAGTGAAAGATCAGAAAAGACCAATCCGCTCAGCACATGAGGAGTGGCTAAGTGGATTGTATCCAAAGAACAAGCTTTAAAGAAATTTCCAAAACGTTGAGCGTTGATGACATACAATGAGTGAATTGAAGCTGGAAGTATCGAGAAAATACAGTTAAAAGTTGAGCGAATTCAAATGGTTGAGCGAAAAGAGGCCTTCAACATGAAGAAAGCTTAGATTCTCTTAGAAGAGGCTTGGAGCCAACCTGGACCAAAAAGAGAAGGATTCACATTTGCTTAGGCTTGGCTTGAAGCAGATCCCAAGCCAAAGAAGACTTCAAGGTTAAGAAAGGGTTGTGTTAGGCTCAACCTAAAGCAAATCCCAGCCAAATCCCTGAACACTTTAATCCAAGGAAGCACTGAAAGTTAAATCTGCTAGAACCCCTTTCTAAAATCTATAAATAGAGACCTCGGGGTCTCATTCAAAGTATCGAGGGTTAGAGATCATTAAGAGCTCAAAACAAATAGTTCTGAATAATAAGTTCGGAACATTTAGGTTCAGGAGAGGCTGAGTTTCAGAGTCATCAGGTCATCAAATCAAGCCTAAAGGCTAAAGCAGAGACAAAATTTGAAGGAAAGGATCAAAATCCTAAGCTGGCCAACAACATCTAGGGATCCATGTTTTTTGTTCTTTAGCTTATTATTCTTAAGTTTCATTATAAGATTTACTATGAGTTGCTAAACTTATCCTGTTGGGAATGAATAACAATGTGATATTTCTTAAGTTATTGTTGTTTATGAATACGTGTTTTCATTTTAGATTCAAGCTCTATCGATTTGATAGTATGCTTAATGCTTAATAGTGAGTAACAACCATTGATGCCCTTGGAGCATGAATGAGGCCGGAAGGTGAGTTCATGTATTTGAAATCTATCAAGTCGGCCTATATCTCAATAGCCACAAAGCGTGGAGCTGAAAATATGGTCAATTATTCTATCTTAATGTAGAAATAAGTTATTATGGTTAAAGAAATTGATTGTGATAGTTTACTGTTCTAGATAACCTCGTACGTGGAATCGACTTGGTTTAGTCATAAGAAACAAAGAGCTTGGAACAAATATAGTATTTATAAATAACGATAATGAAAGAGATTCACAAAGTTTTTTCAATCCCAACACTTATGTTATACTGATTATCCTTTTACTTCATTTCTTTGTCAAAGCTTCACCCTTCACTAAATATTATATTAAAATTTGTATACTTAATTATAACAATATATGAAACCAATTTGTATCTTTGCTTCACTTCTTCTTGAAAGCTATTACAAATTTGGTAAATGTTAATTCCCTTTGTATATGACACTTCTCAATTGTACTACAGTTGACTCAGTCCGCTTGCCGAGAAAAATGATTTTAAATTGGCCCACATAAAAAATCATCAAGTTTTTGGGATCATTGTCGGACAATTAATTGATATATCAAGTAGTTATATCTTTCATTTTGAAGAAGTACATATTGTAAAATTTGTAAATAACTAACTTTCTAATTGTAAATCTTATCCTAGTTGTTTAGATTAGACTAACTTCTAACCCTCTAACCAATTTTTCTAGTTTTATTCTATTTTGTTAAAATTTATCTCTTTGAGAAATAGCATAATTGCATGCTAACAAGAGACAAGTCCTCTTCAGAAGATCTATTGTTTGAGAAAGATATTGAAAAACCCTTGAGACTAGAATGAAGAAAGATCAAACACAACCAAGGAGATCAAGAAAAATTATCAGATCCAACCTCACCCAAATCTCAATGTCATACAACCCAAACAAAAAGCATGGTTGAGAATAGGAATAATGAAGAAGGGGGGATTTTTAATGCTCCAAGGAGAATTTTATTAGATTATGTTATGCAACAAAGATCGAGATACTTTTCAAGCATAATTATGTTTGTTACAACTAGATCATTGGAATGAAGCCAACATTCTTGAGCTTAATCAGTAGCCATCAGTTCATAGGAATGGATCATAAGGACCCATACATTCATTTATCCACTTTCTATAAATTGGTTGGAACAATGTGATTTGAGAAAAGGGACATGGAATCAGTTTACCTGAGATTATTCCCTTTCTCATTAGGTAGCAAAGTGAAAGAGTGGCTTAAATCTTACCCCAACCACAACTTGAACACTTGGAATGATATTGAATAAAATTTCTAAATAATTTTTTCCACTATATCGCTTTATGAAAGCTAAATCTGACATTTCCACATTTAGGGAAGGATCAAATGAGCCTTTATGTGAATTCTGGAGCACTTCAAGATGCTATTGAAAAGATGTCCTAGCCATGGATTTGAAGACATAACTCAACGAAGTATCTTTCACAATTGTCTAAGGCACGACACTAAAATGATATTAGATGCGATAGCAACAAGAACCATGATGGAACTTGATGTAGAGAAAGCAACCAAAATAATTGATGTTTTAGCTTCAACAGAATACCAAGTACAACATAGACAACCTGGTCAGAAGAAATGAGTGTTAGAATTGAGCACTACTGACACACTCCTAGCTTAGAGTTTGGTACATGAACAACCATGGAAGGAAGATCTAGAGTGATGTAAGTTGATTTAGTAAACACAAACATTGAGTTTTTGGTTTTTCTTGGATTAGGACTTTGATTACAAAATATGGTGAAGACTCAGTGAGAATCGCCACTGGACATGAACTTAACCAAATGGTTAAGTAACTATGAACGTTCTCTTCAAAGAGCAAAAGGAAAAAACACACACAATGAACAAATGGAAACGAAATTACACTTTCAATAGAGAAAAGAATTGACAAAATTGGAAGAGAATGGAAAGAGATAGGAGGAATGGAAGACTTATGCGGTTGTAGACATTCATGGTGGTGGAAGGGTGGAGGATTCATGCCACTTGGGGAAGGAGAGCTACAAGATGAGTGATGAAGGGAGTTGCCACTTGAAGCATTCTTTGCCAAGAGGAAAAATAGCTACTCAGAGATTCACTTCAACAGAGTTTTTTTACTCAAATTCTAGTGTGAATTACATGAAACAAGACACTCTATTTATAGTCTAAGGTGTCGTACGAATTAGCAAAGGGAGGGAAATTCAAATTCAAACTAAGCCTAACTAAGCCCCTAATTAGGCACCACTAATAGTGGATCTAGGAGAGTCATGCTTCTCACATTTAAGCATGTGCCTAATATGAGAAGTGTTACTTGGGTGGGGACTCTTTCTAGAAGCTAGGTTTAATTAGGGTTTGGTACAAACCTAATTTATGGTATTTAAATCCTATTCTACAAAAATACAAAGCAGAGTAAATAGTTGGTGCTCAGGTTCAATAATTTGTGCTCCTGGTAATCTACTGAGGCATAATGGGCTCTAAGTCACTGGCTATGGAATGATTCTGACCTAGCCCTGGGTCATATGTCATGCTCCTGGTCATCCTTCTAGAAGATTGAACTAGTTTAGTGAATACTTTATCAGTTAGGGTTTCATTATAAAGGAACAATCCAACACAAAACTTTGGATGGAAACAAGATAATGTTTCCTCCAACAATAATAAAACCAACCAGCAACAACAACAATACTAACCTTCAGTACATGGAAGAACATCAAAACTAAAGGATACACTAGAAAACTTTATGCAAGCCTCCTTGAAGAACCAAGAGAATACTAAAGCCTCATGGGGCAGTTGGCCAAGCAACTAGCAGAACAACAAGAAACAGGATTCACGACCAACACTTAGGTAAATCCAAAGGAACATTGCAATGTTCTAGCACCAAGAGGTATGGAGATAGCGGTTCGAGTCTGCTTATCTCCAACTCGTGAACTTAGTCGATACAAAGTTATATGATAGCACTTCAATTTTTTCGATTCGGTAGTTTGATTTATGCTATCATTTCTCATTCATGGACGTTGATAAGATCATTCCATCTAGCAGCACCTTAGGATGGCATAGCCTTAAAGTGAAGAGCGAGGTTCAAACGAAGAAAGGCTTATGGTGGATACCTAGGCACCCAAAGACGAGGAAGGGCGTAGTAAGCGACGAAATGCTTCGGGGAGTTGAAAATAAGCGTAGATCCGGAGATACCCGATATAGGTCAACCTTTCGAGACTCTAATCATTTATTTTTTTGAAAAGAACAAGGTTCAGTCTAAAAGAAAAAGAGAAAACAAAAAAGTTAAAGAAAAAGAAAAATATAATGAAAGCATGGAAGAAGAGGAAGAAGGAATAGAAAAAGGGATGAAAGAAACAAAAAAAAATCCTTTTTGAAAAAAGAATAGATAAAGAAAAGAAAAAATAATTTGGTGAGAAAGAAAGGAGAAATAAGTGGTGAATGTAATGAAAAGATACACGATCCTACTAAGGAAAGCAAAGGATCCTATAAGCTTTATTATACTTGTAGCATTAGGAAACCTTTATGTGCATAATGGATTATTAGATCTAGGAGATAGTATAAACATTATTCCCTTTTCTCTCATGAAAAAAATAGGATAAGTGACCATGAAGCCTAAGTAGCATGACATTGACAATGGCTAATGAGAGTGTATAGCAACCATATGGAATAATTGAAGATTTTCTAGTTAGGACCAATAAGTTTAGATTCTCTATTGACTTTGTGCTCATGGATATTGAGGAATGCAAAGCAGTCCCTTTAATCCCGGGGGGGCTTTTCCTAAAAATTGCAAAAATGGTCATTGATGTTAAAAAAGAAAGGATCAAGCTACAAATGCAAGATGAGGTGGTTGTAATGGATCTATGGAAAAACTTAAAACAACCAAAGCCTCAATGGACTTTGTTTTGAAATAAAAACAAGGAAAAGGTGAGATAACACATGTTTTCAAAGAAGATTCTCCTAAGTACAATAAAAAAGTCATAAGCTTAGGAGAAAAAGGAGGCTCATGTCTCACCTTTCCTCAGGACAGATGAAGAGAAATGCGTCAAGCTAATGACGTTAAACAAAACACTTATCGGGAGGCAACCCAATTATTTTTTTTTACTTAATGTGTGTTTGTGTGAATTTATTTCACAGGAAACAAAAGAAGATTAAAAGGGAAATGACCTGAAGAAATCAAAATCAAGTACTTAAAGTCTTGGTAAGATAAAAGGGGAATTGTCTCAATAAAAAGGGACACATGTTAAGCAATTATGCAGATAGTTTTTTAAAAATAAAAAAGTTGTACTTTTGCATAATTCTCTCAACCTACCCAGAAATGCCTAAGTGAATTGTGTTGATTCAGTAGACGAAAAATACTCATCAAATGATCTTCTGATTGAGTGTCTATATGTTTTTATGTATTATGATATAACAAATATAATTAATGTGTATCATAAGAATAGACAAAAACAAAAGAGAAAGTGAGCAAGTCTCATTAGACAATACAACAAGAAAAGTGTTGTTGGACGAAAGAGAAAACATAAATAAATAGACACAAAAGCACAAAGACACTTATAAGGACATCTTCTTCATAAAGATTGATCTTCATTCTTCAAGTGGGTTGGATTCATCAAATACAAATTCCAACTCCACCTATCTCCAACAGTTTTTTCTAGCCAAGAATTTTTAAAGATGCATATAATGTTGTTCTTAAGTATGAAATATTTCAAAACGCTACAGGAAACAACACTAAAAGAAATAATATGCCTATGCAACCTCTGATTTTCAATGAAATTTTTTATGTATGGGGAATTAATTTTATGGGACCTTTTCATAATTCAACTGGACTTTCATATATATTACATGTTTTTTATTGTGTCTTTAGGTGGGTGGAGGCCTAAGCTACAAGGAATAGACTCAAACTGTGTTAAACTTTCTTAGAACTAACATTTTTTGCAAGTTTGGTGTACTAAGGGTTCTCAGAAGTGATTAAGGAAGTCATTATGCAACAATAGTATTGCAACCTTATTTCAAAAATATGGAGTCAAACACAAGGTCTCTACACCATACCACCCACAAACAAATGGTCAAGCATAAGTTTTTAATACAAAAGTTAAACATTTTGTTGAGAAGCTGATAAATCCAAATAGAAAACATAAGATTACTACCTGGAAGAAGCATTATGGGCACAATGCACTGCATAAAGAACACCATTAGGAATGTGATCTTTCAAATTAGTTTATGATAAGTTATGTCATTTACCAGTTGAAATAGAACGTAAGGCTTATTGGGTTGTCAAGTATTGCAATTTGAGTATAAATGAAGTTAGAAAATAAAGATAACTGCAATATCAAGAACTGGATGAGATCTTGAAAACTATTGCATATTATCATGACATGAAGATTTTGAGAAGGGAACTCAAAGTTGGACATAAATTGTTGTTTTACGATTCAAGAATGAAGTTCATTGTTGGTAAACTCATATCAAAATAGGAAAGACCTTTTCTAGTTACGCAAAATTTTGCACAGAAAGTAGTAGAGATTAAAAATCAAAAGAAAAATAAAACTTTCTAAGTAGATGGTCATAAGTTGAAAAAATTCCAGGAAGGAAGGCCTATACAAACTTTTAAACAAATGAAATGAAATTTGACAAAACCAAAGATCTAGGAGTAAATAGCATTGTATAAAAAAAATTAGAAAAATTTGTTTAACCTTGAACATTTTTTTTTCTCTTCCCATTCTTTTCCTTTTACTTGCTACCACAATGAGGATAATGTTTTATTCAAGTGTGGGGAGAGAGTTTTGCATTTATTATAGTTTTTAAATTTTTTTGTTGTTTTCTTGTTGTTTTGTTTTCTTTGTAATTTTGTTGTTTTCTTTATTGTTATAATTTGTAGTCTTGATTTTAGAATTCTTTTGGATTTTTTTATATATTTCATTTTGTTTTTTTTGATTGTTTTGTATGATATAATAGGCAATCATGTTTTAGTATACTAGATGATAATAGTCTAATATGTTGTTTTTAGTTGTTTTTGTTAGAATTTTGTATTAGACTTTTTATTTGTTGTTTTTTTCTTACAAATAACCATTGTTTTGAGTTTTTTTTTCTTTCTAAAAGGTCTAATTTTGTATATTAAACTATGATCGTCTAGTAGGTCATTTTAGTAGGTAACTATCTAATCTTTTTTACACATTTTTTAGTAGTACTTTTCTTTATTTTTATCTTAGATATGTTGATTTTACTTTTAATTTTTTTTGTATTTTAGAAATGTTTTTACATTAGATAGTCACCATTTTCTATTTTTAACCATGTTTTCTTTTATATGAGTAATTTGTTTTCATCACTCTTAGTTCAGGTCCTAAAATTGTTTATAATGTTTTTCTTATAGAGTTTAGGTAGTTTTTCATAAAATTTGATATAATGAACCTTTTGAGATTTGAACTTATTTTCTTTCTTATGTGATTCTCTTATGTTACAAATGTTCTAGAACTTGCATACATTTATTTTTTAAACTGATTGATATTATACAATTTTGAGATAATTGAGGTCATTTTCCACTTTCAACTACTTAGCCAAAATGCCTTACCTTGTATCATTTTACCTTACCCCGTTATGAGCCTTATAAGCTTTTCTTTGATGATATTTAGCTCACTACAAGCCACGAAAACCAAAAAAATCATGATAACCTTGATATGGGATTTTGGAGGAGCTATAGAATGTTTTTTGGGAACTGGTTTAAAGGATAAGTGTGGGGACATACTTTGAGCTAAATGAAATAAATTTGGGAATGTGATGAAATAAAAGGTTAAATTGGAAAGTGTTTTAAAAAATATCAAAATTTGTATAAAAAAAAAGAAGCCCTAATTATAGGGAAGAAGGAGAGAAGGTGGTGTGCCAAGCAAGCTACCTAAACCCTAGCTTGCATAACAAGTTAGGATTAGACTATGAGCCTTACCACCCAAGTCTCTACTAAACCCTATCTTGCATGACAAGTTAGGAATTTTAGAGGCTCTTGTTTGTGCCTTTTTCACCCTAGGGTTATGGTTTATTCCTATTCTACCTTTGACCCAAAATACAAGGTCAGGAAGGAAATTCACTATTCTACTATTTACAAATTTATAAAAGCTTAAGAGAGAAAATATATTCTTTTATGTCTTTGCTTTTAGCTTTAATTGTGGTGGCTAGACATGTTGTTTATGGATCTCTATCATTTATTTTTCTTTTATCTTCTATTCTTAGTTTGGATTTGTATATTCTCTATAAAATTAGAGTTTTTACAAAAATATCATAATAATTGCATTTTTTAGCTTATATTTTGCTTTTGTCATTTGAAGGAATAATTTTTTAATGAATTTTGACCCTGGAAGCTTGAATGAAGGTGTTGATGTAATCATGACTGGAAATTGAAACTTAAAGAGCAGATATTATGCAGAAACATGCAACATACAATCAAAAGTCAGTGGTCAACTGATACTAGACTTTAATTTTAGAACTGATTTTGTAGGGTCGATTTCGATTAACACCAAAGTCCATCATTTGTAAAGATTTAAAACTTTTATAAATTGAGATTAACATGATTTAGATTAGAGAGACAAAATGTAGTTAGATAGTGAAATAGTTTTGTTTAGTGTTCTGTTTTCATTTTCTGTTTTTTATATTTCCAATTATTAAAAACTTCTTCATTTTCTTCTACATTTTTTTTCCATCGATTCTTCTTTCTTTACTTTCTATGTTTTGTAATTGTTGTTTGAAGTTGAATTCGATATTAGAAATGGGTAATAGTGAAACAAAAATCATGTTAGACAATGCTTTTTGTTAGTGTTTTCTTTCTTAAAATCATTTAGAATTATATTTTCGATTAAAAACCGATAGGTTGTGTTTTCTTCAAGAACAAGGATTTCATATTTGGGTCTCTTGCGAATTTAATATCAAGATTACTAACCATGATTTTTGTTCCCTACTTTTCGTTTCAATTATGAATTTTTCTTTTCTTGTTTACAATTCATCTTAATTTTATTTTTTTTTAAGTTTCCACACATTACAATTTTAGTTTACAAGATCTTTTCAATTCAGGTACAATTTAATTCATTGCCATTAACATTTTTCACGATGCCTTGTTTTACGTTTCAACAATTTATATTTTGTGTCATTTACTTTTTTGCAATTTAATTTCCTGCAATTTACATTTCTACTCATATACTTTTCTTCAATTTATTTTCCTCGCAATTTACATTTCTTGCTTACAAGAAGGTTTAATAGTTGTATGAAGAATTTTTCTGGGTCAATTCATTTTACTTTTTGTACAACAATTGTAAGACGATATAATAAGCGATTATAGACTGAATGGTTTGATAGTTGTAATTCAGTGTTTCTATTACATTTCCTTTGGTTTTCTTTTACATTGCATTTTATTTTCATGTCTTTAGTATTATATCATTTATATTTTTGTCTCTATATTTTCAAGTGTTGCTAGACAATCCATCAAATGATTATCTATAAAAGGTCTAATATTCACTTTGTTTTACTTTTTAATACCAATTTCCCCCTATTAATTTGTAAAAGAAAGGTTTCATATGTGATGTTGTCTTTGGATTCAATCTAGGTTGACCCTATACCAAATTAAGGGAAAAATTAGTTTTATTTTGTGACTGGACGCGACTAACGTTTTTGTTAGCCTTCTCTTTATGTTCTTTACCACATACGTCATCTCTTTCAGAATTTGATGACACTCTGCAGTAGCTAAGGAGTTAGGGATTATTTCTACCGATCACATTTTCAAACAGATTAAGATTCTATTTACCATAAAGATTCTCTAATCTCTTCATTTCCTTATGATTTTGTAATCAATCTTGGTAGGGATAGTTGAGAAAAGTGATCCTCTCAACTTGGTTAACCTCATACTGAAACTTGGTTACATTTGGATACTTTCTCTAGGTCTCTAGATTTTGAGGGATTCTCTCGCTTGCAATTTCCTTGAAATAAGTAATTTTAGGTAAGGGAAGCTATTTATGTTTCAACAGAATCCTAGGATAGATGATGATATGGATGTCAAGGTGACATGGTCAACTTATTTTAAGTTTTGTACAGGATTGTGTGTTGTTAAATATGTTTTTAATGTTTAAGTTTGATAAGATTTGTGTAGATTGAATGACTTGAATTTTTTGTGTTAGATTACTGTTTTTGAGACTTGTATTTGTGATGGTGTGTAATTTCTCGACAAGTGGATCGAGTCAACTAAAGTATAGCTGATAAAATGAATTGTTGTATCCATAGGGACTAGTGACAACAATAGCTGAAATACCTTTCATTATGAAGTGTGAATAAGATCATAAATTGTTGTATGTATTATATTTATTAAGTAAATTGAATATAAAAATAAAAAAGTATAATTGGTGAGATTGAAACTAGAAGTAAAACAATTAAGTTCTTTATTCAGTACAAGTGTTGGTATTGAATCACTTTGTAAATTTCTATGTTAAGTTACTTACAAATGCATTGTTTTTCAAGTTTATTGATCCTTGTGGTGAAACCAAGTTAATCCCTTAATTACGGCTATTTAGGAGAACAAACTACCATAATCAATTCTTTGGCTTACAATAGTTTGCTTTTGCATCAAGTTGGAACAGTTCAAGCCAAACATTCAATTTCATTCTCGAACATTGAAAAAGTTCAGAAAATGTAATAGTTTCTCAACATCATTTAAGTTTAGTGTGATTCCTCACATATCACAAATTAAACATACAATCAAATCAAAAGAACTGAAATGACAAGCATTTATAAATAACAAAGCTCAGAAATATTACATATTGTTCTTTAATTTCAACCGGAGGAGATTCGCTACTCGTGATAATGTTTAAAAAAAAACTAAGATAAATATCTAATAACTAAAGACATAGAATATTGAATGTTGAACGTTAACTGAAGTTGCTCCCCTTCTATTCGATTTTACACCTTCGTTTCAACCTCTTTAACTTGGTTTTACTTTGAAATTATTCATTTTTCTCTCTACAAAACCCATTTGTAAAAAAAAAAAAAAATAGAAAAAGGAAACACTTCTAAAGTTATTTACCATACTCCGACATCCTTTTTAAACAGTTAGTGAATTCAGTTCACATGTACCGAATTCTCAAACGTGGTTTTGTATTTTTTAAATATTTTAAAAAAATGTTATTTATATATTTTTCTATATATAATTATATATTTATAAATGTATAAAAATATATTATATTTATAAAAAAGTTATAAAAAAATAATATATATATATATAAATACGATTTTGTAAAACTTAAAATGTATATATATATATATATTAAAATATATTTATAAATATATTTAATTAATTATGTTTTAAAATATAATAATTTATATGAAGAAAAATAATTTTCTATAAAATTAATAAATTATAATTTTTATTAATTGAAATCATTTTAGAAGTTTATTATTTTAATTAAAGTTAGTTTAATACTATCATTAAATATGCAAAAGTATTACTATTGATAAAACTACACGAAAGTTTTTTCTCCATTATTTTTTACATTTTAATTTGTATATATTTAAAAATAATAATTTATATATAATGATTTGGAAATTATATTTATTTAATGAATTAATAAATTTATTATAATTATTATACGTAGTATGTAAATTTTATTATTAGCAATTATTATTATTACTTACTACTTCTACTTTAAAAATTGTTATTATAAAATTTTGTGGTTATTAGTAGTAATAATTATTAATTATTTTAAACTTATGTTAACATAATACACTGAATATACTGATTTTAAAAATATTAAAATTTATTTTAAAATAGTAAGTTGAGAAAGATTAATTTTAATATTAAGTACATCTCACCAACGACAATGTTTTGCTAAATAAATTTTCATTTTCCTATAGTGTATCTGATATGTTAATATGACTAGATTTAGTCATTATTATTATTATTTTTTTATCATGAGATAACCTTCTTTGTCACTTAAGGGATTTGATGATGAAATGAATATGGACTTGTATGGTATGAGTTAGGAATTTGATTATGAACAATGACTTCTAAATAATATCTTTATTTTTGTGAAGTGCGCCCCATTGGACGAGATCTAATCATGATTATTGTTTTTTTGTCATAACGTCACACTTCAATATCAAGATATTGAGGAATATGAACATATCAAGTAACTTTGAAGGAGTATATTGGATACATATAATCTTGACAATTTTTGTGTGTTGTACATTCATATATTCTTTTAATAAAAATTATTATTTAACACTATATAAGACAAAATACATTCACTTTACAATCTATTTCTAACAATATGTTAATATATATTAATAATTTAAATTAAAATAAAAAGGAAGTATAATAAAAATATTAATATAGTGAGTTGTAAGTGATTCTATTTTTAAGGATGTCAACTTATCATTTCTTAGTTTTATAAATATAAGTCTTTATAAATATATTTGCACGAAATATCTAATTAAACCCAATTAGCTCATTATATCAACATAATATTCTAACTCTGTCTTTTTCATTGAATATTTTAAAATAATTTTTTAAAGATTTTTTGAATATATAAAATTAAGTTCTTGTAATTTTATCAATGATAATTTTACATATTTAATAATAATATTGATCATATTAATTATTATACTTTTAGAAACTAAAAAAATAAATTATGATTATAAATTATATATAATTTATTTTTTAACTTTTAATTATATCATAGTACTTGGAACAATGACTGGTAGTAATAATTGTCTTTAATCTTTTTATTGCTTTTTCTTCTCCTTTTTTGTATTCGCTCACTAGCACTCGGTCGTTCCTCCTTCGCTCCTTTTGTGTTCCTCAACACTTAAACTCTTCAGCTCTTCAACTCTTTGGTGTTCGGTTGGGAGTTAACTTGCAGGAGGTTCTCTGATGATAAGTAAGTACTCTGAATTAAGAGTGTATAATATAATTGATAAAAACATACTTTACTCTTGTGTAGAAGGCTTATTTATAATATTTATTAGTGGACTATTTCATTTATGATAGGGTCTTCTTACTCCTGGATGTGGTCTTCGTTGTCCATGCCTCACTCTGGGTATGGAAGTGAACTACTACAAGAGTATGGTACGCTTTTATCAATTACATTATACACTCTTAATGCAAAGCACTTACTTGATCATCGTTTGCATTTTAACTCTTAACCGAACACCAAAAATTTTAAGAGTTGAAGAGTTGAAGTGTTGAGGAGCACAAGAGAAGTGAAGGAGGAACGACGTAACTAGGAAGCAAATACAAGAAGAGCGAAGGAGAAACGATCAAGAAATAAAAAAGCAATTGTTATTGTTAGTTTCAATTTCAGGTACTAGGTCTCCTTAATCTATACAACTACATTTGTAAAATAATCTTTTTAGAGTTTTGCTTACAAATATTTTTTACATATATATATAAATAATTAATTATATATAGAATAATTTACAAACAAGATTTTTTTTTAATTTAAACTACAAAATTTACAAAACCACGTTAAGTATTCGATTCCACACAACCGAATTCTCACATGTTTAAAAAGAGGTCGAGTACGTTAAATAATTTTAGAACCGTTTGCTTTTCGTATATGTTTGGAAAAAGAAAAAAAAAACATTATATGATAGGAAATAAGTGATTAAAAGTTGGCTTTGGGTACCAATTATCATATTGGAAAAATCTACTCGACCATATTTAACCATTTAAAACCAATTTTTTTATGCATTCTATCCCCAACCAATTTGATACAATGATTTGGTTTTTCTTTTTACACAGACTTTGGTTTTTGGTCGGTCGAATCACTCATCATCACCTCTACATAAAATAACCAAGGAAAGGTCCTTTTAAAGGGACATCAGCAAATTTTTAGATGTAGTTTGATCTGAATTTTTTTATCTTTTATTTTCATTTTTAATTATGCGAATGTAAAAAGAAACTAATACTTTGCGATATTTTTCTTAAATTACAAAACGTGTCTTTGTTTCAATAAGAATTAATATGTGAATGCGTAGAACAAACTTGTCCACGTCTCAAATGATTAATCTCCACAACTAAAAAAAATCCATTAAATTGTTTCACAGAGCTCTCAAAATATGAAGATTTTAAAGTCACTTTCTGTTTTATGTGGTCTTTTTTTCTTTTGTTTGGGTGGAAAGTAGAGGAACAAGGTTGCGTGAAAGATTGACGTTGTAATTGTTTGAGGTGGTTGGAATGGTTATACCCACAGTTATGCCAATCTTTCTAAAATTGTAGGCAGACAACTAATGCTTGGTATATCGTTGTCTATTCTATACCTAAGACAACCACTCGGTCCCTTTCCCTTTCTTTTATTCTTCATCACATGCTTTCTATTATTACTTCAAAATTTCAAAATTCACCTTGCCCAACTTCCAAAAATATAATTCATCACATGTCAACTAAAAAAATGCTAATAAATAGTAAGTATATAGTGTTAACTTGAAAGTTTTTTTAAAGAATTCGTAATATATCTCAAATATTTAATGATTATTATGTTGTGAACCCAACAAATAACAAATGACCTATACAATGTATATAGTATTTTAAAATACTACTTGTACACACCTAAAACTTAGATAAATACAATATATTTACAAGAATAAGTCTAATAATATGCCTATGATCTTCCAGATGCTCCTGCACATGTATTTGTATCTACTTGTGTAAGTAGTACAATATCGCAGTTGACAAAACAAAGAAGACATGCAAATGTATGCTATTGAAATAAATTTTCATCATAATAAATTATATAAAAATATTTTAATCAACATATCACAACCATTCAATCTCCTTCAAATACCAGCATACAACAACAATATAGACCATACATGGATATATACATTAAGGATATTCAACAAGCAAATTATCAACGAACCCCTTCCAGAAAATTCGCATTAAGTATGTCCTACCAGATACTAATATTTGATCCAATTCAGTACTTAGATTAACAAGTGAATCCAAGAATCATGGTATTAGAGTAAGTTCAATACAATCCAGGTCGTGCATCTACATATGACATGGTGTGTAAGAACTTTTCCCTCCACTTCTTACATCACTCTTCAATCATTTCAATACAATCTAAATAATTCAAACTCATATATTCATCAAACCATAATAAAAAAACCAGTTCAACTAACTTAATTTTTGTACTGGTCAATACTGAACGAGCTTGTCGCTCGGCCTCGGTGACCGACCGACCGTGTCAAAATACATTTAAAACACTTAATAGATGACAATAGTTCCAATTATGGGAATTTCCTATGAATCATGATCATGTCCCATCGAATCCGGGTGACATCCTCGAGAAATCAGCTAACACTGATTTAGTGGAAGATATTGAATTATTAAACATATTCTCCAAATATACCAATATACCTCTCTATAAATCAGGGATCATGCTAGAAATCAGTTAACATTGATATTTGTTAGATTCAATCCATCACAACATAGGCTCATGACTAAACACTATAAATAAGCCCTCTACAGAGGTATAAGGTACACTTTAATCAGTTTTCACTATACACTCTTAACACAGAGTACCTACTTAATCATTGGAGTACCTTTTTCAGGTCAACCCCAACCGAGCAACAATTAAAGGATAAGACTTGAAGTGAGCAACGAAAAGGTAACCGATACATCAGTAATTGTACAACCAGTTTCAAGTACTATCTAGGTCCTCTTTGCCTATACATGTACAATATTAATATACATAATCCAGTTACTAGAATAACTTCTTATTTAAAACAACTATCCTAAGACTTTATCAAAAACATAAATAGCTTCTATTACTTGAAATGCTTATCTTCAAAGAAATTTCCAAAACAAAGCAAGAAGATTATCCTAAGATCTAGGGACTTAGAATAAGGTATCCAAACTTAACATAATTTCAATATATGATAAAAACAAGTTAATATTATCATTTTTTTCAACTGACTCCACCAAAGATTGATGAAAAAATCATAAGGAAAAGTAGAGAACAAGAAATCTTTAGAATAAATAGGAATTTACTCTATTTGAAAATTTGACTAGATAGGATTTATCCTTGGTTCCTCAGTTGTTGTGAGGTGCAATCAAATTTTGAAATAGATGAGGTATGGAAGGAGAAAAGTTAGAAAGAACGAAGAGAGAATATGAGGGGGAGAGAGAGAGAGAGACGCGATGTGTGTTTATGCATTACTTTCAAAAAATCTTTTGAGCCATACATATAAAGTTACACAACAAGTTGCTATTGTGTATTCTGCTTCAAAATTAAGAGGGCCACAACTTGTTTTTTAAAGATTATGATGATATTGCACCATTACAAATATGAATTGTGTGCCTTAACATATTCTTCTTTGTTTTTAAATCTCATGTCCAATCATTATTTGTGTATCCAACAAGCTTCACATAATTATTATTAGCTAAAAAAATTTCTCAACCAGAGTATCTTATTTATGATAGTTATTTTTACACCTTGTAAATGACTTGTACATGGATCTTCCATGAATCTACTGGGAAATTCAACTTCTAAGACAATGTCGGGTTTTTTGGCAGTTAGATATTTAAGACTTCCAATCAAACCTTTGTGATACGTTGAATCTACTATTCTACCATCACTTTCTCTTGTCAACTTAAACTTTTCTTCAATTAAAGTAGAAATTGACTTTGAATTTTTCATTTTGAATCCAAGACATACTTTCTACCATCACTTTCTCTTGTCAACTTAAACTTTTCTTCAATTAAAGTAGAAATTGACTTTGAATTTTTCATTTTGAATCCAAGACATGCTTTCTACCATCACTTTCTCTTGTCAACTTAAACTTTTCTTCAATTAAAGTAGAAATTGACTTTGAATTTTTCATTTTAAGTCTCAGATATACTTCCTCTTTGAGAAAATTTCCATCACTTTATAGAACAACCTTCATGCCAAAAACATATGACATTAGGCCCAAATTTTTCATTTCAAAGCATTTAATCATAACCTACTCAAATTTTGTAATAATATTTGGATTACTTAAGTACATATTAAAATATCAACATAAAGTCACACAATAAAAATGTCATTAGGATCAACATCTTTAATACAAAAATTATGGTCAAATGTACTTTAAAATATACATTGTTTTCTTAAATTTGTGGACCTTATCTTCTTTACCTTCAATCAAAATATCTTGGAAGTTGCTCAACATAAAGTTTTACTTCTAGAGTACCATTTAGAAATACATACTTAACATCCATTTGATGTATTTTTCAAATTTTTTTAGTCAAGATAGATAAAATCATATAAATGGTATCTAATCTCTAAACATGATTAAATAATTGAGTCACTTTTTTAACCTTTTGCCTCTAATTTTTCTTTGAAGTGAAGCGATCAATTTCTCCATAAGGCTTGTACTTGGTCTTGTACACCCACTTCACTATAATTGTCTGGTTTGTGTGTCATTTTGATGAATATAGTTATTTGCAACCATTATTGTTTTTCCTTTTGCATTTTTCTTACTATCGACTAAAATTACCTTACTTGTCTTCAAATGATAGATTTTGTATACCTTGGAGATTCTGCAATAATCAATGAGTAGACATTTTTCTCCCTTACCATCAAACTTCTTCCTTGGTTGATATGGAACATGAGAATATGCTATACATTCAAACACTTTGCGATGTCAAATTGATGGTCTCTTTCTGCTCTAGTATTCTTTTGATATTTTGTCATGAACACTTTTTGATGTAAATTTATTTAAAATATATACAATGGTAGCAACAACTTATGCCCAAAACTCTCCAGGTTAGAATGAACAAAATTTAGTGGCCTTCTTGCTTTCCGTGTCTTTCTTGTAGGAAATGATTCTATGTGATGTTTGCCCAATTGGAAAGTCTCACATACATTATTGGAAATATTGATAATGGGCAAAGTAGAAACAAAATATTATCTTGACAAATAATGCAATTCCTAAAAGTGAAAATGACTGAAATTCATGTCACAACTAATCAATTGAAAAGACAATCTAATAGCATAATCTCTTATAAAGTGATGTTAAATTTAAATATCCTTAGCCCTAGAATGTAATATAGGATTTGTAGACATACTAATAACAACATTATTATCACAGAAGATAGATATTTTTGTCTCGAGAATATCATAATCTTCATGTTGGTTTCTTATCCACATCAGTTGTGCACAATAATTTACAGTTGATACATATTCAACTTTTGTTGTAAACAGGGCCATCATACATTGTTTTATACTAGTTCACGAAACGAGTTTACCTTCAATGAAGTGGCATACTCCACTTCTTCTTTTTGCGTTCTACCTTGTCTCCAACATAGTTAGCATTGCAGTAACCTTGCAATTTGAAACTTTCTTTTGCTCTATAGCAAAGACCAAGGTTAGCAGTACCTTCTAAATATTTAAATATTCATTTTACAGCACTAAGATGTATTTCTCTCTGATCATATTGAAATCGTGCACAAAGACAGACACTAAATATAATATCATGTCTAGATGTTGTAAGATACAATAATGATCCAATCATATGCTTGTTTATGGTAATGTCCACTTGTTTTAAGTCTTTTTCCATACCAAAAGTTGTTTTTGGATGCATTGGATTGCTCATGAATTTGGCATCATCTAGCTTGAACTTTTTCAAAAGCTCCTTGAGATATTTGAACTGATGTATAAGGATGTATAAAGACCTAGGAAATATCTCAATTCTCCCATCATACTCATCTCAAACTCATTTTGCATTAACTCAAAGAGTTCCTTGCACAATATTCATTAATGGCACAAAAATAATATCATCTACATAGATTTAAACAAATATAAAATAATTTTGATGACTCCTGCAAAAAATAGTTGTGTCTACATTGCCTTTTTTAAAATTATTTTCTAAAAGAAAATTGCTTAGACGTTCATATCAAGCTATAGGGGTTTTTTTGAGACCATATAAAGTTTTGTATAGTTTTAAAACATATTTTGACAATGCAACATTTTCAAAACCGGGGGTTTTGATGGAGGATCATCTTCACTTCCAAGCCACCATACACTCAGCTAAGAGTAGAAGATAACCCACAAAAATATACAAAAGAAATCTTTTCCTTAATTTATATAAATTTATAAATATTAGAATAGTTTTTCTTTGGAGTTTGTATTTCTATGTCAATTTTTAGAATAGGTTGAAAATAATTCCAAGGCACTATAAAAACCTTCACTAAGCATTTAAGCAATGGTTTCTAGAGCAACTAAGAGCTACACAATTTTGGTTGCCTTTAACCTTCACCAGAATTAAGTTCACTTAACTAAGGTGAAGGCATCCAAGAGGCATGCTTAAGAGCTTCATTAGCCTATAAATAAAAAGGCTTCCCTCGTAATCTTTAGATTTGGATTAATGACATTGTTTTTTGAAATTTCAGTAAAACCTTTTCCAATTCTCTCTTTCTAGATGCTCTTTAGCATTGTAGAAACTCAAGGAATTTGGCCTAACCTCTCCCTTGTCTCTTGCACCTAAAATCACACGCTCATTCCTCTTCCTTCCCAAACCCATTTTTGGTGCTTCACCCATTCTACTTCAAGTCTTATGCTTCCGTTACTTTTCTCCAAAACTTAAGAACAACATTGCATCATGTGGATCAGAGTAAGGCAAACACAGTTCAGATAAGCCTTAAACCCAATTTGTTTGTTTGTGGTTCATGTGTACTTGAGTTTTGGTTCATGTTCTTGTTATGTTCTTCACTTGTTTCTCACTTTTCTTTCATTTCCACCGTTTAATGTTGTGTTTCCATGGTTTAGAATATTTTTTCCACCGTTTTTTTAATTTTAATAATTTAATATCCATTGTATTTTAAGTTCTTCATTATTCTCGATGTTCATCACTTGTTCTTGAATTTTGTTCACTTTTAATCGTTTTTGTGTGTTATTTAATGTTTCTCACCATTAATCTATTTTGTTTTCGTTTTAAATGATTCAGTGTCTTTTCTTTGGATGTTTTGATGTTTCTTTTGGTTCTATATACAATTTGCATGGAAACCCATTCAAGAAACCCATATTCTTGCGATTTTAATTCATTTTGTTGTTGTTTCTTTGGTTTATTTGATGTTTGATTCCATATATGTGCAAGTAGGTGTTATTTTCTATTTTTCATCCTTGCATGTCATTTGTCACATTTCATTTTTGCTTAACTTTTGTCACATAACTCCAGTTTTCAGCCTTATACAAAGTGTTTGTTCATATAACTCTTAGAGAGCACACCAAGTGTTTATGTTATAAAACAGTGGTATAAGCTTTGGATTCCTAGGTTGATGTGAGTTGATTTTAGATTGCTTCATTTTAGAAGTGACACTTTACTTAGATTAATATATTTTTAGCAATTATAAGGTGAGAACCCAAAGAAGAGCCCCAATGGACACAAACTTAATCAAGTGATTAAGTAAGTGTGAATGTCCAATTCTAGAGGGAAAAGGAAAAATACAAGAATATGGTGATGGATGATGAAGGGCGAAATGTAAAAAAGCATGGAAGGAAAAATAAGAACATAATGAAAACTAAATTGACAAAGGATGAAAACAAGAACATAAGAATACAAAGATTAATGGAATAATGGAAAGAATGGAAGAGATGAAGGAAAGGGAAAGCTTATGTGATGGAAGAGAGGTGGATCACGCCACTTGGAGTGTGGTTTTCCTCCAAGATAAATGTTGATGATCGCCACTTGAGAGCTCTCAAACACTCAAGATGAGACCTAAATGCTAAGAGGACACAAGCCTCACTAACACCTCACACAATTTGTGCCGAGTAACTTTTCTCTTCAAATTCAACATGTAAAATACAATGGGTAGGCCTCCTATTTATAGGTGAAGGAGCCTTGGAAAACAAGCAAGAGGTGTAGGATGGCAAAAGGAAAAAAAAATGGACAGCCTTAGGATTTGACTAAGTCAAACCTGCTGATGTAAACCAAAAATACATGAAGATGACCAAGGATGTTGTACTTGAAGGGTCATCTGAACAAGCAAAGAAAGAATTCATCTCAAGGAGGAATGGACAAGGGACAAAGCACTTGAAGTTCTTCCTATTAATCTTCTTAAAATAATGAGCAAAATGTTGTAAATAAGTGTGGCTCATTTGTAGGGGTCCAAATAGTAGAAATAAGATAGAATAAAGTGCCTTTAGCATAGTAGGGGGTGTGGGTAGCATTCTAGCTTGTTTCTAGCCCATTTGAAGACATTTTGACCTAGTTTCTAGAAGGATAAGCCTTGAATACGGGATTGACTTAGTCAAACCCTATGACTGCCCACTTTTTTCCCTTTTCCCATTCTACCCTCCTTTCTTCTTTTCCAAGCTCCTAAATCTCTAAATAGGGAGGTCTACCTCATTTATGATAAGTTGAATGAAGAATAAAGTTACTATACACAAATTGTGTTAGAGTTTATGAGCAGTGTCTCTCTAAACCATGAGTCTTATCTTGTGAGTGTTGTGAGCTCTCAAGTGGCGGCATCTACACTTATCTTGGATCAAATTCACCATCCAAGTGGCGTGATCATTCACAAATCCACCACTCCTAAGTTTCCTTTCACTCATCTCTTTTCCATTCCATTTCCATTCCTATTTTCAATTCCAAAATATGTCTTGTTCTCGTTCTTGTTCTTGAATTTCAATTCGGTTGATGTCTTGCACATCTTGTGTTTGATTAAATTATGCACCTATATTTGTTATTCATATTCACCATTAATTATGTTTTTTTTCCTTTGGCATTATGGAAATGAACCTTCACATCTACTTAACACTTGTTAAGTTAATGTCTAGTGAGAATTTTCTTAGGCTTATCACCTATGTTGATCCTAAAATCTAAATCTAAGTAAAGTGTCACCTAATCAATGAACAATCTAAAATCAATTCACATCATGTGGTATCCTTTCATCTCCATTTCCATGTTCTAGAAATTTTCAATCAGTAGTTTAGTTTCCTTTGCTTTGTTCTTCAATTTCCATCGTTTATTCTTGTTCCTCTTTTGTTCTCCTTTCATTTCTGCAATTGTAGTTTCATTTGGTTCAGTGAATTGTGTTTAATTTCCTTGTGTTGTTCGGTTCAATGTGGAATGACACTCAATCTTGAGTTTGGTTCCTCTTTTGGAAGGCTATGTCCTCCAATGATGTTTCCTTAAGTTCCTCCACTAATTTCCGATTTGTTTGGTATTGTTTCCAACTCCTATTTGTATTCATTCTTCACATATATTGTTGTTCTTATGTTCTTAAAAGTGTTTATGATCAATTGAACTCACATCATGTGCACCCTAGGCTTGTCCTTCTAGAAACTATGTCAAATTGTCTTCCTAAAGAGCTAGGAACAAGCTAAAATGATACCTACACCCCCTATTATGCTAAAGGCACCTTATTTTAGCCTATCTTTGATATTTGGACCCCTAAAGTGAGGCCAAATTATTTACAAACATATTATATTTTTTTAAGAAGACCAAAAGGAAGAACTTCTGATATTCAGGTTTATAACTTCTTTTTCTTTTGTTGATTCTTTCTCGAGTCTTGGTGGGGCTTGGCTTTGTATCTTGAGATGACTGACCCTTTTGGGAAGTGCTTGTTGTGTCCTTAGTTATTTGTCGGTTTGTATCATAGGTTTTCTTCTTTTCCACATTTATGAAATTGTTGCCTAGTTTTTGCAATTTTATTCTGAGTTCATATTACATTGAAAAAATTTGAAAAACAAAATACACAAGTACTTGTTATTTGTATCTAGTTAAAAAGGCACGTCAAAAAACAAAATACAAAAAAAAAAAGATATAAACAAGAAAAACAAAGATGTTTTGTGTTGCAGTGAAAGAGTGGTCCTCAAGTTAAATCTTCCTACCGCACCCCATCCCAAACCTTATCAGTTACAATGCATAAATGAGGACAGTGGTATTGTTGTGAGTAGCCAAGCAAATATTCCAATAACCATAAGATCTTATAAAGAAACCATTTTGTGTGACATTTGGCTACCAAATTTAGAATCTAAATAATTGGTAGTTAAAACCTTGGTAGCTAATTAGATATCAATTTAGAAACTATTTAACAATTATAGAAACTAATTTAGAAACCAATTTTTTTTTTTAGTTTCTAAAATGGTCTCTGATTTAGTCACTATAGCAACTAATTATTTTTTGTTTCTAAAATTAGTTTCTATTTCATGATTTTCTTGTAATGTGGATAGTTGTAACTTTAACACTTTGTTTATTAAAATGTTGAAACACAACATAGATGCCCCTTTTCCAAATGATGGGGATTTAGTTGGAAGTCAACAAGTGAAAGTTAAGTCTTCTTTAAGACACTATGCTAAAAAAGTTTTAAGTCACATTGTGCTTGTAGAAGCTTGTGATATCTTATTAGAACAACCTTGAAATTTTAACCGTACCTTTGTTTATCATGATTGTTTTAATAAAATTACTTTCACTCACAAAGAAAATAAGTTTGTGGTTAGTTTTTCAACACTTTAAAAAGCAGTGGAAAACTGATTATAAACACAACTAAATTTTGAAAATCCTGTTTGGAGCTGAACCAAACAAGAATATAAATTCCTTTGGAAAACCTTGTGAAAGATTGCTTGAAATAAAACAATCAGACCAAAAGATTAAGCAACTTAACAAGGTAGAAAAACATTAGAGTAATCATACTCCTATGGTCAATCTTGTCTATCTAACAGGTAAGAGGTACAATGACCTTAGAAGCAAGGTCTTTTCTTCTACTTTAGTTTTTTTTTTTAACAAATATCATGTGTTTAACTATTTCATTGTTTTTATGGGTTAATTTTTTTAATCCTATAGGAGGTTAATCGCAAAGCACAACACTAAAGTGGCTAAATGAAGCGGATCTGAGGACAAATCCTTTTAAAAGGGGGACCTTGATGGAGGATCATCTTCACTTTCTAGCCACCATACACTCAGATAAAGCAGAAGATCAACCACATAAATATTTGCCTTTGTTTGTATAAATTTGTAAATAATTGATTAGTCTTTCTTTGAGCTTTGTATTTCTAAGCCAAATTTTAGAATAGGTTGAAAATAATTCCAAGACACACTAGAAACCTTCACTTAGCATTTAAGCAAAGGTTTCCAATAGTTCATCATCTACTCCATCATCCATGATAGACTGAACATATTCTCGAGATTCAGACAAACTTGGTAAATGTAATAATTCACCATGCCTTGTTAATCTCCTTTATGGAACATTTTGATATCCATTTTAATTTCCATATGAAACATCATACTTTACAATTTCTAATAGAGTGGCATTTCCTCACGCAATAGAATTAGGTGATAAAACGTGAAGCACTAGATTTTCTATATGAAAATAAACTTTTATATTGTCTTACTTTATTCTAAAAAACAGGTTTATAGTCAGTTCCAACTTTATTAAACACACAATTTTGTGATCCTAAAACAACTTCAAGGTTAGCTATCCCCAAAGTAAAATTGGCTAAAGTTTTAATGAGGTAATGGATTATATTATTCAGAGACTATAATTTTCACATTCCTTTCGAATAGGCTAAAAATTTTCAGGACAACTATAGGAAGCATTCTTATAAATGATTTCCATGTTTTCAAAATCCATTTTACCATTCCTTAATTCCTTTTCTAATGTAGTTGCCCTATTTTCTAGCCAATATTTAATCCCTTGATTCTATTGTTAGAAAAGGTCAATCTAATAACTTCTTCATGAGTTTCCTTAAATGCATTTCAGAGTTGATCACAACCACTACCATTTACCGAAAAATCAGAACTTTCATCATTATCTTGCCAAGCAATGTAGTCTCTTTAGGTTTTTTATTTTTCTATGATATACTATCAAAACTTTTGTCCTTGTTTTTATTATTTTGGACATTCAATTATGATATGTTCTTGTTTATCATACCTGAAACATGTAAAACTAGAGGAACATGACTTAGGTTTTATGTAACCATACAATATTTGTGGTTGAGTTTTGTACTTACCCCTTTTCTTAAGGAATTTACAAAACTTTTTGGTCAATAGACTAATTGTTTTAGAATCACTGAAAACTTCTGATTCATCTTTACTTATTTCCTTTTTCTGGACAACAAATTTTAATGGAATGCTTTTTATCTTCTTTTCACTACTCTCTTGCTCATTTAGTTTATTCATCTCCAACTTGTGCTCCCTTAATTTGCCAAACAAAGATGCAATTGTCGTAGTAGCCAAATCTTTGGATTCTAAAATAGTTGTTACCTTGGGCGGCTAGTTCATGTCAAGACATTTTAGAATTTTGATTATCAACTCCTCTTAGGAAAATTATGTTATTTACAA
Source organism: Phaseolus vulgaris (assembly GCF_000499845.2). Classification (NCBI taxonomy): domain Eukaryota; kingdom Viridiplantae; phylum Streptophyta; class Magnoliopsida; order Fabales; family Fabaceae; genus Phaseolus; species Phaseolus vulgaris. The sequence goes on from NC_023757.2 coordinate 9,946,914, forward strand.
TATGTGTAAATCATTTATGCACATATGCAATAGTTTCTTCTTGTTGTATCCTAAAAAGTTCATATTATGGGATCACTACATGTTTCCTAACACTCTTTACATTTGTGGTTCCTTCATGTGTGACTTCAAGAACATCCCACATGTGCTTTGCAACACTGCATTATGAAACTCTGAAAAACTCATCGAAATTTAATGCAAAAATGATTGTATTTTTAGCCATATAAGCATATTGAGCTTTATGTTTTCAACTTCAAATTAATCAAACCATGGTTTTTCAACAAATTCATTACTGAGAATGTGTTTGGAATAAAAGGTCCATTTATGGTGGCATCCTAGATCCCTATATTAATTAACTTAATAAGGATTTACATTTTAACCTTCCAAATATGATAGTTAACACTCCAAACATAGGTAGTCTTTTAATAAATGCACCTCAACAAAATAAAAGTTGTTCTCAGCCATTTTTCAAAAAAATCTTTCAGAAAACAAGATTAATTCTTCAGTATCTTAATAACTAACTCTAGATATCAATTGTTAGAAATAAGGACTAAGTTCAAGAGAGTCGGTGAATTGAACTATATAGAATTTTCAAAAACTTTTAGAATGAATCTTTAAAGGGTTGATCAATTTCAAAATTTGGTTATCTTTCTTTTAATGTGTTAAAATGAAAGACAAAAACCAAAAAACAAATTAAAACATATTGAAAATAACAAGAGGGAGGAAAGAAAAAATGTTCAATAGTTTTATATTGGTTCACTCTTATACAAGAACTACATCTAGTTGCTCGACTACATTAGTCAAAATTTCATTAAAACAAAAATTGATTACATTAACAAAACAATACAAAGACACACCAAGAACACCACTCTTAAACTCTAGAAAAGCAAGACATTACATTAATAACACCTTGTTACTGAGCTGAGACTAGAAACACTATCCATAAATAACAATCTTACACAAGAAATGAAGAATGCAATATAAACAAGGTCACCTGAATCACCACGAGTACAATAAGAAAAGAATTTCAGGTGAACACAAAGATTTCCCCTTTAGCCGAGAAGAATGATATTGAAAACACCAAAAGAAAGCTCCAAGAGAATTTCTTTGACTCAATGCAAACTCTCTCTTTATATTGAAAAAGATTTGATACTCATATTTGAAAATTCGAACAAAATGAGATTAATATGAGATAAGTCTATAGAGTATACCCTATCATTTTTAAATAATTAAAACTATGATTTAAACTGTTGATTTCACTTATTAGTGAAAAAATATAGATTAAATAATACTTTCAAACTGATAAAATAGATTCATAATATTCTTTTGAAAGCAAAGGACAACTTTAATCTATTAAAAACTAGTTTTGACAGATTGATATAGACCTTCATAACTACTCAAGTTTGTTAAGTGATTTTAACATATTGATTCAATAAAGTAATTTATTAAGATATTCACGACAATCATTTTTGGACATCAGATAATAACATTTCAATGAATTAAAATATCTTTTAATCGGTTAAAACTATCTTGCCAACAAAATAAGTTCTAAACAATTTTAAAACAACTTTTTTTTAAGTGAATAATGATCAAACAACTCAAAAAGATAAACTTATATACAAAACAAAAAAATATAAACAAGACACATTTGACTCCTCAATCTTCTTTTGAAATGCTTCAAGGGTTGAATGATTCATCAAATACATCTAAGAACACTTATCAGCAACAACTCCAATATTTCTCTCAAATTAAATTGAAATATTTAGGATAAAGAGAGAACTCTCTCATTTCTTACACATTTAACATTTTTTTTAGTATTGAACCTCTCATAAACTCACAAAATCAATGTTGGATGTAGCCAACTTTGATACCAATTTGACATTTGAAAGACCTTATAATATTGAAAATATATTTTTTCACTCACACTGACAAGATATATTTCTCTCATAATACATTGACCTTCAACAAACATCTTATAACAATAAAAAATTAATATATGATCATTCCAACTTGTGAAAAAAAAAAGAAGCTAATAATGTCCTAAACTATATAGCTTCATCTAATAATAAGTTATCCTCTCACAAGCACAACTTCAATTTCCACTTCCAACACTAAGTCCAATTGAAAAAATTTCTTATAGTGTGTTTAGATTGAAAATTTTAAGAAGGTAATTCATTTTGAATATTTTTTGTCATGAAATATTTTTTAGATAAGAAATTTTAAAAGAAATTAAAAAATTAGAATTTTAGGAGAGTAATTAAATTATATAAAAATTAGAAATTTTACTTTTCTCAAATTCTCGTCACTCTTTTTATTTTCACTGGACTTTTTTTCATTTGGACACTGTCAAACATGATTAAATCCAAAACATTAATTAAGATTTTCTTTATCAATATATTGATAAAAAAATGTTAGGAAAAAATTTTCAACTAACAATATCGTAAAAATAATCATGATTGATATCAATTTAAACAATTATGTTGAACATCAATTTAAAATAATTTCCGCCAACATCAGTCGAAGAAAAACTTTGTCATTGTCAATTAAATTTTTATTTTTTTTTACGAACTTTGATAAAAAAAAGTAAAATCAACTAAAAAACATAAAAAAATATTGATACTTTTTAATTATTAATAACTATTTAATATTTTATTGTATTTTTTGACAATTAAAATATTTTATTCAAATGAGAAAATTAAAATTTAATAAATTGAAATTATTTTATCTAAAAAATATCTGAAAACTAAAATTATTTTAAATAAAATAATTTCAATTTCAATATATTTTAATTTTTAAGAAATTGTAATATTTTTTTTATCCAAAGACAATGATGTTAGAAAACGAAATGCAAACATATTAGATCAACTTTTTAGTTTTATTCCTTTTTTTACTAGTTCAAAGTTTATTGATGTAATCATATTCAAAAGTGATGGTAATTGATTTTATACTTTAAACATTTCATAAGATTTTAGGTAATAAATTAATAGAAAATTGGGGTATTAAAATTTTTGAACTAATGTAAATGACTAAATTCATATATATATATATATATATATATATTAAGATAGAAATAATAGAAATTGATAAAATAATTGACACTTACATGAAATTTTTAAATGTGTATACTTTATTTGTTTAACAAACTACATTAGAAATATAATTTTTTTTTAAAGATCACTTAAAATCCATGTTTTTACACTGATCTTTCACAAATTTTGGACATGTGTGACAGTCTTTTATTATTTTTGTGAAAAACTTTTGGATCTGTAATCGAATGGATTATCAGTTGGACCAAATTAAACTGGGGAGTGGGGTTGAATTTTTAAAACAGGAGTAAAAACACATGTATTATTTATTCATGATAATAAAAGTAAAAAAGTAACAAGGTCGGTGATTTGTCGTCTTTAGTGATTAGGTTGAAAACATGATTATCGTGCTGAATTTTGCTAACCATTTTAGTGTAGAAAAAGCAGAATTTGATAAGCTCCTAAAGTGCTTTTGTTAAGGGTGTTTTGTAATGGGAATGTGTTTGGTTCTTAGAATAAGGGATTAGTGTGGCGGCACACGGCAACGCGTGTTTATGTTTGTGTAGTTAAAACTTCTGTTTTTCACCGTCATTGATATCTTTTTACTTCTCTTTAAATTTCCTCCCATCTACTAGAATCATTAGTCGGCAATCACAACACAACAAGTAATTATCGTTCATCTAGAATCACTAGTCGGCAATCACAACACAACAAGTAATTATCGTTGTTAACATATTTTTACTCTTGCTCCAAAGCCTTTCTGTTGAATTTTGAATGGTGCAATACCTTCAAAGAACATAAGAAAACAACACTAGTTGTCTCTCGTGTTCATTTTATGTAGGTACATAATAAGATTCACTTATTTAGAGAAAAAAAAAATCTTACTCTTAACAAACATGTTTATTTTATAATAAAGATATTAGTATTTTTACAACATTAAAAGGATACTTGTTGTAGTTTAGCTTCTCATCCTACATTGTACTATAAGATTTTATTATAAGTTAATCTATGCGTATACTACAAATAACCTTTCTCTTCTCTTAATATTGTGTGTGTGGGTCTGGTGATTTAGTTCGATAAGTACTTGGTCAATGCAATATTTTTTTGTGATTTCAATCAATGATTGCATCTAGTGGTTTAAACATTTGGTTCGACTTCCAACAAAGAAAATAACAACACAAATTCTGAAGTTGTTAAAAAAGGAAGTTGGTGACGGATATGTTCAAGAATTGTTAATTCAAACACTGAGACGACGATAAAAGCATTTTGTCAAACAAGTGGTATTCTTAATGGACGGTATTGTTTGATGTAATATTTTGATTGGTAAAATTAAGATTTAGTTTAATACAGGTCAATGCAATTTTCTTTAATTTACAATTGAGTTGATGTGTCAGCAAGATATTTGCGAATTTTATATCCGTTTGTGAAGACACTTTGTCCTTAAAGTGGGTAGGGAGATTGAATTGGGTCGGGCTTGGGAGTTGTGGGTTGATGTAGTTGATATTAAGGTTGGTGGATGGGTTGGATGGAGAATTCTATAACGTTGTGTGAGACTCTATTAATAGTCAGTAATAATGGACTTTGAGAGATGAAGGCAACAAATTTCACTTGAGAATTTTCGTGCAATGCTTTATGCAAGGAAGTGGGCATATTTTGTGAGGCGGTCACGGATGACCCAAATGATTGTGTACCCTACAAAGGAAGGTAAGTGTGTAATGAAATTCATGGTTAAGTCTTCCCAAACTTGGATTGGTGTTGGCAGTGGTTGGATTAACCTGTGGGGGTTTTTGGGCAGGTACTTGTTGCGTTGGCACGTACATCAATGTTGAATAAAGGCTTTGATGTCACAGGTCCATCTTGGCTAGTAAAAGAAGACTATTATTCTTGCCATCATGGGTTTTAAACCGGAGTGACCTGTGGTTAGGGTAGTGGCATTCGTGGAGGAATTATTGGCGAAAACAGTGGTCGTGGGAAGAAAAACTTAGCTGCGAATGAAAAAGAAAGTCCTTTACACGTATGGAACAGTGACGTCGATGGCTGGTTGTGAGTGTACTAATGAATTATTTGGAAGTCGTCAGAGGTGGAGAAAAATTGTTAAAGCTCTTAGAAGATGGTGGGCATGGTGAAGAGATGGCCAAAAATAACGACTTCGACACAAATTTTTGGTGGCAGAGGGCATCAGAGACAAGATTGGTTTTTCCAGGTTTGTAAATTATCTTAAAGTCATATCCTTGTAAATTGATAGTCCATTTTTGTTGTTCTAGGGTTTGGATTGTTTGGGATAAAAGGGTTTTGATGCTTTTTTGGTTTATGAAAATGATGAAATGAGTGTCTAATAAATATTGACGCCACTTCTTAATTGCTTTTGTAAAAAATGACATATATTTCTCGGACATAAGGTGATGTTGCTTGGAGGCAAGGACACTTTCTTTTTTTGCGAAGAAGGAGATGGGGTGGTTGGCTTGACTGAGAACGACCCCTACGATAACATCATAGGTGTCTGTCTCCACAATGAAGGGTTGGTGGAAGTCTAGAAGGCATAGTGTAGGTATTTTTCCATGTGTTTGTAATATTTTAAAGCATGTTGTGTTGGTAGTGTCTATGTAAACTATTTGTGTTGTAATAAATCGGTGAGCGGACACGCGAGAGTGGAAGTGGTGAAAAAATTTCTCTAAAAACAATAAGACCAACGAAAGCTCTTAAATCCGTGAATGAACGGGGTTGCGGCCAATTTGTGATTGCTTGGATTTTTGTGGATCATGTGCCACACCGATTAGAAGAAATTAGGTGGCCCAAATAACTAACTTATGTGGTAGCAAAACTGCATTTAGATAGCTTATCAAAGAAATTGTGTTTCTTCTAATAAATCCAAACTAAGCTCTAAATGAGTTAAGTTGTCCTGCAATGTGGGAATGTACACTAAAATATCATTAAAGAAAACAATAACAAATTGTTTGAGGTAGGGTCTTAGGAGACAATTCATAACTGCTTGAAAAGTTGATGTTGCCTTTGTTAAGCCGAAAGGCATCATTTGGAATTCATAGTGTCCTTCCATTTTTCTTAAAGCTATTTTGAGAGTATCTTTTAGGATGAGGTGAATTTGATGGCAGAGTATAGGTCAATCTTAGTGAAAACAATAGTTGAGTCTAATTCATCTAACAATTCATCATTGGTGGGTATGGGAAAGTGGTCACAAATTGTGGCTGAATTTAAGGCTTTATAGTCTATCCAAAAACACCATGAACCATCTTTTTTAATCAAGAGGACAAGGGAGGGAAATGGGATGGTGTTTGGTTTTATAATACCTTAATGGAGCTTTTCGTAAATGAGTTTAGAGATGGTGTTTTTTTAATGATGGTAGCGGTATGGTTTAACATTGATGGGGAAGTATTAGGGAGGAGAGGTATGTGGTGGTTGTGTGGGTAGGGATGTGGTAAGCCTCGGGGAATATGAAAAATGGTTTGATGTTGGAGTAGGATGAATTCTATTGAAAAGGGAAGATAGTATAAAGGGGAGGATGGTGTTTGTAAGCTAATTTATAAGGGAAGGGAGGTTTGGGATGGTATGTCAATGGATAATAGATGGAGGGATGCCATGGCTTTGGTAGAAATGAGTTGGCATAACTAATGATAGGTAGCTTGGGTTTGTGTGGTGGGTGTGGTGGCTTTTAGAGTGATATGTTGATTTAGGTGGTTAAAGGTTATGTCGGGAATAGAGAAAACAATTGTAATGGAGCCTAGAGTGAACAACAAATCAATGTCTAAAACAACATTAGCTCCTTCAATTGGGAGGAAGTAAAGAGGAATTGTGAAAGTAGTGTTTTGGAAAGTGATATTAACTGAGGAATAAATGCCTTGACATGTGATAAATGCTCCATTTCCTACCATGACTGTAAAAAGGGGGTTGGGTGAAATGGATAGATGGAGGTCGTAGGCAATGTGGGGTTGTAAGATGTTATGTAAGCTACCTTAAGCTATTAGTACTATGACTAGGAGGTTTTGGATGAGACCTGTGAATTTTAGGGTTTGTGGTGAAAGATTGCCTTTGAAGGTGTGTGGTGAGAGGTGGAAATGGATCAAATCATCAGTATGTGTTGGTTCTATGGTTAGTTTAGGGTGCAATTTGTGTTGTCTAAGTGCAACAAAAATCTGAAGGTAGAATTTCTCATCACATTTATAGCATAAATCTAAAGCTATTATTTCTTGAAGTTGTGTGATTGTGAGGCATTTAATAGGTAGGGTAAGAGTTAGTGGTGGGGTGCGAGTGGAGCGTGGGTTGTGATGTATGGTAGGGTGATTAATATTGGTATAGGTATTAGTAGTTGTTGGAGGAGGGAAAAAGTGGCGCAAGGTATTGGTGGTGGGGTTTTAAAAATTGGTAAGATTGGGTGAACGAAACGTTTTGGGTTTGGAGTCCTTGATTTTGTCCTTAATGAGCTTTCCATGGCCAATATCCTGGGAAATGGAATAGGAATTTAGTATAGATAGTTCCCTTCAAATATCGAGATGGAGGCTTGAGGTGAAGCACTTTAAAATGGTTTCTAAAGACAAAAATCCTAACACGGTTACATATTTTTTCAAAGGCTGCTTGATATTTTGAAACCAAAGAGTGTTGTTGCAATTTGAATAGTTCAACTTGGTGGTTGGTATAGGAAGAAGGGCCAAAACGCAGTTTTAAGGCACAAGTAGAAGAGGGTCAATTAATGAGAAGGTTGTTTTAATGCATCCACTTAAACCAGCTAAGGGATCCCCTTTCATGTGAAAGGGAGCCATGGATAATCTTTGGTATTGGGGAATTTGGTAGAATGTAAAATATTGTTCATCTTGGAATAACCAGTCCAAAGGGTTTGTTCCTTAAAAAAAGCTAGTTGTAGTTTTGGTGGTTGTAAGGTGCCTAGTGGTGGGTGGAGTGTGTGATTGTTCTTGTTTTGAAATATGTGAGGGAAAATTAAGAGGTGGATGAAAAGAAGCCTGATCAACTAAGGATGTGAGTGATGATTAAAGCAAATCGTTTCTGGCGAAAATATGTTAGTCTGCTTGGCTTCGGTGGTTTCCATTTGTGCTTGTATGGCTTAAATATGTTATTGGATGGCATTGAGAATTTCTTCTACGTCTTTAGATAGGGGTTTGGGCAGTATTGAGGACGTCAATGAAAGCACCAATGATAGGTTGTTGCTACTGTTTTCTACTAAGAGAAAAAAAAATGCTCTAAATAATTTATCTAGGTTAAAAGTAACTTTTTTCATGCCTTTATTTATGTTTCTCATCACCTAAATAAGTGATTATTTGGGCTGATACAAGTAATTTGGCCCTAAGTCTCTATTACAAACATATCCCATTAAGTCATAGTGTCCTTCATCCATAGTGGTTGAGTCTTCTGCCTATTGGGTCTGCTATCTCGGTGGCCACTTTTGTAACATATGGAGTTTTGGAATCAAACATTTCATTCTTAGTTCTTTGATTTTAATTTGTGTAATCCATTTTAGAACCATTCCTAGGAATTAATTTGTGTGCCTACTATTTTTGTAGCCTTAATTTCTTGATTTTGAGTCTTTCAAATTACTCTGTATAGTTGTCATAATTCTAAATCTCTTGAGTTTAGCTTTCTTAATTTTGAGCTTTTCTTGATTTTAGATTTTATTGACCTCTTGATATGGAAATTACTTCTTAGTTGTGATATTTGGAAAAGGTTGACTAACATTGCTAGATAACATATTGAAGAAGAAAAAGATCAAACTAAAGATGACCACTCTTTAGAGAACCAACAAGTAGAAGTTCAAAAAGAATAGTGCTAAACACTTGAAAGGAAGATTTGACAAGTCATAGATAGAGATCAAAAGCTCAAATATTTTTTTCTTTGTAAAATCAAATTGTCACAAAATTTTGTTAATTTTTCATTTGTAATTTTCATGTATTTTTTGTTTTACTTGTTTTCATTTAGGTACTTGCAAATTTACTTTGTTATCTCCTTTCTTAGGTCTCCGTGATAATTAGGCCTTAATCATATCGAAATTAATAGTTGACATTCCTACAGTATTTAGAATTATGTTGCACACAACTGGACAAAAATCTTTTTTTAGTTTTTACTAAGAGATTTTGTGAAAGTGATATGAAGAAAACTCTAGCTAGGAAAGACTCAGTACTTAAGTGTTCCATTTGTGAACCACCTGTCTTTCCTAGGAGTCTACTTGGTTAACTTTCAAAAACTTTTCTTTTAGAAACTTCACCATCTAAGAAAATGATTTGTGAATTTTTTTTATTACTCTTTGTTAAATTAAACCTTTGTGAAAATATTTAATTTTTCATTCAACGATGGGTGGTCATTTTAATAATTCCCCAAGTGTGCATGGTATTACTATGGATCTCAAGGAGGAATTAAATTTGAGAGATGGGGTCAGGAGATTGACAGAAAATGTTGAGAAAAAAGATAAAGAAATAATAAAATAAGAGATTGGTCAGATTGTAAGAAATCAAGAAAAATCTAAGAGTAGACTTAGAGAAGGGACAAATAGGATAAGAGAACATTATAGGAACCCTCACACCGAAAAAGAAGAAGGGGTGTGTAGTAATCCCTACTATACTAATCAACCACCCCTTAAACATCATCATAAGCCTAGAAATCATCCTCATTCTACAAAGCCTAAAATAAATAGACCTCCCTTCTTTATGTGGAAATACAAATCTTGAGGCATATCTAGAATGAGAGATAAAGGTTGATTAAAAATTTGAATACCACCAAGTAGATGAATATAGAAAAGTATCCATGGCTACTTTAAGTTTTCAAGAATATGTCATGACTTGGTGGAAACAAAGGCAATATGATGTTTCAATTGAGAGAAAAATAAAAATAATGAATTGGCATGAATTGAAGGAATGTATAAGAAGAAAATTTGTTTTGCCTTCATATGAGAAAAGCAAAAAAAATAGAGAAGAAATGAATGAGCTTGTAAAAATAGGAAGAAAAATTATAGATGGAGAAAAAAAATATATTAGAAGAGAAAAAGAATATAGAGAAAAACTACAAGCTAATACAAAAACAAAAGAAAAGAGAGATAAGGAGAAGAAAGAAAAGAGAGACAATGAGAAGAAAGAAGAAGAAGAAACTAGAAAAGAATAAGAGTCTCTTATGATACCTCATGCAAGCAGAGTTGAGAAAGAATCCTTAAAGGGGTTGCAATACTTTGAACTTTTCTTTCCAATTATGTAATGCAAATACTTTTTCACAAAAATCTCAAAGACGACACTTTGTGATGTTGTTGCTTGACTTAAGAAATAAACAACACAACGTGAATAAAAATATTTTTAAAAATAACCCTACTTTTTCTCATCAAAATTTTTATAAAAATAATAAAGGACATTATTTCCTTACTGTTTTCATTAAAAACACTTGTATTAATTTTCTTTCAAAAAAGAAACTTAACACATTTTTGTTTGATGTTTACTGTAGATTAATATTTGACCCTAGAGGAAAATAGTTAAACAAAATAAACATAGGTTGTTGTCATTGAGCATCATTCAGATAAGGAGAAATCTTTTTCAAGAGGGAGGGAATGATGGAAATCATCCAACTTCAAAACCATTGGCTAAGAGATTTGAAGAGGATGATGCCTTAATGAAGAGATTGTAGAGTCTTTTCTTCTTCTTAGCGTTGTAAAAATTGTACATAGTAGTTTAAAAATTATTTTTTAGCCTTGAATTTTGGACCAAGTAGAGTAAAATTTTATTTGGACTGACCAAAATAATTTAGGGAAAATAAACCTAACCCTAAGGAGGATTTTGGGCACCCACTAGGTCATAAACCCTAGCTTGAGCGCCAAGTTAGGTTAAAAACCTATCAAGATAAGGTTCAAGCTAGGGTTAGACGCCTTTTACATTAGCATGTGACACATTTGCCACTTGTCATTCTCCTAATGAAGAGGATTTGCGCAAATAAGGAGATGACACTTATCACACTCTCATTTGAGAGGTTTTAAGAAACTTGCTCTTCAAGTTAGGGTTAGGGTTTGAGAAGCTTGCCTTGCAAGTTTCTTTCTCCTCTAAACATGAGTTTATTGTACATGTATTTTGAACTTTGAATTGAGTAAAAAATTGTTGTCAAAATTTTTAGACACTTCTACTTGTCAAAGTTTTCTCTAGAAATGTCTTCTTGTTAGACAAATTTCTAGACTCCTCCTGGTAGTGTTCTCCTAACCTCACTCTAAAAACTAAGTGTTGGCATAACATCACTTAAAATCAATCTCATAATATTTCATCTCCTCTTCAAACCATGACTCAAATCTACATTTTTTACATGCTTCCGCTATCCTTCATCATTCATACAAGAGATTCAATAAAAAATTATTGAAGAAGATCTAGACATGAAAAGTTTTTTTCCATCATTTCCTATTGAAGCGTTAGTCTTATGAGATTATTGTAATCATAATTGTTAGAGGAAGATGTGACCTTACAACTAATAGCAAGAAGAAAGACAAAGAAATTATAAAAACTAGTATTATTTTACTAACTTTTAAATATATATATATATATATATATATATATATAGTGATGAAATTCCTTATTATTTAGAATTGGTAAAGTGAACAAATATAATAGAGTGTTACATGATACTTATTTTAATGAGTTAACTTTCTAATATTATAATTTTCAATAAATTATAACCAAGTTATAGTTTCTTACTTTTATAGTTTCCAATAAATTTTAACTTGGGTATTTCTCTTCAAAAGATCATAAGTAAAATAAATGGAGGGACTTTGTATTTATCCAATTACCTGTCAACACATCTTTAACATGCGTATAATTAAATATGAAAGCAGATGGGGGTATTGGGTCAGAACAACATCACAATTCGAATCAGATTCATATTCATATTCTGCTTAAGGAATAGAATTGTTTAGTGATTGACAACAAACACTAAACACCAAACACCAGAAATTTACTAATGAATCAACTTTTCATTCAGTGGCATCCATGGCAAAAATTTGGTCACACAAACAATCTTTAAAATTTGTCCCTGATGCTCTTTTTTAACGGAAAAAAATTCTCTATGTGCCCAAAAAGAATTTGTTTTAGGTTTCGATTTCCCCACTTGAGCTGTAATATTCTAAACCATTGCATCTACAACTTCCACAAAAGCAATTTTTTCATTGAAGCAACATTTCATTGTTTTTGGGTTTTCAGAATTTTTTTTCTACTCTTCTTGTAAAGAATGCTTTCTCTCGTTAACACAAAAGGGTATTGTTTCATAATAAAGGCAAAGACAACTGTTACTTAGTTAATTTATCAATTAACGTTTATTGTATTATATATCATTTTTGTGAGGAAACGTTGAACCTATATATGAGCGTGTGTCACATTATGTGCCTAAAATTAAGGCCATGTGAATAAAATAAAAGACAAGTTCTTGTGTAATTTGCCTTTTGCTTTTAAGAGTCTTATCTACAATAGTCTTGTTAGTGAAGAAAATCAATAATTTTGTGTCTTTATAAATTGCTCTCTGATCACGAAAGGAGAAAAAATTTATTTTCCCAAAATACAGATACCATAGTTCATCAAGAGTTTTAAAAGTCTTAACATTATTTCTTTTAGTTTACCATCTTATTAGTTTTTTTCAATTAAAACATTAATTACAATATGTACGTCATTAAACACCAGAGAGTAAGTTTGAAACCTTAGTGGATTTGTGAGAAAATTCACATTTTTGTTTAAATAAAATATATCACTTGTCATAGTTTTGGAAACACATTTGGATAGCTAGCAAACTCAAGTACAAAATGACTTGAAAATGTTATTGGTTCATCGGCTTTTACTTCTTGCACCTCTATTATTATTAATTGCGTCTTTATGCTAATAGAAACAATTAAAATACCCTCTTCACTGCATCACATCAATGCTCCTGTTGTTTAAGAAAGAATGTTCTGAAAGCTACCATTTACATTATGAAGACTTATTCTGAAAATTCATTCTAGAATGTATTTTATGTGTAAGTTCGTTCAAGAAAGTATCATATATGTTTCATAAAGTATGTTTTGGAAATTTTGTTCTAAAAACTCGTTCTCTACTACTGTATTTCATGCATTTCATGTGTTCTGAAAAGTTTATTCTGTAAAATTTGTTCCGAACATTCAATTTCAGAAATCATGTTCTGAAAATTTAAGAAAGTTTGTTAATGATTGTAGTTACAATCTATGTAGATACAAGAAGAAAAAGCCTAGTTCGTATACGTAAGCCAACTTATTTTGGGCCTGAAAACAATAAAATCCTAAAAACAAAACCTAGACTGTTCTTCCTGTACATCCATATCTTCTTCTCCCACCTCCATAAATTTTCATATTTTCAAAAATGTTTCTGTAATATTCTGGATTATGTAATCTGGAAGTCATTTTTCAAATTCGTAATTAGCTTCAAGATTACATAATCCAATTTTTTTTTTCAGATATATGATTAGTTTTTTTATTACATAATCTGGAAGTTTTTTCTAGCTTAAATGCGTGTTTGGATTACATAATCCATAAGCTACTATCAAATCCAGACTTTCAGATTATATAAAATCTAAAATACCATTTTGGATTATCTAATCCGAAATATGGAGGTGGCACAAGAAGGATAAAAAAATATTTTTCATATTTTGTATGGGGTGCCAAAAGAACATATGGAGGTGCAGGAAGAAACCGTCCAAAACCTAGGCCTCTGGTTTGTGTTTTGGACTCAAAGTGATGTTTTGTTTTTTGCACCCTATAACTGCTTCCCATAGCTCCCTACTCTAAGAACGACAAAATACATTTCAAAATCCTTTCACATTTTGAAAATGCTAAGAAAGTTTAAGCTTTTGTTTATATCAGGAACTGGATAGTGAGAGACTATAAATAAATAAAGTGAAAATTTAAGTTTTTCTATTAATAGAAAATGAAAAAAAAAATATTTATGAATTATTTTATTAATATGATAAAATAACAAAAGATGAATATTTAATGGATTTATAAAATATTTAGCGTGCTCTTAAGAAAATTATATTATGAAGAAATATTTGAGGAAATTCTCCGTTGCCATATTAATGTTTCATCATATTTATTTCCATGTATTTTGTCTTTTTTTCATGCTTTCATCTGAACCAATAGCTCAATTTTCATTCTTCAGGAAACAAATAAATAAACCAAAATTGAATAAATTATGAAACAGCGAAAAATCAAAGGGAATAGAACAAATCGTTTATCTACGACTTTGTTCATTCCGTAATCTACAAAGCTTAGTTCAGTAGAAAACAAACATATTTTTTCAGTTTGAAATATTTGTTATCACAGTGAAATTAGAATGTCAATACATCACAAAATTAATATTCCTACGACTTCTTTCAACATTTTATAATTTCATTTTTTTAGGGTTTCTTTTAAAGAAATAAAAAGAATCATAACAAATACAAAATAATTTTTTAGCTCCTGAAAAGTTCTTTCTAGAATTAAAATTTTAACATTTCAAAAATACTTTCCAAAACCTTTTAAAAAATATTACATTTTAAAAAGTACTTTTTAGAATGTATTGGAATGTAATCATTTTAAAAATATAAAATGGAAATATATTAATAATGTTAAGATATATAAATAACAATTATCCTTTTATCCTTCCACTTTTTATTGCTCTAATGAGTTGGGCTCGCCCCAATTTTAATCTATTCTCATTTTTTATGTAGGACTTGTTTCGTATAATAATATAAAAACGGGATTTTATTTCCTTCACCTCCATAGCTTATTGTGGTATTCCAAATTTCTTAAAATATTAAAATACATTTTATTCTATTAATATTTTTCATTTTGAATTATGTGATTCGAAAAAAATTTAAAATTATAAAATTTAGAAGATATTTTCAATTGAGTTTTTTTAAATAAAAAAAATACATTCTAAATTATAAAATCTCAAAAAATATTTATAAATTACAGAATTAAAACATATTTTTAATCCAAAAATATCTTTCTAATTCTATAATTCACAATATATTTTTTTAAAAACAAAAAAGTATTTTAGTCTAAAAAATTCAAAAAATATTTTTAATTCAGAAATATTTTTCACATTTTACAATCCAAAAAATATTAGTAAATAAAATACATTTTCGAATTTTAAAACTCAAAAGTATCATTTTAAGACTAAATAATTTTTGGCCTCACCTGTAGGTGTCAGACAATAAAGTGTAGGAGGCAAATAACCAATTAATCTAAAACTATTAGGTCCATCCAATGATGGATATTGAAACTAATCAGTTAATTCGTAAATTTAATGCTTCTTTGTTTAAGTTTTTTTTGTGAATTGTTACTGCAAAAACATTTATTAGCTGGGAAAATTGTTAACTTAATTAGATTGGATATTAGTAATGGAGATAAGATAATAAATCATTTTTACTTGTATATTTATTACCCTCTTGTCTATTTTTTATTTAATGATAACATTTTTTGTTACTTGTTTAATAATAGTAGAATCAACTACTAAAATTAAGCATGATTTGTTAATAATCAATAAAAAAAACTAAATGGTTTTTCATTTATCTACCATACGAATGTCAAATATTTATTTTCAAAATTAAAATGTGAAAAATTAAACGAGATTGTTTTCAGTATTACACTTTATTATATCTTAGGTTTTGGAAACATGATTGGATATGTCTTCCAAGTATTTTTCACAATGTTAAAGGCACAAAATCATTTAAATAAATGAAATGGCGTTGATAGAAACATAACAATTTCATTAATCCTTTTAACTAATAATAGAAATTCTATTTCAGTGATCAGTGAGTTTTGTCTTCTAAATTATTTTGGGTCTAAATTAATTTGGGTTTTATCTTGAGAGTAGTACACCTCAAGTGGCAGCTCCTCACCACTCATTTTGGAATCATCCACCATTTCAAGTGGCGTGATTCCTTGCTCTTTCTCCATAAGCTTTCTTCATCCCTTCATCTCTTTCCTTTCTGTTAGAAAAGATGTCTTTAAACTAGAGGGGGGTGAATGGTTTAAAGGGGTTTTCGCAAACTTTTCAAAGCTAGAATGAACTTATTTCAGAAATTAAATGATTAAGCAATTCAGTTAGCCAAAACAACAAGCAAAACTGAAACACTAGAAAAAACAATCGGTTGTTTCTTCGAAACAATCGGTTGTTTATACTAGCAAACAACAAACAAACTGAAATTAAAGAGTTAGGGATAGAAAGATTGTACACAAATGTTTATACTGGTTCGCTCCAACTAGAGCTACATCCAGTCTTCTCAGAAACCCTGAGGAAATCCACTAAGCAATCACCACTTGATCACTTACACCACAACCAAAAGAATGACCTTGAACACCTCAAGAAACACACTCTCCTTGGCTAACACTAAGATTGTTGATCTTGAACACCTCAAGAACACATAGCCAATCTCAGCAACACATACAAACATAATTGTTCAGCAGTTTACACATATTACACTTGTTACAGATGAATATCTGAAATCAATACAAGAGAATCCTATTCAGCACCTTGATCAATCTCTCAACTCTTTTGCAATCTCAGAATACTTTGAAAAAACTCTTTTTAGATCAAAACTATGTTTCAAGATTCTTAATATATCAAATTAATTGCATTTAAAATAGATTGGTCAAAGCATTTAATGACTGAAGCGTATTCAATTAAAGCATTTAAAGCTCAGTCAAAGAAAATAGTTTTTCTGTTATGGTTTTAAAACAAACAATCGATTGTTTCCTCGAATCAATCGGTTGTTTTGTTACTTAACAAAATCCACCATTCAAAAACAATTTTCAAACTTTCTCAAAACACCTAAGTGTAAACAATCGGTTGTTTCAACTTAGTTTGAAAAACATTTTGCTTTGACAAAATTGAGATGTTAATTGCTTTGAGATTTAATCTAAGTGTTGATTACAACATAGAACTACCCTAGAACAAGGCTAAAACAGCACAGCAGCATCAAGCACAACAGAGGCTTCATCATCCTTCAAAGGGTTTGGATTCTTCAAAACATTGAACACCACTTGGTTCAACAATCTCCCCCTATTTGATGAAGACAAATCCCTGATGCTTGTGTTGTTCTTGATTAAATCTGAAGCAGTTTCTGCAAAAGAACTTTGAGCAATATTTTGAACTTTGTGATATTCTGTTAGTATACAGATAAACAATTAAAGCTTAAAACAGTTAATATCAGAGCCAAAATTCATGTTACTCATGTTTTTAACACTATGAAAAACATAAAATTAAAACAAATTAGAAACACAGCATATATCTCCCCCTATTTGTCTTCACAAATAGACAAAGATAAGAGATAAAATAAGACATTGTTCACATTACATCAGAATAAAACAGCAACAGCAGAAGGAAATAAATTTTAAAAACCAGAAACGAGAACAACCAAAAACAATCGATTGTTTTGATTTTCAATCGGTTGTTTTTCTTCAATCTTCTTCATCAGCAAACTGAAGATCAAAGATCTGATTCTGGACAGCTTCAATCTGTTCATCCAGAGTCATAAACCTTTCATCCATGTTGTCAAACCTTGTGTCAATCCTTTGAAAGTTGCTAACACACAGATCATGAAGGCTCCTTTGATTTTCAGCAAAGCTATCAAGCCTATTCACCATGAGTCTTTCAAAAGGTGACATGGTTTGCATTCTTTCTCTTTGATTTCCATCTTCAGTGCTAGGTCCAACATCTTGAAAATCTTCAGTTGGATCTTCATGTTGAACATCCATATCAACAGCTTCATCTGGTTCAAGATTGGCAGCACCACTTGATGAGGCACCATGATCACCATCCTTACTTAACCACTTTCCACCTATTTTTGTGAAGCACATCTTGCTGAGTGATCCATTGTTCAACTCTTGAGTTGACTTGACCAGCTCAGAAGTTTCATCTTCAAGATTAACTTCAAAATAGAGTAGAAACTTAGATATTAAAACAGCATAAGGATAATAGTAATCACCTAACCTCATGGCTTTTTGCATATGTTCTTTGATTATGTGAATCCAATTGATCTTCACTTTCTTGGTAATGCAGAAGATGTAAACCAGATCTTCTTCAGTCAACACAGAGTGATTGCTCCCCCTAGGAGTTAGGATCCACGTTACAATGAGAGCAAGCAGCCTCTCATCTAGCTTCAAGCCTCCAACCGAACAAGTGCTAACTTGAGTTTGATTATTCTTCAAGCAACTTTTGTAGAACTTAATCTTGTTGAAATCTTCTACCACACCAAGGTTTCCCTTGTTGATTCTCAGTCCAGAGAACTTGAGTCCAGCTACAGCAGCCCAAACCTCATGGGTTATCTCCATCTCCACGCCTTTTACAAGAGAGACCAAGTTGTTTCCCTCAAACTTCAAGTTGGTGTAGAAAACTCTCACCAAATCTGGATATATGTTACCTTTGAGCTCCAGAAACTTTCTAAGTGACTGGTCTTTGAGAAGCTTCCTCACATTGTCAAGCTTTTGATCCTTCAGCCAGTTGGAGCACACAACCTTGGGGTTGTTTATCTTCTTGACACTTGTTTCATATCTATACTTCTCAATGAGCTCGGTGTCACCAGAAAACCAACTTTCAAGCCTTCCTCCAGACCTTACAGCTCTGGTTTTGACACTTTTAGCAGTGGGAGGAGTTGATTCCATGATAGCAGAGACGAAAACAGAGGAGAGCACAAAACCCAGATTTTTCAAGAGATAGTGCAAGAGATGTTGCAAGAGATGTTGCAATTGGTTGTTCTTGATGAAAGAAAACTGCACCTGATTTTATAGCAGTAAGGGAATCAAAATGAATTTAATTTCATTCAATGGGTACCTGATTTTCAGAGAGAGGGCTTGACTCTGTTCTGCACTGAAAATGTCAGAAAAAGCTGAAAATCACATGGTCTTCACATGTGATCTTTGACTAGTCATTAAGGCTTTTGATTTTCCAAGATTTTGGAATATATTCCTTTATGACTGTTGTAAATCCTTTCTGAACGTGATCAGCTTTCAACACATCCTTTGACCAAGATTCTCCCTTTGAAAAATATCTGCAACAGCTAGAAATTCAAAAATTAGTTAAATCAATTTCTACACAGTGCTGTCAGACTCAAAACAATCGGTTGTTTTTCTGCAGCAGTTAAAAACTTGATTTTTCAATTTTTAACCATAAACAAAAACAGATTAAGGCACATGACATTGATTGAAAGACAATTAATCATAAGAAAGAACTTTGAAACAGAAATTGAGAGCAAATAAAAGGAAGGTCTTATCCTTGTGTTGTTTCTTCAATGAGCCAATTGCTTGTTGATCAAGAAAGCTTCTTTTCACTGTTTTGACCTTTTGCACAGCATTGATTCAGCTTCAATGACTGCCCTTTTTCTTCAACAGCTTGATCAGAAGGCTCAAATCTTCCTTTTCTCTTCATTTTTCCTGCATAAACAAATTCAAATTGCAAGATTTGGTCCCCTTACAAATTTGGGTCCACTTGGCTTTTCTTTGCTATTAGAAACATCACATCCCTTAGGAATCCATTTCATAAAACCTTTAGGAACATAATATTTTCTAATTTTGCAGAATCTAACAGAGTGGCCTTTCTTCATGCAGTAAAAGCATGTAACAACCGGTTGTTTCGTCTTAACAATCGGTTGTTTTTCTGATTTTCTCAAAAAACTTTTTGAAAACCTATCTTGCTTGTTCTGTGGATTGAAGCCTAAACCAACCTTTCCAAAAACACAGCTTTGAGATGCTAGGACATTCTCAAAGTTTGACTTTCCTTTTGAAAGCTTGTCCACAGTTTCAACAAGATAGTGAACCTTTTTCTCAAGATTTTCACAATTTGTGCAATTGAGAGTATCACACTTGCAAGAGGCATTTTTGAAATCTTTTTCCAGTTTTTCAAAATCACTTTTTGCTTTTCTCAGTTCCTCTTCAAGTGATCTAACTTTCTTTTCAAGCCCATTGTTAAGATCTTTCAATCGGTTGTTTGAAAGAACCAATCTATTAGCTTCATCATGTGTTTCTTGAAAAGCTTCAAGCAATTCACTATAGTTTTGTTCATTTAAGGAAGCACATCAACTTACCTCACTTGAACTGCATGAATCATCATCATCATCCTCAGCAACTAAGCAAATGTTGGCTTTTTCATCTTCACTTGATGAAGAACTTGACGATGATACTTCATTTTCATCCCAAGCTATGTAGGCCCTTTTTGTTTTGCCTTTCTTCTCCTTGTAGCTTGTCTTTTTCTCTTTGCTCTTGTTGGGACAATCAGCCTTCATGTGACCTTGCTCACCACAACCAAAACAAGTATAGTTATTTGAATTAAATTCATTGAGTTTCTTGTTACCATACCTATCCTTGTAGTTGTCTTTGTTGCGGCTTCTCTTGAGGAATTTGCTGAATTTTCTTGACAGCAAACTTAGATTTTCCACATCACTATCATCACTTGAATCTTGCTTTCCCTTATGTTTGGATGCTTTCAAGGCTATGCTCCTTGTGTGCTTATCTTCATTCTCTTGAACATTGAGTCTATTCATTTCTAGCTCATGTTCCCTAAGCTTTCCAAACAAAGAAGCAACACTTAAAGATGTTAGATCTTTAGATTCGGAAATAGTAGTTACCTTTGGTTGCCAAGCTCTATCAAGACATTTCAAGATCTTGATGTTTAGCTCTTCTTTGTCAAACGTCTTGTCTAGGCTCATAAGGTGATTTATGATGTGTGTAAACCTTTTCTGCACTTCAGCTATGGTTTCACCTTTAAGCATTCTAAACATCTCATACTCTTGGATGAGAGCATGCTTTCTAGCTCTTTTCACCTCACTTGTTCCTTCATGAGTGACTTCCAAAGCATCCCATATCTCTTTTGATGATTTGCATTGTGAGACCTTGAAAAACTCATCAGAATTTAAAGAGGTTATAATATTTTTGGCAATGCAGTCGAATTTGGCCTTTTTACTTTCTGCATCAGTCCATTGAGACCATGGCTTCTCAATGACAGAACCATCTTTTTCAAATGTTGGAATAAAAGGACCATTTTCAATTGCATCCCAAATTCCTTTGTCAAGAGATTCCATAAATATTTTCATTCTAACTTTCCAAAACTAGTAATTCAAACCACAAAACAAGGGTGGTCTGTTTATTGAGGCACCTTCCCCAAAAGGTAGTCTATCAACCATTTTGAAAGATTTTAGGATCAACTTGAATGACTTTCAAGAACCAAGCTCTTGATGCCAATTGTTAGAAAAGATGGCTTTAAACTAGAGGGGGGTGAATGGTTTAAAGGGGTTTTCGCAAACTTTTCAAAGCTAGAATGAACTTATTTCAGAAATCAAATGATTAAGCAATTCAGTTAGCCAAAACAGCAAGCAAAACTGAAACACTAGAAAAAACAATCGGTTGTTTCTTCGAAACAATCGGTTGTTTATACCAGCAAACAACAAACAAACTGAAATTAAAGAGTTAGGGATAGAAAGATTGTACACAAATGTTTATACTGGTTCACTCCAACTAGAGCTACATCCAGTCTTCTCAGAAACCCTGAGGAAATCCACTAAGCAATCACCACTTGATCACTTACACCACAACCAAGAGAATGACCTTGAACACCTCAAGAAACACACTCTCCTTGGCCAACACTAAGATTGTTGATCTTGAACACCTCAAGAACACACAACCAATCTCAGCAACACATACAAACATAATTGTTCAGCAGTTTACACATATTACACTTGTTACAGATGAATATCTGAAATCAATACAAGAGAATCCTATTCAGCACCTTGATCAATCTCTCAACTCTTTTGCAATCTCAGAATACTTTGAAAAAACTCTTTTTAGATCAAAACTATGTTTCAAGATTCTTAATATATTAAAATTGTTTTTCATAATATATCTAAGAATATAGTTTGTTATCAAATCTTAACAAACTCTTAATTGCATTTAAAATAGATTGGTCAAAGCATTTAATGACTGGAGCGTATTTAGTTAAAGCATTTAAAGCTCAGTCAAAGAAAATAGTTTTTCTGTTATGGTTTTAAAACAAACAATCGATTGTTTCCTCGAATCAATCGGTTGTTTTGTTACTTAACAAAATCCACCATTCAAAAACAGTTTTCAAACTTTCTCAAAACACCTAAGTGTAAACCATCGGTTGTTTCGACAAAACAATCGGTTGTTTCAACTTAGTTTGAAAAACATTTTGCTTTGACAAAATTGAGATGCTAATTGCTTTGAGATTTAATCTAAGTGTTGATTACAACATAGAACTACCCCAGAACGAGGCTAAAACAGCACAGCAGCATCAAAAGGATTCTAAGTATATGGCAAATTGTTTTCATACTTGTGAAATTTAATCTTTCTTGCTTTCACAATTTCTAAAGACATTAAACCTTCGTAATTAAAGTTTAA
Source organism: Phaseolus vulgaris (assembly GCF_000499845.2). NCBI lineage: Eukaryota > Viridiplantae > Streptophyta > Magnoliopsida > Fabales > Fabaceae > Phaseolus > Phaseolus vulgaris. The sequence goes on from NC_023757.2 coordinate 9,969,303, forward strand.
GTAAGTGTCTTTGAGTCTTTTAAGTGTTTTTCTTGTTTGTCTTCTCTAAGTTTTGTCATTATCTTATTTCTAAATTGGTATAGCTTTCTTTCATTTATCTTTTCTTGCTTGTCTTCAAATCTTTCTTAAGTTTTGTTGGAGGTTCTTTGGTGAGCAAGTGTTAAGAGCTTTGACCTCTTTCACTTGAAGTGTTACTATCAAGTGTAGACCTTGTTGGAGTGCAAATCTTTCTTGAGTGAATCAAATTTTTCCCTCCTTTACTAAATAGTCGAGTGATACAAGTGAGTGAGTGGATTAAATTGTTATTTCACTAATTGTTTGCTTTCTTTTGTGCACAATCATGGCTCATTTATCTTCGAGAGAGTCTTCAAAGCCACAATCTCCTCAACGAGCACATCTTATGGGGGAGCTTGCATATGCCAAGAGAAGCTTGACCCACAAAGAAGAAGAAATTGGGTAACTAGTGGAAAGAATGCAAAGATTAGAAGATGCTCAAGAGAGACAAGCTAGAGAAAGGAGATGAAAGCCTAGAATAGCTACTAGACATTACATGCACTATGGAAGTCAAGAAGAAGAAGAAGAAGATTGGAGAGAGCAAAATTTTGAAGAGAGGCACCATCAACACCAACATCAACAAAAGAAGTCCATTCCTTTTGTAAAATTACCTAGTTTTAATGGGGATAGTGACCCAAACATTTATCTAGGATGGTGATGTGAGTTGATTTTAGATGATTCCATTTTAGATATGACACTTTATTTAGGATTGATATTTTTATCAATTATATGGTGAAAACCCAAAGAAGATTTCCACTGGACACGAACTTAACTAAGTGGTTAAGTAAGTGTGAAGCTTCACTTCTAGAGGGCAAAGGAAAAATACAAGTATATGGTGATTGATGATGAAAGGCGGAAATTAAATGAACATGAAAGGAAACATAAAAGCATGATGGAAACCGAATTGACAATGGAGGAAAATAAGAACATAGGAACACAAAGATAAATGGAGTAATAGAAAAATGGAAGAGATGAAGGAAGGAAAATGCTTATGTGATGGAAGAGAGTTGGACACGCCACTTGGAGTGTGGTTTTCCTCCAAGATAAGTGTTGATGGCCGCCACTTGAGAGCTCTCAAATCACTCATGATGAGACCTAATGCTAAGAGGAAACAAGCCTCACAAACACCTCACACAAATTGTGCAGAGTAACTTTTCTATTCAAATTCATCATGAAAAATACAAGGAGTATGACACCCTATTTATAGGAGATGGTGCCTTGGAAAACAAGAAGTAAGGGTAGGATGGAAAATCTAAAAATGGGGATGCCTTTAGGGTTTGACTAAGTCAAAACTACACCTTAGGCTTGTTCTTCTAGAAATTAGGTCAAAAACAAGGTAAAGTGATAAGCACACCTCCCCTATTATGCTATATGAACCTACTCTAGCCTATCTTACTATTTGGACCCCTATAGTGAGCCCAATTTATTTACAACGTGTTTAATTCTTAAGAAGACTAGAAAGAAGAACTTTAGATGCTCTGGTTTTTGTCCATTTCTCCCTCCGGTGAGGTCTGCTAGATCCTTGATGAGGTCTTCACTTGAATGTTGAGATGAATTCTCATAGTGTGAATGGTAATGTGTATCCTTGGTCATTTCCTTGTTGGCTTGGTTTGTATCAAATGGGAAGCTAAAGTAGAAAAGTTTTTTAATCAAGACTTTTTAGGATTTCCCACCCAGTAAATAAACTTTGATGCGAAGTATATTAAAAAGTAAATTTTAAATATAACTTAATCTTACAAAATCGATTTATAAAGTAAAGTTTGTATATAAAATGTATTTATCTTTAGTTGATATACGATTTTCAACAAAATATATATCTTTAATATTATTTTGTCAATTATTTATTTAATCATAATCTGAGTAATGATAGATTGTGAATCCAGGATAGTTAAGAGAACCAACCTATGTGAAATTTTATATTGTCACTTTTACTTGTTCAATTTTATTCTTATTTTTTACTCTTTAATATTGATTAATTGCAATGTGATTGAAGCCTAGGGTAAAAATATTGTATTTTATATGTATGTGTGAATTTAGATTGTGTTGTTCTCCCCATTACTTAAACTTTTTCACACACTTTGTTAGTTGGTCTTGTACTTGAGCTTGTGTAATTCATGGAGTAGAGATTCAGTGATTATGATCTTGGATTTAGTTCATGTTTACTTAACATGGACTTTATTATTCTTATCAGTGTCCTCAAGAGATTAAAGAAAAATGGTCGTTGAATGGATTGGGATTGGATGATGAAATTTTTTGGAGAAAGAGATTTAAATGTGAAAAAAAAGAGAGATCTTAGGGATGTATTACAACATTTTTTTAGGCCATAATAAAAAGATGTTTAAATGTGTAAATACCCAAGTTTAAATTATGGATGCACCATGATTTTTAATTGTTGCAAGCATAAAAGAAAACACGGTTGAATAATAAATAAATAAATAAACTTCCTTGCCCTTGATCTTGGTAGGGAGAAAATAACTATACGGAACATTAAATATAACATGAAACACTTCTATCATCAAGTTGACATCGTGATATAATAAAACATTCAATATCTCTCAAACAATGTCCCTTAGCATTTATTCTTTTCCATCATAACCACTTCTATTATATATTTCTTATACTTTTTTTTACTTGTTAGGGTTTAGGTCATTACTTTCTTGTTAACATTTTTTTTTAAAAAAAATTATTACAGATAAATAGAATAGGAGTTAAAATAATGTTTGTAGAGTGTTGGATGAGGGGTGTTGGGAAATGAGGATTGATGGGGGAAAGTCTTAGAGGAAAATGATGAGGAGGGTAGGTGGGGAATTTGGGTAAGGGTTGTGGGTAGAGAAGAAACACTTGAGGGATGACTTAAAAGTGAGGAAAAGTGGTTCATGAATGAGGAAATGATGATGATGATGAGGGACTCATTCATGCTTTGTTGGAGGAGAAATGACAAGAACATCAATTGTTTCAAGATGGTGTGACCATAGTTTTCGATTAGACAACCAGAAAGAGTCACATAAACAAAAACAATTAATATATGTGCTAAACATGTGCTTTGTGGAATTAAAAAAAATCAATTATTACTCTTTTTTTTACTATTTTTTTTAATGACTTGTAGAGAAAACTTCAATGCTCACCAAAATTTGTCCTGCTATAGTGAATATACAAGTAATATTTTGCAAATGATGAAAACAATTTATTTCTTTTTTTAATTAATAATAGAGCTCACGACCTGTTTTATACAAGAGTTTGTAATAATAAAAAATGTAAAAAAATATATAAGAGCAAGTTGAGCTATTTTTTTACATTAATTTAGCATTTTTGTTAAATTATCTAAGTCCAATGTGTACAACAATTATTTACTTTGTTCTATTTGTTTTTAACAGATTTTTCTATTATAATAGGTGATGATGACATGTTATTAACACATATTTTAACACTCAGGTATACTTTCAGTTTTTTTTTATTATCATTACGATAAATTAAAAGTGAAATTATATTCACAATTATTGTAACATACCAATTTCATAATACTTTATAAAAATTATTAAATAAAAAATAAATTTACAAATAAAAAATAATTAATTACTATATTAATTAAATTAAATATTATTTTAAATACTAAATTTTTTAATATTTAAAATAATTTTATTATTAATAAAAAATTATAAAATAATTTTAAAATAGTATTTAAATTGGTTATTAAGATTTTGATTACTAATATTTTAAATTTTAAATTAATCTCTAAAAGTTAATAAAAATTAATTTAAAATATAAAATAATAAGTAATTAAAATTTTAATAATAAATAATTAGATATTTAAAAATTATTTTTTAATTTTTTATTAATAATAAAAATTATTTTAAATATTAATAATTTTTATAAAAATTATAAAATGATCTCTAATTTAGTTAAATAATAATTAATTTAAATTTTTAAAATTAATTTTTATTTAATAAATAATATATTAATAAAAAATTAATGAAGACTAATAAAGAGAGCAAAGTCGCGCAAGATACTCAATTACGTTATTGAAATTGAAATTATAATATTTAAAATATAAAAAAAAATACAATTAAGTCTAATTTATATTTACATATATAAATAGTATTCAAATATTCTGAATGAAGTTATTTTTTTTATAATTTCAACACACAACAATAGTTCTGAAACTGTTTGTTTTAGAGCAGTTGGGTAAATAGCACTTTTAAGGTTAGTCATGATGTCATTTCAGTAGGAGGGGATAAACATAAAAATTTTACAAAAATTAATAATGAAAATATAAAATATTTGTGGATCCAAGTAGTGGTTGGTGGATACTATTAACAAATTGCAAGTCCAACTCAAGTTGTTCCACTTGATCGAATCAAGTTCAAGTGGTTCAACACTCTCCCTTTCACGTAGAAGAATGATTATTTTAACTTTTTAGGTTCTGCATATTCGATATACTTAGCACACAGTACAAATATAAATATGTTATAAATAAGTTATTATTTACATATCATTTAACAATTACTTATAATATAACTTAATTATATTTCACTATATCTTTATTATATATTGTAAATTGGAATATTTCCATGTTAGAAACTTTAAGATATAAAGATGAACCGAGTATGTGAAAAGTACCAAAACTGCAAAAAGGAATACGTGTACACAAAGAACACAATACGTGTTTTAAAGGAAGAAAACAGAAAGAAGAAAGAGACATGTAAAAAGGGGGAAACACACTCAATCAATTACTTTGTATATGTTATTGTATTTTTACAAAAGAGAGTAAACTCTATTAAATAGGCAAAAAGAATAAAGGTAACAACTTCCATCCTAATCCTAACCGCTTGAGAGCACAACCGCTTTATGGAATCTCAATAGCCCCGCTCAAGCTGCATAATATATACTCATCAGACCCAATTTTGAAACAATAGGATCAAATTTAGCTGGTTCAATTGGTTTAGTAAATAAGTCTGCAGCTTGTTGAGAAGAAGGTATAGGAAGCAATTGGAAGAGTTTTGCCTGAAGTTTTTCATGTACAATATGACAATCAATTTCTATGTGCTTTGTTCGCTCATGAAAGCTTGGATTTGAGGCTATGTATCTTGTGGACTAATTGTCGCAGTAGACAATTGCTAGAGGTTGAGTAGTGATGCCAAATTCGTCAAGAAGATATTTCAACCATTGTATTTCACAAGTTAAAGTTGCGAGAGCGCGATATTCTGCTTTAGAGGATGATCGTGATACAGTGGACTGCTTCTTTGACTTCCAGCAAATAAGAGATGATCCAACAAAGACACAGAAGCCTATGACAGATCGTCTAGTTTGAGGACATGTTGCCCAGTTTGAATAAGAGATTCCTTTCGACTAAAGACTAGAATTGCTGGAGAAAAACATACCCTTCCCTAGAGCACTTTTTATATACCTCAAAATACATTGAGAAGCATTATAATGGTCAATGGTTGGAGCACGTAAGAATTGACTAAGAAATTGAATAGCATAACTTATATCAGGTCTAGTATTTGTAATATATAATAACTTACCAATCAAACGCTGATAAGAATTTATATCTTCCATAGGAGTCCCATCTGCAAACAAATGTTTGATGTCTTTGGTTATACGAGTTGAGCATGGTTTAGCTGCAAGTAATCATGTTTCTGCAAGAATATCTAGTGCGTATTTTCGTTGTGAAACGTGTATGCATGTACTGGATCTTGCAACTTCAAGACCAAGGAAGTATTTTAACTTTCTTAAATCTTTTATCTTGATAGCTTTATCCAAGGATAAAGTCACATGTTGTATTTCAGAATGGAATTCCCAGAGAGTATAATGTCATCTACATAAACAAGAAGAATGTTGAAGGAGTTATCTATTTTCTTTGTGAACAAAGAATAATCAGCAGTGGATTGAATGAAATTGATGCTTTTTAGATAAGAGGATAATTTTGAAAACCATTGTCTACTGGCATGTTTTAAGCCATATTGCAAACTTGACCACATTTAAAAACAACCATTCCAGGTGGCAGAAGCATATAAACCTCTTCATTTAAATCCCCATGCAAAAAAGCATTGTTTACATCTAATTTTTGTAAATGTCAATTATTAATAGAAGCTAAGGCAAGAAGTAACTTAACTGTAGTGAGCTTAGCAACTGGAGAAAAAGTATCCATGTAAGAAACGGGGCGCTTTTCTATTTCTACTAGAACGTCTCATGTTTTGAAAATTTTGATTAGTGTCAACAGTGTCACAATGTTGTTCAGTGATAGTATTAGGAGTAGGTTCAAATATAAAATTTATATCATCTTCAATGGAATTTTTCTCTATATCATGATCATGATTCTTGATACAAGGAAAAACATGTTCATAGAACTTTATATTCCTAGTAACCAAAATTTCTCTACTATTAATATCCAAAACAATATAACCTTTGGTACCACTTTTGTATCCAAGAAAAACACATTTCTTGGCTCTCAGATCCAGTTTGGATCTATTCCTTTCAATGGTACAAGCAAAACATAATGACCCAAACACTTTTAAATTATGCAAATCAGGAAACTCCTTATAAACTAATTCATATGGAGATTTATTTCCTAAAACAATAGAAGGAATTCTATTTATTAAATGCACAACATGTATCACAACAAAAGACCAATAGATTTCAGGTATCTTGGATTGAAAAATCAAGCTTCTAGTAACATTAAGAATATGCTGATGCTTTCTTTCCACAATAGAATTTTGTTGTGGTGTTTCAATGCAACTAGTTTGATGAATGATTCCAAAAATGTTGTACAAATCATGATAAGCAAATTCATTTCCATTACCAGATCTTATGATTTTGATTTTGATTCCAAACTGATTATGTATCAAGTTAATGAAATTGGATAAAGCTAATCTAGTTTCAGATTTGTTTCTCATAAGAAAAATCAAGTATAACGACTATGGTCATCCACAACAATCAAGAAAAATCTATGTCCATGAACAGATGGACTAGCAAAAAGCCCCCACATGTCAACATGAATCATGTCAAAGATATTATTAAAACAATTATCACTATGTAAAAAGGGCAATTTATGTTGTTTTGCATAGTAGCAAGTATCACAAACAATATTTTGTTTAAAACAAACATAAGGATGAGCATCACTAATGTACTGAAGAACTTTATCTGACGGATGTCCAAGTCTGTGATGCCAAACATCTTCATTGCAATTTACATTCTCGTGTATTCCAGATTCAATGATATTCAGGCAGGCCTTTTGTTCAGGAATTCACAAGAAATACAAGCCATCGTGTAACTCAGCTAGACCAATCGTCTTCAATGAGATGGTGTCCTGAATCTGACAATGCTTAGAAGAGAAAGTCAGTTTACAATTAAGAGATTCAATGACACGTTGAATAGAAACAAAATTAAAAGTAAATTCAGGAATGTATAAGACATCATACAGAGAAAAAGATAAGATATTTGTACAGTTCCTGCATGTTCAGCTATAACATGTGAATTGTTTGGTAATTTAACAATTATAGTTTTTATCTTGTAGAAATTTTAAAAAAAAAAATTGCAGTGAGTTACGTGATTTGTTGCTCCTGTGTCTAATCCAAGAATTTTTAACATACTTACCTTTCTCAGTTTTTCCAGAAGACAACTCACCAGTGAAGTTGTTCATCTTATGAATAGACTCATTTTTTGATTCCTAACAAATCTTCAACATTTGTTGAATTTGTTCTTGTGAAAATTGTGCACTTTCTTGACTAAGGGAATGCTTATGACCTTCTTGATCAATATCTTCAATCTTGTTAGTAGCAGCGTAATTTTTTGAAAAAATGTTGTTGATGGCTCGATCATTCTTGTGTTTATACCATGGAGGGAATCCATGTTTTGAAAACATTCATCAGCAGTGTGGTTTAGTTTGTAACAATAACTACATTGCTTACCATAATTATGATTTCGACCTCTTCCTCTCCCTTGTGATTTCCATCAGCAGGGAGGTGAATTGTTCATAAAATATTTTCACAAATACTTTCTTTAGAATGAATCTTTAACAATAAACTCAAATAAGAAATTCAGAAAGCGAATCAAATAGTCAAACAGAAACTGATATCAGAATTTTAATCGATTAAAAGCACGATTTAACCGGTTGTTTATGTCAACGGAAATATCAAACAGTTATGGAGAAGAGAGATAGAGAGATTTACACACAAAGTTTATACTTGTTCACTCAATCCCTGAGCTACATCCAGTCCTCAGTCAAACCACTGAGTATTCCACTATGTAACCAAACACAGATTACAAACACACACACCACAAAGAGGTGACTTTGAATCTCACAAAGCCTACTCACCCTCTTTGTACACAACAAACACCTCAAGCCAGAATCACACTGACTTTACAGGATTTTACAAACAGTTTTACAGAGTGTAATTTGAACAATTACAAGAAACTAAGAAAGGGTAGAGAAACCTGGAATTACAGTACACCAGAAACCCTATTGATCAGTTCTTGAATCACAACAAAGCTCAAAAGCAATTTTGCTAAACTTGGAAAAACACATTTTCACAAACAGTTGATAATCTCTCTTTTTAATCTTAAATCAGAGTGTAAAACTTCTCTCTTTCATTCATATTAAACATTTGAAAGAAGGCTATATTTATAACCTTTGAAAAACTACCGTTAAAGGCAGATTTAAACAACTGAAACAGTTAAAACATGTTTTCAAAAAGTTGTTATGAAAACTCACATTTAATCGGTTGAAACTGTGATTTAACCGGTTGAATGGTTTCAGGAGTTATACAACTGATTCAAAAAATAGTTTCAAAACTCCTTTTCCAGCAAAGTGACAAACAACCGATTGTCTCGAAAGTTTAATCGGTTGTTTTTCCCTTTGCATAAAAAAACACTTTAGTTCTTTAAAACAGATTGAAACAAGCTTTGCGTGAGAATCAAGACTGGTCTTTCAAAGATTCTAAACCCCCTTAACTAAACCCAGACCTAAAAAGCAACACAGCTTCAGGTTCCATGAGGATTTGATACATCAAAGCATCCCATCTTCAACACCGTTAATTGCCTTTCTTGTTCTAGAACCAGTGAGAACACACGATTGATGCTTGGTAAGGGGTCCATGAGTAGAATCTGAGTCTTAACCGTGCCGTAAAGATCATTGAGGCCCTTAAAAAAAAGATAACATATTCCAAGTCTTTGTATTTGATAATATTTTTCATCAAAGAACAGTTACATTTTACCTCACAAATGGATTATGGAATGGTCTCAATGACTCAAGTTCCTCCCATAGAATCTTCAGGTTTGTAAAAAATCCAGAGACACTCCTTTCTCCTTGCTTCATTGAATGAACTTCTTGCAAAAGATCAAAGATCCTAAAATGATCTCCTTTCGAAAACCTCTCTTTCAAATCCTCCCATAGTTCCACAACATTTTCTATATATATAGTGCTCTGTGCAATCTGTTCATCAATCGCACGTGTGATCCATGAGATCACCATGACAATACATCTCTCCCATGCTTCATAGAAAGATGTTCCTTGCTTCGGCATATTCAAAGACTCATCAATGAATTTCAATTTATTCTTGGACAATAATGCCCGTTTCATAGCCCTGCTCCACGTATGGTAATTTGCACCATTGAGTTGTATATTTATCAAGATCATGCCTGGGTTTTCTCCTAGATGAAGATAATAGGGGCTGGAAGGATTCTTAGGATTGTTAACACTATTGGCATTTGTTGAACTCTCCATGAAAACAAAGAATCAAGAAAAAAGGAGCAAGCAAGATCAAAAGAAAGGAGAGAAAGAAATCAAAAAAGGGGCAAAGGAGCAGCGAAAGCAGAGCGGGTCTTAGCCCGCTTTGATACCATATTGGAATATTTCCATGGTAGAAACTTTAATAAAGATGAACGGGGTATGTGGAAAGTACCAAAACTGCAAAAGGAATACGTGTTTTAAAGGAAGAAAACAGAAAGAAGAAATAGACACGTAAAAAGGGGGAAACGCACTCAATCAATTACTTTGTATCTGTTATTGTATTTTTACAAAAGAGAGTAAAAGAGAGTAAAGCCTATTAAATAGGCAAAAAGAATAAAGGTAACTGCTTCCATCCTAATCATAACCGCTTGAGAGCACAATCGCTTTAGGGAATCTCAATATTATATAAGAACTTTGTAAAGTGAAAACTCACTTAAATTTACTTTTTCAAATTTTTGTAATTATTTTTTCACGTTATGTATACTATTAACTAATTCATTTGGTTGCACATTCATTCTTTATTAGTTTAAATTTTATTTTAATTAACATTTATAAATCTATTGTTGGAGATCTCACATCGACTAGATATTAGGAAATTTCATAATATATAAGTGGGTGCAAACCTCACCTCATAAGTCGGTTTTATGAGGTGAGTTAGGATTAAAGTCCACTTCTTGATATGCTATCAGAACTCTGAGCTTTGGTTGCTTTGGTTGCTACATTTCCTTCCTTTCTCATTGTCCCTATAGCCTAATTTCAAAGAACAAAATAGGTTTCATTGATAGAACTATATAAGCTAAAAGTTCTTTGGGATGAACTTGATCTTTTTCGCCCGCTACCTATTTGTTCATGTGCCTCTAAATGCACCTGCGATGCTCTTGTGAATGTTTCTAAATATAAAGCACAAGACCAAATTATTAAATTTCTCTTGTTACACAACAAGAGAGGCAAATTTTTGGTGATCAATCCAAGGCAATGATTGCTACTAGCATAGGATGTTATAAAAATAATACTACAACTTATGACAGAGGAAGCTATGGAAGAGGATATACTCCCAAAATTTGCAGTCATTGTGGAAAGACAGGGCATACCATTGATACATGCTATAAAAAACATGGTTTTCCACCTCATTTCAAGTTTAAAAATCAGAACCATGATCATAGTTATACTAATGCAGTTTTTCAAAATACAAATCTTAATAATGAGCAGAATCATGAAGGTTCAAAGTCAGAAGTGGAGTTTCAACAAATTGGTTTTACTCCTGAGCAGTATCAATCATTGTTAGCTCTTTTTCAACAGGCCAAATCCAATGGCAATGTTTCTAATCAAGTCTTTGTCATTCCTTCCAGCATGTCAACTCAAACTGGTAATAATTTTATTTCTTCCTTCAGTTCTTGGATTATTGATAGTGGTGCTACTGATCACTTTTATTGATCCTTAACTTATTTTACTTAATATCATCAAATTAATCCTATTTATGTCAAATTATCAAATGGAAATCAAGTCATTGTCAATTATTCTGGAAGTGTTTTTCTCAATCAAAATCATGTCATAGACAATGTTTTGTATACTTCTTTCTTCACTTTTAATCTTCCTTCGGTAGCAAAATTGATTGATAAACTATATTGAGTCCTTACTTTTGACTCTAATGGTTGTCACATTAAAGACAAGAATTCCTTGGAGATGATTGGCTCCGCTAAGATGCAAGATAGACTTTATATACTCAGGATCCCATCTTACCAGAAACTTCAAATCAAACCCATCAAATCTACACACACCATCAATACTATTAATGTCAGTGCTAGTGATCTAGAAACCCTTTGGCATTTTCGATTAGGTCATATTTCAAATAAATGCATTGATTTTATCAAGAATAAATTTATTTTTGTTAAATATAACAAATCTTTTGTTTGTGATGTTTGTCATTTTGCAAAGCAAAAAAGACTTTCATTTCCTATTAGTACATCTAAATCAAAAAAATGTTTTCATTTGATTCATGTAGATATTTGGGGACCATACTCAATACCATCAATTCATGGTCATAAATATTTATTTACCATAGTTGATGACTATTCCAAGTACACATGATTTTTTCCTTTAAAACAAAAATCTGAAGTTGTTAAGGTTTTGGAAAATTTTGTTATTTTTGTTCAAACACAATTTGAGACAACAATAAAAATAATAAAAAGTGATAATGGGACTGCATTTGTCATGACTAAATTCTTTGTCAATAAAGGAATAGTACATCAAACATCATGTGTCAATACTCCAAAATAAAATACTACAGTTGAAAGAAAACATGGTCATTTATTAAATGTAGCAAGAGCTCTCATGACACAATCTCATTTACCCAAAATTTATTGGTCATATTCGGTGATACATGTTGCACATATTATAAACATGTTTCCCACACTTGTTTTAAATTATTCTTCTCCTCATGAAATGCTTTACAAAACTTAAGCAGATTTTAATGGATTAAAGGTGTTTGAATCTTTATGTTATGCTTGCACTTTGTCAACAAATAGAAGAAAAATTTATCCAAGAGCATGAAAATGTGTTTTTATTGGTTTTAAAAGGGGGGTAAAAGGTTATATTTTGTTGAATATTCAATCAAGAGATATTTTTGTGTTTAGGGATGTCGTCTTTTATGAACATGTTTTCCATATCAAAGGGTTCAAGATACTAGCAATGAAATTGACAGTCCTAACATTTATGATCAAATTTCGTTTACCGAAGATCAATCTGTCTTGAGTCAGCCATCACAAACCATTCTTGCACCTTATGATAATGCTGAAAATAACAGTCATAATAATTGTGATTTACACATTGAGGTTCCAGAAGAAGTTTGTTCCCACATAGACCAAAACCTCAATGAAGATCATGATATAAAACAAAATTTTGAATCAGATCAATCTGTCTGAATGAGTACAAGAATAAAAAGACTACCTGAGTATTTAAAGGATTATCATTGTAATCTTAATGTTTCCAATACATCTTCAAAAGTTAAATATCCTTAGAATTTTGTTTTGTCTTATAACAATTTATCGTCTTCTTACAAATCTTTTGTTATGTATCTTTCTTCACATGTTGAACTAAATACTTATTCTGAAGTTGTGAAACACGACTGTTGGAGAAAAGCTATGCAATGTGAGATATCTGCTTTAGAGTCAAATCAAACTTGGGAGACTACTCTCCTGCCTAAGGACAAAGCTGTCATAGGTTGCAAATGGTTATTCAAAATAAAATATAAGGCTGATGGGACAATTGAAAGGTATAAAGCAAGGTTAGTGGCAAAGGGATACACACCAACATAAGACATTGACTACCTTGATACTTTCTCTCAAGTAGCAAAGATGACCACCATAAGGTTGCTTCTTTCTCTAGCTTCTATCTATAATTGGGAATTGAAACAATTAGACATAAACAATGTCTTTTTACATGGAGATTTGAAAGAAGATGTATACATGGTTGCTCTTCCTAGATTGACTTCTATTCCACCAGGAAAAGTTTGTAAACTAAAAAATGATTTATATGGCCTTAAGCAAGCCAGTAGAGAGTGGTTTTCCAAACTGTCATCATTTTTGCTTTCTATGAGATAGACTCAATGTATGAATGATCATTCCTTGTTCATTAATTCTTCTGAAGGATCTTTTACAACATTATTGGTGTATGTAGATGATATAATATTGGCAGGAAATGATAAAGAAGAGATTGCTTGAATTAAACAAGCTTTGAATCAGACATTCAAGATTAAAGATCTTGGAGATTTAAGATATTTTCTTGGTCTAGAAGTAGCAAGAAATAAGAAAAGAATAATGACGAATCAAAGGAAATATGTATTGGAATTGTTAACAGATGCAGGACTTTTAGTCTGCAAACCTGCACTTACTCCTATTGATAATCATGAAAATTTCTCTTCATATTCTGTTCACAGATATTCAAGCCTAAAGAAGATTGATTGGAAGACTTATGCATCTCACTAATACCCGACCTGATATAACATTTATGTGCAACCTTTTTCTCAGTTTCTTGCTAAGCATACAATTGCTCACTATACTGCAACGATTAGAATTCTCATATTTATTAAAGGAGCTCCAAGTCGTGATTTATTTTTCTCTTCCAACACTTCTGCTCATCTCAAAGCCTTTAGTGATAGTGATTGGGGCATCTGCAACCGTGATTCAAGACAATCAGTGATTAATTTTAGTGTGTATTTTGGGAATTCTCTCATATCCTGGAAATCAAAGAAGTAAGGAACAATATCAAAGAGTTTTTGTGAAGATGAATACAGGGCAATGACTACTATTACATGTGAAATTCAATGGCTAACTTATCTTCTTCAAAATTTCAAAGTTCCTTTTGATATTGATTAAAGGAGCTCCAAGTCTTGATTTATTTTTCTCTTCCAACACTTCTGCTCATCTCAAAGCCTTTAGTGATAGTGATTGGGGCATCTGCAACCGTGATTCAAGACAATCAGTGATTAATTTTAGTGTGTATTTTGGGAATTCTCTCATATCCTGGAAATCAAAGAAGTAAGGAACAATATCAAAGAGTTTTTGTGAAGATGAATACAGGGCAATGACTACTATTACATGTGAAATTCAATGGCTAACTTATCTTCTTCAAAATTTCAAAGTTCCTTTTGATATTGATTAAAGGAGCTCCAAGTCTTGATTTATTTTTCTCTTCCAACACTTCTGCTCATCTCAAAGCCTTTAGTGATAGTGATTGGGGCATCTGCAACCGTGATTCAAGACAATCAGTGATTAATTTTAGTGTGTATTTTGGGAATTCTCTCATATCCTGGAAATCAAAGAAGTAAGGAACAATATCAAAGAGTTTTTGTGAAGATGAATACAGGGCAATGACTACTATTACATGTGAAATTCAATGGCTAACTTATCTTCTTCAAAATTTCAAAGTTCCTTTTGAGCAACCATCTCTTTTATATTGTAACAATGACTCGACAAGATACATTGCAGCAAATCCAGTGTTTCACGAGCGTACAAAACATATAAAAATAGATTGTCACGTTCCCATCTCCACCACATAACAAATGGCTAACATTTATACCAAAGTTTTAGGTCCCAAATCTTTTAAAAGTATTTGTTTCAAGCTGGGTCTCATCAATATTTGCTTCCCCAGCTTGTGGAGATATTAAAGGATATGGATACCAGAGTCATAGATCCTAATATTAATTGTCTTTTTATAATTATTAGTTGTTTCTCCTTATAGAGGTGAGTAACCTTTATTTTGTTTTGTCTGTTATGATTCTAGTATTTATTGATTGATTATTTCTCTCTTTAACTATTTGTTTTGATCTCAATGGAATAATATTAGAAATATTCATTCTCATATAGTTTGTCTTCATTTTATCTTTTGTTCATCTTTATTATATTTTATATTATATCTCTTAATTGAGTATAAATCGGAATAATACCACTTATATTTGAAATAAATTACGTTAAAATAATAATATGCCATTATAAAACTAAATAATTTAATGAAGGTGGTTGAAGAGAAGAAAGAGCATGGAATTCTGAAACTATTAGTGTGGTAGTAAATACTGGAGTGACGAGAATTTCTCACTAATCACATGAAAGACATGGTAGAGGGTGACCTGCATGTATGAACATGGGACTCCTAAAGGCATATGATGGGGCATCTTTCAGTCTTTTCGCTAATGTTTTTGAACTACCAAGATTCAAAAACTGTCTCAAAACGTGTTCCCAGCAATTCATTTCTTTGCTTTTACTTCTTGACAAAACATCACATGTGCTACCCATCGTTAACCAAATCAAACCATTTTTCCCTTTTATATTTTGTCCACATTTCCTTGCTTTGTGGTGCCAATTTTCCAAAAATATAGAAGAAAAATAATTTAGAAATGTTGTTCAAGCTATTTAATTATTATTAACAATATTTCGACATTCACCGCTCATCTTTTGCTAATTCTCTAACTTCTATTTTTTATATTGAAATAAATTTACACATGTATATTTTTCTTACATATACCATCTTTCTCATGTTTATTTTATGAAAATTAAATAATTTTCCCATTCTTTTTATTGAAATTAGGTTAGTGTTTTAAAAAAATTCAAAAAAAAATTATCATGTTAACATGATATAACTTCATAATTATGTTAAACTGAAATAATTTCTAACAAGATATCAACACTTCAGTTTAAACTGATATTAAAATAAAATTGTAAAAGTCACTATTTGTAAAATTGTAAAAGGGACAAACAATTTCACTTTTTTCACATTAAAATCAACTTTTTTATATTCATAATGTTTTTTAAAAAAATAATCTAATTTCAATAAATAAAAAAATTGTCCTTGTCCCCCTTTCATAAAAATTGTCCCCCAACTTTGGAATTGCTTTTTGCCATCTCTAGAGATTAGTCATTTGACATTATTTTTTTGAGCAATATAGCTTTTGGCCTAAATGTTGTCGTTGAATTTCATTGGATGTAATAGGGACAGATTTTATTATACAGATAATTTGGACTGTTTTCCAATGCAAGGGGAGTTGGAGACAGATTTTGCCATCATTTATTGTAAATGGGTTATATGTGGAAAGGTATGACTAAGCATGTAAAAGGGTTTAATCCCTTCTACCCATGTTAAATAAATATTTAACATTTCTTTTTGCTCACTAAAAAATTTAGTTTCAACAGAAAATAATAAGTCATGAATGAAAACAATAAGAATTGAGCTAAAAGCTTTTCTACTTTGCAGTTTGCATGCGCATGATGATGCACCTTTAGTTAATCACTTTTAAATGTTTTTTAAATTATTTTTTTTTATCAGCTTAAATTATATTTTTTGTACTAATGAGTTATTAATTCGCACATAAAGGGTTCTTTTTCTCAAATTCATTACAAAGAGAAACATAAATCCTGACCTCCCAAAATTAAAAAGTTGCATAATCTTATTATTTTTTGTGTTACTCATTGTTTTCTTTGATAACAGAACAAAGAAACACACATGTTTTGTATTACATTACTCATGGAATCTATTATTGGATTAAATATTTTTTTTCCTCTATTACTTGCTTAGCTTTTTTTAGTTTCAGAAATGTAAAAATATTATTTTCGTTCAATTTCAAAATAACTCACTTTTCATTCTTACGAAGAGAACGAAAGTATTGATAAAAAAATCACTTAAAAGAATTGAGAGAAAAATTATTATTTTTAAAATTTGAAAGATTAAACCTAAGCCAAATATAAAAGAGTAAAAAGTATTTAAATTTTATATTTGTATTTCTCTTCCTCACCCTATTACATTTTCAAGGTGTGAAGCTATTGTTATCCTCCAAAATAAGGATAATCGTTACATTTAATACTCATTCCGTATTTTATTTGTCAATCAGAGTCGATTGATTGGTATAATATTTGGGAGTTAATTGAGCAGATCCACCCCCATAGTTTCATAGTTATAGTTACTTATGAGCCAACCTGCAAAAATAATAAAAAATCATATATTTTTTTAATTTTAAATTTGGGTATTTTATAAAAATAAGATTTTTCTCCAAATATAACAATTATAAAAAAAACTTAAAAAACTATTTACTACAAATAAAGAAAGAAACATAAAATAGAAAATAAAATAAAATATAAATTTATGTTTATGTTTATAACTATATAATATTAATGAAACAATGAATAAAAATATTAAATTCTATCCACTAAAAGTCAATAAAGGATTACAGAACAAATGTAGGGTTATACTGTACGAATGAATAAATGAATAGGAGATAATAGATTTAAATGTTTTTTTTATAAGAGAAAAATGATGTATTTTTAAATATTAGTATTAAGAAGTGGAATTTTGAAAATAATTCAATTTTGTATAATTGGTTTATAAAATAGGTTTGTATTTTTTTTATCAGCAATAAACAATAAATTAAATATAAATCATTTTAGTGGTGATCCAATCCTTATATAGATTCGGATAATCTTCACAACACCAACTTTAGAACTATCCGAAAAAATTAAATCACTTAACCAACCTCATACAAACCAATAGATCAAGACACCAGTAAGAGTAGGGAAAAAAACTAGAATGTGACTTAGAAGTAACCAAAGACCAAATCTTTAATTGAATCACAACAAACATTTCTAAATAATCAACCCCCCTTTTGAAAATGACATTATTCATGTGCTTCCAAAGCTCGCTATGCGATCCAAATTGCTCCACAAACATCATCAACAAAATCAAAGGCGTTACACTAAAAAAAAAATTAATCACTGTGACTTACTGACATTACACAAAGCCAAGCCAAACAATGACTCCATAGAATCCAAACAATTATGCATTCAAAAAACAAATGACAACAAGTCTCTTCCTCTACCACACAAAAGATTTTCAACCACAATCCCGCGTTTTTCTAAATTGGTCATAGTTGCAATCTTTTTTTCCGACACCCTCCAAGCAGATAAGTTTGCTCTTACTTATATATTATGAATCTAATAGCGGATGACTTGATAAATCCAACAAACTTTTAGAATGAGTTTTAAATAATTTTAATATTATATAAAAAAGTGAATTTTAAGAATAATTTAACCTAATAAAATCTATTTAAAAAATTTTACACTAACTTATATATTATAAAAAAAATTAATTAATTTAAAATATCCAACATTATTAAGTGAAGATATGTTTATAAGATGTTAAATCTCCGACAATGAGAAAAAGAGGAGCAGGAAATGATGATGAATTTTGTATAGGCAACGAACAAGGAAGCGTAGGTAGAGAGGAAGAGTACCCCAGTGGAGGAAACCGTGAAGCATAGAAATGACCGTATGTAAGTGATTGACTTGGTACCATCATCCACCAAAGCAACTATAACAGAGTTGGCACCATATAAAACAAGGAATCTTGCATCTTATATAAACATTATCGAGAGAGAGAGAGAGGAGGATAACAAATTATGTACCAAGACATTGAGCCATATAATCCACACTGCATTAAAAGAAGTACCATCTATTGTCCCCCTGATAACACATCAATGTAACCCCTTTCACAAACACCTCATGACTTTTGATTTATAGTACAACCCTCTACACAGATGCTTCTATCTTCTAACAGTACTCACCCAGACATGTTCCCCCAAGTTTTCCTCTCAACCAACTTTCAAAACCTCCCAATTTCATTCTACCTCAAAATATTATATTAATCTCATCTATTTAATCATCACATCATCTCATTAACTTCTCCATTAGGAAGTACTCTACCATAAACACAAATAATTAGACTTAAATTGGTGTCTAACATTAATTATTAAAGTTTTAAAGTTTTTAGTTATTAAGTATTTTAAATTTAAATAGTTAGTAGCTACATACATAGTTAATTAATGTTAGATATTAATTTTAAAATTAATTTATAAATTTTTATTAATAATAAAAACTACTTTATATAAAAATATTTTTTAATTTATAAAATAATATATAACTTAATCAATATAATAAGTATTTCTTTTACTTTAAAATTAATTGTTATTTAATGATCTAATGATTGTTTTTTAAATTTGTATTCACCTAAATAATTTAAAGAATATTCATCCTCATGTTATATGGTTGAACTTTACTTCATTCAATTGCTTAACTTTACTTTCATTTTTCTTCTCTATATTATCAACAAACTTGAACTCTATGTATGGTTTTTTAAAGGATTTGGTAGAGGGGAACTCCTCGAGTTTGTATAACAGTTTTTTGAAGATTAAGGCTTTGTCTTCTGCTCACATCACTGCCTAGAGGGTTATGGGGAATAAGATTACTACTAAGGTCAATCTGGCGAGACGTGGGGTTGCAGTGGACAATTTGCTTTGTTGTTTTTGCATGGAGAAAGATGAGACTACTAGCCATTTGTTCCTTGAATGCTGAATAATTTGGCTTGTGTGGAGCTATTGCTATGATTGGGTAGGGTTGAAGTCGACAGATCATCTTGAGCCTATCTCACATTTCTTGCATTTGAACTTTTTTTGTGCTCTCACTACTGTTCATTTAACTTTTGGAAATACCTGGATTACTTTGGTGAGTGAGATTTAGCGTCATCGGATAAAGCATATTTTTAAGGGAAGAATGATTGATCATTTTGAATTTTTTCCTTGACTCAGTTGAAGGTTTGGTCTTTGGTTACTTTCAAAGTTTTTTCTGCTTGTTTTTCCTTTTCAGATTGGTGTCTTGATCATTTGATTTGCATGTTTTTAATTAAAAACAAGTGATTTGTCTTTGGTTGGGTAGATGTTTTTTTCCTGTTGTTTGTGATGGACTGTTGTTTTTGTTTGGAATATTAGAAACTTTTAGTCCAAGGTGTATAAGAGTTGAACCACCCCTAAAATGGTTCACATTTATTTGTTTTTTTCTTGTCCATAAAAAAAATCAACAAACTTACTCTTTGTGATAATGTATAATATAAGTTTTTTTGAAATTAGCATTAGACAATATAATTTTATATAGTTATTAGGTGCATGTATACATGTAAGAGATAGGAAAAGGAAAGAAAAAAAATATATATATATAGATGATGTGATGTAATATAAAGAATAATCATAAAATAAATTAAAATATTAGATAATAATATAATTATAATTATGAGTAGGTATTATTATCATTTTTCAAGACTCCTAAACTACAGGGATATCAACAATCTCAATTTCGTTAGTAATGGACATCCATATCAGCCATTAACTAGGGTCTTTGTTTTTCATAATTAGACAATGACTTAACATCATTATAAATAAAGAGAAAACCAGACCCAAGATTTGGGAGGGACGAAATTGATCTTGACATTTCGTGATACCGATCAAGATCAGAGGAAGAGGCACATGGTTTGGATTAGCAATGTTGAGCTTTTATTTGAGGCTATATACATATATGTATATATATATATATATATATATGGAATCCCAAAATCAGTGTGGATGCTCACCAATGCAAGACTAAGCTAATGACTTTCTCATCCATGCACCCATTAAAGTGGAACTACAATGGAAACAAACCCACATGGCTAAAAAGGGGTTTGTAGTAGAAATTGATCATTTTTTACATTGTACCTTTTCCAGATGAAGAGAAATCTTTTATGAGCCAAAATATTGGAGAATTATGATAAATGATCACTACTTTGATAGAAGAAAAATAAGAATCAAATAAAAGGTCACCTACTAATGCTTTAACGCTCAAATAAGTTACTGAACAAATAAGATTGCAATCTATAGTATATAAACTTAAGTATGAATAAGATTGTAATGTAAATAATATAAAGTTAAGTATGAGTTGAAGTGTGTCTTCCGGAGAAGTTATTATATAGATTTTAGCAGTGTTATCTCTTTGATCAATGACATAAACATAGTATGTGAGATAGTGATTGTAATCAAACATAGAATAACTAGAGTAATATTCAAACATAAATACCAATTTAGAAACTATTTAACAATAATACAAAATAATTTAAATATCAATAATATTTTTAATCTTTAAAATAATATATAATTTAATCAATATAACAATTAATTACTTTTTTTCTAAACTTAATTTCTATTTAATGATTTTTCTGTAGTAATATACAAGAAATAATGAAATGAACAATGATGTTTAAACATCCACACTAGGGTGATGGTGGTGACAACAATGTCAAGAACAACGACGATAAAAAGATAAAGTATATGAGTTTTGAACTAATAAAATAAATACATTTAATGATGGTTATAACATTAAAATTGTTGTTATATGTGGATATGATGAGAAACATATGTGCACCATTGACATAAAATTAAACATATTTACAAAATTTGTCAATATTTTTATGATAATTATTGTTATTGAGATATTTTCCACTAGTGATAATATTCAACTTGTGTGATTTTTATTTTTCCAAATAGTAAGGACTGAGAAAAATAGTTTTAGAGTAGAATTGATATAATTAAAATGGCACATGAATATTTTATTATTAAAATTAAAAGAGTATATAAACAGAAATTTAGTTATTCAGGTTTCATTTTAAAGAGATCATGGTTCTTTTAAAAGAGTATATACTCTGTCTTCTCTCTAAGATTCTGACCTCTTGACTTAGTTTGACGATCGGAGTCTGCTATTGGACTCCTGGCAGTGAACTCTACAAGATTGCCCGATCAAAATCTTAGATAGAGTAATTTCATTCTTGGCTCCTTTTCCTTTGAGTTAGTTTTGATCTGATTAGGTTTGCCTTTAGTTTAATCTTGCATGTGATGCTTTTATCTTCAGAAGTAGTCTTTGTTTGCTCAGGATCCTAGTGGTATAGTTAGATTTGTGATCATGACTCTTTGGTGCAGGTAAAGTGACCTTTAAGCTTTTGGTAAATTTTGAGCTCTTATTGAGTATCTGCTCAAGTTCAGGTAAGGGAAACTAGTTCTAAATTTTTTGCAGGATTGTCTATTTTAAGACTAAAGTAATATATTGACTGAAAGAGTTGATTTTGAATATTATATAGTGATTTTTAAGGTGAATAAGTTAATGAAAGGGTTGTGATTGAGAATTGAAAGTGTTTTAATGGTAATATAAATGAGTTGAATTGTATTTGAATAGTCAATTGAAGTAATTAAGATGTGATGTTTGATTTAGAAAGCATATATGAGTAGGAACTATCAATGTAATGTGTAGATTTGTAAATTTATGAATTGAATGAAGTGTTGGTTTTGAATTTAAACAGGTTTATGCAAAAGTTTATGCATATCTCACTTAGGCTAGGTAATTCTCTTTCAAGCGAGAATAAAATGAAAAGTTAGGGTGCTCTCGCGTCCATTCTTGTTCAAGCGAGAAGGAATCTCGCTCAAGCGAGACCTAGGATGAAATTCTGGGTGCTTTCTAGTTGAATATCGCTCAAGCGAGAGAATTTTTGCTTTTAAAAGGTTGATTTATTTATTTATGTATAGTTTTATTTAAAAATTATGTAAAATTTTATTTTATGTATATTTAATTGAAAATTTCTTTAATTAGATATTTATATGATTAGTAAATGAATTATTGTGTGTTTTGGAAATTCTAAACTTTGGTATGATTTGATTGTTTGATGTTGGATATTGTGAGATTCAGAATATGAATTTTAATCAAGACATAGTATTTTTAGGAAAGAAAATACCGTGTTAAGATTGTTTAGGATGTGCATTGACTAGAGATTCGTTTAGAAGGAGATATTCTGATTCTCCTGAGATAATGAAATCATATAGATGAAGTTATTCAGGTGATGAGAGTCGAAGGAGGTCCATATAAATGGATAAGTTGTTTGAAAGATAACTAATTTGACCTGTTATATTAGTTAACCCTGTCATACTAGGAGAGAGATGATATTGAGATTATTTATGCGCATATTTGTGTGATTTCATAGTGATATAATATGACAGATGTAGATCTATGAGTCTAAGTCAACGCACGAGTCTTCTGAAAGTAGAGTTAAGTGTTTATGTGTTGTGAGTCAGTAGAAGTATGACAAGTGAAAGATAAATTATGTTTATTAATTTGAAATTGAAATTATATAGAAATTTTTATATAGTTAGCTTACCCTTTGCTTTGTTTTGTGTTTGTTTTCTTTAATATGTGATGATCGTGTTAGTGTACACGAGAGCAGATGAAATTACAGGTGATAGAGCTCCTCAGTGAGAAGCCAGAGGAACAAATGTCTTTATTCTGAATGTTTTGTTTGTAATCTTTTGTGTATATATTAAAATTCCTAAGAAAAGAAATATATTTTTAGATATAATATTAAATAATAATATATATTCATATGTAAATTAGATATTGTTTGTTTTACTTTTATTTTATTATATATAAATAAAATTAGGGATGTTACACCGAACAAATTTGCTAAATTACTAATGTGAATGAAAAATAAGTAAAAAAATGGAGAAAGCAAAATTTCAAATATAAGTCCACTCTTATTCTTGCTGGAAATTTCAATTGCATCATCCCAACGTACAAGCATACACAATAGTGGTAAAGAAACCAAAACACGTATACACAACTAACATAAAAAAAAATATATATATATATATATATATATATATATATATCGGTACAAAATAATCATTCAATAGAACAAAATAATTAGTTATTATTTAACTAAATTAGAGACTATTTTATAAACTAAAAACATTATTCATATCTAAAGTAGTTTTTATTATTAATAAAAAAATTATAAAATAATTTTTAAATTGGTATTTAACCATTAGCTATCAAGATTTTAGCTCCTTATTACTTTATATTATAAATCAATCTTTATTAGAGACTAATTTAAAATATAAAATATTAGTATCTAAAATCTTGTTAGTTAATTTAGATACCAACCATTTTATAAATTTTTATTAATTATAGAAATCACTTTAGATACAAATAATTGTTTAGTCTCTGAAAT
The DNA here is from genome assembly GCF_000499845.2 of Phaseolus vulgaris. Lineage (NCBI taxonomy): Eukaryota > Viridiplantae > Streptophyta > Magnoliopsida > Fabales > Fabaceae > Phaseolus > Phaseolus vulgaris. Next base: position 9,993,475 of record NC_023757.2, read on the forward strand.
AATATCTAATTTAGTCACTATAAAGACAAATTAATTTTGTCTCTAAATTTGGTTGCTATATAATGATTTTCTTGTAGTATATGAATTGACTTTCTCTCTTCTAAATAAAATAATTATGGTTTTGTAATATTTGTAATATATATATATATATATATATATATATATTACTACTAGAAAAAAATAGAAAATAATTTGTAAAAGAGGAAACCACAAAAAAAAATGACAGGGACTTAAAAAATTGTATATAATATGATATCACTATTTGTAAAGATATATTAATCCTCATTTTATATCTGTAGTCATATTTGTAAAAAAAAATGACTTATTAATAAAATTGTCATTATATTTTTTATGACTCTTAATAATCATCGAAAGATGTCATTTAACAAATATTATATATATATATATATATATATATAGAAAATATAGTTGTTATATAACTTTAAAAATTTGATATCAATATATCATTCCGTCTTTATCATATAGTATTCATGTCTTTATCATAGTGTATTCATGTTTCATGTCAAATACACGGTTTTAATTTAGACGGTTGTAATTTAAATTGTCGTGATTGTGTGACAAACATCACTGGGCTGCTTCTTGGTGCTCCATGCATGCAATTGTTAGGCTTATATCCTTGTATGTTGTGATTGGAAGACATAGCCTTTGTCAAATAAAACTGTCTCTGACAAGCTTTGGCTTGTTTTACAAGAGTGTGTTTGGATAGTTTCAATAATAGATTTCAGCAATCAAAATCATGGTAAAAAAAAGTGAAAACAATAAGTTGTGGGTACTGGTTATGATATTTTATAGGATTAAGAGAAAGTAATATATAATAGATCTAATATGTGATTGTGTGATATGATGAAAAAAAAAAAAAATAATAAATTAGTTTTTAAATTAGTTTCTAAACAATAGTAATAGCATGGAAAATGGATAGTTTATCTATTTTGTTTAATTGTGCTCAAATATTTATTTTTTTTAAGTATTTTAGGTTTATGAATAGGTAAAAATCCTATGAAGAATTAATTTTGGATGTCATTATTGATAAGATTAAAAACAAACTATATATTTAGAAAGATAGACATCTAACCTTCACTGAGAAAATTTGTCTTATTAAATATGTGTTCAATGCTTTACCATTATACTACCTTTCTTTTTTTAAGGCTCTTATATCGATATGTCAGGCAATTACAAAAATATAGAGGAAATTTTTATGGGATTAGAGGAGTAAGAACACTAAAATAGCATGGATTAGTTGGAAAATTCTGTGTATGTTAAAGGAGGAGGGCGGTTTGGGAATTAAAACATGACACCTTTGGTGGCTTCAAAGGTTCGTGGATGACACATTTAACAATTAGTTAGGCCACAAAACAATGTATTCCTGTACGAGACAATGCAAAACATATGGATACATTTTCTAGCTACTTTTATCATGGTTGATGTCAACTAGGTTGGGAATGAAGTATGGGTTCTAGGAACAGAAAAAGTTTTTTGTGTAGGTAGTACTTTATGAGTCCAATTCCAAGAGTTTTTTTTTTAGGGTGCATGGCTTCCAAAAATTATTTTGAGAACTTTGTCTGTATTTTTAAGGTATTTTTTTTAAGGGTTGAAACATTTTTAAATATCCCAATTAATTCATTCTATTATTTGTTAAGAAAAAAAATGTGAAATGAAATGTTATTAGAGTTAGTTTAACCAAGTTTTAAGAAAAATAAATTATTTTAATTTATTTTTAATGACTTTAAAATATTATAAATTTTATTATATAAAGATTTTGTGTGGATCTAATCGATTTAATTTTTTAAATAATTAAAATAAAAAAAATTAAAGTTACTTTAGCTAATTAAAAATGAGATTATCTATTTTTAACTTTTAATAAAATAAAATTATTTGTATTAGTGATTGATCTTTTAAAATTATTTTATCATATAGAAAAAAAAGTTAAAACTGACACTATATTTTTAAACATTTTTATAGATATAAAAATTGTTAATTTTGAATTAGTGTAAATTTTTTCTTCTAATAAACTCAATTAAAAAAAAATCTCAAATTAGATTCTCTCACACTTAATATTTTAAGCTAGACTTCTTTATTGTAGAAGTTTATAATTTGGTTATCCATTGCCTAAAAACTAGGGATGATAAAAGGGATTGGTTTAGCAAAGAGGTTAACTTTTTGAACACGTCAAACTATATTAATCTAATTTGTCGAACACATCAATCTAGTAGGTTACAGGTGGGGCAGGACGGACTGCCTCGACAGTCAATCTGCCCTTTTTTTTATTTTTGGCACTTTTAAAGGAAATCTCATGTTTTTGGAATAAAAATTGGTGATTGTCAACATTTTATATAGAACTTTATTTACATTATTTTCTTCGTACATTATTTGATTCATTGAAATATTGATAATATTTACTTTATTTTATTAGATATTATTTTTTATTAAAATATTAAAATTTAATTTAATTTTATTGTTTTTTTTATTTTTATTTTGAGAAAAGTGATAATAACAAATAAGAGAAGTACACGTAAACATGAAGTGAAATATTATTTTGCCTTTACTTTTTCTCTGCATGGTCAAATCCTTTTTGTGGATTCATGTAGTAGGAAATCAATTTTGTATAATACCAGTACAAAAATCGATTTATTTTTTTATATAAATCGATTTTATCATATATAAGTAGAGTTCAGAGTCCATTTTGTTGTTCTTAATAGAGTTCACAAACGATTTTTTATTTTTGTGGTAAATCAATTTTTTTGTTTTCTAGATTATTATAATCTTTTATAATTTGTTACAAATTAGTGTTTTTATATATATGATCCAGTTTATTATAAATTTATATAAGAATTTTAATTACCACAAAAAATTATAAAAAAATTATTAAATAAAAACCAATTTTAAAGAAAAAATAATATATTTTAGATAAAATATTTATATTTTTAGTTCTGTGGTCGTATATGTATGTTTATAATTAGTTATCCCATATTTTAGTTTTATTCTTTATATCTTAGAATAATTCAGTCCTCAATAAGAAATTTAAATATTATATTATTTATATTAAAAATAATAAAATACATTATACTTTTATTTCTTTATTAATACGATAATTACAATTTTCCCTCTTATATTAAAACATAGAATAAATTATATTCTCTTATTGTAAAAGATGCAATATATATTGTCCATATATATATATATAATTTTTTTTTTTAATTCCAAAATTGTTATACACCTATAAAAAAGTTTGGATACCTCCAAATATTTTCTTGATGTTAAAGTATATATAGTCTAGTACATTTAATCTATCATAATGAAAGACAATAATAAATTTTAAAAGATTTTAATTAAAATATATAGTAAATATTTTTAATTTATCACTCACTCATTTAATAGTTTATTTTAAATATACATACATAATTATATATAGTTCCCTTTTGAAATAAATTTTAAGATCCTAACTTTGAATTAAAAAACACACATTGGGTATCAAATGTTATATTTTTAATAACTTTATATAAAAAATGTAAATTTTATGAATCTAATTATTAGATTATAATTCATATTTTGGTATAGTATTTTGGGAATAAGTTAATATAGTTTATTCGTTTTATAAAATTGGATTAATTATGAAGAACTTAGTATTGGAAGTGGAAGATAAAGTTGAGGAGATCCATATTTAGGATTTGATATCCCTCCATGCCTATAATCATGGGTTACAAAAGATATAGTTTGCATATAATACATTATATATATTAATACCAATAATCACGCTCACAAAATCTAGAACTCTACGTGTAAATATCAGATATCATTAAAGATCTAGTTTCAAAGTCATTCATCATAACTCATCATAACCAACCTCCATCAAGGTCTAATATACCAACTAACCTTATCGACATTCAAATCATAAATTAGAATATAGTCTTTTCTAGAAAAGGTATTTTAAACATTAAATTTATTCCACTATTTTTACATAATTTTCCAATTAAGAAACTCATTTCAATATATATATACCCTCCCTATATTTTTTTTTTCTTGAATAAAACTAATAAAGAGTTTATAATTATATAACATGAAAATAATAAACTCCACTCCTTGCATTAAATAATTTCAATATATCATGAGATTTTTTAGGTGTTTTTAATATTTTAGCAAGTGAATTGAATTGGATAAGTGATATAAAATGAAAAACTTTTAATACGTAAATTAAATTATACCATATAAAAATTATAATAAATAAATTTTAAAATGTAAACTATATTTAAGATTTACAAGTAATTGTTTAATTAAATTGTGATAATTTAAGTTTGTCAATAAAAAATAGTGGGTAATATATCGTGGAGAAGGGTTTGAATGCATATAGAAATTATTAACAATGTTTAATTAAAAAAAAGGAAAAGTGAAAACTTTAATTTTGGTGTTTAGTTAAGTAGATTGCGTTAATTAGATATGCGACAAATCCGCATTCAGAAAGTGGTCAAAGATTCACGTCGGTTATTTTGCGAGGAACTTTTTATCCGTTAGTTTGTTATTTTCAACATTTCACAAGCGTAACGCATGGTCACATGAGTGAAGTGTTGATTATTAGCAAGCTTTGTATAAATAGTAAATTATTTTTTTCCATAATATTATTTTTATATAATTAAAATTAATAATAAATAAAAAAATATAATTATAATATTTTTAATATTATCGAGATTAATTAAAGATTATAAAATAAATAGGCTAAAAAGTCTGATTAAGATAAAAAAAAATTTACAATGTAATATCATTCAATTAATTTAGGAAAAATAATAAAATAATTATTTAGCTAATTAGATAAAAGTGTTTATATATATATATATTATTTATTTATTAGTAATATAATTAAATTAAAGTAATAATGATGAAATAATATATATTAAATTTATAATATTGAATTAAACTTAAACTTAAAATCTAAAATGACATTTTATTCTAATAGAATATCAACCACTATTATTGTATAAAAAATGTATATTAATTATTTTAAATATTTTATTTTCGTTCTGAGTAAAATTGATATAAAATGTGAAATTTCAGATAACTATAAACTTTTTTTTTTCTCTATGAATTTCTTTTTCCATTTTTGAACACTACAAGAAAATCATATAAATAGAAACCAATTTTTAGACACCAAAATAATTGATTGTAATAGTAACTAAATTAGAGATCATTTTAAAAACTACAAAAAAAATGATTTCTAAATTAGTTTCTATTATTGATAAATAGTTTCTAAATTGGTATCTAATTAGCAACCAAGGTTTTAACTACCAATTATTTAGATTCTAGATTTGGTAGCAAAAATCTTGGTTGTTAATTAGATACCAATTTAGAAACCATCTAACAATAATAGAAACTAATTTAGAAACCAAAAATTTATTTAGTCCCTAAAATGGTCTATAATTTAGTCACTATAGCAAATAATTATTTTTTGTTTCTAAAATTGGTTTCTATTTCATGATTTTCTTGTAGTGGAAGGATTCTTCCATTCTTGAAGTGGCAATGATTATTCATTAGTATATAGTTCCAACACATACAATAAATAATTTTAATTTAGTTATTTAAAAATTAATTAAAGGTATTGTAAGATGAGCTAATTATACTATGAAGTAAATACTTTTTGTATAAAGTCAATGAAAGTTAGGTAATGATAATAAGCATTTATCAATCGAATATACGGTATACATTCTTAAGAAGGATAAAGAAAAATATGATACATTGATAAATTAGAATATTTTAGATAAATAAAAAAAACATGTTTTTTGATAATTAAATAATATATCTATATTACAAGAAAATTACTTTAGTGTAGGTTGAAAATGAACATAAAGTAAAGGAAGTTGACACTGAAGCATGATTATCGTCGATCTTAATTTCATCAGAAAAAAAAAACTCTCATTTTATTAATGGAAGCTACATAATTTAGTGTCAATTCATAATTGAAACACTACCAATGATGGTTTAGCCTACGCTACATGAACGACTTTGGTGGATGCTAAATGGAAGAAAAAATATTTAGCGTCACAAAAGTGGACGCTTTAGTTAAGTTATGTAATTTAATTAAATGTAATTGTGTCCGTCTATATGATGCTATAAAAGATTGTAATATAAAAAAATGTGATTTTAAGACTGTAGATGGTAGTAAAATCATATTAATAGCGTCAGTTCAACCAACATTAGATATGTCGGAGAAAAAGTTGTTACAATTTAGAAACAATTCCATTCCAATTCATTTGTAAATTTCAAACTTAATTATATCAATTACAGTTTCAAATTCAATATGAATTATAATTCCAAACTCAAATCCAACATTAATTTCAATACCAACCCAAATCCAATATCAATTTCAATTGTAATTACAAATCCAAATTCAATTATAAAACAATTTGATCAATTTATTCCAAATGATACTAATCTTTCAATGTATAGTTCTCACATAAATTTCAATTGTAAAATTAAATCGAAATTCAATATCAATTCTAATTCCAAATTCAAATTCAATTATAACACCAACAAACAAATTGATTCAAAATGAAAATGTGGTTTATATACAAGTTCTGAAGTTGATTTTAAAGTAAATTTCAAATTGCATTATGAGAAATGTTGTGATAGCTTGAAACCTCTATGGATTGACTTAGTTCTTGACTTGATGGAGTGATTCGCGAAAGCAATGGAGAATGGAGGTCAAGGGAAAGTTGTAAAGAGCTCTTGGCTCCAAGGAGTGTGGAGAGTGAAAGGTTAGGTCTAATCACTTGGAGAAAGTGAGAGAGAGATCAAACAAGGTGTCTACCCTAGAAAAATAAGACAAAAAGAGTTTGGCTAGCAAATTCAACAATATAACTCAAGTATATTTAATTTGAATTTTCCATAGTCGAGCACCTCCATTTATAATAGAAGGGTTGGCCAACAAAACAAGGAAAAAGAGTGGGAAATTTGAAATGAAAACCATTCAAATTGGCCATCATGTTGTATAGCCTTTTTAACTTTAAATTTAAAATGAAAATCCAATTGCAGTAATGAAGATGGTTGTGGTTTACAATTTTAATTTAAAAGAGAATATTTAAAAGAAGTAGTAATGAAGTAATACTTCAGTAAAATGTACCATAGACATAAATAATTTAGAAAGTATGATGGTTTAAAAAATAACTAAAAGTACGAATAAAGAATGTTTGAAAAATAAAGAAAAAATAATTACAAAATGTAAGTAAAAGAAGTCTCCCAATTGACACAATGATTAGAGTCTACCTGAGAAAATAATGGAAATCATTACAATAAATACAACACTTAGTACATTAAAACAAATACAAAATAATTAAACTTACATTGTGGGATGAACTTTAAGTAAGTGATTAGTCATCAAAGTCTTCATAGTGGGGGTGGACCTAACTCGTACTTGTTAAAATGTCTCCAATTTATCATTTCATCATCATGACTAGTTATTGTCGTATCAGCTTTATCGTGTCCTCCAATTGTGCAACCCTTTCACATGCTAAGTTAGCTCTTTTCGTTGTTGCATCAATTTTTTTATTTGCTTGTTGGACTTGTTGAGAAAGTTGCTCATTCTCAACCAATTGGTCACTATAATCAATGGTACAAGCTAGTAAAGAGAGTTAAGTAAGGGATGACACTCCTTGGTGGATGTTAGCATCCAAGTTTGCAGTTCCATAAACTATATCTTTACTCTTTCCTCCAACAACATCTTTCCAACATTAAAATTTTCACTACAAGAAAATCATGAAATAAAAACCAATTTTTAGAGACCAAAATAATTAGTTGCAATAGTAACTAAATTAGAAACCATTTTAGAAACTAAATAAAAAAAATTGGTTTCTAAATTAGTTTTTATTATTGTTAAATAGTTTCTAAATTGGTATCTAATTAACAACCTAAGTTTTAACTACCAATTATTTAGTTTCTAAATTTGGTCTCTAAAACCTTGGTTGCTAATTAGATACCAATTTAGAAACTATTTAACAATAATAGAAACTAATTTAGAAACCAATATTTTTTTTAGTTTCTAAAATGGTCTCTAATTTAGTTACTAGTGCAACTAATTATTTTGGTCTCTAAAAATTGGTTTCTATTTCATGATTTTCTTGTAGTGTTTATTGCTGCATTTATTTTGTAGACATCACAAGTTAATACTTCAGAACTATTTGACTGTATGACCCTCAACACCTCATGGTAGGTTTCCGAGACAATTATTGGGACTTGAAAATGTTAGGAAATTAGGTAAAAAAATATGAACAAAGTAATAAAAATTTAGAACAATTACTTACATAGGTTTCATGGGAATAACTATCTATTCAACCACCCTTCTAGTTGGTGTGAGTAACTAGAAATAATTCATTAGGTTTAACATGAGGATCATATTTACGTTCGTGATAAAGGTTGTACAGTTACAAACAATATATCTTACACAACTGAATTGAAATACATGTAACAAATTGTACATAAGTCATGAGTAATACTTATTAGTGCAGCGTCCCCCCCGAGTTGAAGACCAATTAATTTTATTTTGAGATAATTTTTCTATAAACTTTAGGGCTCAATAGTTCAAAAAGTTCACCCCATGCTTTTTCTCCTACCCAATTAGGTCTAGAGCCCTTTGTTCTAGCTTTAATTAACATGTCACAAAGTCGTTTTCTTACTTTTGACTTGTAGACCTTTCTTATTTGCCACTCATCAACAAGTCACTTTAGTCCGTAAAAATGAATAATAGATAAGTTAATTTCATAATATTGAAAATTGGTTCATTTCTAATTCATTTTAATTAATAATTAAAGTAACCTTAAATTCAGTCCACCATTTAAGTTGGGCCTCCTCAGTTATAGCATAATAACAATGGTATGACCCCTTAAATTGAGACCTAACTGAGTGCCCAATAGATTCAAATTCTAAAGCATTAAATGTATACAATGAAGTAAAATATGAATAACATAATAAGTTTACCATTTAGCGAGAGGTCGGATGATGACCCTCCCTGATGGTAGAGCCCTCAGCAAAGGATCAACCACTAGAGCAATGGCTAGAAGAATCCAAGAGGAGTGATACTCTGCTACTCCAAGCAGAGACATTCTTTTATACATGTTTGAAGGAGCCATAACCTAGTGGTATAACCTAGAATAGGATTTAAAATTTCTTGCTTAAGAGTAATATATAATTTTGGCTTGTATTTTGGCTTTGAGTGGTTAGGATTAGGTTTCTAAAACCTAACTAGGGTATAATTGGGCTTCATAACAATCCACATTAAATCGTAGGCTGATTATTAAACCTAATTAAGTCACATTGTGTACACACCATCACACTTACCTTGTGACATAGAATAGGCGCCAAGTTTGAATGGTTTTCATTTCAAATTTCCCACTTTTTTCCATGTAACCTCGGTCGACCCTTATATTATAAATGGAGATGCCTGGCTTTTGGAAATTAAGATCAAATATACTTGAGTTATGTTGCTGAATTTGCTAGCCAAAGTCTCCTTGTCTTCTCTATCTAGGGTAGACACCTTGTTTGATCTCTCTCTCACTTTCTCCAATTGATTAGGCCTAACTTATCACTCTCCACACTCCTCACGTCACTCCTTGGAGCCAAGAGATCCTTACAACTTCTCTTTGACCTCCATTATCCATTGCTTCCACCAATCACTCTATCAAGTTAAGAACCAAGCCAATACATGGAGGTTTCAAACTATCATTTGGTATCATGAGCATGGATATGGTTCAAGTTAATTTCTCTTCAAATTTTCTTTGATTTTGTGTTGTTTGATTCATTTTTGTGTCGTTCATCATGTTCCTTTCATGTCTTGAAGTTAATTCACCGTTTGATTTGTGTTCTAAAAGCTTTGTTTGTTTCAATTTCATTCACTTTATTTGCATTAGTGTTTTGACTTCTATTGTTTAGTAATTTTGGTTTTGTTAATCTACTCTAGTTCTAATCTTAGGTTCAATCTTTATGTTCCAACTTTTAATTTAGTACCTTAATTTTATTTGTTCATTTTATTCTTACTCATTGGTGTTTGTCAATATCAATTCCATTTGAAGTAGTTCAATTTCAAATTAAACTTTTGTAGCCTTTTGAATTTTTATTTTTTGACCTCTACTTGGAGTGTTGGAAAAATCTTTGGTGTCGTGGAGCTGTGTTTGGACACTACAAGAAAAATTGGAATTACATACAGTCAAAATCCGTATGTAAGGCCCAAAATCCGTATGTAAAACAGGTTTATATACGGACAAAAATCCGTACATACGGATTTTTCCGTATGTAATGCAAAAAAAAAAAAAAAACTTTTCTATTATTATGTATTTTAATTATTTCCAATTATTATTATTATTAAAAGTCATATGCACTAGATAGAACTCCAACCCAAGTCCCAAATTAATACTGAAAGAAAACTGGAGTAGGCAAGTATCGAACCCAAGTCCCAATTTATACATATTATTATTACTACAATTTATACATATTATTATTAATATAATTTATACATATTATTATTAATATAATTTATACTTATTATTATTAATATAACTTATACATATTATTATTAATATAATTTATATACATTATTATTAATATAATTTATACTTATTATTATTAATATAATTTATACATATTATTACTAATATAATTTAAACTTATTATTACTAATATAATTTATACATATTATTATTAATATAATTTAAACTTATTATTATTAATATAATTTATACATATTATTATTAATATAATTTATACAATTTATAATAATAATAATAATATAAATTATATTCATATTATTAATATTATATTCAATATTCATATTCTTAATATTATATTCATATTATTAATAATATTTTTAATGTTATTAATAATATTGTTAATATTATATTCATATTATTAATATTATTAGTATTATTAATATTATTAGTATTATTAATATTATTAGTATTATTAATTTTATTAGTATTATTAATATTATTAGTATTATAAAATATTATTAGTATTATTAATATTATTTTTATTATTAATATTATTAATATTATTTTTATTATTAATATTATTAGTATTATTAATGTTATTAGTATTATTAGGATTATAAAATATTTTTAGTATTATTAATATTATTAGTACTAGCGGGAACACAACACTGACGTGCCTGTATATCCGTATTTTTTATTTCTTTAGTATTTTTTTTTATTTTTTAAAAACAATTTATCTTAATAACATTAAAATGAGAAGTTAAAGAGTATACAGTTAAAAAGTAGTGTGTGTATCCGCCTTTTTTTATTTCTCTTTCTTTAGTATTTTTTTATTTTCAAAAACAATTTCTCTTAATAACATTAAAATGAGAAGTTAAAGAGTATACGATTAAAGAGTAGGTTAATAAAATAGTTGAGAGCGCTAATTAAAAGTTACATATGGTAAAGAGAATGAATGAATTTTCAAAATTTAAAATTCAAAATTGCTATTTGAATTCAAAATCGTCTCTCATAGAAAATAATTAAATAGAATTTGAGTTTAATATTTTTTTATAATTTTTAATATTTTATTAATTATGGGTAAAAATATATGTATTTGGTAATAGTTAAAATTTATTTAAAACTACAAACTCAACCGAAAAAATAATCAAATAGAAAATCTGTTTCTTAAATCAATTTTAATAAAAAAATATCAGTTTAAATAAAAAAATATCAGTTATTATACTTTTTATTAATAATAAGTATAATAAAAATCATAATTATACACAAGAAGTTGACTGTTGTAGTGGTTAAGTTTTACCTAGTGACTGGAAGAACTTGTGTTCGTATCCCATTTGTGCAAATTTTTGTTTTATGGTGGTGGCAAAGTTACATACAGAAAAATCCGTATATAATGTTGATTTTTCATACGGATCATCCGTATGTAATAATCCGTATATAATTCGTGTTTTTCTTGTAGTCATAAAGAAGGTAGAGCGGCTAAGCATTGAAGGTTGAATACCCTAAAGAGAGCAAGACATCAAATTTTTACCAAAAACAAACACTTGGAGAACAAAGTTTAGAAGAAAGATGTATAAAAACAATTACTTGTTATATTATTTCTTTGAGTTGTATTTGCTTTAAAATCTCAATTAGTAGATTAATTTTATGTCTTAGTTCGGTAAGTGTGCCTTCAAGGTCCAAAGGTGCCAATAAACTCACCTAGGAAACATCTAGTTTAAGCATGACCTTGACTAACACAAATCTTAAAGCTTTTTAAATTTTATTTATATTAAATATAATGTGACTTTAATGGGATATGCTTTTGATCGACGCTTTATTTTGACAACTAATAATTATTTTTGTGTTAAATTATAGATTTCAAGTTCTCATTCAACTTTTAGTACAATGAACAAACTTACATGTTAACATTATCTATAAGACAAATAACTACTAGTTGTCAATAAGACTGCATTAGACATCATGATCACTTACAATGTTTAAATATAGACCATATATATATATATATATATATATATATAGAGAGAGAGAGAGAGAGAGAGAGAGAGTCATGTAAATATTTTTGCTGTAATAGAAGAATTCACCTCTATTTATATCTCACATTCTATTTTCTATTTCTAGACTTTTGTATCGATTGAGTCTTAAGAAATCTATACAAATCAATATTTCTCTCGTTAAGAGTTATAATTAACATAAATATTAGTCATAAATTTGATAATGTTAAATATGTAATCAATATAAAGTTACTATGCACTTACATAATCCATAATTGTATAACATGAATGTTGAAGATCTTATTAGCTTAGATTATTTCAAAGACATCCTAGTACAATGGTACATTATTATTGTTCATACTTGAGATACTAGTTTCCCATGGTAGAGCACAAAACACCTAATACAAGTCTAATTTTAGCCTAAGGAAATCCATCTTGGGACTACAACCTTATTCATACGTACGACATGCAATTTGTTCATTTAGTCTCTTAACCTACTTAATAAAGTGCAACAAGTTTTATTATTAATTCACATTCTTATAAAAGCACATATATGCCACTTACATATTTTTCTTTGAAATGGGTTGAACAAGGTGTAAGTTAGGTAATAAATGTATCAAGTGCATGTTGTGCCACTAATTGACCATTTATAGTGGGCATATGAATTGAACCAATCATCTTTTATCTCTTCAACGATCTCTCTTAATTGGGAAAATGGTTTATCGTGAACCTTCTTTGTACAACTCCCAATAGTCATTAGTTAAGGAGGAACTTCTCTAACAAATAATTAATATACTATGTGTGTTTCTTCCCTTTATACATCAATGGTAACACAACTACCTATAGTGTTAACATAATAGATAAACCTACATCTACCTCTAAGGTAGTATAGCTTGCTAGAAAATTCCCATGGACTTCAACTCTCCTTTGTTTTTTTTTTTCACTCTTCCTTGTACCATTGCAAGAGTATGACCATTTACAATGCACAATATTTTCAACATCATTTATCAATGAGGGATGAATATTTATGACAAGACAAATAGAGCTCTAAAAACTACCTAATATGTCGTATTCAATATTTTTAAAGTTTACTTATCCAACGAGTTATTCTAAGCAAAAATTTTAATATTTAACAAATAGGATAAATGGCATATACCTCTCACTTGACCCGTAACGATGAAGATGAGACAACAACATTGAATATGTATCAATGATGGACCAACACAACATCAAAGACAAATAAATGATGGAGCAACAATGATAGAAGAGAGAGAGAAAGAGAAAGAGACAATGACAAAAACATGCAACAAGCAATGAGAATTAAGAAAATATTGCTCCAAAATTGAGAATAAATGCAAGAAGGAGATGAGAATGAAAAAAAGGAGAGGTAGTACCCTCGAACACAAACAATGAGAGTGAGTTTGCAACAATGATGACAACCGGGAGTTAGAAAAGAGTACATATTTACATCAATAATGTATTGTAATCAATGTAATATATCGTCCACTCTCTACATTAGATGCAAATGTGATAAACACATATTATACCAATTGTGCATGTGAGTGATAATATATGTTTTCTACATCAATTATCAAATACCCAATGCATAAATGATCAATATGTCATCCTTTTTTTTACAACGTTGATTTGTCTTTCTTCTTCCTTTTTTTTTGTGAAAACTGATGTTTGAGAATTGTAAAAGGGAGTTTTTATATTAATATATCATTCATTACCAATATTTTTGTCTGATCTATTTTGCAAACATTATGATTAACACATTGAGTCCTCGTATATTAAAAGTGTGTTAAAAATGTAAGTCAACAACTTATATAACTAAAATAAAATATATGAATAAAGTATTTATAAATTGATTTTGTAAAAATAAATTTTAATTTTATCAAAACTATAAAGTGATATGAAAATTTATCTTATTAATTATGGTAAAACCGAAAAAGTCACATATCATCATATCACACAAATGTTTAGCATTGTAATTAATCTATATGCTCATCATGGCTACTACACAATTGTTTGTAGAATCTATCAAGGAATGTGTAGAATTTATATAAAACAAAACATTATATAAAAGGTAATTAAGTAGAAAAAAACAAAATATCACTTAACTCCATAATGTTAAGTAATGAATTTTGTTATAATCATACATTATACATTATCATAAACATGATATAGTCTTGAATTCAAAAGAAAAAAATCACCACATGAGTAATCAAATAAAGACAAAAAAAAAACACAAGATCACAAAAATATATAACTAATTACTATTTGTTAGGATATATTAGACTCAAATGAAAGCATTGTTTAAGAAGAAGAAAAAAATAAAGTGGAACAAAAATTAAAATATTGTTTGGAAGAAGGAAAGGGAATCCAACTAAAACAAACATTTATAAGTACTTTATTATTAGATTGTGATTGGAATAATAAGTTAAATTTTGAAAATAAACCTTAATTTTTATTTTGTAAGGTAAAAAGGAAATTATCGTTCTTAAAATTAATACGTGATAATCCATAATTTATTTTAAATTATGTTATACATTATTATAAAAAATTAGTTTCTCAATTAGGTTGCCATATGTAAGTTTCACCAATCACATGTCACCACATAAAAATCTAAAAAGGAAAAAAAATATATAAGGACCATGAGATCAAGACAATTCATGCAAAGAATAAACAACCTCTCACTAACAAAACTTAAACTTTGGGAGGCTAAAACAATTTTTTTTTTTAAATTCAAAACGAATAGTAGTAGGTAAATCATCAAACCAACAAAAATCAAGTCTATTAATAAGACCAATGTTAACAAAATCATCAACGCATATATCACGAAAGATATGAGAGACTTTAAAATCTATATCTTTGTAAATGCTAAGAGGTTTATGCCAACAAGCTTTCAGCCTTCATAGAACAATACCAAAATTATGGAAAACATGACAAATTAAATAGGGATCACATTAAAGTCAAACACGTGTGTAATTATTAACTTTCGAAATCTCTATTGTAAGGATGTCAGACATCAACTCAGCATACATAGAAGACTTGATGTCCTAATAGACAATAAATCCTCCAATAAACTTTCTCCTCTACCTCTAAGGATACCACCACTCACAACATGATCAGGAAAAACTATAATTAACCTTTAACCAGTTAAGGTTAATATTAGTTACATTTATACTTGGTTATTTGAATTTATTTTTATACATTCATTTTTTTTAACCTTTGATAGATTACTTTCAATCAGTCATATATATTACAATTATAATTAGATATAATAATCTGAATTAATAATATATATATAATATAAAGATTATTTTCAAAAGTTAAATCTAAAAAGTTGCAAGAAAATAGCTTATAATACAAGATTTTTTTTTTCAAAAGAAAAGGTAAATAAAATTATCACTATTAAGTTGTAAGTCAAAATCGATTATGTATATAATTGTTTTTCACTTTTATTGTTTTAAGATAACACTTTCAAGTACTAAATGTGGACATGTAGATATTTGTCGAATAGAACTCCAATCTTAGCTCATTATATTGTTAAAAGACTTTATATGTGTAATATACTAAATATTAAAATCAATAAATCATTATTAACAAATTTTATTTTTCTATAGGATAAATTGTAGACTGATATAATCTATTCATAATGTTTGGACTATTACACTTTTTATGTAAAAAATGTTGTATCAAGATTACTAGTTATAGATTGACGTAGTAATAAATGATATTGGAATTAAGGTTATTATTAATTCTATTCTCACCAGAATAATTGTTAGGAGGATATTGTCATAAATGACATTAATTATCTTTCTTAGGTGAATCAATTGAACAAAGTCATAATCAATTAATGACACTTAGACTATGTTACCTAAAAAGTTACATAAAAAAAAGTATATATATTAAGAGTTATAATAAATATACATTACATTTGTATCTAATGTAATGATATAATTTATATAAATTTTGAGGAAACACACAATGGCCCATAAAGGAGGAGGAGGAAATTAAGTGTAGACTTTCTCTCTCGCCATAACTGAAAAAGGAAAATGGCATATGTTGAATTTGCAGTTACTTTCTAGGGTGAATGCATCTGATGATGGTCCTCTTTTCTTCTTTGAGTTGTGATCTGAACTTGTTCTAAAACCTTGTTTTTTAGATATATTTTTTCTTTTACTTATGCGGGCCAGTATGTTTCCTTAATTTTCATCTTTTTATCAACACATAACTATATCACTATACCAGACTTCCTTAATTTTCATGTGTTCAAATAAATTCACAAAAAAATTTATATATATATATATATATATATATATATATCAGTATATCAGTGAAAAAGAAGTACTTCATCTTTCTATATATTTTAATATTAATAATAATTATATAAAAAAATAGTTGATTGTTACATAAAAATTGAGTAATTGTAATGTGTTGTTGAAGTGTGTTCATTTTTTAATATTTAGATAACTTATTTTTAATTTTTAAAAATTTTAAAATATAATTAAGGATAGAATAAAAATATAAAAGATATATAAATCAAGGAAAATCTTTATATATATATATAAGAGCAATTAATTAATACACTAGCTAGAGAGATATACCAACTGTTAAATGAATTTGGATTAATGGAAATTCTGTGACCTGTCAAATTAATTACATTTTAAAGCCTTTAAAACTATGATTAAATGTTAGATTAATATTGATTTATACTGTTTCTCCCATATTCTGCTTGAAATTTTGCATGAATTACAGACTAGAATTTGATTGGCATGTCTAGCAATAGAAATTAGTATATATAGTGGTCTTTTCATTACACTCTAAATGTTTTTAATTTATTTACTTTTAGTCTAATTTTTATTTTTATTTTCTTTCAATGACCTTTTTTCTAATGCACCTATGATATCTTGTGTTTATTTATAAACATGCACAATGTATGACATACTTACTATTTATTTATACGCATATAAAGTATTTAAATAATATTTTTCATATGCAATTGTTTCAAAACAAAAATATCTGCATATTATACTGAAAAATTGATCAATATCTTTTTGAAGATAATATTATTATATGGATCATGTGATTGGAACCACAGCCACATGAATACACAACTACAAAAAATTTCTCTTTCAAACTCTTTTAATTTTCTCTTTTACTATAGAGATGTATATATATTTTTTCTGGATGAGAATGTATCATTTAAAAATTTGCAACTACAGTGAAAAAATTATTTTAATTTAATTACTGGTCTCAAATTGAAGTCTTATTTATATTTTTTTTTTATTCATAGTTTTTCTACATATATAGTTATAACACATCTCTCTTTGAGGATTATGGTGTGTACCATTACAAATTGGAAAATTCACAAATACTGAAAAACAATTATATTTTATTTGAAAGACTTAAACTTCACTTTCAAGTAGTGTCTCTTTTCTACACCCTTTCCAATTAAGGAAATTATATTTTAGATTTATGGTCATAAGGTCTAAGCCACCATCACCAATCACTACAAGTTTACTACTTTCGATTAATCTTGCTTGGGACCAGAATTTCTTAAAAAAACCCTCTCTTCCTTTCCATAGCTAACTTGTTCCTTACTTCCAACAATGTTTATCCATAAATCTAAAAGATTTTTGTTTGCATGTTGTCTAAACATTCTGTTTATCTATTGGAAGTTTATGAACTATAAAAAAATGTTAACTCCCATAAAACTTTCCTGTGTTTATCAATTTCTAATGAATCAAATATATACCCAGATACATAAACAATGTATATGTTTTATATTATTATCCAACCAAAAACTACTCTTATAAATATGTGTGGGTAAATTTTTTCAAAAATATTACAAGAGAAACTAAACAAGAAAAAAAAATAGTAATTTTTTTTTATAAAATAAATTTAATTTATCTACATTGTAAAGATTTTCTTGCATCATTTCTTTAAAAGACGTTTTTCTTAGAAAAAATCTTCTAAACATAAAAAATTATTAATTTGAAGTAATTTTTGTATGAAGTTTTATAATATAGTTATCTAAAAAGCGATAAAAGGATAGTTGTTTTTATTGATTTTAAGAATGAAAAGGGAAGGTCCTTAAAGTGTGATTTGATTCCTAAAATTTCTCTGGGAAGAGGCCTACTAGATTGAGGGTAGGCAATGAAGAGTGGTTAATGGTTTGTTCTTAAGTTAAGTTTGAAAAGAAAAGAAAGGAAAGTGAAATGATTAAAATGACAAGGGAGTAATAACATAACATGGGGTTGTGTGGTGAGACTGACACACACAGGTCCCGCGTAGTTGGGTGAACAAGCACACTTCCCTTAACCCACCTTCCACTTCAACTCTAACCCCAGTTTGGGGACATAACCACAAACCATTTCCCTTTCTCTTTCTCTCCCATACTAGGAATCATTTTTTTTAATAAATCAAATTCTATATACAGTATCCAATTCGTATATAACATTTTCTAAAATAGTCAAAACTACAATATTTACACAAAACTCAAAATAAAATCAACAAAATATTTTGACTATCACAACTACTTAATAATGTTATTAAAAATTATGTATTCTTGACGTAAAGATGGATTGGAGATCCTACATCGATTAGAGATGTGGATATTTCATTGTATATAAGTAGGTGCAAATCTCAACTTTATAAATCGATTTTATGAGATTGAGTTAGGTTAAAGTTAACTTCGTAATAATAGTTATGAAATTGTTTCAAGAAATTGGGAAGAAATAATGATTTTGATTGAGAAAATAATATTTTTCCACCAACACAGACATAACCCTATTTAACAACATCCCCACCCCCAATGCCTTTCCCATGCACTTGGCCTCTTCAACTTCCAACACCCACTGACACATTTCTACCTTCATCTCTCTCTTCTCATGCTTTTATCATCTCTCAACTCAACTCAATTCTCCCTTCAATATTCCTCAATTCTATATACCTACCTACCTAGCTTCCTTTTCTCACTCTGACAAATTCACTTCCTATTCCTCCCTTTCCGAGGCAAAGGCACCCCAAGAACTAGTAGCTGCCTCCTCTACCCTCTACTCTAGGTAGCTTAGTAGTTAGTAGTTAAACTTAGTTCTTAGCTCTTAGTTCTCAGGCACACACGTTATCTATATATCAGTCTCTTTCTTTCACTTATCTTCAACAAATCAAAACGCACCACCAAATACTATTTCTGACACACTCATCATTCACACTCCCCTTTAATTAACAATGTCTACCAGAAGATCTCGTTCCAGACAATCGCCTGTTTCCACTGAGATCACTGATGCTCAGATCACTGATCTCGTTTCCAAGTTACAACAACTTATCCCTGAGCTTCGAGCAAGACGTTCCGACAAGGTACCAATAATTTTCATCATCGTATATAACTTCGCTTCTGTCTCATTTTCTACCTTGTTTTGTTCTTATCTTTTTTCATTTTACAATTCCACAATTATGTATTACATCATTTGTTTGTTTCGGTTTCTCTCTTATATATTTTTATAAATAATAGTAGTAGTTTTTCGTATTTAGTTGCTATCTCTTTCACCATTCTCTCTCTCACGCGAACAAGTCACATGCAGAAGACACAAAAACACAGATTTTCTGTGGCTTTGGTTGGCCTTGCTAGATAAGTCACGCGTGTGCCCTCCCTTTAATGTTATTTTACCCACAACTTGTAAGGGTGTGGGACTTGGATATTCCCTCTTGCCATCATTGATTATATATATACCTTTAGTGGCATTAAATGCAAAATGTGGCAAATAATGAAATTATAGTTTTTTTATAATTGTTTTGGTTCTTGTGATGTAGGTTTCAGCTTCTAAGGTGTTGCAGGAGACTTGCAACTACATCAAAAGCTTGCACAGAGAGGTTGACGACTTGAGTGACCGGTTGTCACAACTTTTGGCCACCACAGACTCCAACAGTGCCCAAGCAGCCATTATTAGGAGCTTACTTATGTAATAATTAATATTCTAATAGTTATTATAGAGCTTTAATGTTATGTGTCGTGTGCATGTCCATGTTAATTTTGGTTATTTTCATATCCTCTATTCTGCGTAGGGTTTGGTTTTTGTGACCAAAGCAAAAAAGGGTTACCATGGGCTCCATCTTCGCCCTTACCTAGTTTCATCACACACTTTGTATTGACTATCATCAAATTGTATTACTATAAATAAAATGACCTTGCAACTTTATGAGTTTTCAGTTAGTTCAAATACTTATATATATATATACACACACATATATATTTTTCAAATTCGGAGGCTGCAACATGCTTTAGTTTGAACTTAGCAATCTATCTTATTAGAGAAACTCAGCGGTTTTGCGTGGACCCATTTAAAGGGTCAAGTTTGAACCTGACCTATTACATGTGACATTGCCCCCACACCATTTTCGGTTATTTGTTCAGGCCAACCCGTGATATTAGTGTTGGACCACTGTATACAATGAATCATTCATCATCAACCTTTATCACTGTATGTACATTTACATATCTATCTCTGTTCTTTCATATGCACCATATGTATACGGATAATGATAACAACTGCATATTTCAATTATTTACATATTAAACAAGCATCTGCCAGGTACATGAACACAATATATATATCATTTTTTTATACATATCTAAAACACTAATAAGAGATATATAGTTTTTGGATGACTGAATTCAAAAATATAAAATGATAAACCAATTTTTTGTAACGAGAAATATAACTGTAATTCTGAGTGGCAAAGATCACTATCTATTAATTGTGCTGAACTTTCTTGGTAGATACACCTTCTGCAATAATTGTGAATAAATTATTTTCTTAAAAAATGTAGTTGCAAATAGAATTTATATGTATCTCCCTTTTATTAAAAGTGAAATAAATGGAAGTCCTTCAAAGTGTTTTTATTTTTTATTTTGTGCTTTCTTGCTTTAAAATGAAGTATCGTCCCTCCTCCTAAATTATTTTACCAAATGTGAAAGAAAACAAAAAGTTTTGAAGAATGGGCTATATGTCCCAATAGCTTTAATCCCCTCAAAATTTGTCTTTGCTTAATTGTCGAAATCCCTGTGTTAAATTTGGCTTACTCAAAAACCTTGCCAAAATAATTATTTGTAAACCGTGGGAGTTTTAATTCATGAAGACTTGTGATAAATTATTGCAAAAATATAATAAAAAGTGAGAAAAACTTTCAAAATAGTCAGATATTATTCAGTTACTTCAATTATTTTTACATTCAGAGGGTATCCGCGGAAAAGACAGTAAAAAATAATACTTTAACATCTTAATTTCAAAAAAATACACCCATTGTATAATTTATTTTAATAATATAATAATATATCAATATTTGAAGTATGAGACTAAAAGAAATATGATTAAAATATTAATATATTAAATTATCAAGCGATTATTTTTCTATGAGTGAGTGAAAAAATATTACTTTTAAAAAACAATATGAAACAACTTATTCCCAGACATGTACCTGTAGGTACGCTTGCGGGGTGGGGATACATGGGATTGCCGTAGCTTTTTACGTTTTGGAATACATAGTGATGGTGATATATTCACCCTTCCTAATTTATATAGAATAGAAAATCTAATTATAATAATATAATAATACGAATATGATTAAGCAAGATAATTTTCAAATATTATTATATTATATTATATTATTATTATTATTAAAAAATTATTAATTAGTTGTATATGAGAAATATCTTGAGATTTCTCGATAGATGGTGCATAAAAGAGTAGACGGCGGTCACTCACTGAAAAAACAAGAAAATTTTATTATTTTTACATTTCTACACCTATGCATCCATCCAGAGATTAAATACATAAAAGAAATGGGTTAGGCCATAATAAAATTCAAATAATAAAAACTTGAAACATCAAAACCCTCCTCAAACTGGTGGGTGAATACTTAGCACACCGAGCTTGAGACAAAAGTCTATAAAAAGTTTCAAAATGAAGGGCTTAGTGAGAATGTTTGCATGCTTATCAACGGTGTTTATAGGGGGTGTTTATAGGGAGAAGATGTAATAGACATTCTTGAAGTTTCTCTCTAACCACACAGGACAATCAATCTATGTCCATGTGTTTAGTCCTTTCATAAAAGTTGTTGTTTTATGCTATATATCTTGTGGATTGGTTGTCATAGAAGAGGCTGAAAAAACATTGTTGGGAGTGATACAAAGGTCTTCATGAAGGTAAGCAAGTCATTGGATTTTGCAGCAAGTAGAGGCTAAGGCTCGATACTACCTTAGAAGAATATTTATGTATTGGACCAGAGCGCTCAAAGCTCAAAGCTCGGTGGTCGAACCTTAGCATCTGCCATAGACAGGTCAGCTTGGCTCTTGGGCCAAGTTGGTGGGCCATGTGATTGGGCCCCATATGTTTATTAGTTCTTTTTTCGTATAACCCTTTGTGCATAAGGCATAGGCAGCTAGCGAGGGGTAGTTTTGGACCTAGGGGAATGCTTAGTCCGCAGAGGGTCTAGTTAAAGTAAACATTTTCTTTTAAAACCTAAGCCCATGTGTGCTAGGGCACCTAGAGGTTAGGTTGCATGTATTCAAAAGATAGCGTAGCGCCACGCTGAGGGTGACTACGTAAATAGATTGGACCCCTGATACTGGTACTTGAGTTGGTACCCTGGTGTTTATTATGTTATTATTGTATGCACTCCATGAAGGAAAGATTTTGTACTGTTGCAACACCGTGAGTGTGTGCCCTTGAGCAGAATATTTTCTTGTTGAGTATGCTTTTAGTTGAGATTATATTCTCGTGATAGAAAATTATTACAAGAGGTAAACTATAAAAGGGACTTGACATCCCAGGTTAAGGTACGCTGTTTCTAAGACTGAAATTCACTACTTCTTGATTCTTATAAGCCCTGTAAGGCCCCCTCTATTTCAACGGAGCTACGTTCCACAGCGGCAAGAGCGAAAGACAGATTCATGAAGAGACTAACAGAACTATAGCTTGTCATCAGAGTCAACCGGCGAGCAGGTCAACCGACAAGAACAATTTAGATATAGTGTTTTGCTCATGACATAAAAAATTCTCCAAGATATAAAAATTTATGGTAGACGACAAGTGATCGCACATGAAGCCCAATTAAAGTCACTAAAAGCTTTAATCAAAACATCAAAATTCTTAGAATAATAAAGCATACCTTATGTAAGTAAGGGTTTGATATATCTAAGGATTCGTTGGACAACTTGGTGATGAAGCTTTGGTAAAGCTTGGACAAACTAGCCGAGGAATTGCATCTAAAAATTGATTTCTGGTATGGTATTAACTAAATACAACTATCTTCCAATGATTATTCAATATAAAGAAGCATATGATCAAAAAGTTTTTCAGTCTTCTTAATCATAGGTGATTGCAGGTTTTGCACTCAATAAACCAAAATCAAGAAAGACATTGAGAGCATTTTCTTCTTTGAAAGATATGTATTCCTTCTTTAGTTCTAGTAATTTCTAATCCCAGGAAGTATTTCAAATGGCCTAAATATTTTATTTTTAAAAAAAGAATTGTTTAAGGAACTTTTAATTGTTTCAATATCTCTTATGTTGTCTCCAACAAGTAATATATTGTTTACATATATAAGAAGAGAGATGAAAGATGTTTCAATTCTTCTAATAAAGAGTGAATTATTTGCCTTTGATTGAGTAAAGTTAATAGCGTGAAGAAAAGATGTAAGCTTCTCGTACTACTGTTTGCTTGCTTGTTTTAAACCATATAACGATTTGGTTAGATAACAAACATGATTGCTTTTTGTAGTAGTGATGCCTGAGGGAAAATTCGTGTATACTTCTTCTCATAGATCACCATGCAAGAATGTGTTGTCCAAATCAAGTTGCTCAAGATGTTGGTCTTTGATAACAACTATTACTAAAATGGTACGCATGGTAGTGAGTCTTGCCACGGGCAAATATGTATCTATGTATTTAATACCTTTGCATTGTGTGTAGCCTTTTGCTACAAGTCTGGCTTTATATATCTCAATCTTCCCATTCGCCTTACGTTTGATCTTGTAAACCCATTTGCAGCCAATGTATATTTTGTTGTGAAAAAGATCAACTATTTCCCAAGTATTGTTAGCTTTAAGAGCTTTAACTTTAGCCTTCATGGCTTCTACCCATTCAGGGTGTTGCTTAGCTTCCTCGTAGAATTGTGGCTCAGTTTAAGACAAAATAGAGAGAATATAATTTAGTTTTTTTTCTAACAATTTGCTAGAAATCATCACTGAGTGAATATGATATTGTACCTTGTTGTTTTGTTTCAACCTTTGTTGGAAATTCTGTTTTTAAACTGCAAATAAATGCACATAAGTGCAAGTGATATTTTATTATTCTGTTTTAATTCTATTTTAATTGTTGATTTAATATTTCTAGGTAACTGCTCATAAAATTAGTTAAGAGTTTGTTACTGCAAGTACTATAAATGTAATTGTTAGCAATGATAATAATATATCTTCCTCTGAAATATTCTAAAAAACCAACAATTGGTATCAAGAGCACTCTTCTTAAGGGATCTGTGAGGTCAAAAAGGAAGGAGAATCAAGTTTTTCAGCTGTTGCACCACCAGTCTTCGATGGAGAAAATTATCAAATGTGGGCAATTCATATGGAGACTTATCTGGAGGCTTTGGATCTTTGGGAAGCTGTAGAAGAGGAAATTCAGTCCCTTCCAGAAAACCCTACTGTGGCACAAATAAAATCACAGAAGATGAAAAGATCAAAGGCAAAAGCATGTCTATTTGCAGTTGTATCTCCTATGGTATTCACAAGGATAATGTCCTTGAAGTCAGCAAAAGAAATCTGGAATTACCTCAAGACCGAATATGAAGGTGATGAGAGGATTTGTGGAATGCAAGTGCTGAATCTAATCAGGGAGTTTGAACTGCAGAGAATTGAGGAGTCAGAAACCGTAAAAGAGTATTCTGACAGACTTCTAAGCATTGCCAACAATGTGAGGTTGCTTGGATTTGTGTTAAAAGATTCAAGAATTGTGGAAAAACTGCTTGTAACGGTTCCAGAGAGGTTTGAAGTCACCATAACAACCCTAGAGAACACAAAGGACCTATCAAAAATTTCTCTTGCAGAGCTCTTAAATGCTTTACAAGCACAAGAACAAAGAAGAGCTATGAGACAAGATGGAGTAATAGAAGGAGCCTTAACAACCAATCATAAAGGTGGTTGGAGAAACAAAGGTAGCTAGATCAAGCAGAACCAGCAAGAAAATGGAGAAGTTATTGCACACAATAACAACAAAAGGAGAAATTACCCTCCTTGTAAGCATTGCAACAAGTTAGGTCATCCACTGTTTAAGTGCTGGAGAAGACCTGATGCTAAGTGCAACAAGTGCAATCAACTTGGGCATGACGCAGTCATTTGTAGAAACCAAAGTGAGCAACAAGATGTAAACCAAAGTGAGCAAAAAGACGTAGATGCTCAATTTGCAAATGAGGAGAAGGATGTACTTTTCGTTGCAACTGGTTTCTCCAACAATATTTCAAGTGCATCGTGGCTAATTGATAGTGGATGCACAAATCACATGACTTATGACAAAAAACTTTTCAAGGAGTTGAAGCCTTCAAAAATTTCAAATGTCAAGATAGGCCATGGGTGTCACATTTCAGTAAAAGGAATAGGAACCATTGTTGTAGCAACACATTCAGGTATTAAAACTATTACTGATGTGTTTTATGTACCTAACATAGACCAAAATTTATTGAGTGTTGGTCAATTGCTGCAAAAAGGCTTCAAGGTGTTTTTTGAAGATAACCATTGTTTGATCAAGGATGCTACAGGACAAGATTTGTTCAAGGTACAAATGAGAGGCAAAAGTTTCTCATTAGATCTATTTCAGGAGGAGCCGTCTGATCAAGGACTTCTCAAGATGCAAAAATCTGAAATAGAAGACGATCCACCAATTAAAGGCAATCGATTACTCTCTGACATATATCATAGATGTAACGTTGCAATATGTGAACCTGTGGATCACAAAGAACCTGTTGATCACAAAGAAGTTATCAATAACCCAAAGCCGAAAAAGAAAATGGAGGAAGAGGTGTATATGATTGCGAAGAACAAAACTCGGGAGCTTGTTGACATACCTAGAAATAGAAAGGTACATCAAATGGATGTCAAGTCAACATTCATAAATGGATTTCTTGAAGAGGAAATTTCTGTTGAGCAACCTAAAGGTCTCATTGTGGAAGGAAAAGAAGACAAAGGTTATCTTATCAGCTTAGGCTTTAACAAAAGTCTTTTAGAATCTGCACCTTATGTCAAATCAAAAGGTGTTGAATGGAGATTAAGCAAAGCGAGGATGAAAAAAAATAAAAATTGCAGATTTGTTTACCAAGTCACTTCCAACCAACAAGTTTGAGTTCTCAAGACAGAAGATTGGAATTTGCAATTCAAAAAATCAAGGAGGAGTGTTGGAAATTTTGTTTTTAAACTGCAAATAAATGCACATAAGTGCAAGTGATATTTTATTATTCTGTTTTAATTCTATTTTAATTGTTGATTTAATATTTCTAGGTAACTGCTCATAAAATTAGTTAAGAGTTTGTTACTGCAAGTACTATAAATGTAATTGTTAGCAATGATAATAATATATCTTCCTCTGAAATATTCTAAAAAACCAACAACCTTTTATTGAATGGAGATAACATGAGTTGATGGTGATAGTCTTCTAGAAATGTTGGTGCTCTTCTGATTTAGGTGGATCATCTTATGCTCTCTCCTTCTACATGATTTTCATTGTTGTTTTGTGTAGGCTCATAAAACTCATTATGAATGTTGTCATATACTTATCAGTCTTATCATGCATATGATAGAAGAAGGGTTAATAGAAAATAACATATTTTTTCTCGGATGAATGTCTATAATAATGTAGCCATTTGTTCCTTGTTTAAAACCAAGAAATATATATTTTCATGCCCTGGGATCAAGCTTGTTTCTGTTTTGTTCGAGGGTTGAAGAAAAATGCAGACATCCAAATATTCTTAGATTATAAAAATTAGGAATTTAGTTATATAGTAGTTCATTAGGACATTTATTTTAAATCATGAGAGAAGGTTGTTAAGTCAATAGACAATCCAATACCCATAAGACGATCTCATGATATGAGCGTCTATATTGTTGAACCAAGTGGTGTTCAATGTTTTGAAGAATCCAAATCCTTTGAAGGATGTTGAAGCCTCTGCTTTGCTTGATGTTGTTGTGCTGGTTTAAGCTTTGTTCTGGGGTAGTTTAATGTTGTAATCCACCCTTAGATTAAATCTCAAGCAATTAGCATCTCAATCTTTATCAAAGTAAAATGTTTTTCAAACTAAGTTGAAACAACCGATTGTTTTGTCGAAACAACCTATTGTTTACACTTAGGTGTTTTAAGAAAGTTTGAAAACTGTTTTTGAATGGTGAAAACTGTTAAGTACCAAAACAACCGATTGATTAGAGGAAACAACCGATTGTTTGTTTTGGAACCATAACAGAAAAACTGTTTTCTTTGACTGAGCTTTAAATGCTTTAACTGAATACGCTCCAGTCATTAAATGCTTTGACCAATCTATTTTAAATGCAATTAAGAGTTTGTTAAGATTTGATAACAAACTATATCTTTGTATAATTTCAGAAAAACTGTTTTTAAGAAATAAGAATCTTGAGACAAAGTTTTTCACTAAGAGTTTTTCAAAGAGTTCTGAGATTGCTTAAGAGTTTAGAGATTGATCAAGGTGCTGGAATAGAATTCTACTTGTATTGATTTTAGATATTCATTTGTAACAAGTGTAATCTTTGTAAACTGCTGAACAATTTGTTTGTGTGTTTTGCTGAGATTGGTTGTGTGTTCTTGAGGTGTTCAAGATCAGCAATCTTAGTGTTGGCCAAGGAGAGTGTGCTTCTTGAAGGTGTTCAAGGTCATTCTCTTGGTTGTGGTGTAAGTGATCAAGTGGTGATTGCTTAGTGGATATCCTCAGGGTTTCTGAGAAGACTGGATGTATCTAGTTTGGAGTGAACCAGTATAAACAACTGTGTACAATCTCTCTATCTCTAACTCTTTAATTTCAGTTTGTTTGTTGTTTGTTGGTATAAACAACCGATTGTTTTGAAGAAACAACCGATTGTTTTTTCTAGTACTACAGTTTTTGCTTGCTGTTTTGGCTAACTGAATTGCTGAATCAATTGGTTTCTGAAATAAATTCATTCTACCTTTGAAAAGTTTGCGAAAACCCCTTTAAACAATTCACCCCCCCCCCCCTCTAGTTTAAAGCCATCTTTTCTAACATATATGTTTTGATTATAACAAACACTATAATGAGTGTTGTGGTATGAAAAGTTGACTCATGTGCAGTTAAGACAAAAACATAAGTGAAGATGAGCAAGATACTTTAACTCTAAAGTATCAAACAATACCAAAGAAAAAGGCTTATTAGACAGCCTACAGTGTCTATATGTCAAATTGTCTTACACAGTTATCAGATGAACCAATCTTTATCATGGAAACATCTTAAGTGGTTGAATGTTTTAGAAAGAAATTGAAAAGAAGATCCAATGAGAAGCTCTTGATGTATCGAACGAAACTCATACAAAGCTAGTGAAAATATCACATCAAGTGAATGATCAGACAAAACAATCAAGAATGATCACATCAGACTATGAAAGTGTTGATGAACTCATTAGAAGATCACACCAGATGAAACCTCTTGGGTAACACAGGGCAAATGCACATGTTTACAAGCATGAGACACACACATGAGATTACATAGATCAGACGTTACAAGCATCGTCTACCAATTAGACGATTAACTGCGTTAGGGAAGTGTCCATGCTTAATATTTACTTTATTTGAATGATTTTTGACATTACCCATTCAATTATAAATCTTATTTTATATTCTTGGATTATATTTTTTAAATAAGATTACTGGAATTAAATGATTTTGAAAAGAATTAGAATACACAGTATTTCACTATAATCTCTTCGAATACAACTATGCAAATAAAATAAAATTTAAGACTATATAGGAAATTTTTTCTATTAACAGTATTTTACTGTAAAGATTTCAAAAAATAAAGCATGAATATTTTCTATAACAAAGAGTTTTTCGAAATATGTTTAGTGGAATAAAATTCAAGTTTAATATAATTATGCTACAATTTTTTTATTTAATATTAACTTGGAAAGAATTTGAAAGTGCATTAAAGATAAAAAAAAATATGAAAAAAGAAAGTCTCCATAATTAAAAAAATATTATATATATTTTGTTTCAGTGATACCTATAATTTATTATATCAATTATAATGTTTATTGATACTGATTTCGTTCTCATAAATTATCAAAGGAACATAAAGACGCAAATAAAAGCTAAGTGGTAAAGTTTCCATATTCAGCGCCTGATAGGAAAGAGATAAAGCTGACAAGAAAGATTCACGCAGATGAATATCAAAATAATATCAAGGAGTTGTGAACAAAGATATTCAAAAGAGAAAGATTATTCAAAGTGCAAACACGTCGCAAAACACACTGAAGGCTTATATCATAATATTCCAAATTGAGCGTCTACCACACAGGAGAAGATGAACAATGCATAAATGAAAACATCCAATTTCAAAGACGACCAAACCTCAATGGAAAAAGTTCATATATATTGAGAAAGTATTTGAAAATCAAACAATGTCAAAGATGCAAATATTTGAGAGTGTTTCTCATTGTATTGAGAGGTCTTAATCTCAGGAGAAGATTAGGACAGTGTACCTAGAGAGGTTAGAATACTTGGTGAACTTGCAGAAATTGAGAATATTGGGGAAACCTACAGAGATTGAGAATACTGGGGAAACCTGCAGAGGTTGAGAATACTGGGAGAACCTATAGAGGTTGAGAATACTAGGTGTCTGAAGAGGTGTAAGAATACTTATAGACCTAAAGAGGTGTAAGAATACGTGTGCACCTAGAGTGGTGTAAGAATACTTAGTGAAAGACTCTTGAACGAGTTGCTTTAGGGGACTGGATGTAGCCCTAGTTGGTGGGTGAACCAGTATAAATCTATGCCTACTTCTCTTACTCTACTCTTATTTTAGGTGTTGCTTTTAATTGGTTAATAATCCACAAATTGAGTTTAGGTTCCATTCAACCCCCCTTCTAAAGCCAATTAAACCTTTAAAGGTAACTGATTTATCAGATAAACAAAATGTACATTGGCATAAGACCAAAATATCTTAGGTAGTTTAGATTGAAACATAAAACTTCATGTAACATTAAGTATATGTTGGTGTTTCCTTTCTACATTGGAGTTTTGTTGTGGTGTTTCTGTACATGGAGTTTGATGAATTATACCATGTTTATAATAAAAATCTTTCCAACAAAATTCTTGCTTAGTGTTTGCCCTAATAGTTTTTATGTTTTTGTTAAACTGGTTTTTAACATATACAATAAAATTCTGTAAAAGACTTATAGTTTCACCTTTGTTCTTCATCAAATGAACCCAATTGTACATGATGAAATCATATAGGATGGTTAAGAAATATTTTTGTTTCTGTAAGGAGCACCAAATATCTATGTGGATAAGATCAAAACAGCTTTGGCTACTGGTTTTACTAAGAGGAAAAAGGTAAGTTATGTTGTTTACCTATATGGAAAGGGGTGAAAACATTCACTCTATCATATTGTATATTATAATAAATTTTGGATAAACAATCTAACACCCTATTTGAAGGATGAGTCAATCTACAATACCAAATATCCAAGTTATAAGTATGATCAAAGGATTCACTGTTATGTTAAAAAAACAAACTAAACTATCTTCGTTATCAGCCTGTACATGATAGAGACCATTATGTAGCTCAGCTCGTCCAATCATCTTCAAAGAATTAATCTCTTGTATTAGCAAACATTTTTTGTAAAAATAAGTTGACAACTCAAATAATGTATAAGACATTGCACTAATATTATGTTTAGAATGAATTATAGTATATATAATACACTATATAACATGATATTATTGGATAAGAAAACAATTCCACCACGAACAAGTAACATATTGATTATTAGGAAATCTAACATTTATAGGCTTAATCTTATTATGACTTATAAATAGAGAGATAAAGAAAGTTACATGATCTATAGCTCTTGTATCAAGTATCCAGGAATACTTATCTTTATCAATAAATTATTTTGAGCATTCTCCCACGGTGTTGTTTATTACCTTTTCTTTAGTCTTTGAGGATTGAATCATTATTCAGAACCCAAAGTCTTAAGAATTTATTCTTTAAGAGTATTACTTTGTGAAGATTTTTCACTCTCAATTTCGTATTCTTCTTCTGCTTCATCCATGGTGGAAACTCATGCTTCAAGTAACACTCTTCAGTGGTGTGATTCATTTTGTTGCAAAAAGAATATTGTTTTTCATAGTTCTTTCCTCTCCCTCTTCCATGGTTATGTCATCCATAAAAAGTATTACTATTTTTATTGCTCATTCTTTAGTTTTATTCATTACCATTGTTAATCAAGACCTTGGTCTCAATCCCTATGATCCTGTTTAGTTGTCTTTCTTGCTAAAGACCTAATGAGAAAACACAATTAACACCTGAAACTGGCTCCACTAATAAGATTTTAGTCTTGATAACATTATAAGTTCTTCTCACCTAGCACGTGATGCGTTATGAATCGTTATAATCTACTATGATTTTTGTTATGTCACAACTGTATTTTGCATTACAAACACAAGTAGGTAAAGATAGTAAAGAATTCATTTCTTCCCATAGAATTTTTAAGTTTGTATAGTAGTCAGTGATACATCTTTCTCTTTGCTTGATAGAATTAATTTCCTATAGAAGATCTTAAACACGAAAATAATTGCTTTTTGAAACCCTTTCTCTGAACTCTTCCCACAAGTTTTCCGCATTGTCAATATATATTGTACTTTGCAGTATTTGTGTTGTAAGAGTGTGCATGATCCACAAGGTCACCATTATGTTACATGTTTCCCAGGTTTCGTTGAGATCATCATTGTGTGGTGGTTCTGGTATCTCACTGTTAACAAACTTGAATTTATTTTTTTACAACAAATCTTGTTTCATGGCCCTTTTCCAGGAATGATAATTGGATCCATCAAGTTGTGCAGATCATGCATGGGTTCTCTCAAATGGAGATAGTATGCACTTGTTGGATTTTGTAGAGGATCCATAACCAAGAAAGTAAATAAGATAGATCAAGACGCAAAAAGAATAAGAAGACCTGAGAGAAAGGAAAAAAAAACTGGTGACAATGGAGCAAAGCTAAACTCGCTTTGATACCATATTGAGATTTTTCATGTAGATAGTAGAGAAAATGAGGAGTAAAGAGTGAAGAAAAGAGTTGGCGACCATTAAGAGGAGAAAACACGTGGAGAAAAAAAAACTTTATTATTTTTACATTTGTACACTTATTTGTCTATCTAGAGATTAAATACACTAAAAAAAATTGAATGAACCATAATAAAACTCAAATACAAAAACTAAAAACATAAAAAAAAAAAGTTATTAAGACATATTTTGTAGTTAATAAAGATTAAAAAATAAATTATAATTTTTTAAGCTTATTGCGTATTTTTCATATAATTGGTATTATAAAATTTAAAAATAAATTAAATATAATTAAAATATTATTTTAATGGTTTGTGAAAATATGTTATCTATTCTTTATGGTGTTAAAATGTCACCATCCGACTTGTATTATAGCTTATAATTGGTTAAAATTATTAAGGACAACAATGATGACGATGAGTTAGGTGTTATAAATTGTAATTTCACTTTAATATGAAATTTTTTATAATCATCTCACTACTTCAATCAAATTAATTAATTCACAATTTAAATTAATTAACCCAACCCCATCAGTACAGAATCCACTACCAGGAATATCAATTTTTAATGACTTACAAAAACTATAACAATTAATAGGTATAATATTTGTGGGTATTTGACATATACACATATCCAATTTTAGTATAGATTTAATGAATTATTTTATTTGTTGGTATAATTTTATACCTAAATTTTATTATAATACTAGAAATAATATTATTAGCATATATGTCCATACTAATGGGTATGTCTATATAAATTAATTTTTCTTTCCCACCCATCCTCGTTAAATTTACTAGCGGGAACACAGGCGGCGCCTGTGTATCCGCATTTCTTATTTTTTTTATTTATATATATTTATGTTTAATATTAAAATTTGAATAAATAATATTATTATTTGCACATTTATCTTAAATATAAATTTATAGTATATTATAAATAAAAAATGACATTATCATTATTATGTATAATTATTATACTTTGTGTGAATTGGCTTAACCAATGCCAGTAATTAATCCTCATTCTAAGTGTTTTATTCTTTACAAATTTTATTTCCTAAGAATGTCACACACATTAACCACTTTTGCAATTCAAAACCATTCATCTTCTCCAGTCTTTCCACTAATATTTTTTTTTCTCTCAAATTTGAAGAGACATTCTTCTTTCTATGCAACTGTTTGAAAAGTAACCACTTCTTCGATTCAAAACCGTCTAAGAGCTGTTAAAGAGGAGAATCCCCTTTATATATAGGTATAGATATATATATTTTTAATTAAATATGTTTAAAATAATTAAATAATTATATTTTTTTATCACAATAAATCAAATGTAATATTATTTTAATAATGTGATTCTTAATGAGTAAAGAAATTGAAGTTATTAATTTATAAAATAAAATAAAATGTATACATTAAACAAATAGAAAAAGCAAAATAAGATAAATAAAAGAGATGAAATATGAAGAAAATTAGCAATACACATTTCAGAATCTAAAAATTAGAGTTTTTGAAGCATTGAGGAGACAGAATACATGATGAGGTGGCTGTGATGAAATGTGAAGAGGAACAGTAATACACTACACTGTTTCAGAATCTCAAAATTAGAATTTTGAGGAGGCGGGAGGCATAGTGGCAGCCAAGGAAGACTGTGTGCGCTTGCATTTAGATGTTGGAAGGGTCAACAATGAAGGCGTTTGCTCACGTTGAGCATCACAGCTTGGAACTTCTCGATTTCTTCTTCTCTATCTCCTTCTTCCTCTTGTGCTTGAGAAATATGAAAGAAAACGCACCAAAATTGAATTTGTTGAAAGAATACCAAAATTGAATTTGCACGCACTTGGGACTCTGTAGAAAGAATATCAAATAGCATCAGACAATAGTTTTTAAGATGTTTCTATATTCTTCCTCTCTCATAGTTTTCTTATATATAATTTTTTTTGCCTAAAAAAAGTAACCGTGCATAAACCCACATTTCAACCCTATCCCTCCACCCTTCTCTAATAAAACGTATCAATCTCTCCACTCTCCTGCCCATTAAGTGAGAACAAATAAAATAAAATTTTAAAATTAAAAACGCTTATTTAATAAAGAAGAATATTAGTTTTAAAACAGAAAAGTAACCAATTTCTCCACTCACCTGCCCATGAGAACAAATAAAATAAAATTTTAAAATTAAAAAACGCTTATTTAATAAAGAAGAATATTAGTTTAAAACAGGAAAGTAACCCATTTCTCTCCACTTTCCTATCAGTTAAGTAGTGAGAACAAATAAAATAAAATTAAAAAATTAAAAAACTATTTTATTAACTTCTGAAATTATAAAATGTCCAAATAACCAAAATAAATTGATAAAACAAAATATTAAGTAAGGATAAAATAGGAAAACAATTTAGAGCAGTTAAAGTGGAGAATCCAAAATGTCCAAATAACCAAAATAAATTGATAAAACAAAATATTAAGCAAGGATAAAGTAGGAAAACAATTTAGAGTGGGGAATCCCCTTTATATATAGGTATAGATTAGTGGTGCTCACTTTTTTTTATGATAAAAAGGATAAAAAAATAATTTTTATCTTAATTATTCAAATAAAAAATATTATTAAATTGATAAAAAAATATAGTCATAAAACACATTTTAAAATAAGAAATAGATAGTTAATTAAGTTTAAAAAAATTATAAAAATTAAAAGATAAAATAACAAAATAAGTTACACTCATAAAAATAAAATTGATAATTATTGATAATAAATTATATATACTAAAAACCGTTATAAAACAAAATGTATTTATCTATAAAGAGCAAAAGCACCTTGTATATGTTGTGTATTCACATTTTTTACTTTTTTATTATTATTATTATTATTATTATTATTATTATTATTATTATATTATGCATTTGTATCTTTTAAATATCAAATATCACTAAGAAAAAAATAAATCAGCTATGAGTTTCAACATACAATTTTAATAATTAAGTTACAGTAAAAAATATATTATAAATTCAAATGAACATAATTATATTAAAGCAATTACACCATCTGTTTTATTCTGAAGACTTGAAATTACTAATTTTGATTTGTTACTAATATAAAACTAAAAAAAGAAGAATATAATAATGAAAAGAGAAATGAGAAGAATAAGATGAGAAACTTCAGTAACAAATCCTAAGAAAATATCTATTTTCTAATCTCTTTTCCACAACAATGTGGTATACATAATGCATTCATGCTCCCCATCGACGTCCACATCAACAATGACATCGAGATAACTTTGTACCTGTGCAAAAATATGAATACTTTGTACTTGTGCAAAAATCTGAATGTTCTGTATTCAAGTAACAGTTTGGGATATTCTGCTTCTCTATCTTCTTCCTTTACCGCCTCCACTTGTTGTACGAAAATAAAAAGCAAGAGTAAAAGAAATAAAATAAAAATGATGAGCATTAACAATTAAACAATCAAAATTTATACAACTTGTATTGATTGATCATAACAAAATAAACGATAATGGCATTGGTTCAATAAAAAATACCTTTAGATTGGTGAGAATGAAAAAAAATTCTAAATTTTTGTGATTTACATTCACCTTTTTATGCTTCTTTTTCTTTTTGTTCTTTTGTCCATTTCGGTCTTTTTTTTTCACACTTCTCTCAAAATTTTCTATTGTGTTGTACATTTTTGCTCGACTTAAAGGAACGTCATCAAACCACATTTCAATTCAAAGTAAAGTTTTATTTGACTCATTCTTTTCAAATAAATGTAGTGTGTGCTCAATCAGTTTCTTTCAAATTTAATATAACTCTTTCTTTATTTTAATTTAAGTAATTATAAAATAACGAAATAACTAAAATAAAATAATAAAATGAAACATTGATATGAGGATAAAATAAAACAAATTTGTCTACAACAAAAACATTTATAATGAAAAATCTCTTTATATAAGTATAGATTATAGATTAATGTGAAAATAATTTTACAAAAAAATTCTCATAAAAATAATCTTAGAAATATAACAAGTTTTTTATTTTCTCCTTACCTTACTAAAAAATTAAATGATTAGTTAATAACTTATATTTTTTTTTATCGGCAAAGTTAATAACTTATATATATCATTGAGAACTAATTCCTAGATATCCAAACACTATAAAAATAAAATTGCTAAGTAAAGGAGGAAATTAATCGTTCATTTCATTTTCATGATCTGACCAAAATAGACTAAAATTGATTATTAAAACACGTATATTATGTAGGTATATAAAAACGATCGATATCATGTGTAGTATATAGCTCGTAAAAGATATATTTGGTATTTCTTTTACAGCAACAATAAATGGACTTCCTTTTCCCTTTCCTTAACAAAATCCATTTTTCTTCTCAATATAAATAATTAAGAATTACTCTACTAATTCAGTCCTTTACCACAATAGGCTCGGTTTAGAAAAAAAAAAGTTAATGTCATTCTTTATAATCAAATTTCTACCCTGAATCTTTAGCCTTTATTATTAGAATTTAAAATAATTAATAGTTAAAAATTTAGTAACTAATATTAAATAATAGTTTAAAAAATATTTTATAAACTTTTTTTAATAATATAAACTACTTTAAATACTAATATTTTTTTTTATAAAATAGTATCTAATTTAATTAATATAATAATTAATTATTATTTTTATTTAAAATTAGTTGTTATTTAATGATTTTTTTGGTGATTTTTTAGTAACCTCTTCCTTTTTTTCATTAGTTTCTTGTTCAACAAGCTTATTCATCTATAATTTATGATCTCAAAGATTATCAAAAATGAAAAATCTTTTATTCAAAAACTTTTGTGCCATTTGGCTACTATGATTTATCAATACATTTTAGGATGTTGACATTTAATTATTTTTTTTCAAATTTTTCCTAAATCAATTATTTGTTTAATGATGTGTGTGATCACTGTACCGGTATGGGAGAGGCCGAGACCTTAGAAGACTTGGCCGATAGGCCGAGAGGCCGAGATGAGGGAGACTCGTGCCGAGAGGCCGAGACCTTAGAAGACATGGCCGATAGTCCGAGAGGCTGAGACCTTAGAAGACTTAACTGAGACGGCCGAAGACCACAGGTATTTGGCCGATGGCCGACCCTCACCATGGGAATTTGGCCGATGACCGAACCCCATTACAATTAACGCTCAAACCGAGATCAGTGAAGCTAATCCATCATCAAGAATTAGGTAATGCAACCCTAAGCGGTATCCACCTCGATAAACGGGCCCAGCAAGGTAGGCCCATTAGAATAATATAAATAGCACGCATTCCAAGGAGTAAGGTATGTCATTTATTACTGTTCACCTACCTGAGAGCTGACCACCCGCTTTACTAACTTGAGCGTCGGAGTGCCTTCGCTGGTACCCCCACCATCCGGTGTTCAGCCGAGGCCGAGGGCTGAAGGAGAAGCAGGAGGACGAAGAGAATCCCAGCTCACCACCCAGTCACTTGACCGACCAAAGGAAGGAGAAGAAGACTTCAATAGTTCTCTAGGTCCCATCTCCCTAGCAGGAACAATTGGCGCCCACCGTGGGGCCCGAGGGAAACTAGCTGAAGGAAAAAAGTAGATGGTCTCAACAAGAAGCATGGAAAGGATGACTGAAGCTGACCAAACAATGCTGCTGCTGTCTCTCCAGAGGGAGATGGCCGAGATGAAAAGAAGAGCCGAGGAGGCTGCTCAGAAAAACGAGCAAGAGCTGCAAGTTCTCCGCAGGGAGAACGATGAGATGAAGAAGAAGCTGGGGGAGGAAGGACCCTCGGACCTACCGACAAATGTCGTAGGCAGGTCCTACACCTCTCCCCCCAACCCGGATGTGGCCGAGGGGACGAGGGGCCGACCCCCTCCCCGAGAGACTGAGATGGGCGACGAGTCGTGCCTAATCAGGTCCACCCGGACGACCCTGACGGCCGACCCGAACTGCCGACATCCTTTTACAAACAACATCATCGAAGTCCCACTTCCTGAGAAGTGGAAGGGTTTCAACCGAGACCGATATGACGGGTCGACCGACACGGACGAGCACCTGGACGCCTACACCACCCATATGAGTCTCTACACCTCGGACGACGCCGTCTTATGCCGAGTGTTCCCCACATCCTTGAAGGGAGCAGCCCTTAGTTGGTTCACGAAGCTCTCACCCAACTCCATTGATAGTTTTGCCACGCTCGTCGCAAAGTTTGAAACTCAGTTCGCAACTCAGACTCGGCCGCACCATCTGACCTCCATCGCTCTGGTAGGCATCCGCCAGGAGAAGGGAGAGTCGCTGAGAACCTTCGTGGATAGGTTCAGTAAAGTGGCGATGAGCATCCGGAATCTGAGTCCGGACGTCGCCATGCACCACATGCTGACGGCCCTGCGTCCGGGGTCCTTTGTCGACAACCTGTGCATGCAGCCGGCCGACAGCCTGGACGAGCTGAGAAAGAGAGCTG
Source organism: Phaseolus vulgaris (assembly GCF_000499845.2). Taxonomy (NCBI): domain Eukaryota; kingdom Viridiplantae; phylum Streptophyta; class Magnoliopsida; order Fabales; family Fabaceae; genus Phaseolus; species Phaseolus vulgaris. The sequence continues at coordinate 10,032,759 of NC_023757.2, forward strand.
CTAAGTACATGCAGCTGGAGGAGCTAAGAGAGTTCCGCAACCAGGCCCGTGCTGAGGCCGGCGGAGAGAGGAAGGAAGAGAAGGACCGCCAGGCGCGACCAATACAAAGAACTGACCGGCGACGAGAGAATCGAGACCGACCAATTCGATTCTCGAGATACACACCGTTGACGAATGAGAGAGGGAGGATCCTGGACGAGGCCCTCAACGCCGAGTTGATCCCTCCCCCAAGGAAGGTGGCCAGCCCAAATAATGCCGACCGGAGGAAGCAGTGTCGGTACCACCAAAACACTGGACACTCAACCGACGAGTGTCAGGCTCTTAAGGATAAGATCAAGGAACTTATCCAAGCCAGGCATCTTCGACGTTTCGTCAGGAATAACCGAGACCCACCCGGCCGGGAGGATCCACCCAGGCGGACGAGGTCATCTCAACGCGGCCGAAATGACCGAAATACCAGAGGCGACCGACAACCCGCAAGGGCCGACCCCCTTCGGAGAGACGATCCCCCCAGGGAGGCCGATCAGAGAGGTAACTGAGAGGTTATCAATACTATAGCCGGAGGCTTCGCCGGAGGAGGAAGCACGAACAACGCTCGGAAGAGATACCTCCGGGCAGTACATCAGGTGAACGTGGTGGCATTCCGACCGAGGATGCCACCCATTACTTTCACGGACGAGGACTTCAAGGGCGTAGACTACCGCCAGCAAGACGACCCGATGGTGATAGCGGTCGACATAGACCGATTCACCATACGGAAGACCCTCGTGGACCAAGGAAGTTCGGTAGATATCCTTTACTGGAAAACTTTCAAGGCTATGAGGATGGCCGAGACCGAGATGATGCCATACGACGACCACGTGGTAGGATTCTCGGGCGAGAGGGTGGGTACCAAGGGTTATATCGACTTGTACACCACCTTCGGAGAGGGGAAGAGCACCAGGACCTTCAAAATTCGATACCTGGTCATCGATGCCAACACCTCCTACAACATTCTCCTCGGCCGACCCTCCATCAACCGGCTGATGGCCATAGTATCAACCCCTCACCTTGCAATGAAATTCCCTTCGAAGACAGGGGACATTCTCACAGTCCACGTGGACCAGAAAGAAGCACGAGAGTGCTACGCCGAGAGCCTCCGGGTGGAGCCTCTAAGGGCCGACACCTCTCCCCTTTGGGCGAGAAAATCCTCCCGAAAGAATCGCTCCCCCAGGAAGGACCGGCCGAGGGAAGCCCAGCCAACCGTGACACTGGTAGACCTCGATCCCCGGGCGACCGAGGACAGGCTAGAGGCAAGAGAGGAGCTGAGGAGAGTCTCCCTCCTTGACGAAGAGCACAGCACGGCTGTAGGGACAACCTTGGCAGCGGCCGAGGCCGAGATCATGCATGACGCGCTAAAAAAGAATATCGACATGTTCGCATGGACGTCGTCCGACATGCCGGGAGTGAGCCCAGGTGTCATCACCCATCGACTGTCAATATTCAAGGAAGCCCGACCGATCTCCTAAAAGAAGAGAGACTTGGGCAACGAAAAGCGACTCGCGGCAAAGGAGGAGGCCGAGAAACTCCTGTCGGCCGGATTCATAAGGGAGGCCTGATACACGACATGGCTGGCCAATGTCGTCATGGTCACCAAGCCGAACGGTAACTGGAGGATGTGTGTTGACTACAGAAACATCAACAGCGCATGTCCGAAAGACACCTACCCGCTTCCGAACATTGACCGACTGGTGGATGGGGCGGCCGGCCACAAAATCATGAGCTTCCTGGACGCTTACTCTGGCTATAACCAGATAAGCATGCACCCGAAGGACAAGGAGAAAACGGCCTTCATGACGACCGACGCCAACTACTATTACGAGGTCATGCCATTCGGCCTCAAGAACGCAGGGACGACCTACCAGCGCCTCATGGACAAAGTCTTCAAAGGCCTAATCGGCCGAGCGGTAGAGGTGTACGTGGACGACATAGTCGTGAAGTCCGACTCATTTGGTCAACACCTGAAAGACCTGGACGAGGTCTTCAAGGCCTTAAGGGGAGTCAACATGAAGCTCAACCCCGAAAAATGTACCTTCGGGGTCGAGGGAGGGAAGTTCCTAGGCTTCATGCTCACCCACCGGGGGATAGAGGCCAACCCCGACAAGTGTCAAGCTATACTCAACATGAGAAGCCCGAGCAGCGTGAAAGAGGTACAACAACTCTTAGGGCGGCTGACCGCCCTCTCCCGGTTCGTCCCCTGCCGGGCCGAGAGGACGAGGCCGATGGTCCAGCTGCTCCGGAAGGGCAAAAGGTTCGTCTAGGACGACCAATGCGAGGAAATCTTCAAGCAGTTCAAGGAGTTTCTCACATCCCCGGCCGTCATCCAGAAGTCGAGACCCGATCACCCGATCCTTGTCTATCTAGCAGTCTCGGAGGAGGCAGTCAGCGCTGCCCTGGTACAAGAGACCGAGGGCGAGGAACGTCCAGTGTACTTCGTCAGCCGAACCCTCCACTCGGCCGAGACCCGATATCAGATGATCGAGAAGGTGGCTCTCGCACTGGTCCTCACGGCAAGACGGATGCGCCCATACTTCCAAAATCACTCCATAAATGTAAGAACCGACTACCCTATTTTCAAAATTTTGTCTAAACCGGACCTTGCAGGGAGGATGATAGGATGGTCAGTTGAACTCTCCGAATTCGACATACGCTATGAGCCGAGGAGCGCCATCAAGTCTCAGTGCTTGGCCGACTTCTCGGCCGAGCTGACACCATTGCCCACCCTCTCGGGCGGGTGGACGCTCTATGTGGACGGCTCCTCAAACAAAACAGCTTGTGGAGCGGGAGTCGTCCTGGAGGGGCCGGGCGACCTTTTTTTGGAACAAGCCCTCCAGTTCGGATTCCGGGCGACCAACAACCAGGCTGAATACGAGGCCTTGCTGGCCGGGTTGAACCTAGCCTACGACATGGGAGCGCGCGAGGTTACATGCAAAAGCGACTCTCAGGTGATGGTCGGCCAAGTCAACGGAGATTTCGAGGTTAAAGAGCCTTTGCTGCAACGGTACTATCACGCGGCCAAAAACAGTATCGCCCGCTTCAGCAAAGCACCCTTGCAACACATACCGAGGGAGGACAATAAAAGGGCCGACATCCTGTCCAAGCTCTCGGTCACCAAAAAGAAGAGCCATCAGAGGTCAATCATACAAATATGGCTGGGACACCCAAGTGTGACGGAGGCCGAGGCCGAGTGCCTGGCTATAGAAGAGGAAGAGGCCGAGGCCGACAACTGGATGACACCCGTAATTCAGTACCTAACGGACAGCACATTCAAGGCCGGCCAAGAAAAGGCGATGAAGCAACAATGCGCCCGATACACCATGATCAACGAAGATCTGTACCGGAGAGGGTACTCGACCCCCCTGCTAAAATGCATCACCAACACACGGGCCGAATACATTCTGGCCGAGATCCATGAGGGGGTCTGTGGGAACCACGCTGGGGCGAGGACGATGGCCGCCAAAGTTCTAAGGGCCGGCTACTACTGGCCGACCATACAGGGCGACTGTGCCGAGTACGTGAAGAAATGCGCCAAGTGCCAAGAGTTCGGCCCCCTCCACCACACCAGGCCGGAAGAACTGCACAACATCATTTCCCCATGGCCGTTCGCCATATGGGGGATGGACATTATCGGCCCATTCTCCCCAGGGAAAAGGCAGACCAAGTTCCTCCTGGTGGGAGTCGACTACTTCACAAAATGGATTGAGGCCGAACCCCTTGCCTCCATCTCGGCGAAGAATGTGCAAAACTTCGTATGGATGAGCATTGTCTGCCGATTCGGCGTCCCGCACACGATAATAACTGATAATGGCCGACAGTTCATTGACCGAGGCCTACAGTCCTTCTATGACGACCTGGGCATCAAGTCCATCACAGCCTCGGTGGAACACCCGCAAACCAATGGACAGGCCGAGGCCGCCAACAAGGTCATACTCAACGAGCTGAAGAAGCGGCTGGGCAAAGCAAAGGGCCGATGGACTGAGGAACTGATCGAGGTACTTTGGGCGTATAGGTGCACCCCCCAAACTACCACGCAGGAGACACCCTACAGCTTGACATACGGGACCGAGGCCATGATCCCGGTTGAGGTGGCCGAGCCCACCATACGACGGCAGATGTTCGACCTCACCCTGAACGAGGAAAGCCTAGCAGTTAACCTCGACCTGGTAAGTGAGTTTCGTGACAAAAGCAGGATTCGGGAGGCCGCCTGCAAAGTCCGGGCGTCCAGATGGTACAACACCAAAGTCCGGCCAAGAGGTTTCCAGAAGGGCGATCTCGTCTGGAGAATGTGCAGCGACGCAAGAAAAAATGAAGGGAAGTTCTCATCCAACTGGGAGGGGCCTTTCCGAGTCCGAGAAGTCGCACAAGGAGGAGCTTATCATTTAGAATGGCTTTCAGGAAAAATTGTACCGAGAACGTGGAATGCCACGCACCTCAAGTTCTATACAGTTAAAATCAATAAAATCACGCACTCTTTCCTCACCCAACCAGGGAGGTTTTAACGAGGCGTTCTCATCAAAATGTCAGAAATATTTTGCCACCGCCTCTCGGAAATATTCTACCGAACAAGCAATGGCCAACCGACTGCCCACTTGCTCGATTAACATCGCAAGTGTCGGCCGACCGACTACCCACTTGCTCGATTAACATCGCAAGTGTCGGCCGACCGCTCGCCAAACTTGCTCGAATGACATCGCAAGTATGGGCCGATCGCCCACTTGCTCGATTAACATCGCAAGTGTCGGCCGAGTGCTCGCCAAACTTGATCCAACGACATCGCAGTATTGGCCGATCGCCCACTTGCTCGATTAACATCGCAAGTGCCGGCCGACCGCTCGCCAAACTTGCTCTAATGACATCGCAAGTATTGGCCGATCGCCCACTTGCTCGATTAAGATCGCAAGTGTCGGCCGACCGCTCGAATCAACGGGAGACCGACATCACAAGTATTGGTCGATCGCCCACTTGCTCGATTAACATCGCAAATTAAGGCCGAACGCCCGAATTATATTTATTGCAATTAATGGCCAATCGACCTGTACTTTTCTTGCTCGAATTTAAACACTCGCAGATGATGGCCGACCGCTCGTATTTTACTTGCTCGAATTTAAACGTTCACAATTAATGGCCGATCGCCCATATTTTACCTACTCGAACCTAACGTTCGTAGTTAATGACCGATCGCCCACGTTTTACTCGCTTAAATTTTAACGTTCGTAGTTAATGACCGATCGCCCACGTTTTACTCGCTTAAATTTTAACATTCGTAGTTAATGACCGATCGCCCACGTTTTACTCGCTTAAATTTTAACGTTCGTAGTTAATGACCGATCGCCCACGTTTTACTCGCTTAAATTTTGACATTCGCAGTTGTGGCCGACCGCCCGAATCAACAGGAGACCGACAGGGTAACTTGTAAATTTTTACGCAAAACAAAGACGAAAGAAAGATAGACCATATATTAATGATAGAAATAGGACGATACAACAAAAAGCAAGATAAAGAAGCCACACCCCGGCCTAGGAGGAAATTAAAAACAAGAGCAGGCCACACCCCGGCCAAGGGAAAAACCTAGTCTTGGACTTCCACGCACTCCCCCTCCTCAGCCTCGGCCTCCCCCTCATGGGTCCCGGTCGCCTGAGCCTCCGATGCCTCCAAAGCCCCCGCCTCGGCACTTGGAACCAACCGACCTTGGTGAACTTCATAGTCCATATTAAATTCACTAGTGGCCGGCGGTCCCCCATAAAGAAAATGGGCTTGGCGCACGGCTCGGTCGAAGCACTGCTTAAGCAGCTCCTCCGACTCGTCGTAGTTCTGGTCGAGCTCAGCCTCAACCTGCTCCTTGGCAGCTTGGAGGGCGGCCAATTCAGCAGCCGAGGACGAGAGCTTCTCCTCGGCCATCTTCTTCACCTCGACAGCTTCGGCTGCCGCCCTCGAAGCCTCCTCTTTGGCCGAGGCCAAAAGCCGTCTCGCCTCGGCAGCATCTTTATCAGCGAGCTCCCTCTTGGCAGCCTCCCGAGCGGCGCTGGCCGAGAGGTCATCATTGGCAGCCAAGGACGGCTTAAGGTTCTCGCGAGCCTCAGCCAACTCCTGCTCCAGTCGAGAGACATCCTCAGCATGTTGGCCATGACCTTCGATCCCTTGCTCAACAAGAACGATGGACCGGCACATAAGCTCTAGCCCACTCTTCAGCAGGTCAATGGGGGCGACCGACCGGATCGACTCCCGGGTCCCCTCAGGGAGAGCCACGCGAACTCTACGCGTAAACTTGTGACTACCCCCTAGAAGATCTAGGACCGAGGTCGGCGGCCGATGGCCACCAGCTGAAGCACCGGATGCTTGCTCCGCATGCCGAGGGGAGAGAGAGCCCACCTAGACCATTTCGTGTCGGGAAGGAGGCGGCGTCGGCAGAGAGCAGGGGGAACGATAGGTGGTGGCGACGTTACCACCATCCCTCGCCCTTTTCTTGGACTTGTGGGAAGGGCCGGCCAGGTCCCTCTCGGCACCAGGGGCGGCAGGAGCGTTCGCAGGAAGAACGTCGATGCTTCGACGTCCCTTTCGGTCGGCCGCCCTCTTCCAGTATTCATCAAGAACGATGGTGCCGGTTGGTTTCTCTTGAACCATAGTCGCTGCAAATCAAAAAACACAAGTTAGAAAATGAAAAGAAAAATACCGACCGGCACAGAAAAAGGACGAGCCCATACCCCTAATGGCCGCTCAACGTGCTGTCTCGGTATATGCACCGATCAGCGACCGGCAAGGAAGCTTCCTCGGGAGGGCATCGAAGAAGGAGAGGATCTCCACCTCCTCCTCACTCCCTGTCGGTCTCGGCCAAAACTTAAAACCTTTGGGTTTGGAAGTCCAATACAAGGGGAACCGAGACCGACCGGCTCGATCAAAGAAAAAGGTCGTCGCCTCGGGCCGAATGACAACCTTGACAAACCTTTCCTTAAACCTCTTATATGAGACCGCAAAAGGGTCGAACAAAACGTGTCCTGGCCGACCGGGGTGAGAACCATAATAACAAAGAAAAGAAGAGGGGGTGGGGCGAAACCGCATGGCGTCACACAACAAGCGGAACGCTTGAAGGGACGCCCACGTATTTGGATGAACTTGGGTGGGTGCCACGTTAAGCGCCCGAAGGACGCCCATTGTGAACTTATCGGAGAGGAGGGACACATGAAGATCTGAAAAAAAGCAAGTATACATGTAAAAAAAGGGAGGACCGACACCAGCTCGGTCCATACATACCCTTTCGGTCGAACCGCAAGGCAAGATCCTAAAGTAGTCCGGATCCCTAGAATCGTCGGAGTCCTCGCCCGCTTTCAACACCGGGTACTTGGCCAAAAACTTAGCCACAGACTTCTCGGTATCATAAGAGGACGAGAACTCAACAACAGTGGGATCCACACAACTAAGATCCACGAGCGGAATGGCCGTCGGAGGCGAACCCGACCGGTCGACAATGATGGCCAGAGGAGAATCCGGCCGGTTAACAACGTTAGCCGGGGGAGGATCCGACCGGTCAACAGCGTTAACCGAATCGTCCACCCTTCTCCACCTCTACCATGGGTGGCGCCTCGGCCACCCCAACCGGGGAGGAATCGGCAGCAGATGAAGAAGAAGTTGACTAAGGGGAAGAAAGCCCAAGGGTAGGGGAGGGGCGACCGGGAGAGAGGGAAGAATGACCGGACGAGGGGGAAGTTGGCCGAGACACGGTCGACATCACTAACCTTTGTAAAAAAGAGGAAGGGCGAAGGCAAAGCTTTGTAAAGAGGCCGAACGGTCACTCAGTCACTCGGTTCTCAGAGCACTGAACGATGGAAGGCTCGGCTGTCAGACAAAGCTCACTCAAAAAATCCAAGGTCTCGACACTGTTGGAGACCCCTATTTATAGGGCCCATGGGCCTCGGAATTCGAAGCGTCGAATCGATCTCAACCGTTAGATCTCTTAAATCCAACGGTTCACAACACTTCCCGCCCTAAAAACCCCTCATTAATGCCAATCATGTCACGTCACCAAGGGTCACGTCACGCCGCCCAGGTCACGTCACACCTCGATAAATGAAATAGCCGCACGACCAAGGGAGACCGACCGACACCCACCATTAAAGACTCGTCGGACATATCTAACACATCTGCCCTTGAGCCTGGGGGCAAGTGTACCGGTATGGGAGAGACCGAGACCTTATAAGACTTGGCCGAGAGGCCGAGACCTTAGAAGACATGGCCGATAGTCCGAGAGGCCGAGACCTTAGAAGATTTAACTGAGACGGCCGAAGACCACAGATATTTGGCCGATGGCCGACCCTCACCATGGGAATTTGGTCGATGGCCGAACCCCATTACAATTAACGCTCAAACCGAGATCAGTGAAGCTAATCCATCATCAAGAATTAGGTAATGCAACCCTAAGCGGTATCCACCTCGATAAACGGGCCCAACAAGGTAGGCCCATTAGAATAATATAAATAGCACGCATTCCAAGGAGTAAGGTATGTCATTTATTACTGTTCACCTACCTGAGAGCTGACCACCCGCTTTACTGACTTGAGCGTCGGAGTGCCTTCGCAGGTACCCCCACCATCCGGTGTTCAGCCGAGGCCGAGGGCCGAAGGAGAAGCAGGAGGACGAAAAGAATCCTAGCTCACCACCCAGTCACCTGACCGACCAAAGGAAGGAGAAGAAGACTTCAATAGTTCTCTAGGTCCCATCTCCCTAGCAGGAACAATCACCTCTTTTAACCTCAAGAATTGATTCACCTAATTACATTAAAGATCTCATATTCTTAAATTAGAGTATATTTATTACCTTTTTCACATGAAGGATCAATTGTTCCTTCATGTGTTTCAAGATGTCTAACATGTCTTTTGCATTACAATGGTGAGAAACACAAAATAACTCATCAAGATTAAACACAAAAGTTATACCACTCTTAGGATTGCAATACTGAGTTTTTCTTTCTTTGTATTCACTTAGATCATTCCATGGTTTTTCTACTTCAATGTCATTAACAAAATACTTATAAATATAAGGACCCGTAGCATCTCAAATGCCACTATTCATTGATTTAATAAAATCTTCATTCTAACTAATTTTAGAAATTAAAAATAATTAGTTGCTGTAATGAATAAATTAGAGACCATTTTAAAAATTATTTTTTTTAAATTAGTTTCTATTATTGTTAAATAGTTTCTAAATTAGTATTTAATTAGCTACCAACATTTTAACTACCAATTATTTAGATTCTAAATTTGGTAGAAAAATGTTAGTATTTAAGAAATATCTAATAAGATGCAGGTGAATCACACTTATCATTATATGACGAAGTGTGATAGTATAAGAAACTCTACCAAATTCAGCCGAATATGGCTCAATTATGCTAATATACAAGCAAAACCATGCATATAAAGAAGTTTGATCCACACAATTAACTTTATTTCACATTTCATAATGTTGGGGTTACCAATTGTTTGAAGACAAAAATGGGAACCATATGATTTTTTTACTGTAGTTCACTCTTTTGTGGAGCATACAAGTGTGCTTTGACATTTTATAACTCAATGAAAAATACTAACCTTCAAATACTATAGAAAAGAAAAATAAGAAAGAAAATATTTTTTCACAAGCTAAAGGTAATTTATAAATATGTTTAATTGCAAAAGTTGTATTATATCAATATAACAAAATCATTAAATAACAAAATTTAGAAATAAAAAATAATTAATTATTATATTGATTAAGTTAAATATTATTTAATAAATTAAAAAATTATTTAATTATTTATATTTAAAATAGTTTCTATTGTTAATAAAAATTTATAAAGTAGTTTGTAAGTTAATATATAAGATTAAGTCCCAAGTTTTAACTAGTAACTATATGCAAGAAAATAATTAAATAAAAATCAATTTAAGAGACAAAAAATAATTAGTTATTATATTGATTTAGATAATATTTTAGACACAAAAAATTAATTATTTTAAATTTAAAATTAGTTACCATAAAAATTAATTTAAAATCTAAAATAGTTATAATTAAAATATTGGTAATTAATGTTAGATATAAAATTAAAAAATACTTTATAATTTTTTATTAATAATTAAAATTATTTTAGATACCAATAGCTTTTTAATTTATAAAATAATATCTAACTTAATTCTAAAATTAATTATTATTTAATAATTTCTTATAGTGTCGTAACTTCTTATATTTTCTATAACCATAGCTTCATATTAAAATATTATTTTTAACTCATGCATAAACTTAATTTAGCTTGTACAAACCTTTGTTTTATTTACTTAATTTGTTTTCTCCAATCACTGCTTGTGTACAAATTTACTCAAAGTGACTTGTATGAACATAACTAATTCTCTTCCCACCTGAACTGCCAGGCCAATAAGACTTCAGAAGCTCCTCAACTTGTTGTGCCACCACGTATGCTGTCTATGATTCTTCAAAACCAAGTCGCTTGGAAGCAAGACCAACATAGTCCTAATGAGATTGGGCTTCTTTCATAACCCCAACTTTACCTTGGGCTGTCAAATGTGTCTACTAAAGAGCACAGGCAGTTTTTTCCTGCACCCCTAAATTTTTCTTCCTGCACCCCACAATGTTGTGCAAAGATAAAACTATTCTTATATAAAAACTGTACATTCGTTTTTTTTCATTCTGGATTACAAAATCCGGTAAATTTTTGGATTGGCACTTCCGGTAAAATTTTGGATTGGCGCGTTCGGTAACCTTCTGGATTGGTGCTTCCCGTAGTACCATTTCAGATCTGCCAATCCGTAATTCAAAATATGCATTCTGGATTCAGAAATCCATAATTGAAAAAAATCATTCTAGATCCACCAATTTGTAATAAAAATTAGGTTTCCCGATTCAACAATTCAGAAATCAACAATTTATGCAAACTTTACTTCCTGAACACGCCCTCATCCAGAAAGAAACATGATTCACTTCCAGATTGAGAATCCGTAGCATACTCCCAGATCCCAATTTCAAATGAAGGTAAAGGTCAGTTTTGGGATTTATAAAATTATGGGGTGCAGGAAGAAAAATGTAGGGGTGCAGGAAGAAACTACCAAGAGCACAAGGGGCAGATTACCATAGTCTTCAGTTCTTTGTTACCCAGTTGTGAAAGCTAGCACTGAGCCCAATATAGTATGAAAATAGGATTTTTAGCTTCGTTGAGGCATTCTAAATGTAATGTATATTTGTGGTGTTGATAAAAATAAATACAGTATTTGCATTAAAATGGTGTGATTTGATGTCGTAATTATGAAAATGGATAAAAGAAATTATTATGAGATTATACATGGCACAACTTCAGTACTAAATAAAAACAATTGGTTTGGACAAACTAACTAGAAAAAAAGTAGGTTTGATAGAATTTTAATAACTAGAGAATGGTTAGATTTTGGCTTGCAAGCAAGCACTTGGTGCTGGATAGATCTGCATCAAATTATTGCACGTTAATTTTGAAATCAAAGGTTATAGAATTGGGACATAAACCTAGGACCTTAGATATTTGGCAATTTCATAGAGAATATGGGGATTTTGTTAGGATAGGTGGGAAAGCTATAAGGTGTTGGGAATAGGGTGGGTTTCGGTAAAAGAGAAATTAAAGAAAATGAAACATGAAGTCAAGATGTTGAATAGAGAGATCTGATAAGTGAGATATGTAGGACTGATGAGGCAGAAGAATGAGGGATTTATAGATTCTCAACTCAACAAAATAGATATGAGATGAATATCTTCTAGTACAAAAGTCCAAAATAAGGTGGTTAGTAGGGATGGCAAAGCGGGGCGGACCGCGGCCCGCAGGTAAAAAATGCGGGGTGGGATGATCTTTTCAACCCGCTAACCCGCATTAGCCCACAACCCGCGCGGGCCAGTAGCGGGGCGGGGCGGGCTGACCCGCAAACCCGCAAGAAAAAAATATTGGCACTTAGTAGCAGCAGGGCAACCTAAACTGGGTCATGCCAATTAAATCGATTTCAAACACGATAAAGGAGCAAGACACCAGTTAGAGAAAGAGAAGTAAACAGAGGGTATTTTAGAAGTTACCCATGACCAAGCCTTCAATTGAGCCAAAAGTTATCTTATTTTTATTGTATTATTTTTATGAAAAATTAATTAATTGTCATTGTTTTAATATATGCCGATGACGGGGAAGATTATAATTATGAAAAAATGGATGAAGGTTCTACTAAGGTGGCATCCAATGTTATTGAAATGGAAGAATGTCAATAATGTTTATGTTTAATGTTTTTGAATTAATGTTTATGTTTAATGTTTTGGAATTAGGTATTTTTAATGTTTTGGAAGTGGAAGAATAGTGATATTTGATATTTATCTTAATGTTTTGATGTTTGACTATATTTGAAAAGGAAGGAAAAAAAATTAGGTTTGATGATAACAAATATATAGGTTTAATTTGACAATTTTTTAATAACAAAATGTAAAAAAATAAATATTTAATTTTTTTAAAAAAAACGCGGGCTGGCCCGCAAACTTGCGGGCCAGCTCTTATGCGGGGCGGGTCGGAAATTCTAGCCCGCAATAACTTTGCGGGGCAGGCCAACCCGTTCCGCATTTTTGCGGGCCAAGCGCGGGGCGAGCTGGCCCGCTTTGCCATCCCTAGTGGTTAGCAGCTGGAAACATGAATATCAGGTTTTTCCACATAACAATCAATTGGAGAAAGGGGAAAAATCTGTTAAATGGAATGAAAATACAAAACATGGTGTGAAGACCCAAGGGTGATAAAAGAGGGGAGTCAAAAGTGGGGTATGACATTAAATTAGGGAATGTTCAGTAAAGTTGGAAATCTCACGTCGACTAGAGATTAGAGCCTTTCATTGTATATAAGTGGGTGCAAACCTCAATCCTATGAGCCGGTCTTATGGGGTTGAGTTAGGCTTAAAGTCCACTTCGTAATATGGTATCAGAGCCATTTCGAGCCTATCCTAGCGAGTATTTGTTGGGCTTATCAGGCCACCCGCTATCGGGCCGCTATCGGACCACCCATAATATATAGTCCCACACACGAGTTGGTAGTCTCGGCGTGAGGGGGGGTGTTGGAGATCCCACATCGACTAGAGATTAGAGCCTTTCATTGCATATAAGTGAGTGCAAACCTCAATCTTATGAGCCGGTTTTATGGGGTTGAGTTAGGCTTAAAGTCCACTTCGTAATATGGTATCAAAGCCATTTCGAGCCTATCCTAGCGAGTGTTTGTGTTGGGCCTATCGTGCCACCCGCTATCGGGCCGCTATCGGACCACCCATAATATATAGTCCCACGCACGAGTTGGTAGTCTCAGCGTGAGGGGGGGGGTGTTGGAGATCCCACATCGACTAGAGATTAGAGCCTTTCATTGTATATAAGTGGGTGCAAACTTCAACCCTATGAGCCGGTTTTATGGGGTTGAGTTAGGCTTAAAGTCCACTTCGTAATAAGTCGATCACACAGCAGGAAAATAAAAGCTAATAGAGGCATTTTTAGAGAAGGAGGTTAGGGGATTTGTATGAGCGTACAAGAGTGTTACTTAGTCTCTGTAACAACTTCTGTTACTCTGTTATACCAGCCACTCTAATCACACCCATATATAATTATAACTATCTATGACACTGTTGGTGTAATTGGTTTTATATAGAAAAATAATAGAGAGTCTCTCTCTTCCCACTTATTCTCTCACTATATTCTTTTTTTCTCTCTCTCCTTTTACTCACATGGTATCCAAAGCCAATATGGCCGATGAAACACTCACCCCTGCCGTTGCCGCTGCATCTTCAAGTAACACCACAACCAACACCACAACCCAAATTTTTTCTGCTCCCACCCCTTTTCCACATATCTTTACCGCCCCTATTCACTTCAAATTGGAAGAAGGTAACTATCTCATTTGGCAACAACAAGTCATGGCCACTCTTCGGAGCCTCAATCTCACCAAATTCTTGGATGCTGCATGTACTCCTCCCCGATTATCCTTCGCTGCAGATGAATCTACCTCCACCTTCTCTCCTGTTTTTCTTTCTTTTGAACGCTAAGATCAGACCATTATAGCCTGGCTCCTTAATTCCATTTCTGCCCCTCTTCTTACCAACATGGTGGGATTCTCTTCCTCTCATCAAATCTGGTCCAATCTTCAGATTCACTATGCATCAAAGACCCGAGCCTGTGTTAAGAAATTACACATGCTTTTACGCACTCCCAAAAGAGAGCGTTCCATCTTTGTTTATCTTCAAGACATCAAGAAATCTGTTGATTCCCTGGCCGCCGCTGGATCACCCATCTCCATAGAAGAACACATTAAAATAATTCTTTATGGCTTGCCCGAAGAGTACGATGCCTTCATTACCTCTATCACATCTCGCACAGACCCTTACACGGTAGAAGAAGTTGAGGCTCTCCTTTTGGCCCAAAAAGAACGCTTAGAAAGATATCGCAACAACAACAATCTTCTTTATCATGTTAATGCCACTTCTTTTAATCATACTAAATCTTCTCCAAATGCGCACAGAAACACTCGTGGCTTATCAAGATCCAAGTTCAGTTCAAAGTCTTCTCAGTTTGCCGGTGACAGATCAACACCAAAACCATCGCTCTCTTCTTCATCTTCTTCCAACTTCACTTCTTCCACCAAGATTCAATGTCAAATTTGCTGGAAAACTGGCCATTATGTGTCTGATTGTTGGCATAGGTATGACAGAAAACCTTCATCTTCTTTTTTTGCTAACCATTCACAGTTTGCTCCTCTCCATTACGCGACAATGATGAACCATCCATTCTCGGTTCTCCTCCCTCTACCCATGAATCTCTTTGGTACCCTGACAGTGGTGCATCCCATCACTTTATGCATGATGCTTCCACTCTCCATGACAAAATCCCTTATACTGGATCCGAAACTGTCAAAATAGGTAATGGTTCTGGCTTATATATCAAACATATTGGTTCTGCAGATTTCATCAATCCAACAAATCATCATATATTCTCTCTGAATAAACTATTACATGTTCCTCATATCAATAAAAACCTTCTTAGCATCTCTCAATTTGCTCATGATAATGTTGTTTTCTTTGAATTTCATCCTAGCCATTGTCTTGTCAAAAAGCAGGACACCAAGGAGATACTTCTTCAAGGAAGGCTTAGAAATAGTCTATATGTTTTCTCATATTTTGTTCCTTACTCTCCATCATCTGCTCATAATACTACTGTTTCACCTACTACTGACATTTACACTCTATGGCATGCACGTTTTGATTATGCTAATGACACTGTTATTCATCGTATTATCAAACACTGTAAACTTCCATTTTCTGCAAAAATTGGTTTATGTGATTCATGCATTCTTGGTAAAGCTCATCAATTACCTTTTTCTGATTCTCACACTGTTTACACTGCCTCCTTACAACTTATATATATTGATATTTGGGGACCATCTCCCACTACATCTTCTAATGGATCATACTACTACATCGCCTTTCTTGATGCTTACACAAAATATACTTGGTTTTATCTTTTACAACGTAAATCCCAAGCCGCACCTATTTTTAAATCTTTCAAAACCTTTGCTGAAAAACAAACCGGGTATCAACTTAAAGTTATTCAAACAGATAATGCAAAAGAATTTTTATGCATTAAACCATATCTTGTTGAACATGGCATCCATCACCGTTTAACTTGTCCCTACACCCATGAGCAAAATGGTTCAATTGAAAGAAAGCATTGTCACACTACTGAGGTTGGTTTGACTATTCTTGCTCATGCATCTCTTCCTATTAAATATTGGGGTGAAGCTTTCACCACTGTCGTAACCATCATAAATGTTTTACCATCACCGGTTCTTAAATTTGATAATCCTTATCACTTGCTTTTTAACAAACAACCTCATTACTCCTTTTTTAAGATTTTTGGTTGTGCATGTTATCCTTTAATGCGTCCATTTTCCAAAAATAAACTAAATTTTCGCTCTGATATCTGTTTATTTCTTGGTTGTAGCCCCCAATACAAAGGGTATGTATGGGTCTCCAACGAAGGTAAGACATATATCACACAACATGTTTTCAACGAATCTCTTTTTCAATATTCACAATTCTTTACCTTCCCAATACTAACCCCACACCCTTGCATAGCTCTTCATCTTTACCCTCATTAACTATTTTGGATTTTGCTTCCCCTGCATCTCCATCATCATCTCCTTCTTTAGACATCATTTCTTCTCATTCTTCTACATCACCATCCCATATTTCTTCTCCATCTCCTATTGACACACCACCCGAGCATCCACCTATCACTCAAAATATTCACCCCATGATCACAAAAGGAAAGTCTGGTATCTCTAAACCACTAGTATTTTCATCTACTGTTGATATCGAGGTTGTTCCTTCCACAGTCAAAGAAGCCCTCAAACTTCCTAACTGGGTTACTGCTATGAAGGAAGAGTATGATGCGCTTCTCGCTAATCATACTTGGACTCTCACTCATCCACCGCAAGGCATTCAAACAATTGGTTGTAAATGGGTTTTCAAAAGCAAGTACAATGTTGATGGCTCCTTTCAACGTCACAAAGCTCGCCTAGTTGCTAAAGGCTTTCATCAACATGAAGGAATAGATTACTCATAAACGTTCAGTCCTGTAGTCAAGCCGGAAACCATCCGCATCATCTTAACCATAGCTCTCTCCAAACAATGGCCCATCCATCAAATTGACATCAACAATACGTTCCTCTATGGTGACCTCCAAGAATCCGTTTATATGTTTCAACCTCCAGGTTTCAACAATGATCCCACTCTATTTTGCAAACTTCACAAAGCAATATATGGTCTTAAACAAGCACCACGTTCGTGGTTCCATAAGCTAAGTCAAACTCTCTTTTCCTTTGCTTTCTCTGCAACTAAATCAGACACTTCTTTATTTATCAAAACTACCAAAAATGTTACTTTATTTATTTTAATTTATGTTGATGACATCCTAATCACTGGTAGTTCTCTTGTTGCTATACAATCCCTAATCTCTTCCCTACAACAACACTTTGGACTCAAAGATCTTGGTCGCCTTCACTACTTCCTCGACATTGAGATCTCTTGGACAACTCATGGATCTCTACATTTATCCCAAACAAAGTACATCACTGACTTGCATCACAAATCTGGAATGCTCTCATCCAAACCACAGCCTACGCCCATGATATCTTCCATGCGTCTCACTCGTGATGGCACTATAGCAGTTGATGATCCCTCTCTTTACAGGTCCATTGTTGGTTCACTGCAATACATCCTAATCACCAGACCTGAGTTATCCTACAGTGTCAACAAAGTCTGCCAGTATCTTCATAATCCTCAACTTCACCATTGGAAAGCTGTAAAACGCATTCTGCAATACCTAGCTGGAACACGATCTCATGGTCTTCTTTTGCAGCCTTCACCTCATCTCACCATTGTCGCCTTTGCCGATGTTGACTGGGGGTCTGATCTAGATGATCGTAAGTTCATTTCTGGTTATACCGTGTTCTTCGGATCCAATCATGTTGTATGGTCTTCCAATAAGCAAAAGACGGTCTCTCGCAGTACAACTGAAGCCGAATATCGAAGCATTGCCCCTGCCCTTGCAGAGATCAAATGGGTTTCCAATCTGCTTCAAGAACTGAGCATCTCTTTTCCAACACCAAAGATTTATAGTGACAACTTAGGAGTTGTTCTTCTTGCTGCTAACCCCATTATGCATTCTATACCGACTCGTCCTCGGGTGTTGACCAAAGTCAAACATGTGATGTGACCCACCAAGGGAGCTCCAAGGAGAAAAGTTAGTGTGTTGATCGCTCTGGGCGTCGCCGGGTATGGGCGTCGCCAGGTTTAAGCGTCTCCCACCTTAAAGGCGACTCGATGTCCTAAGAGCGTGCTTTGGCCCGACGGTGCTACCCCCCGATACCAACAGGTAGGGAAGACCGTGGAGGGGGCGGCACGATAAGAGGCCACGGTACAGGCGAGGAGGCCTCGGGCAAAACAGTAATAAAGAGAAGATAAAGGTGGCTTCAAGGCCATATTCCCAGTACCAGTAGGGAGTAGCCTGACTCGTGAAGTACCCATGCATGAGGTGTAGGACGTGGCTACCCACGCCACCTTTGGAGAATCCCTAGGATGGATACGACCCGAGAGAGGGCCACGCCCCAGGGGTAATCCACGGGCATGGTACGAGAGGAAGGCTGTTACACTCCCAGGGCGAGTGACTAGAGGTTGGGACGCATGAGTTGGCACCCAGGTAGTCACCCCTTGCGCCAGATGCACTTCGAGGAAGGAAGACTTACGCGCTGGGATTTCCCTAAGTTTGGGCTACAACATCATAAGGTCTTCCACGTGGAGTTGTGCTGACGTCAGAGAAGCCACGTGGCAGTAAGCACTGAAACCCAAGGTATATAAGCTTTTCTTAAAGCTTAGTGAGGTACGTTTTACACACGTTCTAATCATTTTCACGCTTACACACTGTACGCACGAGTGATTTGAGCACCAGAGAGAAGTTCGTTAGAATACAGTTACGCGCCTTCAGAACATCGCAGTTACGGTGTTTCGATACGGAGGTGTTTGGTGTTTTCTGCTTACTGACTTGATCGTCGGAGTGCAAACGGCCGCGAGGGCGCCCTTTGTTCTTCTTGCTGCTAACCCCATTATGCATTCCAAGACCAAACACTTTGTGCGCGACTCCCTTCAACAACACCAACTTCAGCTCTCTCATGTTCCAAGCCATCTACAACTTGCTGACATTCTCACCAAGCCTCTCACTGGGTCTTCCTTTCATAAGTTTATGGCTAAACTATTGGTTGTCTCTAATCCCACCATTAGTTTACGGGGGGATGTTACTTAGTCTCTGTAACAGCTTTTGTTACTCTGTTATACCAACCACTGTACTCACACCCATATATAAATATAACTATGCATGGCACTGTTGGTGTAATTGGTTTTACATAGAGAAATAATACAGAGTTTCTCTCTTCCCATTTATTCTCTCACTATATTCTTTTTCTCTCTCTCCCCTTTTACTCACAAAGAGGAATAAGAATCTTGACTCAGATGACTTTAATTTTAATTTCATCAAAATTTATGGACTACCTTAAAGGAAGATATTTTAAGGGCAATTAATAACTTTTATATTACGAGTAAATGGTCAAAAGGATGTAATGTTTCTTTTATTGTTCTAATACCCAAATGTGATACCCCCAAGGTTTGGATGAGTTTAGACATATATCCTTAGTGGGATGCATTTACAAAAATAATAGCAAAAATGTTATCCTTAAAGCTCAAGAGGGTATTGCACAATGTCATAGATCAAACTGCGTCAGCTTTTTTGGAGGATACAAGACTGCAATGTTGTCTTAGTGGTTAATGAGATCATCAACGAGGTTCCAAAAAATAAAAGAAGTTACATCTTAGTTAAGGTGGATTATGAGAAAGTCCATGACTTTATAAATGAGAATTCTTGTGTAATATGATACAAATATTAGGATTATGCATAACTTTGATAAATTGGACAAAAGAATGTTTAGCTTCTTCAACAATATTTGATTACTCAATGGAACCTTAACTGATGAATTAAAACCTACTAAAGGTCTAAGGTAGGATGATTGTTGATTGTTGCAAAAGGCATAACGAGCATGGTAAGACAGGGGATACAGGAAAATATGCTAAAGGGGGTAGGAAAAGGAAATAAAAGGGTAGGGGTAACATGTTACAATTTGCATATGATATGTTATTCATGTGTGAACAAATACTTCAAAAATTATGGTTATTAATAGCATCCTTAGGTGTTTTGAACTTGCCTCTAGTTTCAAAGTAAATTTTTTAAACTAAGTCAGGGGTTAGGAGTAAACATAGGCACAATTTAAAGATTCTCTACTATTTTGAATTGTAAAACTATGGAGGTGCCTTTTACATACTTGGGTATGCAAATCGGGCAAATCTTAAAAAATTCATTTTTTGAAAAAATGTCATAAACAAGATTAACATGTGATTGGTTATTATAGCTTTACCTTTTTTTCTACTTATCATTTTTCAAAATGACAACAACTATGATAAATTTGATAAACAAAATCCAAAAGGAATTTTATTAAGGATGAGGTAATGAAGATATAGAAAGATCATGTGTGTAAAATTAACTAGTATTTGCAAAACAAAGAGGATGGGCGGTTGGAATCAAGGATCTAAATATCTTTAATCTCTAATAATGGATGTATTTTTAACCAAAAATTAAGTGTACCACGAATACCCCTAATTACATTTGCCCATACATAGGTTAGGTCCCCATATCACATTGTGTTCTTCTTTATTCTGACACCTCATTATCAATAAAAGACATAGGGATTATTAAAAGAGTTCTCTTGAGAGAGTATGTGTTGATTTGGAAGACCAAACCACTAGGCGCTCTTATCATTATGAATTCATGTATGTCTTTGTGTTTAGTTCTAATTTTGATGATTAACATGATAGATTCAGAATTATATAGATTATAATTTTTATCAGAGACTTAAATTTGATTTTTACTGTAATTTTTGTAAACCCGAAAACAAAAGAACTCAACTATTTTAGAATGTTTTAAACATTGAAAACTCTCATTGTAATTAAAAAAACATAGAAAAGTATTCTTTTTTTCCTCTCCATTTTTAAAAGGAATTATATAATAAAGAACACAATACTCATAAAAAATGAGAACAAAACAAGACAAAGGATTAACACTACTATAATACCAAATGTAGAAAAACATTTTCTAATAATCTATCTTTTTTTTATCAACAAAGAATGAATTCAATAAAAATGAGCACTTGAGGGTGCCCAACCCTTATACAAAAACTGTAAAAGACCATTATGTCTTTCCTAAAAAGCAAAAGAAATCAAAAACCCCACCCCAAGAAAGGGGTTTAATTCTAACCAACAAACACCAAAAGAGAAAGGTCAATCTCTCAAAACCGCACACTATGATACACTTAGGGCTAAACCACTACGGTTTCAAATCCCAACCAAAAAAATTTGTTTCTCCTCTAACTTCTTATAGTGTCTTCCAAAGTCCTCGACACCTATCCATACCTTCCCACACCACAAGACTTTAGGCAGAACTTAGGATCAATACACCACTTACTAAACTTAAAGCATGTGCTTAATTTATAAAACTCAACTTATCATGTAATTTTGTCCGTTTAAAAAAATAATGTATAAATGTAACAATGCCTTCTTTTAAGAAACAGAAACCCGCCCCCTGCACGTACCATTCTTTTCTTCCCTTTCTTTCTCCCTCCATCTCTCCCTTCTATCTTCTCTCTTAATTTCTCACTCCATACCTCATCTATTTTAGAATCTGATCGTACCACGCTATAGCTGAGGAGTTAAGGAACATTTCTACCCAATCAGATTTTCAAACAGAGTAAGTTCATTTTTGCTCTAAAGTTCCTTTGTTCTTTATTTTTCCTTATGATTTAGTCATCAATCTTAGTCGGGTCAGTTGAGAAGTTTAATCCTCTCAACTTATTCTACTATATACTGAATATTTGTTCTGTTTGGATAACTTGCATTAGGCCCGTAAATCTTGAAGCTTATCCAGACTGTGGGGAATAAAATTTTAAAAGTTGCTTGGAAAGCAAGCAATTGAGGTAAGGGAAGCTAAATTTAATTTTTAATAGAACCCTAGGCTAGAAGATCTGGATGTGGAAGGGACGTGGTCCCAATATTCAATTTCTCTTGCAGAGATGTTGTGTGTTTATATAATTGGGTTGTTTGTTTATATATTATTTAAATTTGTGGAAATATTAGGTTTTGATGATTTAGTATTAAAGTGTTATTTTTTTTACGTCAAATAGACTTCTGAATATTGTGGATCACTTTTTGAGTGATATTGTATGACAGAATGGTATGGAATTGAATTCATACATTTGGGATAATGTATGGACTGATGTTTGTTGTGTATTAAGTATTGATGCCTATGTGGTAACAGAGATCTTCGAGCTTCACTGATGATCTAAGTCACATAGACTAAGATATCAGGTGGTGAGAAGTTGATGGGGGAGTTCATGCACACCGTGACATATGAGATGCACGGCTTGGGTTGTATTGAACTTACCCTGATCCTTTCTGTTAGATTCGCTGGTAATCTTTGGATCATGTGTTAGTCTCTGGTAGGACTTACTTAATACGGGTCTTCCGGAAGACGTAGTTTGTTGAATATTCTGGATGTGTAGATCCATGTGAGATCTATGTGATTGTTTATTTTTGAAATTTGAAGAAAATTGAATAATTTGAGAAATTGATCATGTAATTTGGTTTTCTCTTTGGATTTAAGTGTATATATTATAAAATTCTATTTTCACTAGCTTACCCTTGTTTTTTCTTGTTGTGTTTGAACTGCGATGATTGTACTATGTACACAAGCAGATGACCATACAAGTGCAGAAGAGTCTTAGAGGTTTCAAAGTTTTATTTTGAGCTATGAATATGTAAATATTTGTATTTCTGTAAATCCTAATAATGTATTAGGAATGTTTTGAAAAATTCCATGTTTGTATAGAAACTGGTAAAACTTTTATTGTAATAGTTATATGTTACCCATCATATAATTTTCAACATATTTGATAATAGATTGAATCATTATTTATAAATGGATCACGTTCATCGTAATCATATGGAGAGCAAAATCTAAGATGTATATATTCATTCCACATGTTGTCCAACAGTAAATGAAGATTTTAATTTACATATATTTGCTAATAACCACCGGATGCTTGTTTTAGTATTGTTCTTAAGGAACTTTTTATAAAAAAACATATTACAACCACTTAATAATTTATTATTAATAATATTAATAATAATCAAACTTTTGTGGTGGATTTTTGAAAAAAAAAACATATAGACATCTTTAAATTTTTATATTTATTATTATATTAATAAAAGAGTTATTAAGTGATTGAATTTTGAAAGGAGTATCTCTTTTTATAGTTGTTTCCAGCAGACATTTTTTCTCGTGATTCCTGCTTTTGCTTTTTTTTTTATTATTTATGGTGAATAGTAGGAGAGAAGCACTAATCACTAAACCACCTATTTTACAAGAGTTTTAAAGTGTAAGTTTTCAATTTCTGGGATTGTTCTAAATTACGGTAATCCATTAATCACGTTAGTGTTACCAAAGAAAATTAAAAATTAAAAACAACAACCTAATATATTTTTATTGTTTAGTAGGAATTCCACTACTTATTTTTTAGTCCAACTAATAAGGAATTTGCTATAATTTTTTATTATCGTTCACGGTTATTGAAAAAATCCTATGTAAATAGATTGCAATTTCATGCAAAATATCTAAAATATTATCAGTTTAACTTTCTTTACGATTTTAGTATATAAATTATTCTTAATTTAAACTTTTAAATAATATATATTAAACTTACTGAAAGAAATGAAATCAATCACAAATAAATTGTATTTTGTATAAAATTTCATAAATGATAAGATATTGATATAAGTTTAATATGAATTCATTTCATTTTAAATAGTTTTATTTTTGAAATATTTTGTTTGAATAAGATAATTTAAATTTAATGAATTTTAATTTTTTTATTTGGATATAAACTTCAATCATCATAAAATACAAAAAAATTATTAAATAATTGTTAATAATTTAAAATATTAATATCATAATTGTTTTTAGTCGATTTTGTTTGATGTTATTTTTTAATAAAAATTTGTCAAGATTTTCTCATCTAATATTTAAAAGAAAAACTCGATTGAGGTTAAACTATATTAAAAATAAAAAATAAAAAATTAATGTTTCAAATGCTTACTTTTTAAGATAGAATTTAAAATTCTCCAATTTTAAATAATTCAATTACTCTAATAAAATTTTAAAATTTCAATTTCTTTTAAAATTCCTTACCTAAATAATATATTTTATTATAAAACATTTAAATTAATTTTTCTATAAAAATGAATTACTCTCTTAAAATTTTCTATTTAAATACACTATGAATGAATGTAAAATAATTTTAATTTAAAAGTTTAAAATATTATATTTGTGTTATTATACACATTTATAATCATGATTGACTCTATATAGTTATTATAACTTATAAGTTCGAATAATAATATTAGTGTTTATTATCATTTTTTAAAGATTTTATTAAGGACGGACAAAAAATTCAAATTGTCAAATTTAATCCATAATTATCCAAATCCATATTATAAATAGTCGGGTTGAGCATAGGTTGAGTTGAGTCGGGTCAGATCTAGGTCAGGGCAAGTCAACTTTGGTCTATTTTTGGCCGAGATATCGAGTCCACATCGGGATGGAGCCATGTCAAGCTAAGTTGAGTTGATATATGTCTGGTAAAGTTGAGTCAACCTATTCCCAAGTCGAGCTGAGTTGGTATGGTTCCATATTCAATCGAAGTTGTGTTAGGCCTAAGTTGGGTCGAGATTAGGTTAGGTTGGCCCAAGATCGAGTCGAGTCCAATTGGGTCTAGGTAGAGTAGGGCTTCGGTGGGATCAAGACAGACTAGGCCAAGTCAAGTTGGGCTCGTCTAACCGATTCACACATCAAATCGATTAGGTTAATCACACATCAAATTTAATCAGCAAATTCTCCCTACGCCTCCATACCTTCCCCCTGCACCTCCATATTTTTCTTTTAATTCCAACAATACCTTCTGAGTATGCTGGAGAGTGTGGTGACTTGTTCTTCATTTTCAAGTGGTGGTGGTTGCTTGTGGTGGCTGGTGGTGAACATTGGTGGTTGAAGTAAATTTTGTGGTGTTTTTACTGGTGATTGTGTTTTTGTCCGCTTATTTTTTTTTCATTTTTTGGTGTATATTGGATTGTACAATCCGTAACACCCCCTTTAATTAAAATTACATTTTGGATTGTACAATCTAGAATTACCTTCCGGATTGTACAATTCGAATATCACATGTTTTTCAAAAGGATTCCGGATTGTACAATTTGGAAGGTATTTTTGTATATGATAATACATTTCAGATTGTACAATCCAAAATGTAATTTTAAAATGTATTATGGATCCGAAAAATCTAAAAGCTACAAAACCTAAAAAAAAATCACCGAGGTGCAAAAATGAAGTACAAAACTAAAAAAACATATCTTCGCTCAGGGAACATCGAATACAACAAATCTTATTATCAACCCTCTCACACACAATCAAATGATGAAACTCTCTCTCAAACACTGAGAAGAATGAAAGTGTTGCGAGTGAAAGGGAGGTATGAGAGTACGAATGTGCACATGAGATTAAAACTAACTTTTCACAATAATATAAAGGTGCAAGAAGGGAGAATTTATCAATTTAATCTAATTAACAAAATGAATATAGTCTAAATTTAATCCAATTTAAATTGAATTGAAAAAATACAAATCAATTTAATAGTTAAAATGAATGTAAATTTTTAAATTCAATCTATTTTATTGGATTTGGATTGAATTTAAAATAGATTTTGAAAAATCCAACAACACTAGATTTTATTGAGCTTAATAGTGTGTTTGAATTAATGAGAAAATTTGAGAGAGTGAATTTAAAGTGATTTGAGAGGAAAGTTTGAAGAAAATGCGGTTGTTTAGATTTGAGTATATTAGAGTGAATTTATGAGAGAAATTTATTGAAATTTGTGAGTGATGTGATATGTGTGATTTTATTTTTTATTTTTTTAAGAGGTATAAAATGTAAATTTACAAATTTATCCTCATATTTAAAAATGTTTTAATAATAATAATAATAAAACAAAATTAATTTATTTATTTATATTTTATAATAATATAATTATTATTACTACTAGCGGGAACACAGACGCTCTCGCGCCTGTGTATCCGCATTTTTTATGTTTTTATTTTTATTATTATTATATGTATATTGATATTTATTTAAATGAAATATAGATTTATATGTATTCATATTTTTTAATTTTTTTCATAAACTTATGTATATCTGTATTGTATAATATTTGACAATGTATTTGTATTTTATAGTATTTGACAATGTTTATGTATCTGTATTATTTGACAACACTACTTATGTAGATACATATAAATTTATGAAAATAAAAATAAAAATATAAATAAAGACATTATCACACTTGTGTTTTCACTAATTTTATAATATTTATGTTAAAAATCATATTGAAAATTTAAAATTATTAATAAATCAGTTTGATTTGAAAAAAAAAATCAATCAAATCAAATTAAATAATATGTAAAAATGTTAATAAAATCAAATATAAAAACTGATTATTCAATTTAGTTTTTTATTTTAATTAAATATAAAATTTAATTAAATTAATAATATTTTAAAATTCAGTTTCACACCAAACATTGGATGGACACTAATAATTAAGATGAAGCGTTGATTTTTTTTTTTTTTTTACCTATTTATTTATTCTATATTTTATTGATTTAAGCATTAGTATATATGAGAAAAAAGAAGGTTCATTAGTGTCTTTATTTTAATTATTATTAGTATATGTTAGTTCTTGTTATTAATAGGATTTAGAAAAAACATGAGTTTAGTCCTATACAACTTAGGCTTTAAAACATTAATTTAGTCCCTCATCTTATAATATAAAATATTAAAAAATAACTAATCATAATTAACCAGTTAAGAAAATTTTTAAAAAATAATGTTTACAAAGATATATCTTTAATGACATAATAAAAGTAATTTTTCTTAGCGAGTAATATTTTATTTTTCATTTTCCACTGGAATTAAGTTGTAAATGAATCATTTATCATTAAATCTACCATTGCTTAAAATAAAAATGAAATATCTTAGGAAATTGGTATCTATACCTATATATAAAGGGGATTCCCCTCTTAACTGCTCTTAATTTTTTTTCCTACTTTATCCTTATATTAATATTTAATTTTATTATTGTATTATGGTCATTGTGTCATTTCTTATTCTCCTCTTAACTGCTCTTAATTTTTTTTTCCGTTTTATCTTTACTTAATAATTTATTGTATTAATTTATTTTGGTTATTTGGACATTTTATAATTTCAAAAATTAATAAAATAATTTTTTAATTTTAAAATTTATTTTATTTGTTATTATTTAACTGGAGAGTGGAGAGAGTGAAGAGATTGATGAGTTACTTTTTTGTGTTTAAAGATCTTCTTCTCTACATGAGAGTGGAGATTTGGTACGTTACTTTTCTGATTTAAACTGATATTCTTTTTTATTAAAATTGTAGAATTTTAAAATTGATTTAAGAAACAAATTTTATGATTCTCCACTACACATAACCCACGTATCCTACTTCCCACTTTCTCTCTCCTATATAGGTACATGATGATTTTAGAGACCACCTTCAAAATAGGTTCTCTCACCAAAGAGCATTATGTACAGAGGTATGTCATCGTGTTCTTAAATCTATGTTTTACATGTTATACTAATATTTTGTTTGTTTTTTATTTGTTAATTGTAGAGAGTTAATATTCATAGCAAAATAGAGGAATCAGAGAAGGAAAAACTGAGTTTCGTTGTCGCGCTCACTCCCCCAATGGTAAGGTTCTAACACGAAGGAACATTAGATTTGGGTGTGAAAGATGAGAACAATTTAAACGAGTCTCTATACAGATCCAAGGGTCCAAGGTGAAGAAAAGAGAAACAGATTTCATTGCATTTTCTTCTTTTGTATATAATATTTTTCAAACAAGGATGAATTTTTGGTTTATTGTTTAATGGTGTCATATGTATTGTAATGATTGTCATATATTATTGGTTGTTTATAGACCTAATGAAGGTTTAGTTCCTATAATTGATCAAATATTAAAAATTATAAAAAAATATGAAACTCAAATTCTATTTAATTATTTTCTATCTTGAGAGACGGTTTTGAATTCAAATAGTAATTTTGAATTTTAAATTTTGAAAATTCATTCATTCTCTTTACCATATATAACTTTTAATTACCGCTCTCCACTATTAACCTACTCTTTAACTGTATACTCTTTAACTTCTCATTTTAATGTTATTAAGAGTAATTGTTTTTGAAGAATAAAAAAATACTAAAGAAAGAGAAATAAAAAATGCGGATACACACTACTCTTTTAACTGTATACTCTTTAACTTCTCATTTTAATGTTATTAAGATAAATTGTTTTTGAAAAATAAAAAAAATACTAAAGAAACAGAAATAAAAAATGCGGATACACAGGTCAGTGTGTTCCCGCTAGTTGGTATAAAGTCCTTGACGATAATAGAATTGGAACTTTAATGCTCCATCATTGTTCACCATTTACCTTTAAGTTGCAAATGAATCATTCATCATGAAATCTACCTCACACAAAGTACTTTACATTCCCCTTAAGCCAAAAATTTAGTAAGATAAATGCAATGTACTAAGATAAAAAAAAAAAAAAAAAACACATGTCCCCACCACAGTACCAACAACATGGCATGATTATATATAGTTATTGTGCATAATGTATTTCTTTATTTGAGTGAATATTTAAAATATATAAATTTTTAACAAAATAATAATATATAAAAGTAAAAGTGAATCTACTTTACACCATAAAATGGAAAGACTAATCTCGGTAATATTGGTAGCATGTCCATTTCCATTGTAAATGTTGTTGTGATTCTACAAACAACTTTTTCGCCCAAACATCTTCATCTCAATTTGGTCAATTTGGCTTCCATCACGACTCGCTGCAATCAAGGTCTTTTTAAACATTGAAAAGCAAGTAACTACAATGACCACACACCAAATTAGTTACAACAAACAAATTCACCTCTCACGATATAAACAATATTAAAATTGCAGTCACAGAAGGAAGGAATGAATAGGGTGCAGACGTTGTTTTGTGTTGAGAAGAGTTGGTATAATAAACTTAAAAGATTGAAGGAGAAGTAAAAGTATGAGCGGAAAGTGACGAAACAAAATGAAGAAACGACTAAAGAAAAAGGAAAAACCATATATGGAAGGGAAATTAGAGGGATAAGGGAAAACCTGGGTTGTGTAATAAGCGATGACATGATCGTATTACTGTTGCTCTTATCCCAAATGCAAACAGTTTCAAAATCTGCACATCAGAACAACACAACAACACATCTTTATCTTAAAAGCATAAAGCTCCAATCCAGTCTACCCATAAACCCCATTTTTGGTATGTACACTACTCAAAACGGAAAAAGCTACCAAAGCGGTCATGTTGTTACTATAGTAAATACATATACAATAGTAATAGAAAACCAAGATCTCTATAATCCCAACTGTAAAACCAGCAAAGCAATTATCAAGCACAACGACATAAAAAAAAAACTCTGCAATGAAAGAGTAAACCTTGAGAGAAAGATCTTATGGGATGAGAGGAACCAATTCAAAGCTTCAAGGCCTCACCAGTGGCCTTATTGACCGAAGAGGCAGGGCACCCCTCGATCCTTCCCAAATGGGGAAAAAAATTAAGAGCGGTTAAGAGGGGAATCCCCTTTATATATAGGTATAGATTATATAAGTTTATTTTTTTATGTAGATAATTATATTTATTTTTATTATTATTAACTATTTTTATTAATGATATTATTAAATATTTAATTCAAATAAAATTATTATTATTTAATAAAATTATTATTATATATTTTTTAATTTATATTTATTATCATTATTTTTATTAATAATAATATTATTAATTTTATAAATATATATAATATTTTATTTATTATAAATGTAATTTAATATTTGTATTTTATAATATAATTAATTATTTTTTTTATAAAATAATTACGTATTTTATCTATATAAAATTTGGTTTTGACTACATTTCTAAACAATTCATACCTAAGGAGTAAAAAAAGCTTTTTTCAATTTCTTTCACCTTCTGCTTTTCTTCATATATTATTAGAATCAATCAGGAATGGTTTCGGGTGAATATAGTAAACACCCGAAACCAACGAAGCGTAAATGTCAAAAACGTTTTTTTTTATAGATAAGCTTCTTTTTATTTTCCTATAATAGTGTTGGATCTTATTCTTGGAGTTTTACAAGTTTGAGAAATATTTGATTTTTTTCATAACCATCTAACAAATGAGTTTACATCCTTAAAATATTGAAAGCTAAATTTTAAATAAAAGTATAATTATTTTAATTAAAATATTATTTGTTTCGAAAAACAGTTGTAGTTAAATTTAAAAAGGCCTCACTTCGAAATTTTCTTCCTTAAAATTTGTATAGACCGCATGGGTTAAATTATTTTAAATATATTTTCTCAAAATTTATTAACCAAAATATCATAAATAAAAAAATCTTAGTACTTTATTTTCTTCAAACCTTAATATCTCGTTTTGATAAATTCCTTGAAATTGATCAAATTTCTACTAAATTGTTTAACCTTAACTTTTAAATATTTTTCATATCCAAAATTCATCGTAAATTTCTAAACATTTGAATTAAAAATAATAATACTTTGTGACTTTTTTCATACGAGATGAATATAATTGTTTGAACTTAAAAGATGCTTAGTTTGTTCGAAAATAATGAAGAGTTAAATTCTGGCGTAATGTAAATTAAAAAAAAAATCTAATGACATTGTAAATATAAATCTTTAACAGACTAAATGTAAACATATAACATAACAAAAGTTTTATTAATAAATAAAAGTATTCATCAATATTTTAAAAATAAATTATTACCATTTCCAGTTCTTTAAACAACATTCTAGAAGTAAGTAATGCTAAAATTCTTATCCAAACTAAGAAACGGAATTAACTGCTACTTGAATTTCTTTTACATTTGATATTATATTCTCTTATACAATTTAATTCCTACATTTATTTATTTATTTATTAGTAAATATGGTTGCTTCATTTGTTTCTTTCATGAGTTCGAGTTTCCAAAAGCAGTGGGTCACCTCAATAAGGCGTGGACCCACACGCTGTCGAACATGCCACGTGGCAGTCTAAGCAGGGGGCAAGTATCGTCCTTGAGGCTGCTGCAACGGAGCAGATCATATCTTCCTTGAGACCATGGTAGTCTCCATTTCTTCTTTCTTTTCTTCACCCGCCCAAATTCTTTGACCTTTTTTCTTTCATTTCGATTCACAATCCCATTTCGCAGAAAAAACGTAGACAAAAGCAAACCCTAAACGTCGTCGTTCTCTCTCCCTCTGTCTCTCGCGTTCGGGACGCCGATCCGCGTGAATGTACAGAGGCGTGTGGCGATGGCGGGGAATTCAGACTCAATGTCGATCCGCTTTCCTTACAAGAACCTCCACGACGATTCATCGGCTCCCGAACTCGAACTCGTAGACGTCGACCACCGAGACCACGGGATCCACGCCAAGTCGCCGCCGTCAACTCACTCGTCTTCACCGCCAAGCAACAAAGCTTCCTTGGTCAATCTTGTTCTCAGTTGCACTGTAGCCGCTGGCGTTCAATTTGGTTGGGCTTTGCAGCTCTCTCTCTTAACGCCCTACATTCAGGTCCGATATTCGCGGTTGCGTGTTTCACCAGATCCTTCTCTTTCGCGTTTCGATTTTTTATTGCAATTGGAATGTGAATTTGTTTCTATATAGTTGCTGAGTTTGCAATGTGTGTCTGGAGCGTGACTTCCTGATTAACTATGTGCCTTGTTGTTGTTACCTTTTGGCGCAGACGTTGGGAATAGGACATGCTTTTTCTTCGTTTATCTGGCTTTGTGGCCCCATTACAGGCCTTGTGGTACGTTACACTCTTCCTTTAATCTGATTGACAAATGTAGTCATTTCTTTGAGTTGTGTTCACTGTTTTGACAGCACTGGTTCATTTTAATGCTATGTTGAAAGAATTTATCTATTTTATGATCAATAAGCTTGTGTGCCTAACTCCTTGTGAATTCATGTTTGTCTCTTGCTGCTTCGTTCTTGTGTATTGTAATTTAGTTAGATCTGATTTGTTCTTTGATAAATAAAGCAGTAACTGATTTGCATTGCGAATCACTTTTTCTGGAATGTAGATGTGGTGATGCGAACAAGTTTATGCTTTTGTTCTTGTTACTTTTGAACTAGTAAGTCACATGTTTGCCTTAATTTTTCTGAAGGTTCAACCCTGCGTCGGTGTTTGGAGTGATAAATGTACATCGAGGTTTGGCAGAAGGCGGCCGTTCATTCTGGCTGGTTCTCTTATGATATCTGTTGCTGTAAGCATCGGTGACATTGGTGTTTTACTTTGATTTACTTTTCTACGTTACATTACATATAAGCTAAGTCAAGTCTTGTAATTTAGGTGATATTAATCGGATTTTCTGCAGACATTGGATATATATTAGGTGATACACACGAGCATTGCAGGTTACTATTGTCAGCCTTTTGTTCTTTTCTTGCTCATTTTATTTCTTCGACTTCTTGAAACCTCAGTTAGGCGTTAATAAAATTCATATATATCTGAAATTGTAGAACATTTAAAGGAACCCGAACAAGGGCTGCTCTTGTATTTATTCTTGGGTTCTGGATGCTGGACCTTGCCAACAACACGGTGCAGGTAAGCTTGTTAATGTAATTGGTATGTTCTTCGTTATATATATATATATATATATATATCTTCTTTTGTACAGATGCAGTTGTGCAGCAGAAAACTTAATCTCCTTTATTTCTCCAATTTAATTTGTAGGGGCCTGCTCGAGCACTTTTGGCTGATCTGTCTGGTAAAGTTTGTCCGTCTCACTTGTTTTCTTTGTTCATATTCTCAACAACCACTGTGGGATTATTGATTTTCATACTGTACAAAATACTTGTTTGTTTGGTAGTGAGGAGATATCGTGTTATTAAAATTTTGCTTCTATTTAGGTCCTGATCAACGTAATGTGGCAAATGCTGTATTTTGCTCATGGATGGCAGCTGGGAACATCCTAGGATATTCTTCTGGTGCTAGTGGAAAGTGGAACAAGTGAGGCTTAGCTAATCTTTTGTGCTTCTTTATATCTTATTTCTCTCACCAGTATTTGAAATATGTTATTATTAAATCAGTTATGGGAAACAAGACAAGGGAGCTTTCTAGTGAAAGGATTATGCAAGAATGCAGTCCTTTGATAGGAATAGTGTAGTCTACATAATGGATTTCAGAAGTGGTTTTGATAAATAGATTTATGTAAATCCAAAGTTAGGAATTGGGTTTTGTTTTTGTTATTGTTATTGTTGGTTTGCATAAATGTGCTGGTGTTGACTTTGTGTATTGTATTTTTGTTCTATTTATATTTCATACTAATGTTTCATCCTTTTTCATCTAAGCAGATGGTTCCCTTTCTTGACCACAAGAGCTTGCTGCGAAGCCTGTGGCAATCTTAAGGCAGCATTTCTTGTGGCTGTGGTAGGTTACCACTAAATTCTGCTTGATTGGACCTTCATATTTTACTTGTTAGTATATGTTATCAGTTGTCAGACATCATAAGCATGACTTATCTTAGAATGAGTATTTTTTTTCCTTTTCCTTATTACTTTAAAGTAAGCTCATCCAGTTTGTATAGTTGTTTTTTGTATTCATTTTTTATTAATTCTCTTGTGGGACATCATCTTTACCTGCATTAATCTTATGAGGCAACACCATCTCTAGCATTATCTTGTGGCTCAACATCTCTACCGGCCTTACTCTTTAATGAAAGCAAAGTGAAACACTATTCGAAAAAGTTTGTGCTGTTATATGGGCGGGGTCATCAGCTTATAGAACTGCCAAGTTAATCATATACTGCTAAACTTAAAGTTTTAATGCATAATTGATTTAATAGCTTGGAATATCATCATACAATATTGGCAGGTGTTTCTGGCATTATGCACACTTGTCACCCTATATTTTGCTGATGAGGTTCCACTTACTACTGCAAGTCAAACTCACCAATTGTCAGATTCTTCTCCTTTATTGGATGAACAACAAAATGGTGTTGAAATTTCAAAATCAAAGCCCTTATCTGTTATGGGTGAATCCAATAACAAGAAAACTGAGGATCACATTGGGAAAGATGCAGAGCTAAATCATGGGGATTTCAAAGCTGAGGAAGATCATACTGAAAACGTAATGGATGGGCCTGGAGCAGTATTGGTAAACTTGTTGACAAGTTTAAGGCATTTGCCTCCTGCTATGCATTCAGTCCTGATTGTAATGGCTCTCACTTGGGTAGGTACTGCAGTATTTATTTGCAAAGGTTTCTGCTGATATCTGTGTTTTCAAATCGGTTGTGAAGGCAATTAGTCTAGTGCTGATGCTTCCTATATGCAATTCTTCTTATGTTCCCCTCAATCATGTGTCTATCTGCAGTTGTCATGGTTTCCCTTCTTTCTGTTTGACACGGATTGGATGGGGAGAGAAGTTTATCATGGTGATCCAAAAGGGGGCACTTCTGAAGTAGATCTTTATGATCAAGGCGTTAGAGAAGGTGCATTTGGTTTGCTATTGAATTCAGTAAGAACTCAAGATTGGGCATATTTTTATCGAGAAATTTCTCACAAGCTTTACTGATGATAATGATGATCCACAACTTCTTTTATCTTTTTGATAAATTAGGCTTTTTGGATTTTTTTCCCCCTGCCCAATTACTGATCTGAGTCATCTGACATTGCTTTTATGGCTTAATAGGTTGTCCTTGGAATTAGCTCTTTCTTCATTGAACCAATGTGTAAGTGGATGGGCACGAAATTCGTATGGGCACTGAGCAATGTTATTGTCTTTGTCTGCATGGCTGGCACTGCTATCATTAGTCTGATTTCCATTCGAGATTATTCTGGAGGGATAGAACATGTAATTGGAGCAAGTGTAACAATCAAGATTGCTTCCTTGGTTGTATTTGTTCTTCTTGGTTTTCCTCTAGCGGTGAGCATGAGTTGTTTGATTTTTATATTTAAACTATTTGTTGCACCACCAGATTCCGTTTCCTTATAGATCTTCTCAAGCAATCATTCTATTAGCTTTATTAAATACCTAAGGGAGTGCATGGCATAATAAATTTCCCATATTTGTGGCAGATTACCTATAGTGTTCCCTTTGCTGTCACAGCAGAGTTGACGGCTGATTCAGGAGGTGGCCAAGGTTGGTATTAGTTGTAGGTAGTTTTGATATCCTGAATATTTGGTCTTTTAAAGTTTCTGATCTCAAGATGCCTGTTGGTTATGCAGGATTGGCCATAGGAGTTCTAAATCTAGCAATTGTTGTTCCTCAGGTATTTTTCTTTTTCTCAAGTATTGCTGTGTGTTACCTTTCTTAGAGTGAACCTTTTGGAGTTACAAAATTATCCTGTTTTATATTGTTTTATCATTGTTACATGTGTCTGTTTATACTACTACATTAATGTTGTGCAATGGTCTTTTGATATTTCCTATGCAATTAACTCTCCAAAATTCTTCCTTATTTACTAATTTTGGACACCACTCCAATTGACATCATTTTAGAACAGAGTGCATAAAATTTATTTATTACTGAAAAATCACAATGAATATTAAAAAGAGGTTTAATTACTCATTATGTCCTTCTAGCTATACAAATTTTGTCTTTTAGGTCCGTGTAATTATAATTTGGCCATTTTATCTCACTCATTATTTCGATTACTTTTAGTTTTTATGCATACCACTTTTAATCTCTGTTAGTCTCAATGTTTAAATTCATAGAAATTAAAAGAGATTACAATAGTATGTATAAGACTAAAAAGATGATCTTTACATGAGACGAAAAAGTAAAGTTTGTTCAACTATAGGGACCAAATTAATGGTTGAACTTTAAAAAATAAAAGGTGAAAGATTTTTCTCTCTGTTCTAAACTTGCCTCTGCATTCATTTCCTTAGTTTGTAGTGTCTTCTTTCTTATTCTTTTGTATGATATCGGGATGAAACTGTTGGCAATATGGCTAATCAATGGTTGATTATAACTCACTTTGTATTAGTTTTCCATGATGGCATCTTACACTTTTAGAGTTCTAGTTTCTTGTAAATGTTGTGAATTCCGTTTTGATATATTATTGGCATCTTTAGATGATTATATCCCTTGGTTGTGGTCCCTGGGATGCTCTCTTTGGTGGTGGCAATATTCCTGCCTTTGTTTTGGCCTCCCTTTGTGGTCTGGCTGGTGGTGTAATTGCAATTCTCAAACTGCCAAATCTATCTAGCAATTTCCAGTCAACAGGATTTCATATGGGCTAGCCCTTCGGAGATATATTCTGGCGATATTTGAACTTGTACATGGTCCTCTAAAATGGAGACTGCACCAAAAATATGGAGACAGCTTACACGATGATTACTTGCTTTCCAATCCACAGAAGGCGCATGCCATATTCAAATTCATTCATTTTCCCCCACATCATGGGTGTCTGTATTTTATGTAACTCACAGAACAGCAGAAGAAAGCTTAGTGCATATAGTAACAGGGTTTTGTTATCTGTCATGCATTCACTTATCCTTGTTGGGAAAGAGTGTAATATAAAAGGGAAAAATGATAAAATTAATAGAAATAGAAGAGATACTAATGAAAAAATGAAGTAGAAAAAAGTGTTTGTGTGAATACAAATAATTGAAGATTTTTATTTATTTGATAAATGAAAATTTAAAAGAAATAAATAAACTATTTAATACCTTTGTATGTTTTGAAAAATAACTAAATATTCCAAATTTTTTACTTTATTATTTATCATAATAATATTTATTTATAATGTCGTAAAATGTTTATTTTTGTTTCTCTAATTCCACACATTTGAACATGTGTAGTATTACAATTAGAAGAGGTCAATTTAAGTTAATAATTTTCGGAGTAGTTTAATAAATTCTTTGATAAAGCACAATTCCTATGGAATGTCTAATTTTTGTTTTATTTTATTTCTTTTGTAGATAGATATTGCTTCACTGGAGCATATTCGTTTGAATCTAATCGAGGGTTGAGTCGCACAAACTAAGGGAAGCATTGTGCGATTTAAAACATGTTCCTCTTTAATCCAAACAAAATTCTTCTTTAGGTCATAGTAGAACTCCCAAGTTGCGTCTTCACGAAGCTAATGTTTCGACTTGACCAACACTTTTATCACCGGCATACCTTTCTGTTTCACCGTGATCCGATCCAGAATAGCCTCTGGTTCCTTTTCATTTGTATTGTTGTCAGCTGCAGATGGTAGGTCAGTAGTTATCACTGTTGCTCCCACATGCTTCTTTAACTGAGATATGTAGAAAACATTATAGATGCGAGAAGAACTTGGCAGCTGCAACTTGTAAGCAACTGCTCCCACTTTGTAAATTACTTTAAAAGGACCATAAAACTTAGGGCATAGCTTCATATTTGCCTGTAAGAATGGTGTTTAACATAGACTAAATCTCCCTTTTCATATTAAGTGATTTATTTTACTCGAAATTTGGACAAAAATAATCATAATTAGTTTGGTTCTCAAATTAACCATCAATATTCATTGAGAGTTGAATTGAACATATTGATAATTAGTGAAGATGTAATAATTATGTAATATATATAATTGTGACTTGTAGTTATATATTAATATCATCATGTAAATATTTTTTTCAAAATTCATGGATCTATCACTAATTGTATTTCTAACATTCTATTTGATTTTTATATGAATTGAGATTCAAACACTATAAGAAAATTATTAAATATTAATTAATTTATAAATAAAAATAATTAATGGTTATATTAACTAATTTAAATATTATTTTATAAATTAAAAATTATTGATATTTAAATTAGTTTTTATTATTAAAAAAAATTATAAAATAACTTTTAAATTGATAATTAATATTAATTATTAAAATTTTATTTATTAATTATTTTAAATTATTTATTAATTTAATTAAAAACTAATTTAAAATGTAAAGTAATTAGTAACTAAATTTTTTGATAGTTAATGTTAAATAATAATTTATAAATTATTTTATGATTTTTATTAATAATAAACATTATTTTATATATAAATAATATTTTAATTATAAAATAATATTACACTTAATTAATATAATAACTAATTCTTTTTGTCTTTAAATTGATGTTTAATAATTATTTTTAGTTAAATAAATCATACAATTTGATTGAGTCTCTTTTGTTTTTGGGATTCTCTCACTCACATGTCACAACTAAAAGTATGACAATTTACAGTAGAGAAAGATCAGTGAGCATGCATACATTTATAATGAAACAAATACGATTCTCTAAAACTAACAAATCAAATAACATACTTTTTAACAACGTACATTGGTTACTATTTCAAGTGATATAGTATCATATACAAC
This sequence comes from Phaseolus vulgaris, assembly GCF_000499845.2. NCBI lineage: Eukaryota > Viridiplantae > Streptophyta > Magnoliopsida > Fabales > Fabaceae > Phaseolus > Phaseolus vulgaris. Next base: position 10,071,003 of record NC_023757.2, read on the forward strand.
ATCAATTACTGATGTAATACAAATATTATATCAATTAACAATATATATTATTTGAGAATCAATATTATTTTTATGTGTTATAAAAAGATGTATAATATGATTAAACACCTTTTTTTAAGAAAATTGTAGGACTTATGTTAGTCTTTCTTAAGATAAACATGTATATTAAATTACCCGATATAATAAAAGAAATTAGTTTAATTTTAACTTGTGGCTCAAAATATAATTTTAAATTAAAGATTTCCTATTAAAAAAAAATGAAAGAAAGGGAACAAAAGCAGAAGAATGATGTTCATCACATACTATTGCTCCTTCTCTTTCGGTCTTTCTTGGTCCTTATCTCAATCTTTTCAGACTCTACTCTTTTTCTTTTTATATTAAATAATAGATTTATTACTCAACAATGGTCAGATACAGAGAAAATATACTATAATTCCAAACAAGTTTTACGTCTAATGTCTATGTCTAACGAAAAATCCGGAAAAAAACAAAACAATCATGGATTTATTTACCTAAATATATACGAGTGTTATTGCTTTCATTTTCTTAAAAAATATATATAATAATTACATCTACAGATCATATAATTTAGCATTTCAATAGTTTTTTTAATAAATGACTGAGAAAGTAAATTATTATTTCAGAGTGAAGGGTTAACTTGGGGTCATATTTGTTAAGGCTTTTAGACTAACCTGTCTTAGTCCAGATGTAAACTTTTAATCTCCCCCTTATAAATATATCCAATTTGCTTTGCTAATAAAAAAAGTTTAACCAAAATAAATTAATTTAATGTTACTATTTATTTTATTTGTAATAAAATAATTAAAGGAAAAATCAATCCACATAACTTTCTTTACCAAAGGGATACTACCTACATCTATTTATTTTATTTAAGATGTTACCAACATTTTTAGATATGAGAGTATTATTATTTTATTTTATCTCCTTTTGGAAGTAAAGCAATATATATATATATATATATATATATATATATATATATATATATATATATATATATATATTCTCTTTCTCTCTGAAACAAATAGCACTTTGAAGATGTATACACAATGAGGGAAGTATCCTCCGCAATGGACGGTTGTGATGCATGGGGCCAAGTAAAAAGAAAAGAAAAGAAAAAGATTATGAGAAGTAAATATTATTAATTAAAAAAATGGAAAACATAACTGGACCAGTAGTTGACGTATCACTATCAATGCATATCTCCTCCTTGTAGGAAAATCCCAAAACCCAAAACATTTGAAAATTTGAGAAGGAAGAATAAAGTCTCTAGAAAAAAGAGATGTGAAGCAAAGATAGCACATGGGATATGAGTAAAATGAACACACCAGAAGCATAAGAGCATGTGGAGGAGAAGATTCATTAGCTAATATTTTTTTTTTCTTCTTTTCTCTACCCCACTTGAATTTTGAAATTTATTATTTAAAATATTTATTTATCTTATTTTTAGTCTCCTAATAAGAGAAAAGTTAAGAGGGGGAAATTAAAAATGCAGAGAAAGAGTAAGGAACATGGATCCACCCTATGCCAATGGAGTACCCATTCAGTTTCCAACTAATAAAGGCATGTGAAGCAGTGCTAGCTGCTTGTCTTTGGCTACATATCAAACCAGTATTTCCATGGGACCCTATCATGTCCCATCATCACAATACACACATTCTTTAATCTATCTCTTCTTTTTCTCAACATCATATATTTAGAACACCATTAATTATTAAACTTCATTACCCTTTAATCTATTCCTTTTTTTTTTTTTCACTTTCTTCTACTTGATTTTCTTTACAAACATGAACATCATATTATATTGCAATATGAAAAGAACACAAAAGAAAAAGAAAATTAAACGGGTAACCACATCCACCTTTGTGTGTCCTCATACTTTCCACAATATAAAGAGTCAATTAGATGCACTTTTTCAACAAACGCTTAAAGAACAATTTGAATCAAAATCCACAATGAATACTTTTTTTTTTTTGGCATAAATTTAAATTTTTTTTAGAAAACTTCGTACTTATCTTTCTCATAACTAATTTTGTTAAAGAAACGGGATTTTACACAACAAAAGCTAGTGACCGTGTATTAGTCACGTATCATTGTGACAGTTTACTCAAATAAAAATCAATTTTTAGATACCAAAATAATTAGTTGTAATAGTAACTAAATTAGAGACCATCTTAGAACTAAAAAAAAATTGGTTTGTTAAATAGTTTTTAAATTGGTATCTAGTTGACTATCTTAGAAACTAAAAAAAAAAATTGGTTTCTATTATGGTTAAATAGTTTCTAAATTGGTATCTAATTGACTATCAATGTTATAACTACCAATTATTTAGTTTCTAAATTTGGTAGCAAAACATTGATTGTTAATTAGATACCAATTTAGAAATCATATAATAATAATAAAAACTAATTTAGAAATCAAAAATTTATTTAGTCACTAAAATGGTCTTTAATTTAGTCATTATAGCATTTAATTTAGTCATTATAGCAATTAATTATTTTTTATTCTAAAATTGGTTTCTATTTCATGATGATTTTCTTATAGTAGTGTTATAAAGTGACGAAGGAAAAAAAAATCTAAGCTGCATAAAGTATGAAGAAAAGAAGGCCTCTGCAAAGTAAATAACGTTTGAATTTATATACAGAAACCTGTGTGGATGATATGCATGTATAGATCAATCTATTTGAATGTAGATTAGATTATTTGAAAAATAATCTGGACTTATAATGTCGGTATCAAAATAACATGATGAATTATGTGTTGAATGAACTAAGTGTAGTTATCAGAAAGTGTGGAAGTCGTTAAATAAAAGAAGAAGTTATGGTCGTGCATGTATATGGCTGATTTAGCGAAAATGGGACCATTTTGTTGGAAATTAAATTCTTTGATGGGTCCTATGTGTCTGCGAAGTTCCTGTTTGAAAATACAACATATATGTAGACGATGATGCATGACAAAACAATAACGGAAAAATAACAGTAGTAAAGTTGAATGTACTTTTTACTTCTTAAATGTGTAGATGAAGCTTCATTGCCATATTGACACTATCAGTTGTTGTACATATTGTTGGGTACTGATTTCATCCCCATATGTATGAAAATTAGAAAATTCAGCAATCATCAACAGCAAAATTGTACATGGATATGTCCTTCTTCATTGTTTCATGTGAAACCAATTCCCAAAATAAAATCAAAATAATAATAATAATAATAATAGTATATACTCAGACACTGTTTCTAAACAAAACCCTCTCTAGCAACTTGTAGTTGAGGCACTGCAGTTTCCATCAGAGCCAATAAATGTTTTTGCCTGTACGGTTTAATGTATTTCTGAACCTCTATTTCTCCCTCCCTCTCTCGCATGGCCAACCCTAACATTTCTTATCACTTGCCTTGCACCGTAAGTCAAACTAAACTCTTCTTTTAACCCAACTTCAACTTTTTTGGACTCTCATCTCTGTGATTGCATTTGCTGTTAGACCAGTCACATTTTTGTAGTTTCTTACAACACCAAAGATTACACCAATACTGTACCAAATTTAAATTCTGGCTATACAAACAAATGGACTCCTGGTTGACTTGTTTTAGTGTGGTAAAATGTTGGACATATTGGCATGTATGCAGCTAGCAAATTAACTAGGATTCACTTGCACAGAGCGTGTATATATATATATGGAGAGAGATAAATATATTAAGGGTTAAATATATTGTACTTGTTTTTGTATCTGATCCAAAATTTATATCATCAATATGCTCGTAATAAAAAATATTGAAATTTATGTGAAATGATTGTTAGTTTATTTTTTAAAGATTGTTAGTTTTTTTTTAAAATTGTTGTTGTTTTGATTACATATTAATGTTTACGAATAATTATTTTCAATAGGTTGATGAAATGATATCTCAAATTAGACCAATTTCACATATAATAAGACTTATTCCAATCATTTCCTTTCTTATAAATATTTGGATGGTTTAAAACCCTTTATATTGTTACTTGAGTTGTTGTTACAGGAGATTTAAGTTTTTAATTAGGGAAATGTATGTATAGATGTAATTTATATATATTTGGGGGCATGTTGGGAGAAGTATAGAGAGAGAGGAGGCAGTGGCAATGTGGGAAGTAGATGGAGATATATATGGTAGGGAAAAGGACAAAAAAGAGCAGCTATGTGGGGTCATAATAAGAAGAAGAAGAAGGTAACAGGCTTAGCTTTTGAAGCCTCATCACATAGGTATACACACAAAGGCATCATCAGATAGGGGCTGGGCTAAACTGATGCAATATGGGATAATGGTTGATGCGAAAGACCTTCTTCCTAATGCATGATACCTGTTGGTGGGTTAGGTGGCAAACCCTGCCCCTCTTCATTGGACCCATCCCCTAGATTCCTCTCACTTCTCTCTCTTTCTCTTCTCTTCTCTTCTCATCTCTTCCCTCACCTCCATCAAATATACACTTTCCATTCTTTTAGATTCAATTCAAACCAAAATATACTAAAAAAACTTATTCTTCTTCTTTTTCTGATGGTTTTACTGATACAAAATCATTAGGGGAATTTGTTTTTTTAAGCTCTAAATTCACCCACCTCAAGTTAAAGAAGCATATAATATGTGAATCTTCATTTCCTTGCTTCAACAAAAGAATCATGGAGATATAGCCTCTAGCAGGCTACTATTCCAATTCCTATAAGTATATTTAAAGACAACCTTTCTTTGTAAAGAAAAACCCAACTGCCTGTCTCCTAAGTGAGAAGCTAATTTATCATTAGGAAAATAATTGCAAGCAATCATCTTAACAAGCACACACTCCAATGGAATATTAGACAGGTTGACGCAGAGAAGTTAGGTTTTTTTTTTCCTTTCCAAAAATAATGCTTCTTCTTTTTATTCTTTTTCCAATCGCTAAACGTCATTTTTACATCTAATATAGATATAAGATTATTTTTCCCTTTCATGTAGTACATGAAAAATAAAACCAATTGAACTTTTTATTTTTATTTTAAGTCAAGCAACTTAAATACAATAAGTAAAATAAAGAATCCAGTGATATATATTGAAGATGGTGCATAGAACTATAGATTCAAACATCTCACACCCTGTCCCTCTCTTCTTTCTTCCTCTCCTTTCTTCTCTCACCTTTTCCTCCCAACTTCCTTTTCCTTTTCCTTTAGAATTTATCAAATAAGAAAACAAGATCTCCTCCCCCTTAAACTGATAAGGTATATATATATACCCTTCAAAGCAATTTGTCCATCTTCTTCAATTTAGCGGAAGATGAGGAGCATTAGACCTTAGTCTTGGTTATTGTTGCTTCCACAACAACTTGGTCCAACCTTTCCAAATATTCACATAAGAGAACAATAGTTCTCTCCGTAGAAACTGATATGCCATCCTATTCAATTTAGCACAAGGTGTTCTATATTAGACCATATTCTTTATTTGTCGTTTTACAACAACACAGTTTATCCTTTGAGCATCAGAAATCTCCTCTTCCCATCTCACATGGTGATCAGAATATTCAGCTATTGAAGATCAGTGGCAGGCATAGACTAGCAATGATATGGCTTTCTTCCCAGCAAATTTCATGCTACAAACACCTCACCAAGATGACCATCAACCTCCACCTTCACTCAACTCAATTATAACTTCATGTGCACCTCAAGAGTACCATGGTACTCACTTTAGACATAAACTCACTCACTAAACACGTACCTGGCAGTGCAATAATGTGTTATGGGATTAATATCATGTTTCAAATGTTGATGCAGGAGGAGTATCCTTTCTAGGCAAGAGATCTATGTCATTTTCAGGGATTGAACTTGGAGAAGAAGCTAATGCTGAGGAGGATTTGTCTGATGACGGATCGCAGGCAGGAGAGAAGAAAAGGAGGCTTAATATGGAACAAGTGAAGACACTTGAGAAAAGCTTTGAGTTGGGAAACAAGCTTGAACCTGAGAGGAAAATGCAGCTGGCCAGGGCTCTTGGCTTGCAGCCTAGACAGATTGCTATATGGTTCCAGAACAGGAGGGCTAGGTGGAAAACCAAGCAGTTGGAGAAGGACTATGATCTTCTCAAAAGACAGTATGAAGCTATCAAGGCAGATAATGATGCACTTCAAGCTCAGAACCAAAAACTGCAGACTGAGGTTTGAAATTTTCTTACAACTTCTATAAGCTTTTGTTATATTTGCAGTACAATATTTCTTTAAGCTTCTAGTTATGTTATAAGAAAACTTAGAAAAGATCAATTTTTTCTTAAAATCTAAGGCCCAATTCAGATGATTTTCTTCACAAATACTTACATGCAAAGATCATAAGATTATTTAAGAAGATAAAATAAATTAAACTTTTTTTAGAAGCTATTTTAGTTAACTTTTCTGCTGTTGAGGTGCATAAATTAACTTTTAACTTATAGGAAAGGATCGATGTATTTTACTTCTTTATAGTTCATTTTTGTTTCTTTCTGCTATGTGGTTGCTGAGAAAATGATTCAAATTAATCCTAAATTGAAGAAGAAGTGGAGGGATGTTCAAGTTTCTGCTATGTCTGATTGTTTTGATTTTTCACAATAAAGCTAGGTAATCATGATCTTTTTCTTTTTCAAAAATTATATATCGTGGCTTTCAGAACCTTTTTATGATAGCTTTCTGCAAAGATGCTTTTTCCAATCATCCACAGTAACTTCATAAAGACCAGATTCCACTCAATTACATGTTTGTCATGCAACGCATAGTTTCCTTGGTTTGGAAATAAACAATCATTTGGCTCCTTTTGACATTGACACCTTTGTTTTAGGCTGATTACACGTTTGATACTTGAACCTTTCCTGCATGTTAACATTTGTGCATTTTTGGATTAGCTAATTTCACTGCTGCCACTCACTGCCGCAGATATTGGCACTGAAAAGCAGAGAACCCACTGAATCCATCAACCTAAATAAAGAAACTGAGGGCTCCAGCAGCAATAGAAGTGAGAACAGCTCAGAAATCAAGTTGGATATCTCAAGAACCCCAGCTATTGACAGTCCTCTATCCACTCAGCAGAACAGCAGAAACCTCTTTCCATCTTCTACTAGACCAACAGGAGTGGCTCAGCTTTTCCAAACCGCTTCAAGGCCAGACCTTCAGTGCCAAAAGATTGATCATATGGTCAAAGAAGAGAGCTTAAGCAACATGTTTTGTGGCATTGATGATCAATCTGGCCTTTGGCCTTGGTTGGAGCAGCAGCATTTCAATTGATCAAGCAGCAAAGAGAGAGTGAGAAAGTGAGAGAGAAAGAGAGAGAGAGAGAGAGTTTTCAGATTGCAATGTAGTTTTCCCTTTTCCGGATGAAAATGAAATCATCTCGAGGGTGTCTGTCTGTGTCAATTGATTGCCATACTTAATGAGTTATTAAATTAAAACCCATGTTTTGGTAAAAACTTGATGTATAAAATAGGATATATCGAGAAGAATATTTCTGGTGGGGCTTGAAAGTTTTATATAAAAGAATAAAGAGTTAGTCACCTTTTCTTTTTCAGTTAATTAAAATGACTAGTTTTCTTCAAACTTTTGAGTAATGGGTCTTGAAAAATTTTTCCAATTATCTGCGAGACCGTGCTAGTTGGTGTCTGATTGCAGGCAATTGCAGAGGGGCCACTAAAGGGAGATTCTCTTCACATTTTCTCCATTTTTTTAATCCAATTAGCTTTTGCTTGCTTTTGAATCAAACCTTTGTACTGCTAAAGAATTTTTTTTTTGCATGTACTACGTACGAGACTCTTTTTTATGTCTATGTGTTGGCATAGACATTAAACGTGAAATTTCTTTTAACTAGAGTTTAATTATTATGTAAGAGGCTATATAGAGCATGTAAAATTGATTTTATATATATGATGATTTGTTTGATCCGTGATGAGCAATAGAAGGGTGAAGAAAACGTAATGGAATTTGAGAAAGTGGGTATTAAAAAAGAAAGGGAATCAAACACACATTCCGAGAGGGAAAGAAGACAAGGAGATGGAAAGGGTGGGAAGAAAACAAGGAGAGTTGGAAATGGTCATTCTCGTGAATGGGACATTGTCGATTTTCTTGTTCATGACAAGGGAAGGAGCGAGAGTGGATCAGTGTAGTAGTCCTTGCTACTCCATGTGTGATCACTGTCACCCACTTCTCTCTTTTCACCTTCACTTTCAACTCATCTCTCTCTCCTTCCACACTTTCACCTCATCTCTCTCCCCTTCTAAACTTTTCATTTTTCCTTCTGCACTTCATAATCAAACTGGTCAAAATTTGGCACTGAAAAATAACCAAACTATATTATACTTGTCATGTCACCACCCATTACTTTGCTTCCTCCCATATCTCTACGTCACAAAAACAACTGTTCATGGACATGCAAAGCAACTCGACAAATTTCAGCTCAGGTGAATATGAATATGCATGCACATAAAATTTGTATACTATCATTAAAAGGTACACTTGTAATGCAACTTTTATATTTTGTCTCTTCCTTCATAAATACTGAGATAAATATGATCACATTTTTAATATTTCAAACAAACTCTTTATCATACCAGAATTTATTAAAAAAATCACAAAATTGTCAGATGTTTTCTATTTAAAACTAATCTGGTTATGAAAGGGTATTACAAAATTTTGGTTGTTTACAGTCCTGGTATTGACAAACATTGATATAGAAGAGAGAGAGAGAGAGAGATAAGAACATAATTTTCATGTGACATGTTCACTAGTAACTCTAGCTACCACATGTGAGCCTAGTATTAATTTGGTTTCAGAGAAGAATGCGCTGTTCCCTGCTCCATTGCTAATTTGCCATATTTCGTGCCACTCTTTCCTTGTCATCTCTCCCCATTTAATATCTTGTTGTCTTGGCGAAAAAGACAAATGTTAATTCTGATGAAAAGAAAACACTGAGATATTGTTTTACAGATATGTACGTGTGTTCTCAGTCAACTGTTCAAACACCAAGAGTAATTTTCTGGTTAATTTATTTTCCATGGTAAATTATTAACTAAACGTTGAAATCATATATGACATCAATGCACAAACTAATTAAGTTACTGAAAAGGGAAGATGCAGCTAGTTCTCTCACTTATATTTGACCTTCAACAATCAGGTATAAATGAAGTTTCTACTGACAGAAACTTACACAACACGGTTCCAGGTTCTAACTTCTAATAAGAAACTTTTAATACCAACGATTTTTTTGCTTCATGTTAAGTATATGACATACTCTCAAATTGATGTACAAAGTTAATGGTAAGTTCAGAACTTTGATATAGAGATATTGAAAGCTCTCATACGTAATTGATTGTGTCAACATTATAAGGGATATGGCCACAAACCCTATTAGAGTAACCCTAACCTTATCCACGGATTATAATTACAACCAAAGAATCTATTACTATATTAAACAACGCATGTGGTAACATCTGGATTGCTTAAAAAAAATTCATTTATATATTAATGTATTGCGCTGTTATACTCATGGGATCATGTGAACATGGATTTTAAAATATATTAAAATAGTTTGCAAATGGATGAAGATTTTGGCATTTTGATGACAGTTTCTCAGAAGCCAACTATGATTTTTGAGCAAAGTTTTGTCAGTTGACACACAATTAATTAACTAATGGTGGAATCACAGAAGATCGAGATTTAGTGGCCACGTGCTTGGTGTTCCTAATTGGAGAAGTATGATAGGGTGGTTAGGGTTATTGTAAGTTGTAGAATAAGAGGTATTCCCTGCATGTTTGGGGGTATCAGTGTCCACAATTAGTATGTATGGAGAACATGTGACTCCTGAAATGTCAATATGCAATAATTTTGTAATTATTGGTTTGTTTTGATAATCTTTTTAACAAATTAATTTACTGTTATATACTGTGATATTGCTCGGATAATCTAATATGGATTCTGTCAACGGCTTTCTTATTAATATATCCTCTGGTTTGCTTTGACATGGAATCATACTAGGTTTTAAGGAAACTTTTCATGCCCAAATTATCCACCAAAGCCTAATTCATTATGAGATTGGAGCTGTGCATGTGGTGCCACCATGTAATAAGCTCAATTGTATGATGAACTTGATCAATACTTTGTGATATTTGATTTTTTTATCAGTAATAAATAAATAAATTAAGAATGACACTCTAAGAATGTTTCAACCCTTATACACCTAAACGGTGAAGTCATCCAAACATTAGGAACGACAAAAAATATGATAGTTTTTTTTTACTATGATTTATAAAATATGTTAATTCTTTTTTCAATAATTTTTGTAATAATTTGTAACATTTTATAAGACACTTACTTCTATATGGCATTTTAGAAACTATAGTTTTTAACAACCATATATGTGTATAGTACTTATATGCTTATTACATTTTTGTTTTACTTTTTGTAATTAAGATAAATGTAGTATTATAAGATATTTTTTCAACAATTATAAAAAACAACATAATAAAGGAACAATATTTACTTAAGTGTGTTATTTTTATTATAAACTTAATTATAACAAAATGGACGTAGTGTAAGATTAATAATAAAAAGAAAGTATAAAATGTATAATAATAAAAGTTAAACAATATAACTAAAACAATTAATTGATCTATAGAAAAGTATGAAGAAGAAATAAAACAGTTATACTACTCTTTCTTGACATTTTTCAAGAAGTTAGTTGCAGAATTGATAAACCAGAAAATGAAATTGAAGAAGAATAGGATAATATAGTAGAAGAAGACGAATCGAACAAGTATTGGAGAAAAGGGTAGAATTCCATTAGATGTAAAAATTGGAAATTAATAGAAAACAGAAAAAAGTAAAAGTGAATAATCATATTCTACTTCCACTACAAGAAAATGATGAAATAAAAATCAATTTTTAGAAACAAAAAATAATTAGTTGCTATAGTGACTAAATTAGATGATGGAAGAGGCTCAAGCTTGGGCCCTAGTTCAAGCCCAACAACTAGGTCCATGGCAAAGAGGATTCAAGAAGATTGGGATTCTGCTAATGATGGCAAAGAAATGTTTCTTTATATGTTCAAAGAGGACCACAAGAAGTAAAGCCCAAGCCATGAGAGCTAGTTTCTTTATTTGTAATTTCAGTAGAATATGGTTCATTTAGCATAATGGGGGGGGTGTGCTTATCATTGTAGCTTGAGTAAAGCCTTTTAGGGCAAGAAGTTAACCTAGCTTCTAGAACTTTGCTCCTAGAGTGCGACATTGACTTTAGTCAAAACCCTAGCAGCCGCTCTTTTGTGTATTCCCCTTCCTACCCTTGCTCCTTGTTCTCCAAGGCACTTGAACCTATATAATGGGGTGTTTGGCTCATGTTTTAATAAGATCAATTTTATGAGTAAATTGCTGCCAAATATTGCAAGCTTCTACTCCCTTGACTAGTCTCTCTAGGTTAGACACTTTGATCTTCACCTCCACCTTTCTCCAAGTGATATGGCTCAACCAATCACTCTCCATACCTTTTATGCACCTACAAGGAACCCATAGCTCTATATGAGCCCTCCTTGATCCATCACATCCATTGCTTCCGCCACCCTTTTCAAATCTCCAAGAAGAACAACCCATCTTTTGGTATCAACCCATCATTAGAGACCATTTTAGAAATTAAAAAAAAATTAGTTTCTAAATTAATTTCTATTATTGTTAAATGATTTTTAAATTGGTGTCTAATTAGCAACCAAAGTTTTTGCTACCAATTATATGGATTCTAAATTTAGTAGCAAAAGCCTTGATTGTTAATTAGACATCAATTTAGAAACTATTTAACAATAATAGAAACTAATTTAGGAACCAAAATTTTTTTAGTCTCTAAAATAGTCTATAATTTAGTCACTATAGCAACTAATTATTTTTTGTCTCTAAAAATTGGTTTTTATTTCATGATTTTATTTTAATGTTATAATTCTAAAATCTAAGCATGTAATTCTATTAAGTTGCGTAGTATTTATAAGGTTCGGAAACAATCAAAATTATGGGCCTAAGCAGTTTCAGTGGCCTAAGTTACTACACGGTATGAAATCACAAAATTACCCCTAGGTACAAACTAGTAATTCTCTTGTAGCTTTGTATGATTTATTTCTTTTAGTTAACAACTCCAATTTTTATGATCTAAATGTTCACATTGAAACTAAGTGAAATATCTACTACAACAAAAATTAGCTCAAAAGAATATCAGTAGATCAAATCATACACGAAACAATAAGTACTAGTCAATGTAGAAAATACAAAAAAATTGACTAAAAATACAACATGAATATAATTTACACTGAAATATCAATTTTCCATGACAAATAAACATGGAATAAGATCCAAAGAAACATTTAGGAGATACAATTAATTTGTAAAAGTATGAACAAATCAAGAGTTATCAGTTAAAAGAATAACAAGAAATTATATATTTTTTATAGACTACAAAAAAATAGAACCTTTTTAAGAAGACTAACTCAACTTTTATATTTTTCTTTTAGTTTTGAGAGAAGTATTCAGTGTTCTCAAGTCAATAGGAAAAACTTATATAAAAGTATATTTAATAAAAATGTAAAAGAAAAATATTTTGTTGCAAGTACATGGGAAGCCCAACATTAAGGTCGAGGCCTGTTAAGGTTGAGGATTATGGGCTCAAAATGATAACCAAATTTTGCACCTCATATTTTCTTTCTGCACTATGAAAATTCTCACTTTGTCTTTAAAAAGTGATTTATGAATTATGTAATCTGGAAATTATTTTTTGACATAAAAATTTCTTCTGAATTTCAAAATCCAGAGTCATTTTTTTACTTTTGATGGTGTAATTTGGAAATATTTTTTTTTTTACTTCTAAATTGAATAATTTGAAAGTCTTTTTTCACTTATGGATTATACAATCCGAATGTATTTTTTTGCATAAATATATTTTTCAAATTTCACAATTCAAAAATCATTTTTAACTTTCAGCCATTTGGAAACTTTTTTTACTTATGAATATTGTAATCTGAAAACTTTTTTTACTTTCATTGTGTAATTTAGAAATTGTTTTTTTTCATAAATTTTTCTTCAAACTGCAATCTGAAAGTTACATTTTTAATTTCAAATTGTGTAATTCAAAACTGTCTTCATGATTACGCAATTTGAAAGTCTTTTATTTTAAAATTATTTCTAAATTACACCATTCAAAATATTTTTTTTGGTATTTTTATTGGCAATGGATGTTTTTTTTATGTTTATTTTTTTTTCATTTTTTTTGAAAGTCTCAAACCCAAAAAAACCTAGAGAGGTGCAAAATTGGAGTATAAATTTTAAAAAAATAATTATCTTTACACTTGAGAACGTCAAATACAATAAATCTCGTCAACCATCTCACACACTCAAATAATAAAACTGTTGTTTTTTCAAACATTAACGCGACTAGAAAAGAGTGACAGTGTTAATGACGACAAAGAAACGTTCTATTATTTTAATCACCCATAAAATGTGCATAAAAAGGATAGTGTAAGAGAAAGAAACGACCTTCCCACCAATAGCAAGACCCATACTTATATGCATTAGATGATTTTTGACCACCCAATCAACTTTCAATTTTCAAAATTTCCCTTCATCAGGAAATTAAAAATAAAAATTAAAAAATATATTATGAAAAGAAAATCCATAATACATTATTCTTTTAGAAATAAAATTTCAGAATAGAATTGAAAAACCAAATTCCTATTTCAGAAAAGCAATTATGGAATAAAAAACTACATTCTAATTTTTTTTTTCCAAAAAACAAAATTAAAAAATTCTGGTAAAGAAATTCCAAAAATTCTAGAGAAAGGATAATGGAAAACCATATCTAGAAATATATTCCTAAATACCAAATCCAGAATGTATTGATATGCACCCTCGCCTTATTTAAAAACTAAAAAAAAGCATTTTTGTCATTTCAAATAAGACATCAATGCAGGTTAAAAAAATCAGGTGCAGAAAGTAATTCCCCAATAGCAAATAGATCATGGATCGGTTATTGGACCAAGAGTGGATGGGTTTTTATTCAAGGGTGATGGGACTATTTAATTTCTTTTTTCCTTTTTTGTGAATAAGGCTGTTTCATTTTATTCCTTTATTTGTGGAATTCAGACAAGAGGTTGGTAGTTAAAACCAATATGTTGAAAACTGGACCAGTTATTCAATAGTATTAATTCAAATTTGAAGGAATAAAGTGTGGTTAAAACATTAAATTTTATGTAATATTTTAAAAAAGTAATATTTTATATAGAGTAATATTAAAAAATAATATGATATTCATTTCATCATATAATCTTAAGTTTACAGTTCTAAATATCTGTATATTAACTTAAACCAGTTATTAAGCTAAAATAATATTTTAGATAGAAATAAAACAATATAATAGTTATTAAGACCAATTATATAACTTATGTTATTTTTATTTCTTTAAATCAACACATCAAAATATCCATACAGTTGGTGAGGGGAGTGGATTCCGTCTGAGATTTTGTTTGTTTTGGAGTTTTTGAGTTCTGTCATGATTTTGTCCTTAAAAATATATTTGTGAGTTAAAAAAGAAATATATATTTAAACTGTTATTAACCTTAATTTCTGAGTGATATGAAACTATATTGACCGTACGAAAATAATTAGTTTCAAATTTATTATGGTCAAATGAAAATAATTAGTTTCAAATTTATTATTAGATTGTTGTTCTTACAATTATGAGAATGAGAGTGGAAGAAAACTTGTGGTACATCATAAACTTAGTAAACCACTTATTAATTTACCTCTAGAAGGAATCCCATGTAAATGGTAAATTGAACTCTCTTCTTCTCAGACAATTTCTTCTTACATCATATCAATTCTAACTTCCACCCTATATTTTTTTAAATTTTCAAAATTATCTTTATTCTGGATTTTAAAATCCAAAATGATAAAGATAATTCAAAACTAAAAAATACATTATGGATAAAAAATTCCAGAACACAAAATTGAAAATGCACTACATAAAAATTTTTGGAATTAAAAAATGTGTTATGGAAATTCAAATCCAAAATATTTTCGGATAACAGGTTTTGAAAGTAATTTTTATCTACACCCTTATTTGATTTAAGGTTATTTTCATCATATCTGAGAGGTATTTTTGTCATTTTCAATAGAAAATTGGGTGCACATTCTCATTGATATGGTGCTGGGAGAATTTGCCCTCTTCTCAACCTATAAAAGTATAAATCAAATTTCCAATTATCAATTTTTACATTTAATTTTTATTTTATCTAACTATTTTCATTTCTTATTAAGAGTGAAACTGATATTGTGCTTTGTAACGATAATTGTGATTTTAGGTAAAAAAATTATAATTTATTTTTATTTTATTTCTTAAAATTATAATTTAATTTTGTTTATTTGGGGTAAAGTACTAGTTGATCTATAATCCTTATTGAAGTTATGTGCATAAACGCATGGAACCATGCAATAACTTTCAAGAGATTTTTTCGCTAGTTTATGGATTTTTGTTTGATCAGTTTTTTTGGGTTTAAAGAGTGGTTTTATTCTAGAACATTTTTTTGAGTCTTATGGATCGAAAGACATGCCAGATCACGGTTTAATAAATTTAATAGATCAGTTTAGTTTATTAATATAAGTTATGGTTAAAATAGATCAAGTAATGGTTAAATTAAAAACAATCCAACTTACTTTTGATTACGTTATTATTAAGTTAACAAAAAATTGATGAAAAAGATTAAAAAAAAAGTTGAATCACCTCATTTTAGAATGGTGTTGAAATACTTAGTTGATCCTTTTGACTGATAATTTTCACGCAACAATAGCAAGTATATCTTTTAGCAATCACTAAATAGCTTTAGGATAATTTTTACATAAATTAATAGGAAAATAAACAAGGAATTGAGAACTTGGAAATCCTACAAATGGTACGCCTTCAGTCCTTTTATATAAAATTGGGTAAATTCTTTTACTTATTCTTAGTTGTATTTATTGAAAATAGTTCCTTTAAATAATTCAATTTTTTAAAAATAATAACATTAAAATAGAGCTTTCAGGTTAATATTTGTTTATATTTAAATTCATTAGACATAATTTTTTTATTACTTATATCTCATTGTGTACATAATGGTCCATTTACAAAAACATCATAGATTTCCATATCAATTAATTCCATAAAAATTTTCATTCTTATTTTTTAAAAAGCATCATTCACACCACCAAACATAGGATGTCTATTAATAGACACACCCTCAGCGAAAGACAACTTAAACTCAGTCATATTGAGAACAAAACTTAGTTAAAGTACAAGCCCTAGCTCTAGATAGCAATTGTTGAGTTTATGGAAGTCTAAGTTCAAGAGGGGATGAATTGTACTTAAGATAATTTTCGCAAATGCGAGCTTTAAGAATTCTAACAGTAAATTAATAGATTTATTTGAAGAAAAATAGATTAATTTTCTTGATCAGGGTGCAAACCAGAATAACAACAAATTACTTTTAGAATTAACAAATTATAATCCTGACTTAAGAATTCTATTTTTTAAACATTTCTTATCTTTATACATAATGAATATTGAAATCAATATTTAAAGATAAAAGCTTGAATATATCTAAAATACAATAAGTTATTTAAGATTCAAATTTCGTTTGAAAAGCAAAATCTTAAAAACTGAATGAAGTAAATTCAGGTTCTTAATTTCTGATTCAAATAGAAGCATTCAAAACAGAACTCTAATTTGAGAGTGCTTCCACAATGTACTTAAAAGAATTAGTTTACTTTTTTAATTGATAGATTCAAATCAGTTCCATGTTGTTTTGATAAGAGACTTGGTTTTTATGACTAGTTTCTAGGTATGAATTTGTCAAAGATAAAGTCTACCTTGCAATTTTAAATTCTTTCCAGAATCTTGAAAACAAAATATAAATCAAACCAATACTACAGTAAAACAACAAATTCAATTTAAAAAAACAGATTCAATTTTATGGTTAGGTAGATTTGTCAGTTTTAGAGGCAGTGATTTATGAAAGAAGAAATGCACACAAAGATTTATACTGGTTCACTCAATATTGGGCTACATCCAGTCTCATCTCACACCAAGATGGATTCCACTAAAAACACAACAATCTTTACAAAAGATTACAAACAAGACAGTTCTTAAACCCTTCAAGAACCAGAGATACAAGTTGAAAAACACTATTTCAGCAACTTTCTACTTCAAGAAACACTACCATGAAGCAAAAGAATACACTTTACACAGAAAAAGAGATTAAGGAAAGGAAACACCTTGTTATGCAGACTGTAGAGACTCAAAATATGATCTCCAACCAATGTAAAAAACAACACAAGAACTTTCAAAAACTCTAAAAAAACAGAACTCATTTGAGAACTTCTTTGGAAAAACTTATAAACAATAAGCACTTTGTAATTGCAAGGGATGGATTGAACTGTGATACAACTATCCTTTTATAGAATTCAAATCAAAATAGTTTTTCAAAAAATAGTTTTAAAACTATTAAAAACAACAGGTTAAAGTTTGAAAGAACTTTTGAAAAATCACTTGATGGTAACATAACCAACCTTTGGTTAGTTAAAATCAGAGTATGTGAACAAAACTGAATTTTGGAGACAAAACAGATTTTTGAAAAATCAAAACAGTTTTGGTGCAATACAATTAAATCAATTATTTTATCAAACAACAGATTGAAAATTTAGTGAAGTAAAATCAGTTTTGAAAAACTTGAACAGATTTTTAAAACTCCTTTTAAAAGAACCTTGTGCTTGAGATCATTACCATGGCTATGAGATATGAAGTTATGTCAAAATGCAAAAGGCCACTTAAGCAAATATATCCTAACTAAGACCATGATATACAACTTCAAATATATTTTCTTCATCAAACACATCTTCATGAAAGTTGAGTAGAATCTTCACTATCTTCAACAGGAGGTAACTCGGATTATTTCATCCAACCTAGACTTGTAAAACTTCTCAAGTTACAGGTTCATACAACACCTTTGTTTAAAGTGGTAGTTAGGAATGAGGAACATTTGGCATGTGAAGGTCAAGTTCATAACATTCCAATTCATATTCAAAGTCATTGTTTACAAGTTTCAGCCTATTTACTTCCATTTGTTGTTGCAGAATTGGTTTTGGGCACTCAATGGCTAGCTACTTTAGACACACACTTGGTTAACTATAATCAACAATTCATTACATTTTATATGGATGACACTGTATAAGGAGACTCTAGCATGCAACCTAGTCTATATTAGTTCCACCAATTCAAATGTTTACAGGTTACTGATGTTATTGTAGAACTATACACGTTACAACTTAGTTCTCTTGAGGACTCAGATTCATCTTTTTAGAATTTACCTACCGAGGTAGAACCTAACATCTGCAACCTCATAGATTATTTCCTTCTCGTACACACGATCATAACATTCCTTTACTACACCAAATACTGCACCAGTGAGAGTGCGCCTCTATCACTATCCGCATAGTCAGAAGACAGAGATGAAAGATTAGTCATTGAGATGTTGGTCGAAGGTATCATTCAACCTAACTCTAGTCCTTTCTCTTTACCAATGCTACTAGTGAAAAAAAAAAGATGGTACATGGTGTTTTTGTACGGATTATTGAGTACTCAATGCAGTCCCCATCAAGGTTTTGTTTCCTATGTCCATAGTTCATGATGATATTTTTCTTCTCCAAATTAGATTTGTGTTCAGGTTATCATTAGATACTGGTGCAACTTGCAGATCGCCATAACACTTCCTTTCGAACGCATCATGGTTTGTATGAATGCTTGGTCATGCCATTCAAGTTGACAAATGCCCTGACCACCTTCCAAGCACTCATGAATTCTATTTTTGCTAATTTTATGAGAAATATTGTTCTCGTGTTTTTTTGATGATATTTTGATTTATAGTCCAAGTTAGACTATTCATATTAATAATCTATCATAGGTTCTCAAATTTCTACACCACCACTCCTTAGTCGCCAAACTCTCCAAATGTTCTTTTGGCCAGAAAAAATTGAATATCTAAGACATATAGTTACAAAAGAGGGTGTCCAGGTGGATGAATCTAAAATCACTGTTGTTAAATAATAGCCAATCCCTACTACAGTGAACAACCTTTGAGCTTTTTTGGGTCTCGTAAGGTATTGTCGCAGGTTCATTAAGAATTTTGCAATTATTGCTACATCGCTTACGAATTTGTTGAAGAAAGATGCCTTTTGGTGGTCTAACCAAGCTGCAATCGCTTTCAATACTCTCTAAATAACACTGACACATGCACATGTGCTAGTTTTACCTAATTTCAGCCAACCATTTGTATTAGAAATTGATGCTTATTCTCTTGGGATTGGAGTTGTGCTTACCTAAAATAATCATCCTATAGCATTTTTTTTCCAAGAAATTGACATCTCGCATGCAACATAAATTTGCATATGTTAGAGAAATGCATGCCATCATCTAGCTAGTTGCTAAGTTTCACCATTACTTACTTGGTCACAAATTTGTTATCAAAATGGATCATCAAAGTCTCAAAGAAATGCAAGCACAAGTCATTCAAACACTAGAGCAGCAAGCATGGCTTCCAAAGTTATCGGGGTTTGATTTTACAATTGAATACAAATGAGGTAAAGATAATCAAGCAGTGAATGCACTGTCCCAAGCATTCTTTGCTTGTTCCAGACTCCAATTTTATTTTCTCCAAAAATTGCGTCAAGAACTAGAACAATATGATCCCTTGGAGGAATTTCCAACAACCATCATTATTACAAATTCTTAGTTAATTAAGCACGATGATTTATGGTCCTAGAAAGGCGATTTATTCATTCCAACTAAGTCCAATATTAAACAACTACTCCTTAAAGAGTTTCATGATTCACCCATAGGCAGTCATGCTGACATTCAACGCACTTTAGCCCATATCACTGCTCAGTTTTTTTGGAAGGGCCTCAATCACGATGTTAAGGAGTGCGTTTGACCTTGTTCCATATGTCAAGAAGCAAAATATGTAACTCAACCATCAGCTAGACATCTTTAACCATTACCAATCCCTAATCAAATTTGGTAGGATATAGCGATGAACTTAATTACAGGTTTACTTGTGTCATATGGGTACTCGGTAATCATGGTGGTCATTGATAGACTTTCAAAATTTGCTTATTTCATACCCCTACCGACCTCGCACACTTCCCAAATGGTGGTTGAAGTTTTAGTCCAAAACGTCCTAAAAATTCATGGCATACCTCATTTTATAGTATTGAATTAGGACAAAATTTTCACTAGTATGTTTTGGCAGCACCTCTTTAAATCTCAAGGAACAACCTTATCTATGAGTTTTTCTTATAATCCACAAAATGATGGTCAATCAAAAGTCTTAAATAGATATTTGTCAATGTATTTTTTGTGCTTCACTCAACAAGCTCCTAAATTGTGGTACACACTTTTACCATGAGCTTCCTATTGGTACAATACTGGTTTTCATTCCGCTATAGGCCTGACACCATATCGTGCAGTATTTGGTTGTGATCCAAGATAAATTTTAAGGTATACACCTACTCCAAATGATGAAGTCAATGTTAGACAACAATTTTCAGAGCGTGACATGCTGTTGGTTCAATTTAAGCATAATCTAAGTCTCTCACAACAAAGGATGAAACCATATGCAGATGGTAAAAGGAAATAGGTGCAACTAGCTGTGGGAGATTATGTATTTGTCAAGCTCCAACCATATAGACAAATATATATGGCTTCGCGCAAAAATCAAAAGTGGAGTATGAAGTATTTTGGCCCATTTCAAATACTGGAACAGATAGGTTTTGTGGCCTACAAGTTACAACTTTCGATCACTACCCGCATGCATCCTATATTTCATATCTCACTGTTAAAAAAAATGTGTTGGAGACTCACAACAACAGATGATACCAGACGAACTGTTACATGACCAGTTGCTGCAAGTAGTGGACCTTGAGGACAAGGTCCAATTCATGAAGGGGGGTTATGATACAACACTCGGATATTCCAACGAGGGAAATCCATATCAGCATGGACACGTGGACCAAGAGAGCGTAACAAACTTTACAAACATGGATGGATTGAGGAGATCCACAAGGAAACAATTGGAGCCTAAATGGAAAAGGGATTACGTGAATATGAGGCATGGAGAGCAAGAGAGAATTAATGAAAAACGTGAGTCTCATTCTCCTTTTTGGCTAGTTTCTGCCCTTGTTTTTCCCTTCTCTGTTTCTGAACTCTTACTTTCCTCACAGGTGATTGAGAATATGCACATAGGGAACCATCGTGACTGTGGCTGCCCAGAATAGAAATGACTCGTTTTCCTTTAATTATGTTGTGACGTTTGAATATTCCATTGCACAGTTGTGGACTTATTGTTTATTGAAATAAACACATTCCAACTATTTGATTATTTTTCCAATTTATTTCACAATTCTTCTTGCATGATTTGAAATATCATATAACAATGATTAACTATATAGTAGTTTTAATATCTTAAATTTCATCACAACATTTTTTATTACGCAACTTCAATCAATGTAAATTAATGACTAAACTCATCGGTTTCATGGTTTCATAAGAATCTCGACAAATATGAAAAAATGAGTAAATTGTTTGAGAATGATATCTTGATTTTAGTTTTTTATCAGCAAAAATATTGACTGAAATAGGAATACGTATTTCAACCCCTATACAAAAAATTCCTACACGAATTCTATATTTCCTAAACAACCAATCACTTTCGTAATGACTACTATCACCAAAAGTTTACTTAATCTTAATCCATATCTCTTATATCCCCGATCAAAATACTTTTTCAAATTTTGAGTTGCCTAAAGTAAAAAATGTTGTAGTGCAATCGAGAGTTGAACACTAAGGAAAAAAGAAAAACTAATCACCCATACTACCTCTAAAGATCCCACCACAAGAAGCAAGAGTTGGAGACCCTTTAGCAGCACCATCCATGTTAACTTTAATATAGCCAACCAAAGGAAAACTCCAAACAACTTGAATAGGCTGAAGAAATTTTCCTAACATCGTTCTAATACAAAAAAATCAAAACAGAAAAGTTAGAAATATTATTATTCATAGATTTATTATAAGCATAAGTTTTTTTTTATAGCAATTGTACCGTGTCAGTAGTAATAAATTTGTCCCTAAGGATGGATATCGAACCCACAAAGAACATTTGAATTCTGAAGTATAGTATTTACTAAATAGAAAGCAATATATAAAAGTTTGTTGGAAGTTTGTTGTGTACAAGATTCCATGTACACATATAATATCTTTCCAAAAGAATATTTGTACTTGGACATTCCAAGGCTTTTCCTTTTTAACCAATTTAATGAGACAATAAGATGCTAACACGTTAACTTGTTGTTTAGCAACTGAACTTCTTTGAAATTTGTAGGACTACATATTGAAACAATGACTTTTAGTTTGTCTATATTTGCTTTAATACCTTTTTAGGTTATCATGCAATCGAGAAACCTGCATCCACCAACAATGAATACATATTTTCATGGATTCAAACGTGTCTTTTCGAACCTCGACAAATTTTTTTGAAGGTGATGTGGATGATCCTTTATGTTGGCCAATTTTTTGACCATGTCATTGATGTATACTTCCATCATATCACTAATTATAGGCTTTTGAATTTTTTCCCCATCAAACTATAGTAAGTTGTTCTAATGTTTTTTTGGATCAAAGAGTATTATGACCTTGTAACAATATTTAACTACTTCGGTCATTGGAACTATTTTGTCTTGGTTGAGTAGATAAATTCTTATTTATATATACCCTAAGTATGTATCCAAGAAGCAAGTTGGATGTCTTGTTTAACAATTGATCTATATTTAGTAAAGGATTACAATCTTTTGGAATTAAAGGGTGTTGGTGATATGAACCCTCTTGATTGTTAGGATTATGAGTTAGGACCTTTAGAAAATCAAATTGCACACTTGCAAGGATTGCAATAAAGAAAAATAAAATTAAACACTTAATTTTATAGGCAAAGAATCAGAATTATGGATTATAAAAAAAAATTAAAGTAAAATTATATGAAAATTGAGGACGCCACACTTCCAAGAATCAAAGATGTGTCCTAGAGATTACAAACACAAAGGAATGAAAGACCTTTGATAAACAATAATGATACATTGACAACCTGCTATACTATGCAACCTATGATTCATGATATGAAGAAATAATATTTTCGTCATTTCATGCAAAAACAGAAATTTTAGACAAATAGACGGGATTGTAAAATGATGCAAGTTGTCAATGTATCACTTTTCTTTTATAAATGTCAATTATAGATCAACATTTCTAGATCAACAAGAACAAAACTAGCTCTAAAAAACTGAGTCTATTTTCTTATAATCAAAATCTCATCCCCTTTGTCTTGGTTGGGCACTACATACAACCTCTTGGCATTAAGAAATGTTACAAGGTAAATAAACTAATAATTGACAGAAGTGTAATTGTCCAAAATTTAAACCAATAATTGACTAAGTGTAACTATTAAATTATTAATTTAGTCTACACCAAATCTGAGTGCATTTTTAAATAATTGTAACAACCCCAAATTAAATTTGAAACTCAATAAAAAAATCAAAACAAATTTGTCTCCCATTCAACAAAAGTATTATGTTTCTATTAAGGTGAAACAACCTCTTCCTCAATCATGAGACAATTGATCAATGTGAACTTTGCCTCTTCAAGACTTGGTTCTATTTTATTGTAAAACTTCATTGGCTCTGGTTGTCCTTGCTTTTGTCATCAGTCCTCCAAGTCCTTCAGATTCCTTATCTTGGTCAAGTCCTCACCAATTGGCAACCGCTGTTGGCAACAATGTGTTCTTCTCACCGATTTGGGGTTGATGTCGATCTTCTACATTTGAGTGTAGAGATTCAACTACATGAGATTTAACTCTATGGACGGATAAAGCTACAAGAGATTTGGTTCTAAGGAACTTGATTGTGACTAGGTGATTGAGAATCGTCACTAAGTTGTAACTCTTTCTGATACTTTTGAACTAAAGATTTTAATTCATTTTTTAATACGTGGAGCATGACTTGGTTAAACCTTTTCGTATGATCCAAGTCATCAACTTCTTTTTCTCTACAACTTTGCAAGTTAAGTTATCCTATTCTCTTTGTTTTCGTTTTTTCATTCTATGGCTACAAGCTCACATAAACATTTTTAATAGTGTTGTTATATTCCTTCCATATGGGCTTTAAGATAGTTAATTATTGAGAAATGGGCTCATCTTTGTCGTAGGCTTCTAACAAAGTTGTCTAAACATGGAAAAGAAGTCCCCCTACAAATGAATGTGTCGTTCAAGTTAAAAAGAAAATAAAAATAAAAATACAGTAATGAGTAAGTTCAAAAAGATAATAATTATACAGTAATGAGTAATGTATGTAATTATATAAAATTTTGAGAATAGATAATAATTTGATAAAAGATAAATAATAATATTTACAAGTACAATTTGTATATAATTGAAGTATATTTCAAGATTATTTAATTGTTTTGAATCTACTTAATTATAAATATTTAATATAAAATGTAATACCTATACAAAAAAAATATAAACTTCATTATTTTTTAAATTTCCCTTCAGCATTTCATTTTGGTTCAATAATTTAAATTTAAACGGGTTATTTTAATAAAAATCATATTAGATATTAGTTTTATTAATATTAGATAATAATAATAATAAAGTTATTAGTATAATTATAATAGATAGCTAGATTTGAATAACAGTGAAATTCATTTATTAAATTAGAAAAACAGGAACTTGTTTTCCAACCGTATTATATGATTATAATAGGAAAAAATGACTTATACAAAATAAAAGTTAATTATTCTTTTAATTCTGCCTTTGCCATAGTACTGTTGTAGAGAATAGATTATTCAGCCTTTTAAGGTTGATGATGTGTCATGCATTCAATTTTTTTATATATCTTTTCTTGTTCTCATTTTATGGTTGAAAATGTAGAGGAAGTTGTTTATGGTTGAATAAATTGGAGGAAGAAAGTGAGCACTTAATCTCCCAGTCCCATGGTCCCATGGGCATGAGAATGTGGAAGTGAATTATTTGCAAAATTGAACTAAAAATGAGGTTATGAAAAGCAATATATCGAATTCAATCATTTATTTACCTGCATCATATCCCTGTTCACCTAAGTACTGACAAATTTTATGAAAGGGTCTTGCAAAAAAGTTAGCAATCTTTGGAGCCAGCTAATTCTCTTCCCTCCATTATAATGGACCATCCGTGTTTGGTTTCAGGTTACTTAAAACACTAGAGTAACTTAAAAAGTGTACTTTCACCCCTGCACATCACCATAATTAACTTCTGCAAAAGGAGTTACACGTTTTAAGTGTACCACTTGCTCATGTTTCCACAATAGTACATGCCCGTGAACATGCCTCTGCAATCTCATAAATTATTGCATGTTTCCAACACACTCTCTTATAATTAGTTATGTATAAATTCAAAAAATTAGATAAATTGATTTGAGAAAGGTATTAATGTCTATTAAAAAATTATTAAATAAAATTTAATTTTAAAATTTTAAAATTAATATTTAATTAGTTATTATAGTTTATTTTTTAAAGTTGATAGTTAAATTATGAGTACTACAAACTGTCAAAAATAGCAGAGGTTTTCAAACTGTCAAAAATAGCAGAGGTTTTCAAATTGTGGAAATTTTTAAATCGTCGAAAATAACGGGAGTTTTCAAAATCGTCAGAAAGTGATTATTTTCTAGAGGTTCGTAGAAAGCGTCGATAATCACTTTGCAACGCTGGATCTTCCAAGTTAAAAACAAACTACGGATAACATACTTAATGGGAGTTAAAACCGTCGATAACGTCAAATATGATCTCCGTTAAAATATTTCTTTTAGTAAGTATAAATACTAATTTATAAATTCTTTATTAATAATAAAATTAATTTAAAAGTTAATATTTTTTTTAGTTTTTAAAATAATATCTAATTTAGTCAATATAATAATTAATTATCTTTTATTTTTAAAATTGATTTTTATTTAATATTTTTTATATAAGATAATTTGTATAGTTTTAATCAAAGAGATTGTGTATAGTTTTAGTCAATATCTACTAAACATGCAACTATAAATTTTAATTTATGAAAAAAATTAGTGATGTTATTTTTACGGAGCAAGAGTGGACCATATAATAATTTATCCTGAATGACTTGTTGTTTCATTCTGTTTGGAGACATCTTCCTGGAAATTTCTTAATATACTTTGATTTAAGAAGTGTTTGGTACAATTAATTAGTGGCACTCTGGACTCGTACTATTTGCCTTTATAAATCTGTTTTTTTTTTCTGGCACCAATGCTGTACCTCTTTCCCTTGTTTGAAAATCAATGTTATCTTTAAATGATAATCTGAACTCCTATGAGCAATAATTAACCATGCATTTTCCCCTCTATAATGTGGCCTCCATCGTAATTGTAAAAGTTTGGCATTTTACTTTTCTACAACTTCAACACAATAATCTTATCACCTCTTATTATATTTTGGCCAAGGGTCGAATGGAAAGAGTAAAAGATACGTTAGGTATGAACTATATGAAGAGTTCAATACACCTTTCTGGTTTGTTTCAACCTTAAGTGGTTTATGTTCTTATATAAACAAAGTGAGATTATGTTCCATTCTACCTTTGGTCTTCTACTTCACGTCCTTTTAGTATTTTACGTTAATTTTTTTTTTAATTTAATAAGGATGAAGATACATGTAAAATATTTCAACGTTTAAATTTGTGAGTATGATTTATAAATGTTATTTTACCTATCTTTTATATGTTTTTTTACTTATATTATACTTATTTACGGTTAACTTTCTTCCTGAATTGGACTTCACTTGAATTTGGGTACTCTTGTTAGTCTATATTATTATACAATAAAAAAATTATTAAATAAAAATTAATTTCAGGGATCAAAATAATTAATTACTCTATTAACTAATTTAGAGATTATTTTATAAAATAAAAAATTTATTGATATCTAAGGTAGTTTCTGTTATTAATAAAAAAATAGTTTATAAATTAGTATCTAATTATTAGTTATCAAAATTTTAGTTACTAACTATTTTATATTATAAATTAATCTTTATTAATCTTTTAAATACTAATTTAGAATATAAAATATTAGTAGTTAAAATCTTGATAATTAATTTATATATAATTTAAAAACTATTTTATAATTTTTTAATCAATAATAAAAATTATTTTAGATACTAATAATTTTTTAGTCTATATAATAGTATTTAATTTAATATAATTATTAATTATGTTTTACCTCTAAATTTAGTTGTTATAATGATTTTCTCTTAGTATATATTATTTGATTATTTAATCTTAAATATTTGTAATAAAGTACTTTTTTTTTATTGATTTACATGTATATCTAAATTGAGATGGTAAGACACGTTTAGTCAAACATTATGAGAAGAGACTAAAACAGAAGACGTTGTAAAAAATTTCTTTAATCTCACATTTTCAATATGAAATTTTGAATAGCATTCATCTCATCAATTTGATTTAGTAACAGAAAGATAATTTTACTCTTGAAGAAAATGAGATGAGCTATTCATGAATGTTCCTAGTGTTGACCTTAGAGACTAACTGAAGTTTTTGGACTAATGCAACGGTTGAGCTACTGGTTGGACTTTAGCCCAATAAGTAATGGATAAGATTTCTCTCTGAAAATATAAAACTTTTGCAACTTAATATCAACCTTTAATTATTAACACAATGCTTTTGAAGTTTTACCACAGCATGCACCTCCTAGTTGCAGCTCCAACTAATTTTGAAAGTTTATCAGAATATATACTATTATTGCTATTTAATTTAATAATTCATATTAATTTTACTGTTCAGATATGAAAATAAATTATTAACTTTGATTAAAGAAGAAAGGTAACTAGGGCTTTGCTGTTCTCTACTGTTAACTTTTTTAATTTTCAGGAACAGTGCAGTTGTCATCCTGACACAAACTCGAGCAGTGTAAAAGGTACAAAAAAAAATGGAGTAACTTCAAAGTCACAAAAGGGTCTGAATAAACTGAGTTTTTACAGGCTCATCCTCACTTTTTTGACCATCTGTTTAACGGTCTTTGTTTCTCGTTCTTTCTACTTATGGAATCAATTAATATTCTATCATTTTTTATGCATATAAACAATAGAAAAAGTACGTAGTTTTAGCAATGCAGCCTCGGTTAAGAAAATGGAAAAAATGAACTAATGGTTGAAGCACAACATTGCTTTTACAACACAACTATGTGATATTTATGTAACAGCTTTATACATTGGAAGATGCTAAAGAGATATATAGGATCACTTGGATGATGACAGAATTTTTTTTATCTTCCTTGTTCGGTGCAAGTTTCCCATGTACTCTACCTGTCCAATGCAATCCCCACATATTTACTAAACTTTATGCCAGGTTAAAGTCTCTCAAATTATTACCATTTATCATTAAAAGTTTTTTCTGTTTGTCAATTATATTTTTTCATTTATTTTTCTTGTTTAAAAGTTTATATCAGAAAACATAAAGGAAGTGTATTTAAAAATAAAATAGATTCTTTTTAAATCAGAAAAACAAAATAGAAACAAAATCATGTTCTCATGCAAAAAATCCCTAGCAGTGTTATGTTCTCACACTTGGTTATTTTCATGAAATATAGTATAAATACTTCGGCCATCGATCATGAGACCTTTTCCAACATACCATAAAGGTTTTAATTGATAATTATACATCTTATTTTAAATCTTTCTAATTTATAAAAAATATTAAATAAAAAATATAATTTAACATTTTTTTATAATAAACTAAATAAAATTGAGCATTTGAGGAATGTTTTAACTCAAAGCTAGTTGCCTCCCACCCAAAATGTTCCACCCAATCCAACTATGTATTACATTTTTAAAAAAATATTCTTAAATCCACTTAACTTGTCATTAAATTCAGGAACTTGCTAATACAATAAGAACATTTTCAACTCTCAAATATATAATCAAGCATAAACCAATTCTACTGCTTTCATTAGTATTTTACAACAAATATTTTGAACAGCACAAATATATACTTGAGCATGTTAGAAGTTTGGTCCCTTCTACGAGTGCTTCTATTGATTTTTTTTTTATCGGCAATAAACAATTAAATTAAATCGATTCACTTAAGGAGTGATTCAACCCTCATACAAAGAATAAAAGATAAAAATTCCTTTCTACCTTCATATCTAAAACCCACAGTTTAATCCTTTACTTCCTTTCCCAACACTAATAATTGAAGAATAAAACAATGTACCAATATTAAATCGAGTACATACATACCAAATGTTCAATACACCATTCAGAGAACGAGAAACTCATTGACGATATCTTTGAATTGATCCAGGACCAAACCTTGACCTGTGCCAGAGAAAATACTTCAGTATGATCAACCACTCCTCATTTAAACAAACAATTATTCTTATGTCTCTAAATCTCACTAACCAAAGCTATCCAAATATGACCCATAATAAGATTAACTAAATTAGGTGCATCCAAAAACTTGAAATGTTCAAAATGTGACTCGGGAACGATAAGATCAACTAAATTCATTCCTAACCAGTCATAACAAAGGTTCCAAATTAGCCAAGCAACCATGCAGTCGAAGAAAAGATGATTTGTTGACTCCTTTGATAACATGCATAAGCTACAAAGATTACTCTCAATCTGTATCCTTCGTCTCTCCAGATTTACCTTGAAGGCTAACCTGTTTTCAATCACCCTCCAAGTCGTGACATGAGCTAAAGGCAACGCTTTAATCCTCCAGAAAGATTTGTATAATCTTGAATCTTTCTCTCCTCCTTCTCCCTTTAGTAACCCGTAAGCAAACTTTACTGAAAAGATTGTTGTCTCGCTATCCTTCCAAATCCATTTATCCCCTATCTCCGACTAGATCCTCCTATTAGAAATCATCTCTAAGAGTTGTCTTACTTGATCCTCCTCCCAAGCGAACAAACCCCTTCTCCACCTTAAGTTCCACTCCCAGATCCCATTAGCCCTTGAACCACATTCACATATGTTAGCTTCCTTAAGAACAGATAAAGAATAACCTTGGGAATCTACTTTTCAAACTTCCAGATATTACCCAATTATCTTACCAGAACAAAATATTTTTCCCATTTTCAACCACCCTATTAACCCTATCTTCAAACTTCCTTCCCCACTCCTCTAAACTCTATACCTTCATTAAATCTCTCTACCACAAAGAAACTTTGCTATTATCATTCTGTAGTTCCTTCAGGCCTCTCCATCCACCGTACTTGGATTCGATTACCTCCCTCCACAACCCTCCCTTATCCTAGTTCAAACGCCATATCCATTTTCCTAATAATGTTAGATTAAAACTTCTAACATTAATGATACCTAGCCCGCCTACATTCTTGGAATTACAAACCTTATCCCAAGCAACCCATGCAATCTTCCTCCCTTCTGACCTCCAACCCAACAAAAAATTCCTCTGTAAACTCACAATCTTCTTCAACACCTTAGACGGAACCTTGAAAAGTGAAAAGTGAAAATTTCTCTGTAAACTCACAATCTTCTTCAACACCTTAGACGATAAACAAAGTTAATCAAACATATCCTTCCTGCCATCGAGATGAATCTACCCTTCCATCTACTTAGTTTTCTTTTTACTCTGTTGACCATTTCATCCCAAAATCCGCCCCTCTTATGGCATCCCCCTACAGGCAACCTCAAATACTTAAAAAGAGTTCTCATTATTTCATAATTTAATACTGACGCGAAACTTAGAATTTCCGTTTGTTTCACCCCAACCCCACCAATTCTACTCTTGTGGAAATTCACCTTGAGACCCTAAACCAACTTAAAACAACTCAACATGACCTTAATATTAAACACACTTTTGATATTTGCCTTACAGAAAAACAAAGTATCATTAGCGTATTGTAGCATATTTACCTTAACCGACTCTTTGCCAATCTCCAATCCTTCAACCAAATTTTTCTCGACTACAGTCCTAGACACCCTTGCAAGACCTTCGGCCACTATTAGAAACAAGAACAGAGCTAAAGGGTCACCTTGTCTCAACCCGTTCTTCGGAATAAATTCCTTAGTAGGACTCCCATTTACTAGAACTGACATCGACGCTGATTCCAAGCAAGCCCTAATCCAAGATATCCACTTTTCACAAAAGCCAAGCATGCCTAACATATAATATATGAAATCTCACCTCACACAGTCGTACGCCTTCTCATAATCCACCTTGAAACACACATAACTCCTTTTCTTCCTATTTATCTCTTCTATTGCTTCATTAGCAACCAAAATGCTATCCAAAATTCTCCTTCCTTCAAGGAAAGCGGACTGCCCTCTATTGATATATCAACAGAGTTAAGCCATGCCAAAAACTGGTATAAGAAAATTCTATAGTGCAACTAACTCGTGCACCTCCAAGTACACACGTTAAAGAGCTTCAGGACTGAGAGAGTTGTAGCCAATTGTCCTTCGAGGTTTGCCTATAGCTCCTATGAGAGCCTGCTAATACATCCTATTTTTTTTACAATATTAAAACAAATAATCTTCCCAAACTAATTTGCACTACTTCTTAATTTTCCTTTCAATTAACCAAATAGCACCAAGGATAATCATCAAGTATATTTAGCCAATGATAAAAATGGAGTTGAAAACAAACTAGAAGCCCGAATAAAGAAACAAGTAAGGTAGGTAATTGATCTCATGCAGAGAAGATGATACAAGGACCAATCAGAAAAGGAAAAATTGATTGTTGAGAGCTTGTTTTTCTGCCATAGCCATTACTTAAGTTGAGCCATGTGAAAAACTTTCTCCATATATTCCCTTGTTCAAAGACAACTCTATTCTTATGATCCCATAAATTCCAAATTAGTGCTATCCATATTTCTTTCCATGTCAGGTTTTGTTTTGTAATTTATATGAAGGATATGAAACTGCTTAAAATGGTTTTCAATATTATTATGTTGAACAAAGTGGATACCTGCCCAACTATAACACAGATTCCAGGCAGCAAATGCAATGACACACCCATGAACAAATGGGGTGCAATTCCTACTTTTAGATGACAAAGAGGGAAAAACATGTTAAGACCCTCCATTCACTAAATTCACCTTGTGGGAACTTTGCCTATTAAGACCCTCCATGCAAGGATTTGAGCATTCAGGAAAGCTTTTATAGACCAAAAGGTATTAAAATAATTAATGTATAGATTCCTTCTTCTTCACCTAGCTACCTCCAATTATAAACTATTTCCCGGTTCAAGTGTACATTAATAATTTGATTAACTAATTTTGCTTCTTGTGTACTCTCCCAATCAGACATATTCCTCCTTCATTGAAAATTCCACTTCCAACCCATATCTGTCCAACTTACTACCTCCCACCCAGTCCTCCGTTGGTTTGTTGAGATAGAGTACAACTTGAGAAATCTATGTAGGAGGTTGTATTCTCCTAACCATTTATTCTCTAAAAATCTTAGTTTATTCTCTGCACCTATTTTCCAACCTATTATATCTTGCCAAACCAAATTTCATTTCCTCCCTCTCCACACACTTTACCTAGATCCCTCCACCGCCAAGATTGAAACATGTCAGTTATGTCTTTTGGTTGTCCATTATGAGGTTCGTACTTGGACAAAAAGATTTTTCTCCACTTCCCATTAATTTCAGTTTAAAAGCACCAGTTCCACTTAGCTAATAAGACTTTCTTGAAAGCTCCTATCTCCTTGATGCCCAATCTTCCCTCTTTCTTTGACTTACATATTTTGGCCCACCTTATCCAGGCAATTTTACTAGTGTCACTCTTCCATCCCCACAAGAATTTCCTCAGTATCTTTGTAATTTATTAGTTGATAGAGATTATCGCTTTAAAGAAAGAAAAGTAGTACAATGGTAGAGCAGTGAAGACAGACTTAATCAGACAAATTCTCCCAAGCAAAGTTAAGTATCTACCCTTCCAACCATTAAGTTTATCCCTGATTTTATCTAAGATTGGTTTCCAAAACTATTTTACCTTCAATTACCTCTCACCTGTAAGCCTGAGTATTTGAATTATCATTTGGTTGTAAATTTTTTAGCAAAAGTATCAATTGTTCCCCTTTCAACACCTATTGGTTCTATCATTGACTTATGAAAGTTGACCCTTAATCTTGAAGCTAACTCAAAACACATAAGAATGGGTTTTATAGTAAAAATATTTTGGTAATTAACTTCGCACATAAAAAGGGCATCGTCTGCAAACTGGAGCATGTTTACCTCTACCTAAAGTTTCCCTATTTTTAGACCTTGAAGCAACTTTAAATTTGTTGCTTGTATTACAAGCCTCGCCAAACCCTCTGCTACTATGAGAAACAAAAATGGTGTCATAGGATCCCCTTGTCTCAACCCCCTTTAAAATCTGTAGTATGACTATCATTTACTAATACAGAGACTTAGATTGATTCCATAAACCCTTGATGGAGGTTTATCCAAGCCACCACCAACTCAAGCTAAGAGGAATGAAGACTATGAAGCAGAGAAATATAAATCTTTTAAATTCTTCCTATTAAAGCCTTGTAAATACTTGTATATAATAGTGAAGGTTTTTCCAACTCTGTATTCTTAGTTGAGTAGAATAGGTTTCATTTGAGCCATATAGGAGATAAGTCATAAACCCTAAGCATAAGAGAGAGTGACACACCTCTTTTATGAAACCCTAACTTGACATGCAAGCTATGATTTGTAGAAGATTCCTTGAGTGGCAAGGTAGGGTTTTTAAACCCTAATTCTGGCTTGCACAACATGCCATTTCCTCTCCCTCTTTCCTATAAATAGGGTTATCTTCTCTTGTAAAATTCAAACTTTGAATTTGAGTAATAATATGTTGTAGAATTGTTTCCAACTTTCTCTCTTTCAAAGTCTCTCATGTGTTTCTTCTACTCTCTTATTGAGTAAGCCTAGAGAATAGCTAGAAGATTGGTCTAACCTTCTTCTTAGCACTAAATCTCATCATTCAACTCGTGGTATTTATTACAACTGCATCCAAATTACTTATGCTGCCTTCCAAACTCCATTCCAAATGAAGAACAATGCTTACAGCTTAAGAGAACTCAATCAACCCTTAATCCAAGAGATCCATTGATTATTAAAGCCTAGTTTATTCATCATATGATACACAAAATCTCACTTCAACGAGTCATAGGCTTTCTCATAATCCTCCTTGATTATGATCTTACTTTTACCTTGCCTTCTTATGTACTATTCTAGCTCATTAGCCACCAAAACACTATCCAATAGTCTCATATCCTTTAAAAAGAATGATTGAGAATAATCAATGATAGAGGGAAAAACTTTCTTTATTCTATTAGACAACACCTTAGAGATAATCTTGTAAAAAACCCTAACTAAGGATGCATGCATGTATTGTTCTAGCTTAATTGGGCTATTTACTTTAGGTATAAGTGTAATGAAGGATGCACTATAACCCCTAGGTATTGTTCCTGAACACTGAAAACAGTCTACTTCCAGTATGATGTTCGACTTTAAAGTTTCCTAGTTATATTTAAAAAAGTTAAGTTAAAGCCATTAGGTCGTAGGCTTTGGGAACCATCACACTGCCATTCCTAACTTTTTCCTCAATGATTTTGGACGTTTCTTATTGCCCTCAGGTGTTAAAGTACTAAAATCCACATTTGATAGCCTAACCCCACAATTGTGAATTGTTGTAAACATTTTTTTTAAAGAGTGTTTTTGTCTCACTTCGAACTAGTTGTGGTTCCTAAAAAAAACACCATTTACAATTACCCCTTTTACAACATTCCTAATCATTCTCCATCTAATGACAAAGTGGTAAAACTTATAGTTAGTATCACCATGTTTCAGCTAAAAGACCCTCGCATTTTGCCTCAAAGTTGTATCTATGTTGTTATTTATAACTCCCAGATGACTAATTAGCTCCATCCTTTCCAGCTTCATGATGACATCTAAGTCATTATCATCATCCTTAGTATCCACCTCCTCTATCTCGCTAAGAATTTGATGTTTGATTGTGTCCATACATCCAACACTTTGAGATTCCATTTCTTTATATTTGTTCTTAACATTTTTTTATCTTGTCTTTAAGCCTTCATACCCCATTTCCATGCATATTATAAGAATCCCATTTGTCTTTCACAAATTCTTTGAAGCTTACAACCATATACCACACATCTAAAGATCTAAATGGCTTTAGTCCCCAAT
The DNA here is from genome assembly GCF_000499845.2 of Phaseolus vulgaris. Lineage (NCBI taxonomy): Eukaryota > Viridiplantae > Streptophyta > Magnoliopsida > Fabales > Fabaceae > Phaseolus > Phaseolus vulgaris. The sequence continues at coordinate 10,106,338 of NC_023757.2, forward strand.
CCTTTATAGATGATTTTAACATTATGGCAAAATGATCACATATTTCCCTATATTGAATGTATTGTTTAATGTGTGGCCATTTTCTATAACCATTCGTCAATGACTAATGCGCTATCTATTTTGCTCTTGGTTGTGCCATTTGTTCTATACCAAGTATACTTTCTTCCTACTATTGGCACATCATACAAGAAATTATTCTCAATGAAACCATTAAAGCCTATAATTTCAATGGTATAACTTCCATTCTAATCGGTTCCCTTCCTCTCACTATACAACACAACCTAAGTTGTACAGTTCTCCCCACTTAATATTTGTTATATCCTTCCATATTCCCCATTTTTCTTCAATATTACAATAAGAATAAACATTAATTACAACTAGATGTGTGCTTGCTTTTATATATTCTCCCATAGTCATTAGGAAGCATTTGCCTAAAATATTTCTTTCAAAGCTTCCTTATGCCACATGGTTAAGATGCCTCATGCACCATTTTCAACTTCATTATTTGCCCACCCTAAAGTATTATCCCCCAATATTGAATAACCCTTGGCGTCACACATAGTACTGGTTTTATTAAAATTATTAAAAACTAAAGGATAAATGGTCAATTCAGTAGAAGAAGTGTTAACATATTTTATTTTTAGTACAATAGAAAAAAATAATAATAGTCTTTTAATAAAAAAAACTTTAATTCCATTAGTTTTGTTTGAACTTTGCTAATAGTTGAGATAATTGAGAGTGTATTTCGTCTTTAATAATTATATGTTTTTTAATTAGCAAAAAAAAAAAATCAATGAAATAGGAGTATTAGGGGTACTCCAACCATCCACAAAAAGAAATTAGCTATTCTAATATAGAGGCTTATAGTTATAACCTAACATCCTAAAGTGGTGCTAATTGAAACTACGACTATAAAGTAGTTAAATCAGCATGCACCACTGCTACCTAATGAAAAAGTACATCTGAAGATCATTTAACTATGAGGTATTACTCCATACATCCCTACAAAAGACCCCTAACTCCATCAAAGAAAAGTAGTATAAACCATTACAATATGAGAAAATGAAAGCATCAATGTGGGTCAAAGGAGTGTCACAATCACCAATTGTCTTGAAGCTTTAATTTGCACTTGTGTGGTTGGTGAATTGGATCCATTTTATGGGTTTTGTATGAGTTGATTTTTGCTTATATTAGACCATGACAACCATTCTTTTCCATGCAAATTTTTTTAAGCACAATTCAATAGCCACTTTTCCTACCCAAAAGGAAATGAAAGCTAGTAGTATGTATTATGCTGCCTATATTGTAAATTAATTCTATGGTTGGCCATAACCACATTATTAAGATCAAACATTTAAAAAAGGTTTAAGTGTTTTAGCCCACCAAAGTTTTGATCTATTTTCCACAAAACATTTGAGGGCCAGAATGCAGAAAGTGAAATTTAGAACAAGAATACGTGTACTTAGGAGCTATTAACACATTTGTAGACAGTTTTTCAGACACACCAATTTCGATAAGAAAACATAACATTTTTTTATTCAAATTTGTAATCCATTTCCAACATTTTAATTGTGATAGACCAAAAATTTCATCCCATCACATGCAGCGTTATTGAATCTAACTTAATTTTTGTGGTCTTATATATCTTTCATCAAAGCCAACGACATAGATTTCTGTAATAAATTTTGTTTTAAGTTCAAACTTGGAAAATTAAAGTGGTAAAAGTGATTGACATAGAGTTATGTGAAATTGCTGTAATTTCTATCCACTTAAAGCAAAGGTTCCACATAGTGTTAGCTACTTTGCACTCAAAAAATAGGTGTTCTGTAAAGTGAACTTGTTGAAAAAATATGCAAAATTTGTGTTAAGTATTATCACACTGATTTTTGTAGTTTATCCAGAGTTTGAATTATGTTCAATTGAACCCCCATACAAAGGTTTTAACATTTTTTTTCCTTATTAAACTGAAAAATACATCATCCTCGGCCCCCATGCTATTGTACATTATATTATATGTTGATTTCACTGAATAGATTTCTGATTTTCCCCCTTCCACACCGACTTCTCCTGCCCATTTTTATTTGGCTTATTTTTCTTTTAAATCCATCATGGACTCTACCTATGATCTTTCCCATTCAAACCATTCTCTCCTCCACTTCAAATCCCATTCCCAATTATTATTGATCCAAGTTGTAGCCTGAGATACATAGGTTTTGCTTAAATTTGAGTTTTTTTTTGTATTGCCTTAGGTATTTTTTAGTCATGGTTATACTATTATTCCACCTATATGTCCAAAACCTAACCTCCTCACCATTTCCTAATGTCCAATTAATATTTTTATCAAACCAATTTTTTTCATAACCTGTGCCACTTACTTCTTGAGATCTGTCTACCATGTTGATTCATGCCTGAGCTTTTTTGATGTATTTATTTCCCTTCAATCTTCATACTTAGATAGTAATATCTCTTTGCATAACTCATTTCTCTCTATTGCGACCCTCCACTTCCACTTTTCAAGTAGAGCCTCATTGAACATCTTAATATTTCTTATACCTACTCCCTCTTTTTTTTAATTGGCTTATTTTGGACCACTCAACCCATGCTATCTTTTTTCCTTTTGCATCTCATCCCAACATTTTGTAATGAAATCATAATATCTTTCTGCATAACTCATTCCTTTTGTAATAACATTTACTATGTTTTTTGGTTCTCTAAAGAATGATAAGAAGAAAAGAGGAAGAGTTTATACAACAAACTTAATTAGACACACCCTTCCAGCATGGGTTAAATGTTTACATTTCCAACATCCCACATCTTTTTAGCATAGGATCCCACATCTTTATTTTCTTCTGCTAGAATTCCTAGTATGTAAAATACAATGACATAATTCAACAATTTAAAATAACAACAAATTGATACAATTAACGTTCACTTACCACAATCCCTCACATCTTACACTTATGAAAGTTAATTTTTAGTCCTGATGTGACCTTAAAACACCTTAGCACAACTTTCAAGATAATAATAATATGATGATTATTTTCACGTATAAATAGTATGTCGTCAGCATATTGTAACATTCAAATTTCTAAATTTTTTCAATAAATATGCATAACAATCTTTACACGTCAAACATTTTATTTATCTTAACTATTAAAAATTCAAACAAAACTAATAAAGTTCGTTATATAACTTTAAAACACCTTTAACATAACTTTCAAGATAAAAACAATATAATGATTATTTTCACAAATATAAATAGTATATAATCGTAACATACAAATTTCTAATATTTTTCAATAAACACACGTGCCATAATTATTACAAGTCAAACACTAAAATTACCTTAACTATTAAGAATTCAAACAAAATTAATTAAGTTAAAAAATTTACACTAATTTTTTTATTATACTTATATTTATTATATTAAACCAAAAAACAATAACTGTACAAAAGAAACACGAGTTATAAAAAGAAGAAAAAAATTGTTGTAAGTGGATTTAAAATGATTGTTTAATGCTTCACCTGCTTATATGGCAATAACTATTAAACAAATCACTGCACTTTAATAAGACTTATAATATAAGTACTTATCCAGAATTTGAGGCAACTGAGAAATGTTTAAATGTCGCTTTCTTGTAGCATGAGCACATATTTTTCTGGGCCATAACACAAACAAATTTAACACAAACAAATTTAACTAAGATGTCTTAATCTCTATTTTGAATTAGGCACGTAGATGAGAAGCTAAACTTTTGTCACCATAATTACTAACATATATGACGTTCCAATCCTTAGAGGGGTGGTCAAATTTGAATTTGAAACAGGGTTTGGTGGATTTGTTCTTTGAGTTGTATATGAATTTTTTTCTTCTTGGAAATATCTGGTATAAATTTGACAGAGCAACATAAAAAACACTTAGAAAGTCAGTGAAAGGAGTATTGTATGATTGCATTGCTGGTTTTTATGCATGTGTTTTCTTACCAGTAACGTAAAACACGGTAACATTAGCAATTCAATTCAAAAGCATTGAGTGTGGGAATCTTGTTATCTGAAAGGGACACAGAAAAAGAACGAAGCTAAGAGGGACATAGGATTCCCAAACCATTATCTTTTGCAAAGGGCATTCATGCTAAGTAGAAAAGAAAGCGAAAGTGAAAATCCACAACGCTTTCTAAAGCTCTCACTAATATCAAAAGTACGCTTCCTAATTCCCACGACCACGTTGGAATCCCAAGCTCAATTCCTCATCTTCAAATTACTATAAAAACATCTCTGTTACTTCAAAATCAATGGACACAAATATCAATAAAATAACTTAAATCAAAATATTTTTTAAATCATTCAAATATATTTTGTAAAATTAAAGTTAAACATCAATAATACTTGTACTCCTTATATGGCCGATAATTGTTGGATTGTGGGTATAGCTTAAGTAAGATATCGGGTTTGGTAATGATGTTTAATATATATAAAGTTTTATAAAAAAAAAAATAATACTTATAATCTAACTTTTGAGTGTTTCAAGGGTAGAATATATTCTCTTGAGTGTGTTCAAGAGTTTATCATGTGGTTTTTTGTTGTCATATGTTTTGAATTGTTTGTACAAACATTTGAAGATAGTGAATTTTAATTATTCTAAGGTTGAATAAATAATACTAGATGTACCATCATTTGTGGTATAAACCAATATAAATTTGTTGTGCAATTTTTATCTTCCTCTGTCTTCTTATTGTTAACCAATCTTTTATCAATCTTGATTTTCAAATTATTACATTCAATTTTTCAATTTGAAACAATTTTTAAAGTACTTCAATAAAGGGTAAATCATTTTCAAAAAGTTTTTAAAGTTAATTCACCCCCTTAATTGTTTAGATAAGTTTCGTTCTCTTTTCAAACAAAAGGCCTTAAAGCTGGTTTTGAAAGGAATTGAAAACAAAGTGATGGAGTTCTCCTAGGCTCCAAGCATTGTTCATCGGTTCGAATGGAGTTTGGAAGGCAGCGAAAGTAATTTGGATGAAAATGCTATCAATACCGTGAGTTGAATGGGGAGACTTTGTGCTATGAAGGAGGTTAGACCAACCTTTTATTTATTCTTTAGGCATACTCAAAAAGAGAGTAGAAGCAAGAGATGAAATACTTTGAAAGAGAGAGAGCTAGAAACAGTTCTACAACATATCATCACTCAAATTCCAAGTCTAAAAATTACAATGTGCAACTATCTATTTATAGAAGAGTGTAGCTTGCAGCCCAAGTTTCATGAAACTTGCAAGTCAAGCTTCTACTCTAGCTTGCATGGCAAACTAGAGTAGTCTTGTCGCTTAAGCCTCTCAACCATTAGCTTGAAGCCCAAGCTTCAACTAAAGCTAGGTGTGTAGCTTCCCTTCCTAAGGTGGTAAGCCTTCCTCTATTGCACTGACTCGGAAAAACCTACTTTTAGCTCAGAATACAAAGCTGGAAAATAGTTCAGTCCATAATACAAGGGTATACAAAACCTTGCACTACTCTATACATATATATACAAATAGACGTCTTGTATTCTTGGTGTTCCAAAATATCTAGAGTGATCTTTGCACTTTAGAAATTAGGCCCAAAAGATTGTTTGAAGTCCCAAACTGACTTAAATAAGCCCAAGCTCATGGTAAGCTCCTAATACACTCTCTAGTTTTGGTGACTCTTTATTCTTGACTGTAGTTTCTCATATGAATTTCCATCACAAAGATCCTAAAAGTTTTATGAATGGCTATGCTAAATATGTTTTCTGTGGAGACTGAAATCATAACCCTTCTAATTGTATGAAGAAAACTTTTTATTTCGAAAAACAAAATGAGATTATTTACGGATTTGTTGGTAAGAATTGAAGTTTTGTTATGACTAATAATGTGGAGGACAAGAAAGTTGTAGATTTTTTAACTAAAGAAAAAGCACAGTTGCAAAGGTAAAACATATACTTTCTTTTTGCATTAACTATGGATATTTGTTTGAAAATCTTTTCTTGAAGAAGTGCTAAAGATATGTGGAAAAAGTTGGAGGAAATGTATACAAACAAAGAAAATATTGCTGGAAAAAAATCCAACACAATAATATCAAGAAAGGAAAAGCCTATATTTTTTAAAGCTTCCTACATCAATTGAAGGATGAACCAGTAAAGAGAAAGTTAGAGAAGAATATAGAAGATTTTAGGGTGATAGAAAAATAACTCAAAAATTCATTCTTTTGCCTTTCTTTAGGAGTGAAGGCTTCACATTTCAAAAACTTTTGAGAAATCAAGGTCTCAAGATCTTTCACTATAAGAAAATCATGAAATAGAAACCAATTTTAGAGACAAAAAATAATTAGTTGTCATAGTGACTAAATTAGAGACCATTTTAGGGACTAAATAAATTTTTGGTTTCTAAATTAGTTTCTATTATTGTTAAATGGTTTCTAAATTGGTATCTAATTAGCAACTAAGGTTTTTGCTACCAAATTTAGAATCTAAATAATTGGTAGTTAAAACCTTGGTAGCTAATTAGATACCAATTTAGAAATTATTTCACAATAATAGAAACCAATTTAGAAATCAAATTTCTTTTTAGTTTCTAAAATGGTCTCTAATTTAGTTACTATTGCAACCAATTATTTTGGTTTCTAAATATTGATTTCTATTTGATGATTTTCTTGTAGTGTTTGTTGAAATGTAAAGCAAGTACTATCCTGATTTGGTAAGAGTCTTTTTATTCAAGAGTCACTTGTGTAGGGGGATTTTTAATTTAAAAATTAAAGGGTATTGAAATCATCATGGATTATTAATTTGGGAAACATTGTTGAGTTCAAGTTGAGAGTTTCAAAAGATTTATTTTTATTTGAATTGTCTGTGAAAATCAACCTTTTTTCACGAAATCAACTTCAAGCATTTCAAAACTAGAGGCATAAAATTGGATGAAAGGTTTCTAGCCATTGTCATTTTCAGATTTGGCTTCAAGAGGAAGCAACCATGCATAACTGTCAGACATGACATGTTGCTGATTTATGCCTTGAAGAATGGCTTTCAATTGTCTGTCATCATTTTTGAGATTATGCTAAAGGAGAAAAGGTTGCAAGTGTATCAAACTCCCTTTTTATTTTTTTTATCAACAGTTTTTCAACACTATGGAGTTGATTTAGTAGGGGAAACTACTACTATAATGCGACTCTCTAATAGGATTGAGAAAATTTGTCTTCATAAGATGGGAATGGTAAAAAAAAGGTGATCAATTGGTATATAAAAAAAGAAGAGTAAATTCATGCACCTGAAGAACAAAATGATTCAATGCAAATTGATGAAGCTCAAGTTAAGGAAAGAGAAGAAAAGCCTTTTTCTCCAAGCTCTTCTTGTAAAGCTAGACAAGATTTTTAATTACCAGTTAAGGAAGGATGAAGAACATGATGATAAAAGGGAGAATATCCATCTAACTCTTCAAAGTATTAAGAGAAAATTAAAAAGGCTTAATGCGGAGAACAATGGAGAGTCAAATGATGAATAGTATTTTTTTTCTTTATGCATTTGATTCTAGTTTGCATATCATTTTGTAATAGTTAATGATTAATTTGAATAAACTTTATAGTGAATTAATTTTTACTTTATGAAGTTTTAAATTGCGTGTTCATATAAGTGATTTGGCTTGTATTTTATGCATATTGTTTATGTTTTAATATGTTAAAATGCATGTTAATATTAGAATAATGAATTAATAGATTAAAATTCCAAATAATACATTAAAATCACATAGAATCTCTTTGTTTTTCTTATTACTAGGCAAAATAATCGATTATGAATGGGTTTAATTGATTATTCCATAGTTTTATGTTCTGAGAAGTAAGATTTTGTGTAGAATAATCGATTATGAGTGGTGTTAATAGATTATTCCAAAGATTTGTGAATTTTGGAATTAAATTGTCTTTTAAGGTAATTGATTATCCCATACATATTTGAATATTTCTCATCTTTTCCTTTGACATATGTTGTTTTTCATTATTCTTGTTATATTTTCTTTTTCATAATTCCCCAAGAGGAGAAATTATGCATGCTTTCTTGGAGAAGAGTTTAAATATTTTTGTACTCCTAGTCTTGTCTCTTTGCTAGTTTTTTTCATTATATTTCATGCAGGGTGAGCTTAAAATAATGGGTAGTATCATATCAAGGGGAAGTTCCTTATTTGTACCTATGTGTTTAAAGACTCCAATGAAATCATTATGGCATCATCTCCAACATCCAAGTTTGGATCATGCATCAAGTGTGGGTCAACATAAAGAAAGGGAGATTGTTGGACTTGAACAACAACATCAAGCCTTGAAAGAAGTTGTCTGGATGATGATGTTGAAAATGTTTTGAATGTTTTAGCTTTCATTGCATGTGTTTAAGAGTCCTTCATGCAAGACATTTACAATGTTTTCAGTTCAACACACAATTTATATTAAAATTAACCGATTAAAACAAAGAGTAGAATTATAATTTTTTTCAAATGTTCTTAGAATTTAATCCATTAAAATCTTGCATAATTGATTAACTTCATTCCCTAAATTAAATGAAAAGCTATAATAATCTATTAACACATACCATATTTGATTAAAACAGAAAGTGTTGTTAATTGTTTTTCAAATTTTAGTGAGAATAATAAATTGTCAACTTAAAATAGTCAATTAAATAAATCTGAATCTATTTTCAATCAGTGTTTTCGGAAGTCTATAAATAGAACCTTGGTCTCACTCTTTTATATAGTGAATACTACTTTGAAAAGAAAATTCATGGAGATCTTTGTGAGTTATTTTCATTTGAAAAATAGTAATTACTGTTGAAGATGAGAAGCTTTGATGTGGCAAATCCTCATGAAGCTTGAAACTGTGTGATGTTTTAGGTTTAGGGTTTGTTGTGGGGTTTAGAATCTTTGTAAGATCAGTATTGAATCTCAGACAAAGTTCATTTCAATTTGTTTTAAATGTTAAAGTGTTTTTCCATGCAAAGGGAAAAACAACCGATTAAAGTTTCGAGATAATCGATTGTTTGTCACTTAGCTGACAAAGGAGTTTTGAAATTGTTTTTTGAATCAATTGCATAACTGACAAAACCATTCAACCGGTTAAATCGTGGTTTTAACCGATTAAATGTATGTTTTCATAACAATTTTTTGAAAACCTGTTTTAACTGATTTGAATGTTGTTCAAAACTGTCATCAATGGTAGCTTTTCAAGGATTATAAAATGAGTTTTCTTTTGAACGAAAAAGGATTGATGAAACAGAAAAGATTGATACTCTAATTGTGAATGTTTTGAAGAGATTACAAACTGTTTGTGAAAAGGTTCTTACCAAATTTTTAGCAAGATTGCCTTTGTGCTTTGCTGTGTTTCAAAGAACTGATCAATAGGGTGCTAGTGTATTGTGATTCCAAGTGTTTTCTAACCCTGTTCAAGTTCTTGTAATTTTTCATATTACTCTGAGTATAAACTACTGTAAAATCCTGTAAAGTCAGTGTGATTCTGGCTTGAGGTGTGTGTTGTGTGCAAAGAGGGTGAGTAGGCTTTGTGGGATTCAAAGTCACCTCTTTGTGTGTGGTGTTTGTGTAATCTGTGATTGGTTGCATAGTGGATTCTCAGTGGTTTGACTGAGGACTAGATGTAGCTCTTGGATAGAGTGAACCAGTATAATCTCTGTGTGTGATTCTCTCTATCTCTTCTCTCATTATCTGTTTGATATTTTTCGCTATCATAAACAACCGGTTGAATTGCTATTTTAACCGATTAAATTTCTGCTATCTGTTTTTGTTTGGTATATTGTTTATTTTTCTGAGTTGATTGTTAAAGTTTCATTCTAAGCAAAGTATTTGTGAAAATAGTTTGAAAACAATTCACCCCCCTCTTGTTATAGCCATCAAACCTAATACTTACAAGTTTACAAAATTAAAATGGTTGTGTTGTGTTGAAATTGCTTGTGAATTGCTTTTGTGATAAATTTATTGTACTTTCTTTCCTTTCCTAAAATGCTAGAGTGTTCCATTATATATTCTTTTGTGTGATCAAGAGTTCATTAGGTTAGTATCTGATGACCATTTTACGATAAGTATACCGATGCAAAAGTAATAATTTGTTCCTAAGTAGACAAATGTCAAACCCACAATAACAATCATTTAAAATTCTAATAGTAGAATTCACTAAGCATAAGAATATGTACAATAATTTGATTTGAAAGTTATTGACATAAGTTTTCATGAAAATTAAATGAAAATAAAATAAATGAGTAGAATAATTAAACTAAGAAAATTGGAATGGGGTTAATCATTCTCACTCAGCTGTATTTTCAATGAATAAAAAAACATATAACATTTCATCTTAATTGACTTTGATGGACATATAAAAATTATCCGTATCGATTCCTCGCATACAAAATTAGTAAGAATGTCTCCTAAATATTGATTCCTTGCATACAAAATTATTAAGAATGTCTCGTAAATATCGATTCCTTGCATATTTATAAAAAATTCTTATCAACGAACCAGTGTTATAAAGAAATTAACATTTCAAAATATATTCCTAGCATTCAAATATGTTAAACATTATCATTTTGGTCAGATACTCAGAAGTACTTTCCAGTCAAATCTAAGGATCAAAATCATGAATAAAGTTTCAAGCTATGAGAATAAAATGATAATACCAATCATCAATCAAGAACATAATATTATAAATAAATATTATCTCAACACTCATTAGTCACTCATGGTGGCCATTACAAGCATTGAAAGCAAGAAAAGAAGATTCATAGCGTTTCTCCTTAACGACTAACTCCTACTTCCTTTAGGATTTTCTTCCTTTGGTTCCCCTTCCGGGTCACACTTTTCTCTCTGTCTTACGCCTTCTGTTTAACCTAATTAGACTTGGGATAAGTGACATCTCGTGCGAGATATTACTTGCTTAAGTGAGTTTTACGAGAAAAAACCCAACTTTATTGGATTGAACTCGCTTAAGCGAACCTTGGGCAAGTTTTCAATGCTCCAACCTTTTCTTTTCTCTTTGTCTTCAACTTTTCCATTCTCCTTTATTCCTTCCTCACCATCTTTCCTTAAATTCATGAAATTAACACAAAATTGAGAATAAATCGTTCTTATTCATCTCATAATCCAAAAATATGTAAAAATGTTCAAAATCATAATTTAGAGGTTGAATTATAACTTTATTAACAATTAAAGTTCATAAGTGTCTATCTCTTTCCGTGAAATACTACTGAATTATGACAGTTATAGTGTTCTCTTGGAGTGTTTTAAGGGAAGAACATATGCTCTTAAGTGTGTTCGAGAGTTGATTTTGTAGTTGTTAGTTGTCTTGTGTTTGTAATTTTTTGTGGTGTGTGCTTGTACAAACATTTAAAGATAGTGAATTCCAATTACTTTAAGGTTGAAGAAATTTCTTGTGCAATCACTTTCATCTTTATCTTCTTTATACTTTTGTTAACCAATTTTGTATTGATTTTGATCCCCAATCATTGCATTTAGTTTTTCAAGTTGAAAATATTTTTAAAGTAATTGAATGAAGGGTAAATCTTTTTCAAAAAATTTGAAAACCAATTCACCACATGTTGGTTTAATTAAGCCTCATTCTTTTTTCTAACAAAAGTAATAAAAAAAAAGGGTTGAATTTTATTTTAAAAACTTTTGCACTTAAAAACTTTTTCCTTTATTTCTCAAAGAAAATAAAAACTATTTGTAGAACAATTTTATATTAAAAATTGAACCAAATTCTTTTATGATGATTTGTCTCGACCACCAAGACTCCATTTAGTTCTTGTAATGAATATAAGTTCCAATACCATAAATATTACAAGTATTTTTCTCCCACCACTCCAAATCTTTGATTATATAATATACACTCTTACGATATTACAAAAGGTACATAAACTTTTGAAGATTTTTTTTTTTATACATATATAACTTTAAGAACGGATAGTTCATTCAAATTTGTTTGTTATTCTGTTTGACAATGATTGATGTATGAATCTTTAAACAACTATTTGTTGCAAGATGAGGGTAATATTTTCTACAAAATTTTATTTTTACTTTCTTAGTCCTATGGGCAAAGTTAAAAATAGATGGCATATTCTCCCTCAACCTCCATATCTTCTCCTGCACATTCATATTAATTATGAAAAGTTTGTTTTAACCTTTTAATTTTTTTTAAATACCCCTAAATGAAGCATAATCTCACTTTTAAAATAATCTCAACTGCAACTCCCGCACTCCTATATCTCCTTTTCGGTCGTAACACTTCCATTCTTATCTAGCCGCAACGTTTGAGAGAATAGTTTCATCATTTGAGCGTGTGTGAAAAGGTTGACGAGAATATTTATTGTATTCGACATTCTGCACTGCGAAGACTTTTTTTTTTTAGTTTTGTACTCCATTTTTGCACTTCGCTGGTTGTTTTTTGGGTTTTTTGACTTCCAAAAAAAATGGAAAAAAAAAGCAACACAACCACCACTAGTAAAAATACCACAATACTTACCTCAACCACTGACGTTCTCCACCAATCACCAACCACTACAAGCAACCATCACCACTTATCACACTCTCCACCATACTCAGAGGGGATGTTGTTAGAATTAAAATAAAGTACGAAGATGCACGGGAAAAGTATGAAAGCGCGAGGAGAATTTGTCAAATAAATTAGTAGTTCAATTTGCTTATATTTTAAAATGGATCATGATTTTTTCACCTAAACCAACCTATGTTAGACCTAAGGGCCAACAAACTATTTTTTACCAAATTGAAGATTAAAAAAGATTATAACATGTTCATAATAAAAGAATCATGATATATTTTTTTTCAAAAATTTAAAGTTTAATATTCAACAATATATTCATTATATAACACCATGACTCGATCTACATATTAATTATTTGAAACAATTTATGAATGTCTCCCACATCTATAATATGTGTAATTAACAAGTAAAGATTCATAAAAATACAAAGAGTTTATATAAATGTCAAATTGGAAACCCTAATTAAAAACATCACAAAATAGCAATTGTTTCTTTTGCATCTATAATGGACAATACATAAAATATCATCAAGTAACAATTTCTATAAGCATAAAAGAAGAAATAAAGAGGAGAAGAAGGATGCAAGGTTTTTTTTTCTTTCGTTTGACAATATAAAAATTAATATAAAAACATTTAACATAAAAGAATAAATGGGTCAGCTTGTTAGTTTGGGAGTTTATCCGGCCTTAATCCATATATTGAATTAATATAATTTAAATGTATTAACCATTTGTAATTAAAATAAAATGAACAAAAAATAAAACCAATTTCAATTTATTAGATTGTCGCGTTTAAAATTGATTTGTCAATATATAGAAGGTTTAAAACACATTGAAATCAAGTAATTTAAAAAAATATATATAATTAAATCCCGGGTATTTTTTTAATACCTAAAAAATACTACCAGATTTATGGTAAGGAATAACTTTTCGCTGAGTGTCAAAACTAAAAGCACGAACAACAACACATGTACTGAGGAAAAAAAATATTAAACAGTGTTAGTTCACAAAGTACCCTTATGGAAAAGGTAGTCCACTATACAAAGTTGTCCTCAAACAATTTTACTTTATCCTATGAGATGAGAATATGCATGGATTCGGATACATGGTAGATAGAGATTTTTTAATAAAATAAGATAATTTTATAAATTAATTATGGGAATGGATAAAATTTTAAAAAATTATTAAAATGTATAAAATTTTAAAAAATTATTGAAAAGCGTAAATTGTATTAATTGATACGATTTGACTGTGAAGAAGTTGTATCAATGTGACACGACTCTAGTGAAATTAGATTTCAACTGAAGTTATAAAATCTTGACAAAGAATGTTAGGACGATATAATGTATTCCACTGGTAGTGAGAATAAAGCAAGTTCTATGTCGATGGATAGTCGTCTGACCCCAAACTCTCCAATGTCGATGGATACGAGTATTCCATCTATTATGTCTATAGATAATGATTTTTGTAGTAATTGAAATTTGAGTATTTCCGTCTATTATGTCCATGGATAGTGATTTTTGTAGTAATTGAAATTTGATTACACTAAATTTGTATTAATGTGACATAACTTATCTATTTATAATCTTTTACAATTTTATTCAATTTAGTAATAGTTTATAAAATTATAGGATTGGTTAAGTTTATTCATGTTTTTTATTCTCAGATAATTTATTATAAAGATTAAAGTGCTTTGAAACTCTTCCACTTTTTATTTTCTGCATTTTCATTGTACTGCTATTCCCATTCCTTTTTCTAGCTTTATTTTTGTTTTCCTCCCTTTTTTATATGCTTTTGGTTTTGTTTTATTATCAGAAAATTGAAGAAAGGTCACCATTTGTGAGAATAAAGTACCGTTTTTGGACCTAATGAAAACGAACAAAGGCAAGGGGAAAGCCAACTTTAGACTGCATAAACTATATTGCAATTTTCGCATGCTTTCAATCTTACCTTATAAAGTTTTATTTCGTTACACATTAACGTAAAGATTTTTATTGCTCACTAATTGAAAATAATCGTAAATGTACCCTTTAAAATAATTACCTTTTAACTTTTTCTTTTTAAAATAATACACATCCTCTCTTTTTTGACAATTTTTTCATTTTTTAAAAATTGAAGAGTTTAATATAATGTTTTCATACTGTTCTCGAACAGGTGTTGGGTCTAGAAAATGATTGTCTTGCTCCTCCACTCGGTCGGTCGTCGCTTCCACACTCAACTTCCTGTTTCACCTTCCTCCTCTCGATCGTCTGGTAGCACAGACTGGGTGATACCTGTAGAAGACACTCCGACGATCAAGTCAGTCAGGGTATCGACACTCGATTGTCAGGGTACTGTAGATAATGACGTACCTGGTTCTTGGATTTTGTGCCTATTTATATTACCTTAATGGACCTTCGTTGATGGACCGAATTAGGGGAATGGATCACGTTTAGGATTACGCTAAACAACTCTTAACTATGGATTAACCCTGCTGACTTTGTTAACACATGGCTCAGCATCATGGATGACCACGTGTACCAAACAGAACAACTTTCACTTGTAAATTAAACTCTACATTACAATATTCACTTTGAGATTGATTCCCATGCATAAATGATAAAAGCAAGCCATGGTGAAAACTTAAGGTACAACTTAACTTAGATTAACCAAATCTGTTGCAACCCATGGTGACCCCTTGCTATGAGAACACAAATAAGTGTAAAGTGATGAAATTGTGAATAAAATGAAAGGAAGTGCAGAGTAGGTTTGGTAAAGTGAAGTAGAAGCAAATGTGTAAGCCATTCAGCACTATAGACCAAATAAGTGGTGTGGCATGATAACCTGATTGAATATTTTGTAGGTGATGATTAATTCATTTCCTTTTTGTTAAGTGTAGTTTTCCCTTAATTTTGTTTTGCTTCCCTGATTTTTTGCAAAAGGAAAAGGCTGAAAAATGATTGGTGAGATTGTAAAAAGAAGATACCTCAAGTCCCACCCTATCCCATCAAAATATCAATCTCTTTTGGAACTTGGGCCTCTCCAACAATCTCTTTTCTTATTCTTCACCATCATCATTTTGTATTTAACTTTTCATTCATTAGGGTCAATGAGACAAA
This sequence comes from Phaseolus vulgaris, assembly GCF_000499845.2. NCBI lineage: Eukaryota > Viridiplantae > Streptophyta > Magnoliopsida > Fabales > Fabaceae > Phaseolus > Phaseolus vulgaris. The sequence continues at coordinate 10,121,981 of NC_023757.2, forward strand.
TTAATCTCTTCATTCTAGTATTATCCACTTAACCAAACTTTTTGGCTTATGTAAATGACCCTCTACCCCACCCCCACATGCCCTTTTTTACTTGGTTTTGAAATAGGTTAAATTCTATTATTTACTAGTTCAAATATTTATTGCACTCTTTAATTAGGCTTTCAATTTGTATCTTTGATTAAGTCTTTTAATTTGTATTTATTTTTAGTTACATTTTTCAGTTTAATTGTCTTGTGGAAAATTAACAGTAATTGTAAGCTTAGAAAAAAGGACTGGTAAAAGAACACTCGAAATAACTGAACATGCAAAAATGATAATATTTTGAAGGGTCTTATTGAAAATATTGGATTAAAAAAATGAGAGTATTGGCCTAAAAGAATAAGAATATTAGTTTGGAAATGTGAGAATATTCAATGTAATGTGATACTGAATTCATTAACTAATTTAGGTTATGGTGATTTTTTTAATGATTCCATTAAAAGAAATTATTCTTATCGACTACCAAGGTGGTGGGTGAAGCAAAAAATAATTGTAAGTATTTGGCTATTATAACAGATGATTTTTTGTCTATGAAAACTCTACCGCTGAAATTATTCTATAAGTAACTTACCTAAGAATTATTAATTAAAAGTAATATTAAATTCTATCATTAAAAGTGGTTTTGATTAATTATTATTAATTCATTTGAATTTATGATTATTACCAAAAATTGATATGAAATATATTATCAGCATCAGTAATTATTATTCATTAAATAACCATCAAAACTAGAGACTAAACATAATTAGTTACTAAATTAAATATTATTTTAGAAATTAAAAAATTATTTATATCTAAAATTGTTTCTATAATTAATAACAAAAAAAATTATAAAATAATTTTTAAATTACTATCTAAAAAAGCCACTTAGGTTTTAATTACTAATATCTTAGATTCTAAATTAGTCTCTAAAAGACTAATAGAGACTAATTTAGAATACAAAATAATAAGTAGCTAAAATCTTGATACCTAATAGTTAGATACAAATTTAAAAACTTTTTTTATAATATTTTATTAATAATAAAAACTACTTTAGATACCAGTAATTATTTTAGTTTATAAAATAATTTTTAATTTAGTCAAATAATAACTAATTATTTTGGTCTCTAAAATTAATTTCTATTTAATAATTTTATTGTATTTAAATAAAAAAATTATTTAATCAATTAAAAAGGTTTATTTTAAAATATAAATGTGAAATGTTGATTTAAAATAATTTATAATGAACTAAAAAAAGTTTTAAAACTTTTAAGGAAATGTTTTAAATATTTTTAAGATTTTTATTTGATAAATTTTATACAAAATATTAAACTAAATTATTTAATATTAATGAAATAATTAATTGATATTTTTATCGTTAATAAATTGATGAATTTTAAAAAAGTTAACCTTATTAATCTAAATTACTATTATTAATTATGTATATAAAATTTTAATTGAAAATAAATTTTGAGTATTGTAATATTAAAACTGATTTTTTATAAAAATATTAATATAATTTTTTTTATTATTAATAAAAGTATTTTTTGTAATTTATTATTTATAGAAGAGAAACTCAAATAACTTTTTATTTTAATTTTTTTATAAAAGCTATCATATTAAGCATTTTTGACATCTAATTAAGTTGACACTTCAAGTAACAACAATAATCTGTTATCACATAAAAAAATATTATTAAAAAAATATAAAAAAACTAAATCACTCAAATAACTTTTTGTTAATAATTAAAACTTTAATGTAATAGAGAGAGAAAATTAGACGAAATAGACATGGCAAGAAGCAAATATATAATGAGATGTGGTAACATATCATATAGTGATTATTGTTCTTTCTTTTTTTAGAGTAGTTAGAGTCATTCAGATGATGAAGCAAGTCATATACTATGATGCGTAAATCATTGATATGGGAAAACAAATTAATCTGGCTCTAATGTTCATAAGGAAATAAGATTTTTTTGTGCCTTGACCTGAAACTGGTCTTTCTTTAGCAAACAGAGCAAGGGCGACTATGCCATTAGTCAAGAATCTAACATGAATAAATGACCTATGGAAGTGTGTCAAATCTAATTTTGACCTTTACTTTCTTTTCTAATGCACAAGACAAGGGTATGTGGCACTTGTCAAGAATCTGACCATGAACATCTGGTTGTAAATTTAAAGTAAAGAGTTCACGAAATTGTGGGCGTCGGTGAAGGTAGAGAGATAAGCAAACTTTATTATTGTGAACTAAGGTTGAGTAAGAATTAAATTTTCTAAACTACTAGTTTATCATTCTTTGCCATCTTCAATTATCGGTTGATGTAGATGATATTTATAAATGGTATTTTGATATTTAAGTAAGTGTTTGATATAAAGTAGGTCATTATAATAAATATAATATTGTTTAATGTGTATATTTTTTTTTTATTGATGTGTCTATTAGTAAAGTCGTGATGACCCTCACTAGTTTGAGATTAAGATAGATAATCAGGTTATTTTTCGAAATTTAGGTAAAATTTCGTACCGTGATTACATTAATCATTTTAATCACGTTAATCATTTTGTGTTAAGGAATCTTTGTAGGGTCTATGAAGACTACATCAATCATATTTAAGGGGTATTTTATCAACTATCTTGATCGAGACCTCTTGAAACCGTATAGTACAATATACACTAATGTCATTCAATTAATAACTTATGTGAATGTATATGTTGGGAATGAAGACAAAACCAATTGGGTTGGGCTGACTAGACATCATGTTTAGTGAGTGGGCTTAATCATTGTGTTCCTTTTATAATCTCTATTTACAGAGATCATTGTACTTGTAATTGGTGTGCAACAAAATAAAAATGAAAACCTAATAGTTGCACGTGTGGATGTAGGTTGCAGTTGGCAACCGAACCCTAGTTAAATCCTATGTTGTTTATTTTCTGCAGTTGATTCGTGATTATGTGTGTTGCTTCCGCGTGTGTTTTTTCCATCCAGTGGCATCAGAGCTTGGTTCGTTTACACACTAAAGATCCGATCAGCAAAAATTAAATAACGAGACGTGAAAATTGCGGCTACAACGGTGTCCCAAAGTTAAGGTTTTGCAGAGGCGTCAGCAGCGTCCCAAAGTTACGGTTTCGCAGGGGCTGTAGTAGCGTCCCAAAGCTAGGATTTCACAGAGGCTGCAGCAGAGTCCCAAAGTTAGGGTTTCGCAAGGGCTGCAGTAGCGTCCTAAAATTAGGGTTTCTCATAGGCGGCAACAGCGTCCTAAAGTTAGGGTTTCACAGGAGCTGCAGCGGCGTCCCAAAGTTAGGGTTTCACGGTGGCTCAGGATTCGCACAGCCCAAACCTGCGACTCGCGGCAGGTGCGCGCAATAGGTTGTGCGACGTGCAATGGTGTGGGTTGCAACAGGAGTGGTGGTGATTGGCGATGTTGTGCAGGTGGTTTGCTCGTAGAAGGGTCGTGTCCAGGCAGTGCAACGGCAGATCGCGTTTCGCAACGAATAGGTGCAGGTGCTTGCGGTGAGCTAGACAGTACGAAGGTGCAGTGCGATGGCAGTGACGAAAGACGCAGGGTGGCGCGTGCACTTTTCTGCTGGTGCAGCAATGACGGTGCGGTGCTAGGCGCGAGGTGTGGCTTTTTTTCGCTGCGGCACGGAGTTATGACAGTTCAGTTACTGAGCACATCAATATTTGATCTTAGCCAGACTTACGTCAGTGGACATTAAGTTCGATGATGAAGTTCAAGCTTTACTACTGCTATTGTCTTTGTCTGATAGTTGGTCCAGAACGGTTACCAGTTCAGCAGGATCCGATGGATTCACTTTTGAGAAGATTCGTGATCTCATTCTTGGCAAGGATGTCCGAAGGAGGAGTTCTGATGAATTATCTAGTGAATCATTATATGTCATCAAAGGTAAGAAAAATATCAGAGATAGTGGGAGCAAGAACAAAAGAAGTCAAAGACTCGGGATTGCTCAAGTGTAACATATTGAAACTGCAAGGAGGTGGGGCATTTCAGGAATCAATGCCCAAATGATAAATAAGTCAACATTGTAGAAGACTTCGCGGACGAGGACCTTTTAGTCTGTTGCGTGGATAGTAGTGTGGATTCCTGGGTCATGGATTCTGAAGCATTCCAAAATCTAGTTATTGGAGACTTTGGAAAGGTAAGACTAGCGGACAACAAAACTCTTGATGTTACGAGCATGGGTGACATAGTGTTGAATACACCAATTGGTTTCTGGACTTTGAAGGATGCCAAAGTTGTTCCAAACTTGACGAAAAGTTTGATTTCTATTATGCAGTTAGACGAACAGGAACATGAAGTGAAGTTCGGAAATCAATAGTGGAAGGCCATTAAGGGAAATCTTGTCATGGCCAGCGGAAGGAAGAAAGGTTCATTGTATATGGTCGGATTACCATTTGAGGGAGTGACCATCCCAGTTCAGAAGATAAACAAAGTTCGGTTCACAAAATCTCGTGGGCAAAAGAACCCATAGCCACAGGTCAGATTCAGGATGAGCGAGCATGGAAAGGTTTAGGTAGAGCAGTCAGAGGTGCTTATGGCAGTGGGAGCATGGGTTGTGCTTCAGCTGAGGTTCCTAGACGATAGTGGGTTAGGAGAACCAATATTCCAACTATTGAAACATCTCCAGAAAATTTCTTTTTGAGTATGGAGTATGTTTGTTCTCGGGCTATTCCAGGATCTGGCAGTTCTTGTAAGTGAGAGCCGGTAGGAACAGAGAACGGGTCAGTGACTGACGTGTTGAAACTCAGGAGAGTTTTAACAAAGTCTTCAAAATGATTAAGAAGGCTGGTGGCAACTAGAGGTGGAACATTGAGTTTCGTGGACATATTACACAAGTACATGTACACAGTTGAAGCGCAGGTGAACATTGTTTCGTGTCTTCAAGTGGGAGATTGTTGGATATGAAGTCAAGACCAATTGGGTTGGGTTAACTAGACAACATTTTTAGTGAGTGTGCTTAATCATTGTACACAGTTGAAGCGCAGGTGAACATTGTTCCGTGGTTTCAAGTGGGAGATTGTTGGGTATGAAGCCAGGACCAATTGGGTTGGCTGACTAGACACCATGTTTAGTGAGTGGGTTTAATCATTGTGTCCCTTTTATAATCTCTATTTAGAGAGATCATTGTGCTTGTAATTGGTGTGCAACAAAATAAAAATGAAAACCTAATAGTTGCATGTGTGGATGTAGGTTGCAGTTGACGACCGAACCCTAGTTAAATCCTATCACTACAAGAAAATCATGAAATAGAAACCAATTTTTAGAGACCAAAATAATTAGTTGTAATAGTAACTAAATTAAAGACCATTTTAGAAACTAAAAAAAATGGTTTCTAAATTAGTTTATATTATTATTAAATAGTTTCTAAATTGGTATCTAATTAGCAACCAAGGTTTTAACTACCAATTATTTAGTTTCTAAATTTGGTAGCAAAAACATTGGTTGCTAATTAGATACCAATTTAGAAACTATTTAACAATAATAGAAATTAATTTAGAAACCAAATTTTCTTTTAGTTTCTAAAATGGTCTCTAATTTAGTTACTATTGCAACTAATTATTTTGGTCTCTAAAATTGGTTTCTATTTCATGATTTTCTTGTAGTTTATGTTGTTTATTTTTTTGCAGTTGAATCGTAATTATGTGTGTTGCTTCCGTGTGCGTTTTTCCCATCTGTATCACCACGTGATTGCTTGAAAGTTTGTATTTCCTACTGACACCATTATTGAATCGTATGATACGTTTTCAAGATCTAATGAAATTACCTAACTTATGTCTCTACCTAAAAGTGATGATAAACAAATTAGAAAAACTTATAGTTTATAACTAAAATGAAATTGAATTACAATACATATATTTCGATTTTTCATGTGTTTGTTATCTTGAATTTCATGAATGTTTGTTCGGTTATATAAGTTCACTACATATAATTTTATTTCCTTTTTCTCTTTAAGTTTGACATATAATGTATATAAGTTTGACTAACAATATAAGTAAATATCATTTACTTGTTCAAAATTTAATAACTGGTATATAATTAAACATTACTTAATTGTTATAATGATTTTGTAAATATATTAATTTTTTTTATCAGCAATGAATAAATTTAATTAAGAGGGATACTTCAGAGGTATCCCAATCCGAAATATATTAAATTTATGATCTTATTAACAATTAATTGAATAGTTATAACTATTTAAAAGTTATCGATTTTGATTAGCTATATAGAACTTAGAAAAAGTTATTATTAGGTTTTTTTATGTGAAAAAAAAGTCGAGGTGATTCGATACTAATGACTCTTGAACATTTCATATAAAAAAGTTTAGATACCACTTTCAACCCAAAACCTTAAGAAAATGGGTATGTGGATATTCTTTCTTATATATTTCTTTTCAAGCACATTCTTAATCAATTTGGGACAAACTCACACTTTGAATCCTAATACTTATGTTTAATAATAGGTATCTAAATTTTTGTCAATTAAGTATTTTGTCACACTTTTTTAGATATAATGAGAAAATTTTGAGAAGCTTTGGATGTTCGCGGTAGTGTTTGTGTCAATGAATCAAATGGAATCATTCTTGACTAAAATAGACTAGTTGAAATGCATGTAAGTTGGTTGTCAAAAGTGGAAAGATAAGGTTTTAGGTCAAATTTTCTATCACTTGGGTATATTTTAATGATTTTTTAAAATATAATGGAAGACTTAATATTTGTTAAGCTCAATTATTGGTTGTAAAATGTGTGTAAAAGAATTCAATTATATCATTCTTGATTACAAATAGATTTGTGAAAAGAAATGTGTAACTTGGTCGTCAAAAGTAAAAAAAAATAAAAATTAGGCCAATTTTTTTTTGACAATTTTTGTAGGTGTGATTTGAACCTTCATTTTTTGAAGCTTAATTGTTGGTTTTTTTTAGTCAATGAATCAAAATATAACATTCTTAGTTGTAAAATATTTGTGCAAATGATAGAAAGAGTAGGGTTTTAGGCCAAATTTTGAGTAACTAAACCAACTTTTAGAAACAAACATGGTTGAGAACATAATAATATGCACATATTTTATCAATAAAAAAAAACAAGAGAAGATGTTCTAATGATATGAAAAATTGGAAGCAAAGCTTGTTAACGACAATAACTAAAAATTCAAAAAATAAATACTATATAAGTTTAGTTCTTTAAATGACATCTTTCATAAAATAACTCATTATAAAATCACTCCAATTTCAAAGATTTATGCAAAAAAAAAAAAAAAATCCATGACATCTAGAGAGGTAACAACATCTAATTTTGCTTCACATTCACTATCATCAAATAGCTCACAATTCACTAGATCTTCTATCACACAAATACATAAAAAAACGATAACAAAGAATTAGTATGATGACTTCTGGTGCTCTAAAGACAAACGCTCCAAGAAGAAGATAGATTATCTGATCAAGATAGATAGTTTTGTATCATCATACGCTCTACAACTATTAGATGATTTACTATATTAGACGATCTAGGAACCTTTGAACAAGACTTTTAATAAACCAATCTTCACAAATCTCTACCTTGGTTCATGATGACTATTTTATGGCAAGCGTACCAAGTCAGAAGTAATAAATTGTCCCTAAGGACGGATACAAACCCACAAGGAACCATTCTAAAATTTCAAGTATAATACTCACTAAATATAATAAGAAAAGGTGTAAAAGTTTGTTGGAAAGGTTGTTTGTATCATGAATTTGTGAGAAATAAATAAAAGCAAAGTAAATGATTTGATGAGTCAATTGGGAAAATTGGGATTGGGATTCATCCTTCTCATTCGTTTGTATTTTCAAAATCATATAATATTCCATCTTGATTGACATTGATGCACATATAAAAATCATTCATATCAATTAATTCCTCACATACAAAATTATTAAGATAGTCTCTTAAATATTGATTTCTCTCATATTTATAAAAATTCTTTATCATTGCAAACAGATGTTATTAAACAATTAACATTTCAAATATATCTCTAGCATTCAAATATGTTAAGCATTATCATTTAGGTCGGATGCTTAGAAGTATTTTCCAATCAAATCTAAGGATCAAAATCATGAATAACCATTCAAATTTTAATAATAAAATGACAACATCAATCATTAATCAATAACAAAATATTATAAATAAATATCACCACAATACATAAGAGTTTGAATAAATTACACTCAATCCTAAAGGAAAGAATTACCCACAATACAAGCATGGAGAGCAAGAAAAGAAGATCCAGGATGTTTCTCCTTGACAACTGCGTCTCTAGGGTTTTCTATCTCTCTCTATTCTTCCAATGATGTCTAGGGTTATGCCTCACGCCTTCTACTTAACCTAATTGGGCTTAAGCTAAGTGACATTTCACTTAAGCGATATATTACTTGCTTAAGCGAGTTTGACGAAAAAAAGCCCAACTTCACTGGAGTGGACTTGCTTAAGCGAGTCTTAGGCAAGTTCCTATGTTCCAATTTTGTGTTTTCATCTTGTCTTTAACTTGTCCATTCTCCTTTAGCCATTTTATCTCCATTTTCCCCTAAAATCCTTAAATCGTTCACATTCATGTTATAATTAAAAATATATGTAAAATGGTTCAAATTTCTAAATTAAAGGTTGAATTATAATTATTTTATCAACTAAAATCCACAAGTGTCTATCCTTTTTTATGAAATATTAATGAATTATGTCACTTATCAGTTCAACACAAACCTTTGAGTGATAAACCACTCACTATCACTAAGCCCATCACAATTAGTTGGATTAAATCCAAGTAATGAAATAAATTATTGTCAAAAAACACTTTCATGATCAGATTAGAAGGATTGTAATCTATTGAGACCTTCACCACTTTCACAAATCCTCAAGCAATCTCCTTTATAACGAAATGTAGTTTTACATCAATGTGGTTATTTCTTTCATGACAGACTTGGTTCTTAGATAAATATACAGCCTTATTGTTGTCACAGTAGACGGTGACAACCTGGCCCTATTGTTGTGCAGATTCAAAGGGTGTTATGGAATCTGTGGGGGTTTTGCCAAAGGTGGTGTGTTCTTGAACGGTTCAAGATTACCTCTTTGGTGTGTGTTGTATAATCAAGGTATTTGATTGCTTAGTGAATTATCAGAGGTTTATGAGGATTGGATGTCGCTCGTGGTAAAGAGTGAACCAGCATAAACTCTCTGTGTTGATCTCTCTATTCCTATTCTCTTTTAAATCTGTTTTTGCTTTGTTTTTAACACTGCTGATAAAAACAACCGATTATTTCGTAAAAACAACCGATTGTTTCGCAAAAACAGGTGATTGATTTTCTGGAATCACATTAAAAACAGTTTTGAAATTGGCTGAATTGATTTATACTTCTTTGATTCTTCATTGGCTTTCAATCTACCTTCAACATTTGCGAAAATCTTTCATAAACAATTCAATCCCCCTCTTTTTTAAGGCCTTCGTTTCTACAAACAAATCTTTCTATTGGACTATCTCTGATGGACCTTATAGCTTCACCAACCTAGACTCTTACAAGTGAACCCTTCAGATAATGAAGAATCCACTTAAGAGCTTGCCAATGAGCCCATCCAAGATTAGACATGAACATGCTAACCACACTCATAACGTAACCTATGTTAGAGGGAGTGCAGACAATAACGTACATAACAATATATTTGTAAATGGAAGACCATCCATATAACATTGTTTCTCCACCATCTTAGGAGAGTGTTCATCACTCAACTTATAGTGGGAAGCAAGATGTGTGGATACAAGTTTTATGTTTTTCACCCTAAACTTATCAAGGATTTTCCTAAGATATGTCTCATGAGACAAATACAAACGCTTCAAAGCACGTCATCTAGTAATCTCAATCTCCAAAAATTCTTCTTAGTAGCTCTAAGATCCTTCATATCAAACTCATTGTTCAATCCAGCCTTAGTTTTCTCCATTTTAGATTTACTATTGCTTGCTATCAGAATGTCATCAATGTACTAACAATATTATGAAGCGACCTTTTTCTAGAAACTTGAAGTAGATGTAAGTATCATACTTGCTACGTTGAAAACCAATGCTCGCAATGAACTCATCAAATAATTTGTTATATTACCTTCGGAACTGTTTCAGAATATGCAAGGATCTATTTAACTTACAAACATAATCCTCCTTGTCTCCTACCTCTAATCCTTTCAATTACTACATGTAGATGGTTTTATCTAAGCCTCCATATAAAATTGCAAGCCTAACTTCCAGCTCAAGGTTAAGCTCAACAACCATGGCTAACAATATTTGTACAAATTTGTGTTTCACAATAGGATAAAACACATCATTATAATCAATTCCTTCCCTCTATGTAAAGCCTCTAGCCACAATTCTCGCCTTGAATATTTGTTAATTACATCCTGGAGTGCCATATTTTAGTTTGAAAATCCATTTACAAATGACCAATCTAGAACCCTTAAGGATATGAACAAGAGTCCAAGCATTATTTAAATGAAATGAATTAATCTCCCCATTCATGGTGTTTAGCCATTGAGTCCTCTCCTTAGATACACTAGAAGGTTCATCTTCCAACATCTCACTGGTAGCCAAGGTACATATTTTAACCCTAAAAACTCTCCACTCCCATGGTGACAAATGGCTTCCTATCATTGGAACAATCTTCTCAAATTAAAGGTTGACAAGTGACCCTTCTTCATTGGTGGGAGATCCTCTCCATTGAGGAGATGACATGTGAACCTTCATATCTTCCTTGCCTAGGCTCAAGTGGAGTCCTCATGATTCCGATGTCATTCTTACTATTTACACCCTTTTTTCCTATTTACCCACTACTCTACTAGGCCCAACAACAAGCCTAAAATTAACTAAAAAACAAGCCTAAATAAAACTTACACTACCATGTACAAATTTTCAATGTTAGAGAAATATAAAGACTCTTCCAAAATGTGGTGGCTAGATGGTCCTCCATCAGTTTCTATTGTTGAAGACTCCATGCAAGAAGGCAACCAAGAAAAAACAAAGAAGAACAAAGAAATAGAAAAAAACATGAGAAAAAAAAAGTGATAGTAGAGCGGGATTTAACTTGCTCTAATACCATATTAAACATGAATATGGTATCGTAAGACACTCCCTGAAGGAAAGGTTGCTTACAGGTCTCAAGTTTGGTGGGGATGAGATTGAATTGGCTATTCTCCAGTTTGTGGATGACACAATGTTTCTATGTGAGGATTCTTATAGCAATGTGGTGACTTTAAAGGCTATCCTCCGAGGTTTTGAGGTGATCTCAGGGTTGAAGATTAATTTCCACAAGTCAAAATTAGCAGGTATCAATGTCCGCAGTCACAATTTGGCATGCTATACAAAGACGTTGAACTGTGTACATATGAGTATCCCGTTTAAATATCTGGGGTTGGAAGTGGGAGGGAACCCTAGGAGGAAAAAGTTTTGGGATCCGGTGGTTAATAATTTAAAAGCCAGACTTAATGTGTGGAAAGGGAGATTTTTATCTATGGCGGGAAGAATATGTCTTATCAAATCTGTGCTTACTATTGTCCCACTATATTATCTATCTCTTTTTAAAGCTCCAGTAGCGGTGTGCAAGAGTATTACCAGAATTCAGAGAAGGTTTCTGTGGGGTTGGGGGAAGGAGAAGGAAACCATTTTATGGGTTAGTTGGAAAGTGGTTCGCAAACCAAGAGGGGAAGGTGGTCTGGGAATTAGAGATATTCAGAACTTTAACCTAGCTTTGTTAGCTAAGTGGAAATGGCGTATTATAAGTGAAGAGAAGGGGAGGTGGAAGGAAATGCTGGTCTCAAAGTATGGATTGGGTTCAGAAGTCTCACAAACTCCAGTGAGACTCCAATCTTGGTGGTGGAGAGATCTATCAAAAGCGTGTGGGGAGGGTGGAGATGAAGGGTGGTTCCAAAATGAAGTAGGGTGGAAAGTAGGATGTGGTGACAAAGTAAGGTTTTGGGAGGATGTCTGGACTGGGAATTCTAGCCTTAAAAATATGTTTCCTAGGCTTTTTTCTCTATCTCTGAATCAAGGGCATAAGGTGGAAGAGGTTGGTAGGTGGGACGATGTGATATGGAGGTGGAAATTAAGGTGGAGACGTGCAAGATTTGAGTGGGAATCCAAGCTGGAAGAAGAAATGTTAGAACACTTGGCTACGATCAGGCTGAAACGAGAGGAGAAGGATGGGTATACGTGGGGGAGTAAAGATGAAAGGTGTTTTACCGTAAGTTTTGCATATGATTGTTTGGCTGACCAAGGAAGAGGGCCATACCCTGGGGTGTTTAATCTTCTTTGGAAGGCTAAAGCTTTCCCTAATGTGGTGACCACGACATGGAGGGCCCTGTTGGATAGGTTACCAACTCGAGAGAGTTTGAGTAGGAAAGGGGTGGCGTTGAGTAACCCACTTTGTGCACTCTGTCAGACCAAGATAGAATCCAGTCAACACCTCTTTATGTTATGCAAACATGCGCTGAGTGTATGGTCGATGTGCTTCAGATGGATTGGTATAGTGACTGTCCAACATAATGACATAAAGATCAACTTTGAGAGCTTCCATTTGTACCATGTTAATTATAAACAAAATCTGGTATGGAGTGGAGTTTGGGCAGCAATTGTGAGGAGTATATGGGATCAAAGGAATGAGGTGGTGTTTAAGCAGGGAGTAGTAGATGCAAAGGAGATGTTCCAAAAAGCCCAAATCAAAGCATGGTTATGGTTAAAACATAAATCAAACTCTTTCACTTATTCTTTAGTGGATTGGATCCTAAATCCAATGGTATGCATCACATGCTTTAAGTAAGTGGGGTGGAAGGCAGCTTCTCGGTGTGACGAAGGTAGTAGGTGGAGCAAAAATAGCTGCAGGGGCTTTTAGCACAAAGAAGAGAGGGTTGAGGGAGCTTAGCCAGGTCGGTGAGGGGTTGAAAAGGCTAAGATGCCCCCCTAATTGAGAGTTATGGTCTTGGTCCAACTGTAGAGTTTAATGGGGGCATATCTGATCCGATGCAGTGCTGAATCTGGAGGTAGGTATAGGGTTTTGAAGGGGGAAACGTTGCAAGAAGGGGCCATGATATGCTGTAGGTATTCATTGATGAGTGCAGATTCAAATCCAACAAGGTTTGTTTGAGGCAACTTCCGCCATGTACTAGGCTGTGTGATTCGCCGAAGTTATACAAGGTCAACATGATCGCCGGTCGATGAAATGGCGATCTCCATGCGGGCGTAGTCGGTGGTCGTCGAAGGTAAGGTCAACATGATCGCCGGTTGATGAAGCGGCGTTCTCCATAGGTCAACATGATCGCCGATCGAAGAAGCGGCGTTCTCCATATGTGTGTAGTCGGAGGTTGCTGAAGTTATACAAGGTCAACATGATCGTCGGTCGATGAAACGGTGATCTCCATGTGTGTAGTCGGTGGTCGCCGTAGGTATGCAAAGCTCAACATGATCGCCGGTTGTGTGTAGTCGGAGGTTGCTGAAGTTATACAAGGTCAACATGATCGCCGGTCGATGAAACGGCGATCTCCATGTGTGTAGTCGGTGGTCGCCGTAGGTATGCAAAGGTCAACATGATCGCCGGTTGATGAAGCGGCGTTCTGTCAACATGATCGTCGATCGATGAAACGGCGTTCTCCATATGTGTAGTCGGTGGTCGCCGATGTTGGTTATTTTTTTGGGTATGGTTTTCTCACTTTAAGGTTGGTCTGCTCCAACCATAAAGGAGAGTTTCGTTTGTGGATGATATAGGAAGTCCACTTCTGGTTACTGTATATGGGTTGGGATATCCCTGAAGTATCCCCTTTAATTTTATTTATTCATTGCTGATAAAAAAAAACATATTAAACATGATATTTCATGCTTGAAACATAAAAAAAAAATTAGACCTACGAGAAAACTATAAATCACAAACATCACATTTCATACGAAACTCACAAAAGAATATGAAAAAATGATAAATTTCATTTTCTAAAAAACAAAGTACAAAAATCAACTTCGTTAGAAATCACACATGTCCCTTATATAGAAAATCAAGGATTCTTAAGCGCTAACAAAAAACACACTAACAAAAAAAACACAAAACTAAATGATACACGCTATACTACAAATGCTAAACATATATGTTAGAGAGACTGTTAAATCAAATACACTAGAGTATCTATACTAGCTAGACAATCTAGACTATAAAAATCTCTAGACGTATAGATCATAAAACCTCTAGACATCTATACCACAAAATCTCTTATTCAACAATATTGATGATAATGATACGTAATACAAATAAAAGTTATTGTTTTACATTATCTTAAAGAATAATGCTACACTACTAAAATTTGAACCCAAAACTTTTTTCAAACTTGAAAAGTAGTTGGTTGTTAAGGAATTAAAGTGGTTGAAATTATTTATACATGCAAAGAGAATCAGCCTTGTCATTTGAACATAGAAAATATCTATAGTATCTTCCTTGGTCACAAAACAATACTAATCGAGTGGAAGTTGAGAATATTAACCCCTCACCACTTCCCATTCCATTCCCTTTATCTCTAGCCATTGAATTCTCGTGGACAAACTCTTAAATGTTGATGGTACACAACTAGGACCACGTACAAGAAAATTGTGAAACTATTTTGGCCCGTGATTGAACTCTTTGAAATAATTACTTATCTATAGTTCTTGTATTAATTATATCAAATAATAAAATACTAAGAAACGGGTCCAATGAATAATCTCAGCACAAGCGTCCAATTTCGTCAATAAGATCGACATACCAACACGTTTTAAATCAACTTTACCATCACTCTACAAACGAATAACAATGTACACTACAAAAAATAATTAAATATAAATTAATTTTAAAAATAAAAAATAATTAGTTGTTATAGTGACTAAATTATAGACCATTTTACAGACTAAAAATATTTTTGATTATTAAATTAGTTTATATTATTGTGAACTAGTTTTTACATGAGTATCTAATTAGCAACCAAAAATTTTGCTACTAAATTTAGAATCTAAATAATTGGTATTTAAAACTTTGGTAGCTAACTAGATACCAATTTATAAACTATTTAATAATAATATAAAATAATTTAAAAACTTTTTTTTTAATTTTTAAAATGATCTCTCATTTAGTAATTAATTATTTTTTGTCTATAAAATTGAACTTCATTTCATGATTTTTTGATTTTTTTATAGTGGGAGATGGGAGATAAGGATTTTGCGTTAAAACTTTCAAAAATGATAAATCATGGCATAATGGGAGGAGGACATAAGGAGATGCAAGGTTTCTCCCTTTTTGAAATAGGTTGATAGCACATGATAGTTAAATATGAAAGGTTTTGAAAAGTTTTGAATGAGAAATATGTAGTGAAATAATGATAAAAAGAAAAGAAAAATAGAGGCCATGTGGTGTATTTGAAAGCTTCTGCATAGGGTTCCACATTGGTCTTTGATGGCTTATTGTGGGACAGAATATATATCACCGACTCTTGTACAAGTGATAGTGGCCATCACTTCACCATTTCATCGTATACCCAACCTTTTATATATCCTTCCTTTTTCCTTCTTTTTTATTGGACTTCTCCATAGATTCCCTCTTCTAAAAGCATCTTCATACGTCATTCACCATATCATCATAACTCTGCCTTCTTCTTTTTCAATCTCCATCTCTCTCTTATCCCTAATAAGACCAACATGGAAAGCCACATTTTATGTTTCTATATTTACTTTCAATTATTCCTTTAATAAAGACACACTTATAACTTGTTTTTTCCTTTTATAAAGTATTAATAAACTTATTATAGACGTATCATCACAGAACATATATAACCTTACTCATTTCATTTTAATTTCATGATATCTTAGAATTTTACCAATAAGTCGAATACTGTAATTACAAAAAAGAAAAACATACGTTGTCAATGTACAATATTTTACTATCAACAACTAATAAAAAACTATCTTTGATCTTTTTACTTTTGACATATTTATAAAAATCAACAAGTTTATCATGTATGACAATTTGTTATTGGATATAATATATAAAGCTTTACATTATTTATATATTAGAGATCAGATTAGTTCTCATCTTTCATTTTCTCTTAATTTAACGATTTTAAAAATATTTTACCTATAGCTGCTACATTAAGAAAAGAAAAAGAGATGAGAAATGATATCTTAAACTTACACTTGGAATAACTTTTATGTATTACGAAATATACCTGTGTACAAAACAATTTTGAATAGCTTAGAGATGATTATTTGTCTAAAATAATACAAGACAACATATTTTTTTGTTATAATCATTTGAATTTAATTAAATCGCTACCTATGTTAAAAAAATCATTCGATGTCAGAATGCCATGTATAACAAGTTTATTGATTTTAATAATAATTATCATAAAAATATATTATTAATAATTGTATTGATTAATAATATAAACTATTTTACGCTAGCACATGACAGATATACATACTAAATGTTTTTACTTTTAATAATACTTTATAAAGAAAAAGTTAAATACAAATAATATATTTAATATGTTAGAAATATAAAAGTATTCAATCACCAACTAAAAGATGTATAATTATCTTTAGGTCTTAATTACTGTGGGAAAATTAGGTTTACAGTTACTCATATTTTTCGTGAAGGAAATGCGTGTGCTGATAAGTTGGCCAATTTAGGATTTTTTCATAGAGAACATTTTCTTTGGTATAATAGGCTTCCACCTTGTCTGTTTTTAGAATTCTTTATGAATAGGTTTTTGTTAATATATGGGTTTTTGTTAATATATGGGTTTTTGTCTAGTTCCCCCGTATTTTTGTATTTTTTTTTTTTTTTTAATAATATTTTTTTTTTAAAAAAAATTATCTTTAGGTCTTACTTTATATTTTAAGATTAAAAAATTTGGATAATGTAGTTTTTATTTAAGATTTGGAAGAGATGTAAGTGAAAAAGAAAGAAAAGGAGGAGAAAAAGAGTAATAGTAAGATTGTTTGGATTAAGAAAAAATAAATATTTAAATGAAAAATCATGAAAGTTTGTAATATATTGAATTGATCTAAATAAAAAAAGTTATATTATATGTATTAAAGATTATAAATATGTTCTTGGATATAATTTAAAAAAAATATGTGTATAAACTCTATTTTAGTAATGAATAACTTATATTTAAAATAAAAAATAGTATATAGAAGATGGAAACAAATGTAATATTTTTTAATTTATTTTAATATATTAATTAATATGATTTTAGAATATTTAAATTAATATATTGTAAAATTGATTCTGAATTGAAAATTTTATTTTAAATTTCAACCGTTCTAAAAATACATAGCATAATTAGTGCATGGTAATTGATAGCATAATCAATGCATTGAAATCAAATTTGAACAATTATAAAATTAATGCATGGTAATTGATTATTTAAGGTCATATAACCAATTATTGATTAATAGATAATATTATGTTCACAGTAATAATAATTTATATAACTTTTTTATTTTTTTTCAATCATCGTTATTCACATATTTAAGTTAATAATATATTTGTAACACATTTTATGTTTATTTTAAAAGATTTATTACATCAATCTCATTGTCTATGTTAGATATCAACGATATAAAAGTTCATCACATTTTATATCAGTTCTATAACCAATGTAAAACATCAAAAAGTTACAATAAATTTAAATAATAATTAAAAGATTTAATAAATCGAATTAAAGAACACAAAAAGCATTCAATTTCAAACAATGAAGTACCTATTACATCAATTTGTGGTCGGAAAACCGATGTAATATCTCATATTTATTTGATTTATTGATTTTTGAAGGACATATTATGTAATATGTAACATTTTTAAAATTTTTATTATTTTCTCTATCTATAATTTAAAAAATATATAGAGAGATCAATAACAATAATAAATCACAAGAAAATTTATCAACAAAAATATACTCTTATTAATAAAAAATGAATTTTAATTCTAATATTCATCTCAAATATATATGTTCAATAAAGCAAAAATTTATAAAAAATCAAATACAAACTCTCTCAATCTAAACTTCTTAAATACCTAACAAATTTATGTAAATCTAAATAATATTTTAAAACATAAAAAAAATAATCTTAAAACCTAACATATTTAAGATTAAATTACAAATATTTATAGTAAAATCATCAAAATCATTAGTTATTAAATAATAAGAATAAAAGAATGTAAAACACTTAGCTGAAATTGAAGCAATTCAAATCCAAATCAGTGGAAGCAATTAAAATTGTGGAATAAATTCACCTCGTTCGAGACACCAAAGCATCTTTGCAACGGTGTCGAAACCAACCCCAAGACCAAAGACCTCTACGGTCAAAAAATACAAACACAAAACTTGAAAAACGAGACAATGGAGAGAGTAGTCAACGGCGACAAAACAACAAATGCAAGCTCTCCTGCGGTCCAAAAAACCAAGCTCAACAAGCAAAAACATACAACGTGACAATAAAGACTATAACACAACGCGGTGTGAGAGAACACCAAGAAGAAGACCAAACTCCAACCAGTGACGGCGAAACTCTCGCACCACCCACCACCACGACCAACGTCAGTAGTGCTCCAAAGAACCTAACCCTCCACGCGGCAACCGTAAATTGTACACGTGCAAGCGGCGAATGTCTCGCACCACCCACCACTGCGATCAACGTCACCAGAGATTCAAATAACCAAACAAAAAATAGAAATGCAAAAAACTGTGACTGTGCGATACAACAAGGGAGAAGAGAAAACAAATGAGCGCAGGAGAGGAAAGTGAACTTCAAGACATAAAACCTGAAATTTTAAAACAACACACAACATCCAATCTTCCATGCAATTGATGCTATTTGTGCTTTTCTTTTTTGTAATTTAAACATATTACATTTGTGAGTCTGACCAATATAATATTTATGAAAACAATTGCAAAAAAATATCACCACTTAATATGCAATTATATAATTTTAAATACATTATATTAATTAAATTATAATTATAATAGACTGATATAATATAATATTTATGTCATAAATTATATATAATGTTTTACATCAATTTTTATTTAACCAATTTAATAACTTATTGTAATATATGCATTTTGTACTAGTGTTGCTGGTGCACTCCTTCTTCTTTCTTTCCTCGTTTCTCCATGCAAAACATCACAAACAAATATGATCAGTTATTTTTCCATTCTCATTTCAGCTGCTATAGTACATTACCTCATCCAAAAAGAGGCTTAGTGACACTCCACGTGGCTGAACAACGTCTTATGCACGTGGGAATATCGATATCAAATGTTAGGTAAAATGGTTTGGTGAGAAACCAACATTTATTTAGTGGCTGTATTTTCTTTTAATGAATTATTACTAGATTTCACATTTCATGTATACATGATTTTAAAAAAGGATTAAATGATCGTAATTGTTATTATAATAAAATTATATTACTACAACAACAAAAATCATGAAATAAAAACTAATTTTAAAAATCAAAACTAATTAGTTCTTATAGTTACTAAATTAAATATCATCTTAGATACTAAAACAAAAATTGATATATAAATTTATGTTACTGTTAAATAGTTTCTAAATTGATATCTAATTAGTTACCAAAGTTTTAACTACCAATTATTTAAATTCTATATTTGGTAGTAAAAATTTTGGTAGCTAATAATTAGATATAATTTAAAAATCATTTAACAATAATATAAACTAATTTATAAACCAAAAATATTTGTAGTTTGTCTTTAATTTAATCACTATAGCAACTAATTATTTTTAATCTTTAAAATTAATTTTTATTTCATAATTTTAAACATCAACCGATTAAAATAAATCACTAAGCATCATTTTATATGGTTCAAATACTTAAAAGATTTAGGTAAACTTTAAAATTATAATGTAAGTGATGTATTCTATTTTTGTTCGGGTGGATTTTGGGAATTTTTTTTCATGTTCGTATCTTATAAATTATATGTAACTTGTTCAGAACCTCTTGGAAGAATTGTGTAAATATGTAAAACACTAGTCAAATCCTAATTTTTATTATAATCACCAATGGACAAATATATCTCAGTCTATTTTATTATTTTTTATAAAAAAAATAAAATATGTTAAAAATACTCCAAACCTATTTCATGTGATTGATTATACAACTGCATAACTTTAAAAAAAAATAATAGAGATATCATGGTCATCCGTTATGACAATAAAAGAAACAGTTATTACAATATTATATAACGTTATTATAATAAATATAAAATTGTACAAATGATAGACATGTAAAATAATTATGAAATATGGTATCATCTTTATAAAGTCTAGTCAAATATTAGAGTCATTATCTTTCTATTTATCTTGTTAGCATCGTAATTATTATCTTTAGATTCATATTCTTTTCAAATTCATTCCCAATATAATTCGAAATCTTGTAAATCTCGATAATTGGAGACACTATATCCAAACTTGTCTCCCTTTTAGCTCACTATTACCCTCCCCACCATTTTTGCAACTTAATTCTTTTGTGTATATTGTATTCTTAATATTATGATTATTAAAATAATATTTTATGTTCTAAATTTTAGTTCTAAAGACATTTTATTTATTTATATATTATATTACAAAATTATTTATTTTTTTACAATGTCTGTGGAAATAAATATACCCGTTTAGTTTAAAACAAAATTTAAATGTTATTTTGCTTCCATTTTAAAAAGTACTTTTTCTTTTATAATCCGTCATTTTATTTAAAATACAATAAATAATTGCATACGTAATCAAGTAATATATATTAACTTTATTATAATAGTCTAATAATAAAAAAATATATTAACAGAATTTATGAAACATCCTAAAATGAGTAGTAAAGACTTAGAAACATATAAATTTATTGTGAATCATGTTTACTCTAAAAAATAATAGAAAATAATAATCGAATACTACTTTCTCAAAACAACTATAACTTTAGCTACATAAAAAAATTAGAATGACAAATATTTTACCTTCAAATAATAATTTTTTTCTTTTCTAATAGGTACTGATCGGAGTCGAGTGAGTCACGTCACTCGTTCTCGATTGACCAATCGATCAAGTGATCAACCACATTAAAAATCAAATTGAGAATAAACGACAGGTAAGGAAACATCCTATAAATACGAGCCACATCCCAGCAAAATTCATCCAACGGTGGAGTGATTGGAACACGACCAAGATCCTACGAGTAGGGAGCCTATTCGGAAACTGATCGAGTACATGAAATATTTCTTTGTCAAGAGGGTCATGGATGACCTCGACCATGATTTGTAATGGGTAGGTGATTGAGTCCAATGGAATGGAAACTTAGGCTTACCCTCATAATAATATAACTAAGGTTTATCGTCTGGTTCGATAAAGATTTTGAAGTACCTCTCTCTTTGAAATTCTTATAAGACGAGGTATAGGAAGCAAAAAGAATGATGCCCAGACGGCTTGAAAGAGAAAGCCAACCCACAGGATGAGCCAACCAAAATTTATAGTAAAACAAAAAAGACTGTATGGATGACCTCAATCGGAAGATATCACAAATCAACCTAAAGGCTTGAAGGGCCACCCACGAATTTGGATACAACTAGGTAGGAGCAACGTTAAGGAGACTAAGACTTCATCGTGAACTCATCAAAGAGTAGGGTTATGTGTAAATCATTAAAAAGACAAGTATACGCGAAGAAAAAGTCACGATGACCATTTTTCCGACCGTGACAAACCCGATCGATGTGATTACAATTGTCAATTGCAACCACATCTGGTGGGGAGTTCGATTTTAACATAGAAACTTTAGAAAGAAACTCATTTAAAGCGGAAAAACCCCTAAAACGAGTAGGAATATCAAGCACACGTGGGTCAACCCACTCATAACTAAGATAGCAAGGCGGTCGGCTAACAAGGTCAACCGCTTGGCTAGAACAACCAACATCCCTAGCCTCACTAGGATTGGAATGTGTTCGTTCGGATGAAAAAGAACAAGAAGGAACACGAGAAGACTCAGAAGAAGAAGCCATTATTAACTTCTTGAAGAACAAAAGTGAAGAACAAAGGTGAAGAGCAATTTAAAACACTCAAACGAAGAAGGTTGACACTCAGAAAGTTCTTTAACGAAAGTTCTTTAACGATTGGACTCAGAGCAAGTAGATGGAAATGTAACAAAGTTCAAAATGGAACCCTATATATAGATATTTGAAAATGAAGGAATAAAATGTTGTCTCCTTTGACATCGTTAGATTCGTCTCAATCCAAGGGTGCATAACGTGCGAACTCGAAATGACACAGTCTGATAGACCGTCAAATCTCTTCGATCAAAAAGTGAAAAACTCGAACAACACATTGAGTGACGCGCGTCCTATCTCTGACACAACATTTAATGCGTCAATGCCACTTCATACCTCGAAGTACCAGTCGGGATCGAGTGAGCCACGTCACTCGACCTCGATTGACCGACCAATCGGGTGATCAACCACATTAAAGACTAAATTGACAATAAACGACAAGTAAGGAAACATCCTATAAATCTGGGTCACACCCTGCTAAATCCGGGTGACACCCCAAAAATCAACTAACACTGATTTACTGAAGATATGCTCTAGATATACCTTCGTACAAATCTGGGTGACACTCTAAGAAATCAGCTAACAATGATTATTGAAGATGTGTGTTAGATATGACCCATTAATCAAATAGCTTATTACCAAACACTATAAATAAGCCTTTATAGAAGAGTAAGATACATTTTTATCAATTTGATATCATACACTCTCAATACAGAGTACTTACTTGATCGTTAGAGAACCTTTTGTAGGGTTACTCCTGATCGAGCGCTAAGAAGCTAAGGAGTGGAAGTGTTGAAGTATGAAAGAGTAAAAGAATCGAAGAACTAGAATACAAGGAAGCACAACTGAGCAATCGACACCGACAACCTCATCCAATCTTAAGTACTATCTAGACCCACTTTATTTATATAAATACAAAATATATCGTGATTTTATTTACTTGTTTCTTCTTTTTTATTCAATATTTAAGGAAATAATGGGATTATTTCACTAGAATAATTTAAAAGAAGTATATTTATTATTAATTTTAATATTAGCATAAACATACGGATGAGCGTGCTTATGTATTTTGAAGTTTTTGTTAGGTTCCATTTGTAACTTTTTTATAAGTAATATATATATATATATATATATATATATATATATATATATTACGTGATTTTATTTATTATATATAACTGAAATAATTAAATATATTGTACACTGAAGCTATATTATAATAAAAAAATAATTATATTTAAAATATGAGTAGTTATTTCATTTTTAATTTACGTGGGAATCTTTTCCCACTCTCTTAATTCTTTTCAAATTTCTTCCTTTGTTTGACTATATTTTATTTATTTATTGGTTTTTAAATATTTGTACACATTGTTGTTGTGAATTTTGTATTATAATTTTTAAAAAAAGGAAAATATTTTATGTGTTAGATGGAAAAAATTATTATATAAATTCACGTTGATCACGGAATATACTCCAATTTTGAGAATTAAAAGATGGTTTACTTTAAAAAAAAATGTGAAAGGGTTATTTCTTAAAACTTTCAAACCAAAAGTAAGAAGATAAAATAACGCCATAGTTTAATAAAGTGGTGCCTTTAGCATGAACTAAGATGACATATATATTAAGGCACATGAACTAAGGTGTGTAGCTTGTTATTTGGTCACGTACATTCTCATCTGTCCTTAAAATTCAGTTTTCATATGCAGTCATGTATTCTGATGTGTCCTTAAAATTCAGAGTTTCACACACACTTCATTAATACAATACAGCTGTGTAATTGACCAAACTGGTGTAACTCATAAAACACATACTTCGGAGTTTAATTTTCACTGAAGAGATTTAAATGTAATTAATTTTATTTTAGATTAAGAATTAATATCCAGTTCAAATCTTAATCAGAAAGTTATAAAAGAAACACGTGAGGGTAAAAGAATAATAGTCTGATGTGGTAGAGGAGAATGTTTTTTAATCGAATTGATGCAATTTTACCAAAATATTATTAAAATCGTCAAATTTTAAAAAATTTATCCATATGAATATGGATAAGTCGTGTGCTCATTGTGTAAAAGTTGGACATCCATAATATAAATTTAAATTTGTAAAAGTTAAAGACGTGTTGACACGATTTTAATGTAAAATAAGAAGTTGTATTTGATGTAGATAATTTTGATTAATATTAATTGAAATTTATTTATTTTTATTTTAATGAAATCATATATAATTTCGATTACTTTTACATTAAACTAAAGTCGTGCACCCTTTATATAACTTTTGTACGATATTATTTTATTGTTGATGTTGATATTAATACAAACGGTTTTATATAAAAAAAATATTAATATATTAATATTAATTGTTTATATAAAAATATTATCTGTAAATTTTTTACATAATTATTAAAAAAAATAGCCAATTTTCTAAAATTAATAATAAATAACATGTTAAAATATAGAAATTATTTTGAGTATTGTTATTAGGGATTAACATGGAAATTAACTTGTAGTTTTATGTCGTTATATATTAATATTTATTTGATTATTTTGTGTAACAGTGATAGAAAATGAAGCTATAAATTGATAGGAAAAATAAAGAAAGAAGAGAAATTAATAATGGAAATTGGAAGAAAATTTTACTATCAACCTTATTTATATGGACAATTGCTTTTATTGTGACCTTCACTCTGACAATAAGAATAATTTTTGGCTTATTCGAAATTGGCTAATCCATTTCGTTATGGATACAATGTCATTACATCATGGGATCATGTATGAAATTTGGTCCCACGTAAGTAGACCAATAATTCTTATTTCGAACTGAATGAAATTGGACTTCATAAGTCTCATGTTCAGTTTTCAAAATAAAATAAAAAAAGTTTTTCCCTAATATGGTAAGGTTAACCTATGTCGAATCCCCAAAGTCACATCTCATGTTATATTCACATTGCTCATATTTTCCTTAAAAAAGTTAAAATTAGGGGGGAAAGAAAAGAATTAAAATTGAAATGAAAAAAAAAACAGAAAATTAAAGCAGAATGAATATTAAACTGTCTATATACAATCGTCTAAGAGACTATCTAACAACATTCAAGAATGTAAAAAGTAAATGTAAATGATAAAATAGTAAAAATGTAAAAGTAAAATGTAGTGTAAACTAAAGACAAAGAAAATTAATGAAAATGATGAAACACAATTGGTAGATTGCCTAGTCTGCAATCGCTTACTAGACCCTTTAACAGATGTTATGCAAAAACTACAATGACTTGTGCATAAGAGCTACGTACAACTATTAAACTGTCTAGTTATCAATCGCATACTAGACCATCTAATGGTTCTATGTAGAGAGAGTGAAAGTAAAAGAGAAAAAGGAATCGAGACCGTTAAAAGTAAATTGTAAAAGTTTAAAGGGTGAGAAAAATAAATTGTAGGAAAAATAATTTGCATAAACCTAAAGTGCAAGAAAAGTAAAGTGCGAGAAACATAAAGAACAAGAAATGTAAAGGGCAAAAACTTAAAGTTCAGAAAACGTAAAATAAAACATTGTAGGAATGTAAAGTGTAACTAGAATTAAACTAGAATTGAAATGAGCTGAGCGTGGCAAATTAAAGTGCATAAATTTAAACTAACAAGAATTCAAAATGAATTACAAAAAAGAAAAACAAAATTCAATACTACAACTACTGACGCGCCTAAGTATTTCTAATCTAATCAGTATATGTTTTTCTTCAGTCAATCTCTATTTATAGAGTTTTAAAGTTTTACAAATGGGTGGACTTTGGATCGGGCCCACAAAAAACTAATCTACAACGAACTACTTGACCATCTATTGTTTTATTGACTGTTGACCTTTGATTGTCGAATGCCTATTTTTGTAAATTTTCACTCTTTCAATTCATTTTTTTCCACTCTTTATAGTATAAGTATCTTCATTAAAGCTCATTACGTCAAAGACCAATTCGAAAAATGTTCCTTCAAAAGATCAGAAACAACTGTTAGACAGTTCAAGAAAAATTTAAGCAGAAAAATGAAGTTTTTATTATGTTTTTTAAAAACTCTAATTTTCTACATAAAATACAAATCTAAACGAAGAACAGAAAATAAGAACCAAAGAAACCACAAAGAAATGCAATTAGCCTAGAAAAATATGAGAAAACCGAGAGTTACTAATCTTGTGTAACTAGACCAATAACCACATTTCGAACTTGATTAAATTGGACCTTATAAGTCTTGTAAATATTGTGGAGATCGTACACTGGGACGACAAATATTGTTAGTTGTAAATGAAAAAATTAATAAACCACAATGACATGAGGACAAGGGAACCGAAGAACTTGAAACTCTCCACAATGACACCACCATTTAGTTAATTTTTTAGTTGTGTATGACATAGGTTGACGTCAAAGTTGGGTAGTGATTATCTCCTGAACATCAAACTCTGAATTTTCTCGATTATATCTTTGCACATGACACATAGCAAATTGTGGTTCGTTTTTTCTTAGTAAAATAGTAACATCATTAGGATATTGATTTCATAATTGTAACATGCACTTGATCTTGGTCCCTCGTTCAACAAACCAAGACTTTGTTCTTTCGAATGTTCTCTTAACAAGAACACAAATGGGTAAGGATCATGCTCCTTTCAAAATAGAGTCATGTTTTTGGCTAGATTTCTTTTCATTTGCCCTTCATAGACCTAAGTTCACTTTTCCAATGGTATTTGATCAATCTAAGAGTCTGCTTGTCAAATTTTTTATCACATCACCAATAACTTTGCTTGTAGAGTAGGTTGTTCATTTCATAACCTGTGACATTTCATAAATGAAATTAGTGGAACATGCAGTGAATTTGTAATATTGCATAATGAAAGTTAAAGAATATAGATACCCATGTTTATTAACTTTATTTTCATCTTTGAATATTTTAACCTCTTGTTGAAATTAAATACAATATGGCGTATGCAATAGACTAAGATTGGATCGTTCCTTCCCAACCAACATCTAGAGATTCTAATGTTGACAATATTGTTGTCCCATCAACTTGAACTATTGACTTGCAATAGTTGAACCCATCAATGCATGGCTTGAAAGACCAAAAGACACATTAAAAGATATAAGAAGGGTTGTATTGAACACAACAAAAACATATGGATGAGTAACATATTGAACAATTGTACCTAGAACACTTTGTTGTACAACTTGCAACCATTTTGTAAGATGATTATATTATTCATCCTAGTCGCGATTCCATTACAAAAGCATTTTATTTAGCTATTTAGGCTTTTCTATAGGTCACTAAATAACCATGATGATTCTTTATTTCAGCAATCAAACTTTTTATTGGGATGGAAGGATTTTCCTTGTCTGAATTGACCACAATGGAACTTATATGTGTTAAGTCCAAATTCATGTGATCATTGAAAAGAACAGTTGAAAAGCACATATGAGGTGTTTCAATTTTTATTTATTTTCCATTGATGCCGAATTTTTCTAAAAGATGCTTGGATGTGCCATTGCCAGTTGTTGTCAGAATGAAAGCAACATGATTACCTGTATGTGTCATGTATTATGATTTTTTGTCAAAGTAGGTTAGATTTTGCATATCAATGGCTTCCAATCAGTGACTTCCTTATGATATGTCATTATTGTGCATGTAAAACAAAGATGTGACACTAGGACAAAATGTATAAACAACGACTATTTATTTAATGCGTTTTTAGGGTCAGCCGCTGTCATTCAAAATACGGTGGCATTTTTGAGATTAACTATGTGGCTATTTGTAGCATTCTTAAATCATGCACTTTGATTTAAGAATGCAGTTATTACTAATAGCTGCATTCTTAAATCATTTTTTACCCTAATTATGAAGTGCGCCACTTACGCTTTCATACTTTCTTTGTTCTTGGCGCTTTGCGTTTTCTCCCTGTTTCTACTCTGGTGTTCCTCTCTTCTTCTACGAGTTTCATCATGTTATCGTGCCATTGTAAGTTTGTTTCGATCCGCTCTCTTTCTTCTTCACCAATGGTTTATAAAAAAAATTCGTTTCACTTATTTGTTGGTTTTCTTGCATTGACGAAGGGTTCTCTGGCGCTTTGTTTTCTCTGTTGTTTTTTCTCTCATGCTTCCTCTTGTCTTCTGCGAGCCTTCATTGTGTCATTGTAAGTTCATTTCGAGTTCTCTTTCTTATTCACCATTGGTTTATATATATATTTTTTGTTTCTCTTATCTGTTTGTTTTCTTGTATTGGCGAAGGTCACCGCTGCTTCATTGCCTGCTGTTTGGGTTTTTGCTATGCCGTATTTGCTCCATCGTTGCTACCGCCTCCGTTGCCACTGTCGTTGCTGCCATTGCTGCCTTAGGGTTTACCATAGACGCATTTATAAATCGCATTTACGAATGCGGCTAAATAATCGCCTTCTTATCTCTTCGATTTAAGACTACGTGTAAAACAAATGTGGCTATATAGCCGTCGTTGTAACCCTTTCTGCACCAGTGTGACAAAGGCAATATGAAAAGATATCGAAAGACTACTTCATCCAAGACAACATGCCATATGAGTGCATTTTGAGTTCTTGAATCCTCGAGTGATGGATTTGATAAATGTAGCTGGATTTGGATAACTACTAATGATTTCAAATATCAACATCAATCATCACTTGATCACTGCATTAATGGAGAGGTGGAGAACAAAGATAAATACCCTCCATCTTTCACATGGAAATTCAATAGTGACCATAGAAAATGTGACACTACAATTGGGTCTTCCCATTGATAGTGAACCTATCATTCGAGTCAACAATTGTGACTTGGTTGCACTGTGTCAACAATTGTTAAGATCCATAGCTCCCTTAAATATTATTAAAGGAAACACGATTAAATTATCTTGGCTGAACAAAAAATTTCAACAACTCCTTGATGATGCAACAAATGATGTGATTGCTCGACATGTACAAATGCATATTCTTTCACTGATTGAGAGTTTGCTGGTGCCAAATACATCAACAAGCAGAGTGCATCTCATGTATCTTTTTATTATTGGATTACTTAACACATGTCTCAAATTATAGTTGTGGTTCGACGATCTTGACTTGTCTTTATTGTGCTTTAGTTCACAAAATTGACTTCAACCAAGACTACATAAGACATTTCATGTTACTATTGCAGTGTTGGGCTTGGGAATGGATTAAATGTATTTCCCCATCAATTGATCCATTAACTAGTGAAGACATTGCCGCATGAATTGGTTTTCCACTCACAAAAGGTATATTTTTATCTACACAATTACTTTCCCAAATGAAACTTCGAATTGTTGTTAAATTTTACTTTGTTTATAATACATATATAGTTTATATAAGGTGATATCGTGCACCGTCGCAAAGGCAACATCCACCTACGTGCACAATGAGTTTAATAAGGAAGACGTTAGATCATTTATGGCCCAAACATGTTCTTAATGAAATTAAAGCTACATATAATCTTAAGAACATTTTTTGTCTCATACTAATGACAATTTTCGCAGTTCTTGTGGACTCCTTACAAAAGGGGAGACGTTGCTCCTTTAATAACTATTGATGTTTCTTCTATTAATAGGACAATATTTCCTCTAATTTATTTTGCCATTGTTGAATTTTATCATGTTGGCGAACAATGCAAAAATTGGGTTTTAACAAGGTATTTCACTCGACCCATTAAACTTAGATTAATTGCACAAAGAAGATATGAGAGGTGAAATTAACAAATATTGACTAGAGTACCATCAAAAGGTGGATAATAATGTGGACTGATAAACATAATTATCTCATTCAAGGTATTCTGTTCAACGAAAATGATCATTTGCGTGACACGACAACAAACATGCAATGATACATTAACCATACTATCTGATACATATCGCCTCCAAAACCGACATTTGATGACGATACAAGTTGACTTTGTTTTAATTTCCATGATGTAATTTTATTTATCTAAAATTTGAAATTGTTTTCCATCAGGATGACATGCCACAATGAGTCTTCTTTTTACATTTAACAATTTCATGTTCATTAATCCAGTCAATTCAATCTTCAACAACCATTGATGTCCACATACATGGATCATCATCACCACTTATCTTTTCATTCTCCACAGCAATAGATTCCCCACACATACACTATTTTTCCCAGCCAACTAGATATTTTTTCCAGTCCACCAAATATGTTTAGAACTTCGACCTTAACCCCTCTCTGACATCATTCATGCACTATTATCCCACAATACCTCACAAGGATCCAAAATGAAGGTGCAACAATGATTATTCACCTCCACCTCCTTCCTACCATCACCCTCCACAAAGACTTAAAAGACAAACAAAAAGATCGCCTTGTAACAGTTCCTCTAATAGATAATTCACTTGATGTAATGTAACAATATTCATATTATAAATTGATTACAATTTTCATTATAAACTTTCCTTCTTTCTTCATTTTATGGTCAAATTTACAGTTTTACCTTTTTTTCCACTTTTCCACATTTAATTACCAACTTTTATATTTTTAATATATATATATATATATTATTTATAATTTCTAAAAAAATACATCAGCCTCTTATTTATTTTCTAATTACATAATTTTAATTTTTAATTTCACAATGAATATTTTCATATAAAAAAATATTTTAAAATATCAAATACATTTTTTTTATCTATGTTATAAGAATCTCATACACGATTTCAGTTCGTATCAAATTATGCTGAAGTCGTTACGATTTCAATATAATATAATTTAAATTATTATGTTTAAACCACTTCATTAAGAAAACCTTGATTAACATTAATCAAAGTCAATAGTTAAACACAATATCTCCTTTTATATTAAAATCATACTAAATTTATGACATTACATCTTTATAAATTCAAAATGATAAATTGTGTGGTACTACTTCTTTAGTAAATATATTAGGATTATCTAATGGTACTAGCATTCCGGATACAGTCTCTTAGTTTTGGATAGATGGTGATTGAAATATTTCATTGTCTTTACAGCAGATGCCTCATCTTTTTAGTCATATAATGGTTAGGGCGGAACAGGATATTCTTAATTGGATTCTAGTTGAGTATGGTCGTTTCACTCTTAAACCGGCTAGGACTTTTTCCAGGAGTTCCCTGTGGTTGGGGTAAATTTATTTGGACTTCATATCTTCTGCCTTCCAAAACTCTAGTCCTTTCTACAGATAAACATATTCAAAATAAAGGTCTGCATATTTGTTCTATGTGTACTCTTTGTGAAAAACACGAGGAATCTATTTAACATTTATTTTTTGAATGTTCTAATGCTTTGCATATTTGGAGTTAGGTTCGACAGATTTTTGCTACTTCTCATTTCTCTAATAAGGATGATCTTCTCTATTTTATAAGAGTGATGGTAGTCCTATGGTTAAATTGATTAAACTTGCAGTGATAACTTTTTCGATTTGGATGATATGGCGTATGAGGAATTATGCTCATTTTTAGGATAAGATTGAGGTTTATAGGGCTATTTCGGTTATTAAAGATTTAACTCGTCTAGTGGAAAATTCGTCTAAAGCTTCAATGAAGAAGGATATGTTGGATTTCGACATGATCAAGTTTTTTGGTATTAATACTCGTACTGGTAAAGTTCTTCGTCATCTTCCTATTAGATGGGAGTTTCCTTCACCAGGCTGGGTTAAAATTAACACTGATGGAGCTGCTAGGGGATATCCTATTAGAATATATGGTTTTAAACTAGAGGGGGGTGAATTGTTTAAAGAGAGTTTTAGCACACTTTTCAGCCTTGAATGAAATTACTTCAAGAAAACCTTGATTAAGAAACCAGTTTTTCAAAACATAAAGCAAAAGGCAAAACACTAGTAAAAACAATCGGTTGTTTTACCGAAACAATCGGTTGTTTATAACAGCTAACAAATATCAAAACTGAATTTAAAGAATTAGGGATAGAGAGAATGCACACAGATGTTTATACTGGTTCACTCCAAATCCAGAGCTACATCCAGTCTTCTCAGAAACCCTCTGAGAAAATCCACTAAGCAATCACAACTTGATCACTTACACCACAACCAAGAAAGTGACCTTGAACACCTCAAGACACACACTCTTCTTGGCCAACACACCAACACTAAGATTGCTGATCTTGATCCCCTCAAGAACACACAGCCAATCTCAGCAAACACAGAAACGAAAATTGTTTCACAGAGTACAAGAATTACACTTGTTACAGAAGATAATCTGAAATCAATACAAGCAGAATCCTATTCCACACACTTTGATCAATCACAAACTCTAAGCAATCTCAGCTCTTTTAAAAACTCAGAAAACTCTATTCAAAAATCTTGTTTCACAAATCTGTTTTTCTGAATATATTCAAAGATGTTGTTTGTTATCAAATCTTAACAAACTCTTTAATTGCATTTAATGATTGGTGAAAGCATTTAATGATTGGTCAAAGCATTTAATGACTGGAGCGTAAGCAGTTAAATCATTTAAAGCTCAGTCAAAGATAAAACAGTTTTTCTGTTATGGTCCCAAAACAAACAATCGGTTGTTTCCTCGAATCAATTGGTTGTTTTGGTTTTAACAGCTCAACCATTTGAAAAACAGTTTTCAATCTTTTCTCAAAACATCTAAGTATAAACAATCGGTTGTTTCGACAAAACAATCAGTTGTTTTAACTTAGTTTGAAAAACATTTTTACTTTCACAAAGATTGATAATGCCTATTCTTTAAATTCGATCAAGGGGTGGATTACAACACTCAAACTACCCCAGAACTAAACTAAACCAGCACAGCAACAACAAGCACAACCAAGGCTTCAACATCCTTCAAAGGGTTTTGATTCTTCAAAGCTTGAACACCACTTGGTTCAACATATCCTGGTCTTGCTACTTGTGGAGGTATTTTCTGTGGGAGTATGAGGGAATTTATTGGAGTTTTCTCTGCGTTTCTTGAAGTTCAAACTGCTCTGGTTGCTAAGTTTTATGGGGTTATACATGCTATGGAGGAAGCTCAAAAGATGGAGCTTACTAATGTCTGGCTGGAATACGATTCTGCTTTGGTTTGTGCTGTGTTTATTGCTAGGACCAATGTTCATTGGTTTCGTAATCGATGAAATACTTGTCTTAATTACTGTGGGAAAATTAGGTTTAGGGTTACTCATATTTTTCGTGAAGGAAATGTGTGTGCTAATAAGTTGGCTAATTTAGGATTTATTCATAGAAAATCTTTCTATTGGTATAATAGGCTACCATCTAGTATGTTCTTAAAATTCTTTATGAATAGATATAGTCTACCTATGTATCATTTTTGTTTTTTTAATAATATTTTTTTCATATGATGATAAATGATAGTTATTACTTGAGGTGTCAGCATAACTAGGATGTGAAGTTGCATAATAATGCCTAATGTAAAAACTTTTATATAAAAAAAAAATTCAAACTTGTATGATGTATGTACAAATTTATTCACGAAGTCTTATATTGACAAAATTTACAAATATAACTAAATTTTTCAAATTTTTTTTTAAATTACACCAATTTAAAAACCCAAAAGGAGAAAGTGGTCGTGTGCAATAGTGTATGCCACACTAATCCAGGAGAGCTTTAATATAGACTGAACAATGCACGTTAGGAGGTGCCACAGCACAAGTCTTCTCATAGAATTCAGCATTTTATTCAAACTTCCCCTCATGCCCGCGCACTAACCCCAACTATCCGTTTATTTAAAACTATTAAATAAATACATAAAATGTATTAATTAATCTTAGGTTTTGCATTCACTCACCACCATTTTTCTATTCTCTTTCTTTCTTGTAAGAAAAGAGAACCAACCAACTCAGAGGGTGTGTGACCGTTTTCAAAAAAGTAAGAGAGAGAAAGAACTGAAAAACAAAACAACGAAATTACTCGGAC
Organism: Phaseolus vulgaris; assembly: GCF_000499845.2. Taxonomy (NCBI): domain Eukaryota; kingdom Viridiplantae; phylum Streptophyta; class Magnoliopsida; order Fabales; family Fabaceae; genus Phaseolus; species Phaseolus vulgaris. The sequence goes on from NC_023757.2 coordinate 10,156,050, forward strand.
ACTCACAGATCAATCTTAGTACTTCGGTCTAAAAGACTCACTTCACTCTCCTCACTGCTTCTCATACGATTCTCTCTACTCTCTGTGTTCCTGCTATCTGTTTATTCAAGAATACGTAACACATGTCCAAACATAGTTGTATTTGAGGTATTTGTCAATTTGACCCTTCTTTTACTCATTTGGGTATATTCCAAGTTCATCAATTTGTTTAGATCCCCCACCATTTCTGGGTTATTTTTTACATACCAGTACTCCTTGAAATAAATAGGTAGTTGATGCTTTGTTGGGTTTGGATAAGAATATGATTTTGATCCAATCCCATATACCCCTTTTAAGTATTTTCATTGCCCATTTTCTATCTCTCTATTTCATGTAGCTCTGGCTCTCTAATTTTAACTTTGGATTGTGTTTTCTTGTTTTGTTCTGCCTTTGATCACTGAGGATAATAGCAATTTTATTTTCCCCTTTTCCATTGAATACCTTTTGGTGAGGGCTTTTGGGAATGTGGTTTTTGCTTATTAAGGTGTAAAGGTGGATATGAAAGAGAAGGGAGAAGTGATGGTTTCGCTTTTTCTTTTCTTTTTCGATTTTTTTGCAAAACATAAAAGCTTCTAATTATAAACCTTTGGCTTCAGCATGCAAGTTGTCCGGTTCAGGCAAAAGGAGCCTCAAGAAGAGAGGGACGCCGATAGAATAATAAGCACTCTCGGAAGTAAATGATGCCGCAAGATATGAAGCAGCACCATAATGAAGAGTCCACGAAGAAGGAGCACGGTGAAGAATCTAAAAAGAAGGAGCACGTTGAAGAATCTAAAAAGAAGGAGCACAACGAGGAATCTAAAAAGAAGGAGCGTCACATTGTGACTTGGACTCAAGAGGTGTTTCTTTCTCTCTTTAGCTGTCTACATTTATTTTAATTCTTCTGTTTACTTGCCATTATATGTCATTTACTTAGTTCTAACAATGGATAAGCGAGTTTTTCAGGAGGATGATATACTAAGGGAGAGGATTGGTATTCATGGAACTGAAAAGTACTCATTCTTCTTTATTAATTCTTCTTTTGTGGTACACACTATTTTCTTCCTTGATGAGTGACATTAAAGGGCTTTGTATTGTAATTAATTTTTATGCAGTTGGGCAATTATTGCATCTAAGTTTAAAGACAAAACGACAAGACAGTGCAGAAGAAGGTGAAGTTTTTTAAATTGTCCACAATTTTTTGATTTTGATCTTCACTGATTCAAGAGATCTGCTGGGTTCTTTGTTACTACCATTCTGATGCTTCTATTACTAATCAAATTTCAGATGGTACACGTACTTGAATTCTGATTTCAAGAAAGGTGGATGGTCAGCTGAGGAAGACATGCTCTTATGTGAGGTAATGATGCTCCCTGTGTTCAGAACCCACTCTCATCTACACGGCTGCAGTGGGAATTAACAAGCTTAATTTATAATAGAAGCATATGGAACTTTAAAAAATTGGAGTTCATGTTTTTCCTTTTGTTGGAGATGTTGAATGAGTAGTATGACTAAAATAAAAGATACAACTGAGAGACAACTCTTAACTTACAAGTTAAATCTGTAGAGTTGAATTAGACCTAAAACCCAAATTTAAAATGATACAAGTGTTTATCCTGTCATTGTTGTTGAGTTTATCCTGCACTTGCTACTGGGCTATAGCCGGACTATCTGCAAAGTCTTGCAAACTTCACAGTCAAGATATCTAGTCTTTAATATGAGGGAGTGTGGTGGAGATTCACATTGACCAATACTATGACCATGTTTTGTGTATAACTTGGATTATTCTCTCCTTACAAGTTGATTTTATAGGAATGAGTTATGACCAAACCCACATTATAAGACCCTTTTGTCTTCACTGGCCAGAACACAATCTATTGACGCACTTAAGCACTGAGAAGCAACATAGCCTACTGTCAGGAGTTGGTTAAAACCAATCAACCCTGATCTCATATGTATATATGCATACTCCGGAAGATAACATCAACTATACTTCACTACACATAGAAAATGAGGCATTTATAATCTTATTTCCTGCCATTTTCTCTGTAGGCTCAAAAAATATTTGGTAACAGATGGACAGAAATAGCAAAGGTGGTTTCAGGCAGGTAACCACAAAATGATTCTTTTCTTCTTTAGTGCATGTGAATATATGATAGCCATTTTATTAATGGTTAATATTTAATGCAATGCTTTCTGTACAGGACGGATAATGCTGTGAAAAACCGTTTCTCCACACTCTGCAGAAAGAAAGAAAAATATGCAGCATTAGCAAAAGAGAACGGCACATCATACATCAATTCAAATAACAAGAGAATTATGTTTGAACGTTATAATAACATGGATACAACAGCTGAATCTGGAGGACCTATTAAAAAGATGAGGTATTGTATACTCTATGTATCAAAATACACAAACTCTACGAAGAGAAGTGTTAACATGTTATCCTATGGCTATATAGGAGGGCCCATATCCCTGATGATGCAGAAAAGATCAAATTTGGGGACCGATCACATTTAGGAAATGGAGCTCCAATAAATCAACAGCAAAGAGCACCATTTGCAGTATTAGCTCAAAACTCCAATAATTCAAACAGCTTGCCAGACCAGCAGCATGTTTGCAATCCCAAGCTTAATTCTGGTAGTTATCTTTAAACTGAACTTTAGTTTTGAATAGTAAAACTTGAAACACAAAACATGATATAGTTAATATATTCAGCGAACAAAACTTCAGCCCTCCTCTCATTGTAAGATGGTTTATAATGCTTCTGCAGCCCAAGATAACCAGATTCAAGGAACATTTCTCAAAAGGGATGATCCAAAGAGAAGTGTATTGATGGAACAGGCAGAGTTACTAAGTTCACTAGCTCTAAAAGTTGATACTGAAAACATGGACCAAAGTCTTGAACACACTTGGAAGGTGAGGCGTTATAACTTCTTCTAGACTTTCTTCAGTTTTGAATATTGAACACATTATATTCTTCTTTAAAAAATGAACTTGCTAGTTTTTGTGAAGAGTAAAGCCCTAAAAGTACCGGTTGTATCTTTAGAAGTAAACATAAGAAGTAACTTGTTGTGCTAGCCTATTTGCATCAAAATTTTGAAAGTCGCTTGACATGTATCTTTGTTTAATTCGTTAGCACCCTGGTAAGCATTAAAAGTTAATTGAAAAGGTTTAGGCATTGCATGCTCCTATAGTTTCTTGACTAAAAACATTTGCAACATATCTCATTATGAATCTGAAGCAATTATTTAAAGGGAAATATGATTCAAGTAAGTTGTTAATCTTCCCAATGAGAACTCTGAAATAGTTAATAGATCGCCTTGCTAAAAATTGAAAACTCAGCTTGATTTTAGGATACCAATGACGAGCTGACATATCTTTTTACTTGAGCATATAAATATGATAAATGTTATTCTGTACACCCTTTAAATTCATCTAACACTTGTTTAAACTGATGGCAGGTTCTTCAAGAGTTTCTGAACCTAAACAAAGAATCAGATATTCCTGGTCACAAGATTCCAGATTTACGGCTTGTAGATAAAGATACCACTAAGGACTTGAAGAGCGGTAATGAGGAAGGCCAGGCTTGTTGGAGGTACTTTGAGATCTTTAAAAATATTGTTTCGCCTGTGGCCTCTGCAAAATGTCTAATAGTTTCTGAATATGTTCTAGGCAAGTGGAACAGTACGACTCTCCAAGCAGTTCTGGATACAGTACAGAATCAACTTTCCTTTGTCAGTCAGCCGGTGATAATTCAGAGCACCCATTGCATCAGGATATTGGAACTGAAATGAAGTCTGAACAACTTGGAGATGAAAAAGGAGTAGGCAGAGATGAGAAAGGGGTTCTTTGTACTGCAAATGTGGATAAAGGTAAATAAATGGAAAGGATTTTTAATAAAATTTCAGTTTAGTAACAATTGACCACATATATAATAGATTATGTTCAAAGAGATGATGAATAACCAGATAATAACTTAATCTCTTAAGTGGTTAGTTATTCCTAAGCTGGAAATTATATGAAGGTCTAGTTTTATATATTTTCTAAAATAAAATGCTTTTTTTCAATATGCTAATACCATAAATGGTAAGCGTTAATATTATGTCTATTCTAGCAGATATGTTGCCATATTGTGAGGAACAGATAAACAATGACTTGATTGTTTCTACCTCATCAAGATTGGAGTTCAGCTCCCCTATTCAAGTAACCCCTCTGTTCAGATCCTTGGCAGCAGGAATTCCCAGCCCACAATTTTCCGAAAGTGTAAGTCAGCCATGAACTTGGGACTTGGGCATTGATTATATTTCTGTATAATTTTTTTTAAAATGATCTATATGCATATATTGTATTTCTTTTGACCGCAGAACCCATTATGATTTCTGTTATAGTTTCATAAAGGATTTTTAGGGTCTCTGATATTTTCCGTTATCTGATATTGATAATGTTGATAATGATAACTAGCATGATTATATATTATTAGTAATATGGGAGCTTTTCAACTTGATGGTAGAGCTTGTTGTAGTGGAGATTTTATAGGGGAAGCTTATCAATGCAAAATTGACATGTTAAAGCGGTGAACTAATGGAATCATGATTAGTTGTTGGATTAATGGAATCATGTCTTTTCCTTTTAGTTTAGTAAGATGAATGCCTATTATATATTAAATATTAATCTATCAATAATAAATCAAATAATGGTGGCATTTTATTTTCATCATTAGTTTCAATACTCAATCCATGAAACCGTAGTAGGCACCTTAACTCAAGTATTCCTAATATCATCTATTTCTACTTCTAAGTCCATTGGGCTTTTGAAATATTTAAGCAATCCCTACCTAAAATTGTTGATGCAGGTAAAAAAGAGGTAAATGAAGAAGAACAACCTGTTTGTAATCAAGTATTTGGGTGGCATATAATGTGCTGGTAAAACTAATACGATATATGTGTATATGGCATGAGATTTTCTGAGACATTTAGATTTTTTAGCATACAGATTAAGTTGTGTAAGATCTTACTCACATTGGAGCGCATAATAATGATATAACTGCAGGGTTTGTTTGGATAAAATTTTCCATAAACACTCATTGGAGAAGAAAATACGAAGGAAAGACTAACCATAAAGTAAAATTAGTTTATATATGAATTAAAAATCATCTATTTAGAGAAACTCATTTTGTTTGTCCTTCTTATATTGCTCTTATAAGTTAGAAGTATTTTGAAAAAGTTTATCTTGCAAATAATATTTAATTTTGTGGCAAGATTAGTGGAAGCTGTTAGATGTTATTCACACATTGATTTTTTTAATTCTAGTTTGTCGTTGGTAATGGCACTTCTCGCTTTTTCTCTAGTATTAGAATATATCGATGTTTGACACTGAAGACTAACCTTTATTCTTTCAGGAAAGGAACTTCTTAAGGAAAACACTAGGAGTGGAATCTCCATCCATCAACCCAAGTGCCAACTCATCACAACCGCCACCCTGCAAAAGAGCCCTACTACCAAGTCTATAAACCATCTGAGATACAAATATTGATCCGTTTTGAATCCTACTTTCTCATCCTTGGCAGTAATCTCTGGCATATGGAGAAAAAATATGATTTCAATCTGCCTAAAGTTTTGAAAGGCATATGCTGTTCCTCAAGAATGTTATGATACATTCTTGCCGCCATCCAACATATCTAACATCTCAAAAGTTACCTTTTTGAAACTTGCACATAAAATTGGCTTGCTTAGTGTGTCATTCTTTGGTTTGTTTTATTTTGATATTGTTCTGGGTTTGTTTTTCTCCAATCCAGCAATCAGCATTTTGTCCGAATTTTGTACAGAGCTTGCTGTGTAATCAGTAGCATCATGATTCCTGAGTGTGTATGAATACATTAGCATAGATAGAAGAGAGAGAAGAAACTTAACAGTGGGAACTTGGATTCTAATTTGTTGTTTGGAGTGTGCATAGGTTATTTAATAAATATTTTTCCCTTTTGGTTCTGATGTACTGAAACTTAATCATAAGTGAGTGGAAATGCATTTGGTTTGGTGTGCAGATACTGTTTCAGTTTTTAGCTCAATCAAATTGTAAAATTCTCCAAACTAAGACTTATATTCCAGGTAAATAAAAGAAAATGGTAAAGCAAAGGCCATGAAGCATCATGAAAACAGAACAAGAAATGGAGAATATGTAAATCATATACTTACAGAGTTTTCATGTCACCTTGCCCCCTGACCTGATAGAGGCAAAGCATACCTTTCTCTTTGATACGGCTTGTTTGCCATGGAGCATCATCTTGTGCTGGGTGGAAGAATAATTCCACACTCACTGCATTCTTATATTTAGTTAGGATAAGGGGTTAATGGTTGGTGGGAGAATACAGGAGCTGATAATGATGATAACAAGGTAAAAGCAGTTGGTAAAAAGAGAGAGGGAACGTCCTACAAAATAAAGTGCATACCTTTGCTGTTAACTTTGGCCACCAAAGACACACTTTGACTCATTTGGTTTGACCAACCAACTCACTCAAATTCAATTCACTTAAACAAATGAGCTAGTAAACGCGTTAATTGATTTTAAAATTTATAATGCCACTGTCTGTAATCATTGCTATTGAAATTTGAGCTTCCAGATCTGGAAGAAGAGTAAATGACATTCAAACTACATTCTTTATTTGAACAATATCAAGCCTTGTATATAAGCCCGATAACAGATCTTATTAATTGAACAAAATCACGTTCAAATATTTAACAAGGTTTCTTTATTTGAACAGATCTCATTGAATATTTGGAATTCATGCAAAAAAAATATAAACCTTAATCTATACTTTGGAGGAATTCTAAAAGTGGGATACAAGTTGAAAATCAATAAATTTATGTTCCTAGGGTTTATGATTTCTCAAATGAACCTGAAAGTTCAATCAAAGCTTTAGGGTCATTACTTCAATTAATGTGGAAGTTATTGTTCTGGTCCTTGAAATGGTAGAGAACAAGTTAAGTTCTCATTGAATATTCCGAATTCAACCAAAAAACGTAAATCCTAATCTACATTCGATTGATGTGAAGTGATTCTTTGATCCTAATGAATTCCTAATTTGGTGCTTCAAATGGTAGAGATCAAGTTCTGATTGAATATTCCGAATTCAAGCAAGAAAACTTAAACCCCAATATACACTTTTGGAAGAACTCTAAAAATGTGACACAAGTTGAAATTCAATCAAATTATGTTCTTAGTGTTTAAGTTTTCTCATTTGAACCCGAAATTTTCAATCAAAGCTTTAGGTTCATTAAGTGATTGCTCAATCCTAATTTTGGTTATTCTTGCTCACAAGTGAGATCTCTATAAACATCACTTTCCACCACATTTGAAGAATAATTTTTTCTATACTCTCATGTGCTATTGGAAAACAAGAATAGAGTGAGTGGTGAAAATGAAACATGAAAATGGTCTTTTAAACAGAGATACGAAAGAGAAAATGGATCATTTTGGTAAAAAAAGTTCATCTAATGTTTTGACTGTTTCTTCCTGCACCTCCATATCTTCTTCTGACACCTCCATACACAACATGAAAATACATTTTTATCCTTCTTGTGCCACCCCCATAGAATAACTTCCGGATTATATAATCTGGAAACGCATTTGGAAAAAGATTTTCGGATTACATAATCCGAAAGTTAAAAAAGACTTATGGATTATATAATTTGTAAAGTAATCATGCATCTGAAAAAAGACTTCTGGATTATATAATCCGGAAGCTAATTACAAATTTAAAAAATGACTTCCGGATTATGCAATCCAGAATATTACAGAGGGTATTTTTGAAAATATGAAAATCTATGGAGGTGAGAGAAGAAGGTATGGAGGTGCAGGAAGAAGCAGCCAATGTTTTGTTAACTTGGCCCTTATATGTGACATGTAAAAGTGGGCTTTCTCGGTGTCTTCTTAATTGTCAATTCAACTTTTTAAAGATATTAAATGATGGGAAATTCTCCCTACACTACCATATTTTTAAAAAAAATTTCAACTCTACCCTTCTTAGTATATATATTTGGGTTTTTGTATTGATAGAGTGTAGTGATTTATTTTTCATTTTTAAGTAGTTTTGGGTGCTTGTGATGGTTGGTGGCGAACTTTTGATGGCGAACTTTTGATGGTTGAAATATATTTTGCGATATTTTTAGAGTTTGTTTTCGGTTAGCTTATTTTTTCATTTTTTTTATATCAAATTGTACAATCCGTAACACCCTTAGTATAATATGTATTCTGGATTATACAATTCAGAAGGTAAACCAGGATTCAGAAGAACCTTCCAAATTATTCAATTTGTAACACATTTTGAACTACAATTTAGATTGTACAATCTGAAGTCAATTCTGGATCCGAATTGACCTTTTGAATTGTACAATCCATAATACATATTATGGTTAGGAGGTATAACGGATTGTATTGTAGAATCCCTAAGGTATTCTTCTCGATTTTGTAATCCATAATATATTTTTCTAAAGAAAAAAAAATCAGATTATAGAATCTGAAATATATTTTTGGATTCGAAAATATCTATTAGATTTTACAATCTAGGAGAATAAATAGAATAAAAAATATATTTTTAAATTGTAGAATATTGTAATTTTTTAAGGATAAAATGATATTTTTAATTGCCCTAGAAAGATGCAGTAGAAATTATAGAGGTGCCGGAAGAAACAACCTTAAATAATATTAGATAATTTTTCATAAATCAGAGTTATAAGTTTAAATTATGAGATTTCTTTATTAAAGCATGTTAATATAACATAAAAACTAATATTAAACATCATAACATTAATTTTTTTTCTTAAAAACAATTTTCTTTTCAACACAGTTGAAGAAATATATTATTAAAGTGGAGGTTTTATAGAGTTCCTGCATCCAAGTAAAATCTATATAAGGTCTTAAGAAGGACGATCTTGATAAACTTAAGAAGACATCATGTAATACGAATCCAGATTTTCTGTTGGATTTTTAGTATTCTCCCTCTAACGTGTCTTCAAAATATATTAATATATTTTAAAATACTATTTTGAAAACACAATACCAAAAATTAATAGAAAACTTAAATTCTATCATAATCTTTACAAATAAAGATTATTTTAATTGTTGCTTAATTGAATATTACAGTGTGTGAAGTCAACTTGTATAACCATATCATATGATAATAGTATTGCCTTAGTTGATGTCACACAATTACTTAATATGCCAACTTATCTAATAATATCATAAAATATGATATTATTGGTCAATGTGACAAATTTATTGGATAAGTGTAACATGGACCATACTTAGAGTAATCTTTGAAGTTGAAATTCAGAAATCGTTGAAAGAAAACTTGAAGCAAAACCTAACACGTCATAGTAACATTATGAAGGCCATTAGTATGCTGTGCAAATTTTATATAATATAATCTATACCTCTCTCTCTCTCTATATATATGCAAAATTTATATAATATAATCTCTCTCTATATAAAGATATAAAGGGATTCCTATTTATTATCTAACATTTTTATTTTATTTTATTTCTATATTAATATTTATTTTATTAAATTATTTTGGATTTTTAGTTATTTTTGTTAAATGTGGAGCAGTTTTTTTATGATTTAGAGTACTTTTAGGAATGACAAATCAGTTTTAATTTTTTTTTCCTTTTTTTTGTTTGTTTTTAAAGTTATAATATATGTAACAACGTTGAACAAAATGCACAAAACAATATCTTTTTTCTTCTATGTTTTTCCTTTTTCTCTAACTCTCTCATACTCTCTCTATTCTCTCTTCATTTCTCACTCTATTCGTCATCTACTTTAGAATTTGATCGCATCACGTTGTAGTTGAGTGACTAAGGAACATTTATACCCGATAGATTTTTAAACAAAGTAAGTTCATTTTTACTCTAAAGATCTCTTATTCTCTGTTTTTCTCTATGATTTAGTCATCAACCTTAGTGGGGTCAGTTGAGAAAAGTGTTTATCTCAACTTGATTAAGCTCATACTAAAATTTGGTAATATTTGGATAACTTGTTCTAGGTTCCTAAATTTAGATGGTTCCTTTGTTTGAGGTAGAATTTCCATCACTGAAATTTCAGGTAAGAGAAGCTAACTTTAATTTTTAATAGTACCCTAGACTAGAAGATCTGGATGTGGAGGGGACGTGGTCCCAATATTCAATTTATCTTGCAGGGATGTTGTTTGTTTATATATTGTGTTGTTTGTTTATATATTGTTTAAACTTGTAAAAATATTAGATTTTGATGGTTTAGTATTTAAATGTTATTTTTTTATGTTAAATAAGATTTTAAATATTGTGAATTGCGTTTTGAATGATATTGTATGATGAAAATTGTATGGAATTGAATTCATACATTTGGGATAATGTATGGACTGATGTTTGTTTGTGTATTAAGTATTAATGCCTATGTGGTAACAGAGATCTCTGAGCTTCATTGATGATCGAAGTCACATAGACTAAGATATCAGGTGATGAGAAGCTGATGGGGGAGTTCATGCACACCGTGACATATGAGATGCACGACTTGGGTTGTATTGAACTTACCCCAATCCTTTCTGTTGGATTCGCTGGTAATTTTTGGTTCAGGTGTTAGTCTCTGGTAGGACTTACTTAATACGGGTGTTCCGGAAGGCGTCAATTGTTATTCTGTTTGTTGAATATCCTGAATGTGTAGATCCATGTGAGATCTATGTGATTATTATGTTGGAATTTGAAGAAGATTGAATAATTGAGAAATTGATCTTTGTAATTTGGTTTTCTCTTTTGATTTAATTTTGTATATTATAAAATTTTATTTTTACTAGTTTAGCCTTGCTTTTCTTGTTGTGTTTTCACTGCAATGACGGTCCTATATACACGAGAAGATGATCATACAGGTGCAGGAGAGTCTGTAAGGCTTTAGAGTTTGTTTTGAGCTATGAATTGTAAGTATTTGTATTTCTATAAGTATTAATCATGCATTAAGAATGTTTTGGAAAAGTCTAAGCTTGTATAGAAACCTATAGAACTTGTATTATAATAGTTTGAAGTATTTTCGGGGTGTTACATTTAATGGTATCAGAGTGGTTCATCCTTAGGATAACCTGATGGTAGAGGGTTTATTGTGTTTCTCCTGCGTGTATATTTTCTTTTAAGTCCAACTTCAAGACTTAGCTAAAAGTTTCTAATAGGATGCTTAACAAGGTTGTTTTTTTAAGTCTTGTTTGTGGTTGAATCAAAGTAATTCTTATGAACAAAGATGAAAGTATTAAGACTGAAAAGAATCCTGATAAAGTGGTGAGGGTGCACATTCATGACTAAATCAAGATGATTTTCTATCTTAATTCTAAAAGTAGAGTATACTTTTTTATATATGTTTTGGGATGGTTATTTCTATATTATGTGAAATTGGTATTGCACGTAGGTTTATTTTAAGGAAATAAATTTAATCATGGTAAGTGTTTTGTTGTAAGATTTAAAATGGTCTTTTCATCTAATAATTCTACACCAACATTTGTTTTAGTGTAGTTTTTTTAAATATACACAATAGGTGGTTGCTATTATCAGTGAACTCAAATTCTATGTGAGTTTAAGACTTCTATCTTTGGAGGACCTAGATATAATCTTTGGGGATGAATTGACCTTATGTCAATCACTTTCTTTTTAATTATGATGAATATAAATATTATAGGAATGATAATAGCACTATGGAATGAGTAGTTGCAAAACGACTATGGAACGGGTCACGAATTAGGGTCACTTGTTTCATAATTTGACTTCAAATAGAGATAAATAATATAGGTTAGATAAGTAGTACTTCGGTAGAGTGAAGTTTTATACAAGTTTTTCCGAGTAAGTGTCAAGGTTGTCTTCAAAGATAAAAGTGGATTTTTCTTTGGTCTGATGCTTGAGTAGGGTTGGCATTAATGACACCTTATTAAATGACTTCATTTATGTAGTAAAGTTAAAAAATTAAATTGGAGAAAATAGATTGTTGGGCGAGTATGCTACCATGAGGAATATCAATATTGTCGGTAAAGAAAAAGGATAAAGAATATACATTGTGTGTGGATTTTTGAAAGATAAACGAGATTGTTGAGGAATAATGGTATGATGGATCAAGTTGTATGAAACATCAATGTTTTCCAAGTAGACATGAGATTTAGGTATCCAAACTTTAAGTAAAGAGTGAAGATGTCTATAAGACAACCAATAGATCCAAATATGATCGGGAAGAGTGAGTAACAATGTCCAACAAGGCTAGCATGGAAAGAAAAATTTATATGGATTTAATTTATTGTTACAGGAGGTTGATAGTTGCATTCTATATTTAAGAATCTTAAGTACTTGTGTTGATCATAATAGACTAGACACAAGACAAAAGAGATTGGTGAAATTCAATTTGAAGAATATTCTAAAATTATTAAATTATGATAAAAGTAAAGATTTCTTTATGGGAGGTGAATGGTATCTTGAAATTTAGAAACAAAATATGTGTGTCAGAGGATGATAAATTAAATTAGATGGGTTATCTAAAATTCATGAAAGCAAACTAATTTTACATCTAAGTATGACACAAGGGTATCAAGATTTAAGGAAGTTCATTTGGTGTGACCAATGCTCCAACTATCTTCATTATATGAAATCCAGGTATGAAGGGTCAAAAGAGGATGAAAGGGAAATAAAAATAGAAAAGTCTTTTTCTAGAGCTGAACCAGATATTGATAAAATTTTCCCTTCAATTACAAAACCTTGTGAGGATGTGCTTGAAGAAAAATTTGTGTCTGGAGCTGAACCAGATATAGATATAAATTGTTCCTCCACAGAAAATACAGATGAATGTTTGATTGAAAAGGAAGAAGAAGAGGAAACCAACAAAGAAGAATAGTCTTTTATGACACCTCTGCAAGCATAGCTGAGAAAGAATCCTTAAAGAGGGATTGCAATACTTTGAACTATTCTTTTCAATTATATAATGCTCATTCTTCTTTAAAAAAATCTCAAAAACAACACTTTATTACGTTGTTGCCTAGCTTGGGCAATAAACAACACAAAGTGAACAAAAATATTTTTTTGAAAAAGGTCATATGTTTTTCTTTAAAAATTTTTATAAAAACAAACAACCTTATTTTTGTTCTATTTTCTTTTCTTTTAATTTTCTTTTAATAAAGAGAATTATATCATATTTGTTTGATGTCTATTGTAGATTGACATTTGATCTAGGAGGAAAATTCTATTGGCCTCATATGAGAGTAGATGTTCAAAGGCATTGTTCTAAATGTGGTGCTGACAATATTGAAGAATTGGATCTGAGGACATATCCTTTTCAAGAGGGAATGTCTAATGGAGGACCATCCGGAAGGACACATATTGGGCTTTTAACTAGGGGCATGGCTAGAAGAAGGAGTTTAGAAAACTCTATGTTTATGGAGAATTAATTTTTAACTTTTCTTCCAAATTTCCTAGTCTTATAAATTTGTACAAAATAGTATAGGCTTTATTTTGGGCTTGTATTCTGGCCATTATCTTGGGCCATGTTTTGGGAAAATTTTCATGGGCCATGTATTAGGCCAATTAGAGTAGGGTGTAAATAGAAAAAAGAAAGAGTCTAGCTAGAGTTACAATTGGGTCTCCTTGGACTCAATGCAACTCTAGACCATCTAGGGTGCACAAATAAATTACTAGAGTGCAAATATAAAACATGGAGTATTTTCTATGAGTGGAGAGTTTTTAGGGTTAAAACTTGCATCTTGGCTGCCCACAACACTATAAATACAAGTGCTAGCCCTCTTGTAAATCAGATTTGAATTGATAATGAAATGTTGCCCAAGTTGCTAACTCATTTGTCTTTAAATTATCACTCTCAAGTTTGCACTTCTATTAGTGTTTTGCTTGAATCTTCTTAAAAGTTGGTCACACCTCTGTTGGAGATGGATGAAGCTCATCTCTACCTTGCATTGGTGTGTTTGATGTAGTTTTTAGCTAGTTTGCTTTGAAGGTTGCAATGTGTCTTAGATGATCCTGTACTTTAGGTTTGTGTGTATTCAAGGTTGCCTTTTGCTGCATGACCCATCCTAGATGCCAAATCAAGGTAGTAAGATCAAGCACATAATGAGGTTAAATGATTTTGGAAAAGCTTTTTAAAGTTTTCTTAAAAGGTTTGATTTAGTACAAAAATAAATCTGTTTTATTGAGAAACAATAGGTTTATTTCTACTCTGTTAAAAGGCATTTCGAAATTTTGTTAGGGCACCAAAGGTAAAGCTCAGTCTGTTATTTCAGTTAAGCTGAGCTGGCAGTTTTGTTAACATTCAACCTGTTGCTTTTAGAATCAATCTGTTGTTTTTTAAACTGCTATGAAACTGTTTTTTGAAAAGTGGTTAGAAACTGTTCTCTATAAAATAAAATGCCCTTCTCACGTGAAGGGATGCTGAGCAATCACAGTTTTAACAGAGATAAAACATTTCTTGTGTGAGGAAGAGAATTGGAAAGGTTTTGCAAAGGTTTCTTCAATAGAAAGAGATGTGTGCTTGTTTTTGAAGAACCTTGTGCTGGATGAAGGTGTTGGTACTGTCTTGGAGCAAATAGAACAGTTGGTTTATGTTCTTGCAACACAATTTCAGGTGTAATCTTTCCCTTATTCATTCTTGTAATAGGTATAAGTGTTAGTCACTCTTGATAGGGTTTCTTGGAGTGCAAAGTGTGCTGGAATAGTGTTTTTCAGCAGTGTTTGTTGAAGTTCTTGAAGGGTTCAAGAGCTGTTGTGTATGCTGTAATTGATTGTATCTGTTTTAGTGGATTCCACCTTGGAGTAAGGTGAACTGGACGCAGCTCTTGATGAGTGAACCAGTATAAAAACTCTCTTGTGTTTCTCTTCTCATCCCTGCACTTGTTTATGGTTTTGCTTAATTCTGTCAAGAACGGAATCTGTTCATTTCAAATCAAATCTGTTAATTCTGGGCTTAATAAAAACCGTTCTTCTTAATCTAAAAAAGTTTTCTAATCATAAACAAAGCTTTTGAATACAAGTTTGTAATTGAATTAAGAACCAACAGGTTTCTTCATAAAATTCATGTAAAAGACTCATTGTCTTTAAAGCTTTGTGTTGAATAAATTTGATTGTTCTTTTGGTATAGTGTGTGTTCTTCAAAACTGTTAAAAGTGAACCAATCTAATTTAGCTATCTTTCTCTATCTGATCTTAATCCCAATCTGGTGCAGTTCTGTTTGTGTTAGACTGTTTTGTAAGAATCAATCTGTTCATTCTAAAATCAATCTGTTCTTTTACCCCTGATATACTGAAAATAGTCTGTGTTTGCGAAAATTTTATATGTTCAATTCACCCCTCCCCTCTTGAACTTAGACATTAATAGACCTAACAACCTCTTCTAAACCTCTACTCTCCTCTTCATTTCATCTTCTCCACACTTCAATTCAGCCATTGTTTTCACTTTGAAGTCCATTCTTCCGCAACATACAAAACTACAACAAAGAAGAAGCCAAAATAAGCTAGAATTGCATCAAAAGGTGTACACACCAAATTCTATTTGATCCTACAGATTCTCTACAAACATTACATGTAACTAGAACCATTCCACCTAAACTCCTAAAACTCAATGAACATAAGTTTGCTTCACTACTCACATATAAAAATCAAGTGAACAAACTAACTATATTATTTGCAGGAGTTCTAAATTCGAGGTTGAATTATTTCCAACTTGGGGGACATGATACAACCCAACTCGATAAGCAGATGATTAAGGACACCACAAACATTTCACAATTAGGTCAGTCATCTCAGCATCCAAGATAAGGCTCTATCAAACATCAGAAGAACCTCAGGAGAAGAAGAACTAGACATAAACCAGAGCATTAGATGTTCTGTCTTCTGGTATTCTTTCTTCAGGGGTTCAAATAGAAGAATAAGCTAGAGTAGGGTGCACTTAGTGTAAATTGGGCTTGTGCCAAAGTCCACCTTAACTTAACATCTAGAAACACACCCATTTGCCACCCATGTGCTCACCTTTGACCTATATTCTAAAGGACTCCCTCATGTGCTCACATTTGACCTAGTTTCTAGAAGCTTGTAGTCATTTACACCCCTACCCTTCCTTTCTTCCTCTCTAAGGCACTCATCTCTATAAATAGGGTGTCTCCCTTCTTGTAAATGACACATTGAATTTTGAAAGTAAAGAAACTTTGTCAGAGTGTTTAGTGAGTTGAGTCTCCTAATATCCTTAGGTCTTATATTGAGTGCTCTACACTTCAAGTGGCGACTCTACACCACTCATCTTGGAGTAGTCCATTCTCCAAGTGGCGTGACCACATCCCATTTCCATAAGGTTCTTCATCTCTTCACCTTTTTGTTTTCTTTCCTTTTCCTTATGCCATTCTTTCCATGCTTATATTCATTTATGTTCGGCTTTCTTCATCATATTTTGCTTCTTTTCATGTCCTTTATTTTTGCACCTTCATCATCATAATCACCATATATTGTGTTTTTCTCTTTGCCCTCTAGAAGTGAACATTTACTCTTACTTAACCACTTGATTAAGTTTGTGTCCAATGGGAATCTTCTTTGGGTTTCTCACCATATTCTTCCTAAAACAAAAACTCATAAACAAAGTGGCACCATAAAATGTGCAATCCTAAAATCAACTCACATCAAAGTTGCTTTTGTTGGAGGAGGTTTTGAGAAAGAGAAAGTGCTTCGAAATTGGAAAAAAATTGGACTATAGGATGCGATGGAGGGACAGAGTTCTTCGATGCAACGAAATCGATTTTTCGAGGCAGTGGAGAGAGAGTCGAAGGCCGTGGAGAGAATCGGAGCGGTGGAGACGAAATTGATTTGCTGAGGCAGTAGAGAGAGAGTCGAAGGCTATGGAGAGAATCGAAGGCAGTGGAGTCGATTTTTCGAGGTGATGGAGAGAGATTCAAAGGTCGTGGAGTGAATCAAAGGCGGTGGAAAGGGAGTTGAAGGCGGTGGAGAGAGTCGAAGGTGGTTGAGAGAGAGTCGGAGGTGGTGGAGAGAAAGTGCTTCGTTGCATTTTGCGAAGGTGCATAGAAAGAGTGCTTCATAGTTTTCAGATGCAGAGCGAAATGGATATTTGATATTTTGATTGAAAATTTGGATTTTCTATTTTTTAAAATCTGTATAAATAAAATGGATATCTGATTTGAAAAAATTATAAAATTTGGATCAAAGTAAAACTAGATTTAAATAAACAGATTTATAATGGATCGTAGCAGTGCAAAAACTGGATTAGATTAGTATAAGTGGATTTTTTGCCCACCCTTAATTCTCACATACATCAATGGTGGTGATAACAATAGTCCATTGATCATTGTAGGTGATGACATGGAAGTCATCGAAGAGTATACAGATCTCCTTATCCAACATGTTTTCAATTAGAACAATAAATATCTTTTACATTTTACATTAACCACAATATCATTTTATATTAAAATAAAATCTCACATATCTTAAAACACTAAGACAAGTAAGCAAGATAACGAAGTAGGATAATAACCACATCACCAATACAAATTAAATGAAAATGACTTAACAGAAAATTATAAATTTTTTTAATATTAAAAAAAACATAAATATTTAATAGAGAATTAATTGAAATACTCAAAATGATAAGAAACTTGAAACTTAATTAGGTCTTAATTATATTATATTATTTTTAAAATTTGAATTTATAATTACTGATAAGTTTTATTATTAATACCGAATCCTTTTCAAATGAAAATGGTTTAATAAAGATAAGGTGGTAGATTTTTTGAAGAGTCTTGTGCGTTACGTTTGAATTAGTTGTGGTTATGAAATGTGTTGTTCGATTAGATAGAAGTGGAGGGTAGGAGGAGACAATAGAATTACTTGTCATACGTGGTCAACTTGTCCTTGCTTAGTTGACTAGAGTTAAGTTCGTACCTTCCCATTCATTTCTTCACACCTTTTCTATCTTTTATTCTTTTATTTGACTTTTTGCACAAACCAATTCTATCCTCAATTCTTTCCCTTGAGTTGCAAGCCACTCAATTTCTGCTAGACCATTTTGTCCTCCATACAAATTGTACATAAACATAGCTTCTCATAAATACATTTTTATTATTATTTTAAGCATAGGTTCTTATAAATACATTTTTATTATTATTTTATGCATAGGTTCTTAAAAAATATGTAAAATCTTGATGAAGTGAGAGACATACTTAGATGAAGATGAGAGTATCTCATAATGGTGCACCCACTTCCCTTGAACCTTCAAGAGTAGGGTATGAACATAGGAGGAAAAAAAGAGGAAAGTGGGAGGGAAATTGGGTGTAGGTGAAAAGAGGAAGGGGACATGTGAGGAGAGAAGATAACATTAGAAAGATTTGTCATTTGCTATAATTCATTTTTTTTTATTAAATAGTTAATTAAATTAAATTAAATTAAAAATCAAATATAATTTGATTATTACACTTTTGTGGTAATAAAGTTGTTTGTTAAACATTTTACAATAAAAAACTATTAAATAGATAAACATTTTGTAAATTATTTTTGTGTGATTGTTATTATATTAAATAATTTTAACTTTTTCTTATATTTTATAAACAAATGATATTATCACTTAGAAATTATAATAGAAATTTGTTATTTTTTTTTTGTAAGGAATGAATTAAAATAAAAAGGAGCATGGGTTATAAATTTGTTATCTTATTTAATAAATATAAATATAGTGCAAGTAAAATATAATCAAATTAGAAAAAAAAATTAATGTATGTTTTGTAGTTGTTAATTAACTCTAATCATACTATATTTAAACGCTGCAGACTATTTTTGTTTGGTTTGGTTCAATTCTTAATTTTTAATTTGAAATTCAAACTAAACCATTCGTTTAAAAAAATTAAAAATTAAAAGGAAAGTCCATTTTATTCATTATTTTTTTAATAAAACACATCATAAAAATGGGTAAAGTGTTCAAGTGGAAATAAGAAAAAATTAAAATCATGAAAAATAAAAAAAAAAATTGCTTATTTATATTAATAAATAATATTAATGTAAAACAATAAATAATCCTTAAAAAAATTATTAAATAAAAATTAATTTTAAAGATAAAAAATTAATTAATTATTGTGTTATTTATATCATTTTATAGACTAAAAAAATTAATATATATAATAGTTTTTATTATTAATAAAATTTATAAACTAATTTTTAAATTAATATTTAAAATGTTGTTAATTGTTAACTTAAAATCTTAATAGTTAATTAGATTACATTTTAAAAATTAATTTAAAATTTTTAATATTAATAAAATTTATTTTATTTATTAATAATTATTTTAATTTTTAAAATATTATCTAATTTAGTTAATACAGTAATTAATTATTTTTAGTAATTAATTATTTTTTTCAGTATTAGATGATTTTTTTAGTAAATAAACTTGAGTTAAATATAGTGGAAAAAAATCATAAAAAAATATGATTTTGAGGATATAACGTAATCATTATGGTCATCATGGTTTGGTATATTGTTCTTTTATAATATATTTTATGTAATGGTAAATAATTGATAAATTAAATTTTGAGAGATGAGTCTAGGTGATATATGAAATTTTAGATTAATGTTTGACGTGAATTTTATAAAAAAATTAAAAAAAAAAGAGAAGTACCAAGTTTTTTTAAAGAATTTGGTAAGCACATGTGCGGGTTAAATGGAGGAAATTCTGATTTGACATGCAAACGTTTAAATCCCATTGGCAGTGAAGTATGAAAAGGATCAGAAAATGAGGGTAATACAGTAAATGCAGAGTGTGAAGGGCCCGTCATGTGAGGGCACTGTGACCCCACGCGCTTCCCGTGTCTTCCTTAACACGACTTGGCTTCAATCAATATCGCAATGTCTTACGTCATTCATATGCACTTTCTTCCTCTCTTTCCGTTCCCTCGTTTTTCTTGTCAAACACAATTTCATTCCTTTTTCTTCTACCATTTTTTCCTTCAAAATGTAGAACAAACCCACATAAGTAAAGGGAAAAAGTCACCTTTTTGTTTATATTTCTTTTAAGCAAACACAAGTGTAGTTTGTGACTTGAGTTTCTGGCAGGGGAAAATGGGTAACTGCATAGGTTCTTCGGCTAAAGTAGAAGCAGCTCACAGTTCCAGAACCCCTTCTGGTACTTTTTCTGTCAGCAATTCTTCATTCGCCGTGCAACGTTTTGCAAGATTTTAAAGTGTGATTGCTGTTGCAATTTCATTGGCATCCTAACATTATAAGAAATTGTGAAAAACTACTGCAGATGCAGCTGCAATTGTGGTACCGATGAGGGGGGGGATAATCTTACGGATCCTACTGACATCGTCATTTCCAACCACTTTTTAAAAACTTGTTTTTCTTTTTAATGTTGTGAAGGGGTGTATGTGATTTGCCTTTGTCATTTGTTAAAGTTGATTTTTTACACTATGGCTTTCAAAGCTGTGGGTTTGATGATGTTGTAGATTGTGAATTCTTTGCGGGTTTTCAAGCTTTTTTTGTCTACTTTCTGTTTTTGGGTGCTGCAAGCTGGGTTTGTTTGGGTTGGTATTTGCTTGGATTCAATCCATGGGATTACTTGAACTAGGATTGGAAAATGGATGCTTACTGTTATTAAATATTACTTTCTGGTGGTGTGGAAGGTGTGAACATTATCTTACATGAGTGCAATCGGTTGAATTTTAATGTTATTGGCAAACGTGCTTGTGTTTGTTTGTGAAATGGCAGCATACATGAACTAACTGTTTCCACTTCTGCTTGCATCAGGAATTTCAAAGACTAGTCCTTCATCTGTTCCTTCGAACTTATCTATTCAGTCATACTGTGAAGCAAGTGATGTCTCAAATCTTCCCACTCCAAGGTCCGAGGGTGAAATTTTGTCTTCCCCTAATCTTAAGGCCTTTGCCTTTAATGAGCTAAGGAATGCCACCAGAAACTTTCGTCCTGACAGTCTTCTTGGGGAAGGAGGCTTTGGTTATGTTTACAAGGGGTGGATTGATGAACACACATTTACAGCTTCAAAACCTGGATCAGGAATGGTAGTTGCTGTTAAGAAACTCAAGCCTGAAGGGTTACAAGGTCATAAAGAGTGGTTGGTAGGTGTTTTATTTCCATTTCCAAGCTTTACCTTAGGCATTTTTTTTGTCAGCAAAACCTTTCTTAAGCATACTTTACAATTAAACCCCTCCTCTTCCACTAAGAAAGTTTATCTTACTTTGAATATTATTCATGGTCTAATTCGTGAAGTTTTAATCGTTTTCTAGACTGAAGTGGACTACCTTGGGCAACTTCACCATCAGAATTTGGTTAAATTGATTGGATACTGCGTGGAGGGAGAGAACCGGTTGTTGGTCTATGAGTTTATGTCCAAAGGGAGCTTAGAGAATCATCTATTTAGAAGTAAGTTATCATAACCATTACACTGTTTTCTTGGAATTTTAATTTATTAAGCTATTACCTAGTGGTTATGCAATCAAAGAAACTCACAGAAAGATAAAGATATCAGCAAAGATAGCTGGTTCCTTAATCTAAGAATGATCCTCTCTGCGATTTGATAACTAATGAACTTAGAAAAATTAATCCATTACATATTTAAGTATGATTTGATAACCAATGAATTTAGAAATAATTAATTAATCCATTAGAGTAGTTTGCATTGCGATTGATGGGGCTCATTATATTTGACAGGAGGACCACAGCCTCTATCTTGGTCAGTGAGAATGAAAGTGGCTATTGGTGCTGCCAGAGGGCTCTCTTTTCTTCATAATGCCCAGTCTCAAGTCATATACCGTGATTTTAAAGCATCTAATATCCTACTTGACGCGGTAAGATTGATGAGGATAAAAGTGATGCAATAATTTCTTCATTACTGTTATATCATGAAAAATAATTTCTGATCATTATTGAATTACAGGATTTCAATCCTAAGCTCTCTGATTTTGGCTTAGCAAAGGCTGGCCCTACGGGTGATAGAACTCATGTCTCTACTCAAGTTATGGGAACTCAAGGATATGCAGCACCTGAATATGTTGCAACAGGTATTCCTTAGTCCTTAGCTTTGTGTAAACTGTCGGTACCTTGCATTGCTTCTAGCAATTGTTTAATGGCCTATAATCATTCCTGTCCATTTGAACTTGCTTATTCAAGTCAATTGTATTAGAATCTGCATGTTGAACTGATCTACAGTTCTGTTTCTTCTGCATAGTATTATGTAAACTATAACTATCTGAAATTGCATGTTACTCGTGTACTTGGGGTCAGTTGGGTTAATTATTATTCTCCTTCTGAATTCTAATCCACATGTCAAAGCATGGAAATTTTCAGATCCACTTTTTGCTCTAATGCACTGCTCCTTAGGATAGAACTCGGAAACTAAGTCCTTTCACGTGTATTTTTTCTATGCAAATCATCATACTAAAGCCCAATCTTTTAACAGGTCGGCTGACAGCTAAAAGTGATGTATACAGCTTTGGTGTTGTGTTGCTTGAGCTATTGTCTGGTAGACGTGCCGTTGACAGAACAAAAGCTGGTGTGGAGCAGAATCTAGTAGAGTGGACAAAACCATATTTGGGTGACAAAAGAAAACTATTTCGGATTATGGATACCAAGTTGGGAGGCCAATACCCACAAAAAGGAGCCTACATGGCTGCCACTCTTGCACTACAATGCCTAAATCGTGAAGCCAAGGCAAGGCCTCCAATGACAGAGGTTTTAGAAACTCTTGAACAGATTGCAGCCTCAAAAACTGCTGGGAGAAACTCCCAAACAGAACAAAAGAGAGTCCATGCTCCTGTAAGAAAGTCTAAAGTGAAAATGGGTGCCCTTTGAACCATATTCCTACTTCATTCATTGCCATCCCAGCCATTATCTGCTTGTGTGCAACAATTTTGAACATCTGTATATACATTCCTTATTTTATCAAGTTGGTTTTGACAGGATATATGGTGCCATACCTTCCTTATTTTTATCAGGTTGCTTTTGACAGGGTATATTGTGCCATGTACTTCAATGAAATTTCAATTAAATATTAGCGCATGATTTCCACATGCTATAGTAGTCCGCAAAGCAGTATTCTGCATGTTCATTTATTGTTTGATTATGTCTATTGAGATATTTGTTTGTAAAACTGTCTTTGACACATTGCTAGCCAAGAGTTACATGCCGCATCAGTTGTTTTTGCATGGATTGAGGATTATAGGCAATCAATCATTAGTAATCCTGTGTGAAGCTTGTAAGAACATGTTACTCAAAAAAATTAAAGAAATAAACACAAGATATAAGGTTAGAAGAATGCAATCATTTGTTCTCATCCTTAATTTCTTTTCTATTATTATTGTCGAAGTTAAGGGGCTAAACGATCAATATTAAAGTCATCAGACGCTACAACGAATTCACTGATTGTGCAGTCCCAACTTTTGCTCTAGTTTCTAAAAGATAGGCACCAGTTGGGCCATTGTTTGTTTCTTCTTGTGTTGGTACCACAACAGAGGCAGCTGAGTATTATTTTAGCTAGTTTGCAGACTTTTTTCATTTTAACATTCCATTTCTCCAATCGATTTAGAGCGGAAGAAATTAAATCTCTTATAATCATATTCTTAATTTTTTTCTCGTCTTAGTTCGTTTGTGTTAATTTACAATAAAAGCATATGATCGAGGTACTCATTATTTCTTTACTAAACTATGTCTTTTTCCATATCCTAATTTTTACTTACCCAATATCAAACAAAGACACACGTGGCGGGGGAGGTGAGTTTGGTGTAGGGTGTAGGGATCGAGATTGGCAACTGCGATTGATGAAGAAGAGCTGACATTCTTATAAAGCTTAATGTTTTTAGAATGATGTAATATGATGAGATTCACATAAAGTAATACATCATTCTACCATTTTTTTGCATCAGAGAGGACTTCATCTTACACTTATTAATATAAAGAGAAAAATGTAAGAGATTTTCATGGATTGCTACCCAACTACATCACTAACACCTCATTCAATTCAAAATTTTAAGATATTCATTGAATTTGTACATCTCTAACCAATTTTCACACTTGCATTCTAAAGAATAGTTTAGACGAAACTAGACTGTACAAAAAGAAGATAAAGTGAAGTCAAATACACATATATGTTGAAACAAAGTCAGTTGACATAAAGAAACTGGAATAATAATAAAGATTACATTGTGCTATGAGATGAGAGTATTAAGGCAATACAAATCTTTTAAGAGATCACATTTTGATGAAAAGAACGAAAGAGATACAAACTGAAAGAGCAGTAAACTGAGATTAGATGATGTAATGAAATTATATTGTTACTGAGAGGGTCTCGGTTTCCCTCGTACATGTTCCTAATATGCACCATGTTATAAATAGACACATCAATAAAGTAAAATGACGCATTAAACTATATTTATGGCATTCAACATACCTCAAACTGAAAATCGAGTACTAACTTAGACATCGAAATATACTCTACCTACCGAAGACCGCACAACAATCTCAACAGGAAACAGTAATCAGTGACCGTTCAAAGAATTTAACAAAGGACTGAAATTTTTTTCTAACTTTTTTGTAAGTATAGTAATAAAAGGAAAGAGAAAGGAAAATTAAAAGAATAACAAGGATAAGAAAAAGTGTAAGAAAAGAGGGTAAACAAAAGTATTTATCTGTTTTCAAATGAGAAAATTGATGGAAGTTTTACACAATTGTGTTGAAGCATCAAGCGCCACCGGGAGCTCCCCCAAACACTTCAGTGAGGAGTAGTGAAAGTGGACCTAAACAAAGTCCTCAATGAAGCGTTAAGGGGAACTCTTGGGGACACATGAGAGGATAAGCCTTTTAAATTCTTCTTCAATGCTTCTATGGCTTCTTGGTTGGGTTGGCAACATTTGTTAACCTGTTATATTTATAGTGTGATGTTATCATGTTGTAAAACCAAGCCAATATCAACTCTGCCTGAAACTGAACCTGGACTTACCTACAGTCTACATAAAACAAAACTGTTATCAACACAGAATCTATGCAGAGCAGTATCACAGTTAGCCTTTTTTCTCTATGTCTGTTTGACACATATACAAAACCGACACACAAATAGAGTGGTCACAAGGGTGAAATATACCATGTAATATACTCTCACACATTCATAAAATTAAATATGCTTTTATCTTTTATAATATGCATATCTTTCGAAGTTATTCTTTTTAAAGTTATTTTAGAACAGTCTCCAACATTTATATTTTTACTGTTAATCTCCACCGCTACTTAATTAATCTTAATTGTTGAGATGACTAAAAAGTTAGGCATTAGTTAAAAATTGTGTAAAGTGAGTGTCTAACACTACAAGTTGAAGAAAGTGTTAACTTTTGCTGAAAGTTGTACTGTCGATGCTCAAGAGTCAAGATACTAGCAATATTTGCATAAAGTGATTAAGGTGAATTTTGGTGAAGAGAGGAAGACACGTCTAAGAGGAAATGGGCTAGCTTTAATTGATGGATTTGATTCCAGCATGAAACAACTGGGGTATGGTTCACTTGGAAAAGTTTGAAGGAGATGGGTCAGTAAAGCTCACCACTAGGCATTTTCAATGTCACTCATCAAGTTCTTTCCCCCAATTCTGACCAGATTCAAGCTGGTAAACTTGTATGTTTTTATGGCCTTTTCAAGGTTTTTCAATGCTCCAATTTTTTCATGCATAAAATTGTATTGTGTTGCTCATTCCATTCCATCACACTTGAAGCAGAATATGAAATGACAACAAATATATATCACTGAAATAGGTCAGTTATTACCACAGACCCCTATTGAAAGGGATTCAATAAATACACCCATCCTATTGAAATGTTTTGGTTACATCCCATATAACTTGAATAAGATATAGTTACGTATATCAAGATAAGACACTTCTCTTAAATGACATCCGTGGACACATGTATCGGATACCGACACTCGTAGGACATGTATCGGTGAAGTATTTAATTTAAAAATATTTATTTGATTTCTGACAATTCTAACACGGGTCTAACACAATTTTAAAAAAGAGAAATACATTAATTTTCTAAAAACTCAAACTTATTGCATAAATTTTTATTATAATTATAAAAACAAGAAACAAATTCTTTTGAACCAACAACGAAAAACATCCTTAGTGCAAATAATCTTTATTATCAATTTATATAATTTATAATTATATAATATATAGATTTATATTATATAATTTATAATTATATAATATATAGATTTCTGACAATTCTAACACGGGTCTAACACAATTTTAAAAAAGAGAAATACATTAATTTTCTAAAAACTCAAACTTATTGCATAAATTTTTATTATAATTATAAAAACAAGAAACAAATTCTTTTGAACCAACAACGAAAAACATCCTTAGTGCAAATAATCTTTATTATCAATTTATATAATTTATAATTATATAATATATAGATTTATGTTCTCATATTCTACATTTTAGAAATTATACGTATATCTACGTTCGTGTTTGTGTCGCATCAATATCCGTATTTGTACTAAATAGGTTTCTTTTCTTTAAGTTTATACATAATCCATTCATTATGATATCTCACCAAATTACAATTGTTACACAAAATTCAAAACAAATGTCTTATGACAAAACTAGTTCTAGGACAAAACTAGTTCTAGGACGATTATGAAGAAACCAAAGAACATAGAAACAAAGGAAACCCTAGAATGAAGGGGGTTTCGAAACTCAGATTGAAGAATAAGATATTACGGAAATAATGTATTTTTCTGTCTAACAATTAGCTAATCTTAGGTTTTTATAAATTACTATAATGATTGCTTTCTAATAATAGAAACGGATGTAGAAAACAGATACAGATAATATTAAATTAAAAATTATAAAATATGAAATATGAAACGCAGGGCACTTTTATATTTTATATTTTATAGTATAATATACTATATTTATTTAAGGTTATTTTATATTTATATTTTATTTTAATATGATTATTAGAAAATATATTATGTTTAATATTTTATTTTTTCTTGAGTAAATATTTAATATTATCTCAAAATATTAATCTTTAATAAAATTTTAATTTACTATTTAAAATACATTTAAATTATAAAAATTAATTTAATATTTATAATTTTTTAAAAATAAAAATAAAAATATAATATTTAAATTATAAAAAATATAAATATTATATAATTATATAATAAATCGTATTTAAATTTAATTTGAAAGCATATCTTATTGTCATAGTCATCTTTTTTTTCTGTCAGTCTATTCCTTGAAGACATAGATCCAGTTAACTTTTATACCTTTTATGAGACAGTACACCAACACAAGATCTTTTTTAGTCAGAACAACATAATTACTCCCCTTAATGTAAGCATCCATGTTGTGATGAAGGCTAGAACCCTTTCTTCCAGTTTTGAGTGCACCCACATGAAGACCTTTGACTCGAGCATTTGGATTTCTGAGACAGCTCACATAATACTACATTTTGTTGAAATCTTCAATAACACCAGTATTTCCCTTTTTCACTTTGGCTCCTGAATATTTCAATCTAGTCACCATATATACAATGTGATCTCCATGTCAACACCTTTGACATGAGAGGAGATGTTTTCTCCTTTGGTGTAGAAGACTTTGTGACAAGGTTAGGGATGATACCTCCTTTCATCTCAAGAAATCATTGCAATTTTTGTTGCTTCAGTGCTTTCCTCACTTTCTTTTAAGTTTTGTCCTTTCAACCAGTTGAATGATAAGAGCTTGGGAGTGTTAATTATTTTCTTGGTCATCTCATGGAGAAAAACTTTAATTTGTTCATTATCACCCAAGAACCAAGTCTCTAGATGATCAGCCCTTGTAGTGCCCTTTGAAGCTCTTGTCTTCTTTCGCTTTGGTTGAGAAGAAGTCATTTATGCAAAGTTTTTCAAGTATAGCAGAAAATGATATTTGTGTCGAGTTGTGTTTGATTTAATGGAAGAGTCACGATATGTTGACACCTTCTGCACATGACACACATTTGACGCTGCAGACGTGACAGAGTGAGATTGCGTGCGAATGATCAGTGCGAGCTTCAAAATAGGATAAAAAGGAATATATTACATTGGTTCTTAGAAACAACCGATGTAATATTTTTTTTTTTACTCAGAATGACCCAAATTACATTGATTAAGTCATATAACCGATGTAATATATGATCCATATTAAAAAAAATTGAATTTTTTTCATAAAGAGTGAGTGGGTCATAAACGTCACATACGTAACTACTTACAGACATACGGGTAACCAGTTTTGCGTGTGCCAGAACCTGTGGTTGGGTAACCAGCTCTGGTAGGGTTATTACATCGGTTAAGCTATCTAACTGATGTAATATATGATTTTTACATCGGTTAAGCCATCTAACCGATGTAATATATGATTTTTACATCGGTTAAGCCATCTAACCGATGTAATATATGGTTTTTATTATAATATAGAGTCGGTGTCACATCCTCACCAAATATTACGTCAGCAGTATCAATTAATGTCACGCAAACGGTGTCAAATCTGTGTTAGTGACAGAGGGGGTTAATAAAACATTTTTCTTAATGGAAACAAGCACAATATATTCACAAATCTGAAGCAGTAAAGGGGGTTAGATAAGCAGTTTCATCAGAGTTCAACGTGCAACAGTTTGGAAAACTGTAAATGTCAGTTTTAAATTTTGAAACTGGGTTTTGCGTCAAAATTGAAGGTGGTGTGG
The DNA here is from genome assembly GCF_000499845.2 of Phaseolus vulgaris. Classification (NCBI taxonomy): domain Eukaryota; kingdom Viridiplantae; phylum Streptophyta; class Magnoliopsida; order Fabales; family Fabaceae; genus Phaseolus; species Phaseolus vulgaris. Next base: position 10,184,817 of record NC_023757.2, read on the forward strand.
GCACTAGTTTCAAGAGAGACAAATGATGGCGGTTGTTTAAGTTTCGTGGTTATGATCATTATACAGAGGATTTCCAATAAATGATAATAGTTGCTTGATTTATGGGTTCTTAATCACAGATTACTAGTTATTTATTGACGCTGGGTAGGGAATCATAGTGAAGTAGACATGGGCATTGTGTGTGGTGGCCGGTGGGTTCGTTTTAGGTAGCCTGAGATGGTTTAAGTTAGTTTTTCTATTGCTTCTGTGCTTTCTCTGTGATGGTTTCTGCTGTGTAAAGGGATGTAACGTAACTAACTGTGTGCACGGGATGTAGACTCAAGTAGTATGAATTTATATGTATATAAAGATAACTTTGCCGTGGGGTGAGTACTAAGAGATGCAAGAAATAATGCAGTAAAAAAATGGTCTACTCTTCTGTGTTTTACTCTGGCCCTAGTCTTCCCTTTCTATTTGTTAGAATCCAATTATAAGTATGACTCAAGTCATTGGATGTATAACATTCAATTGTGGCCTTGTCTTTTCAACTACTACTCTCCAAGTGCTACTAGTTCTATCTTTTTATATGATTTCATGAGGTTTTTATCAATTGGTATGGAATTCACTATGTCTCTCAAAAGGCAAATTAGTGGTGACAGTAATGGGGTTGCCAAGACTACAAAGTGAAGTGGGATACTAGGATCCAATTGCAAGTGAGACACGAGTTTCACATACGCAGTATGAGATTCTAATGTGAAGTATATAAAAACCTTGGACTCTCCACCATCTAGCTTTCTTGATATAGTTATACTGATATTCACTTTTTCCCCTCAAAATTTGGCCAGGAAAATTTGATGTTAAATTTTTCAGCAAACCAAATAAATGTTTAAAACTTTAGATTTAATTTGGTGACAAAAATTTAAGACTGATGTGGTTAGATCTTTAAAGAAGATCAAATTGAAAATACTCACATAATTTTAGTTTTGAAATCTCGAAAGCATTTTGGATGCTTGGACAAGATTTATCAACCAATCTGGTAGTAGCACTTTAAGTCAGTTAACCCGACACTTTGGAAGAGTTTTACCAACACAGTACTTACCCTCCCTGAATTTCTAGATCCACACCTCATTGAAAGGACCAGAAATGCAACATAACGAGAAAAGCTACCATTCATAGCTGAATAGACAGAAGTGAAAATTGAATAACTTATTCCAACCATAGCCGAGCGCCTTTTCTATGCAATGGCCAAACAGCGTATCCCAGTAAACCATTAAACTTTAATAGCTTAAGCAAGGGAATTTGAGACCAATGGATTCAAAATGCAATTTGATGATTGCATGCACATTTAAACCAAATCGAATTGGTAAGAAAAAAAGAAAGATAATTCTACTTACAATAAAATACAGCAAGAACCCCAGAAGTTCACGTTCACAGAATTGCAAATTTAAAAGCAGGTGGAAAAGGAATACTTAGGCTAACTTCAGATCCAGACAATGGATATTATACTAATATCTAAATCCTTCGGATATCACAATAGATCGCACCTCGTAAGCCTTACTGCACTGTTGCAGAGAAAAATTGAAGTCGCCATCCAATATGGACTTTAATCCGATATTACCAGCATGCCTGCATCATGTTCACCTGAAACCTGTAGACAACACATATGGTTTCTCAAATAAACTCTTTGCACAGAGGATGATCATCCAAAATTCACACCTTGGTCCAAAGTAAGAATCGCTGGAAAGACGGGAGCAGAACAATGGCTGAACCAATCAATAATGTACAGTGGATTCAAACAATATTCTCTAATTTCACCCTTCTTGCACTGGCAGTCCACTGCCTTCTCTCCCACGTGTCATTTGCTTGTAAGGAAACTGTAGGAAATAGGAAATGAAATGAAAGAGATAAAAAAAAGACAAATATGCTTACATATTACAGATTAGGCTTACATACAATATTGGGGTAGCCATGTTGATAGCATGTATAGTTAATGAAAGAATCTCTTGCGACATCTAGCAGAACCAAGCTCCTCATACTCAGCCTTCGTCACACACATTGCTTCAAAATCTGGACTCGATGCCAACAGTGACCCTCCACGCCAAACACCTAGTATGGGACTATAGAAGAACCATAAATCCTTTTGTAGAAATATCAAATTAGATGAACAAAGTATTTAGGGAAGAAGTTTACTCTTCTTGAGTTGTTATCTCCACATTATAGTCATCAGGAACTAGAGGTCGAAGCTCCTTCTCTCTGCAGCATGCAGAATCAATTAATTAAACATTTACACCATGAAATACAGGGCAAGTAAGATACATCACCAACGAGCAAAAACATTATCACATAATGGTAGAAAGTGCAGTGGTCCCAGCAAAAAACTTACAATCTCTCAGCGAACTGAGGAAATAAGGTGCTTCCACCCGTTAATATTATGCTGCAAAATAAAAAGCAGACAAGGGATTGAAAAATGAGTGTCACAAATTAAGAAACATGCATATAACCCACACACAGGACATCAAACCAAATGCTCTGAACTGGCTACCTTTCGTAGAGTACAGGATGGAGATGCGGGTGGCACGCATTAACAGCCCGCACAATGCATTCTGCTAGCCCAGCCTGGTTCATTCCTGCAAACCATTTTGCTCAGCATTATGCAGAAAAAGAAAAGCCAACAAATAAAGACAAACAACCAAATTCGACCAACATCCTCATTTACAGTCATTAGAGAAACTCAAAAAAAAAAAAAAATTGACCAAAATCAAGTTGTATCAACGGACCCAAATCAGCAGGGCGGAAGATCATCTCTGGAACAAGAAACCGTTCATTTGTGACGTCAAACTCCTAGAGATCAAACGAAGTGAAAACATAAAGTTAAAAACATTGACACACAAAACAATGGCACACTGCAAGAAACACTGACAAATACATTTTTTGACAAATCAACACTTTTTCTGTCCTTTGGCTGCTCGGCAATTTCCGAGTAATTCATACCCCCCTCTGCCTCCACTGGCAGCGAAGAAGGAAGGCCACTCTCCCTCAATGCAAGATACTGCCGTGCCTGGTCTGGGTACTTAACAAACCCCTTTGTGTGTGTGACACCATCCGGAAGCACATAGGTGCACCTGAACAGATTCTCGTTCCCACTCTTCCTATAAAATCACACGTGAAATCTTTTTATCAGGCCAACATATAATAGCATAACAAAAAATGAGCATACCTAAGAGTTAGTGTGTGTTTGGTTTCACATTGAGTCATCTCGAATTGGTACAAACTTTCATAAGTTAACTTCTCTCAAAAACTGATTTTCAACTCATGCATAGGCTTATAGAAACTTATTTCATCTTTCCTTCTTCTTTTCTTCTCCTAATAGTGCTTACAGTGAAACTGACCTTCACTGATGCAGTAACTCTAGCTCATTCCCTCAAGTTTACAAACTCAAACACAGTTTAAAATGAGTAAAAGGTAAGAATTTGAATGTTAAAAGTGAGCAGGTGCATAATTTTGGTGGTAAGACATTGAAGAGGGGGCATTGTGAAAACCTGGCGATGGAGAGGTCGCGGTCGACGTCGAGGGAGACGAAGCAGAGCTTCTCCTTAACGTCGTCGATGATGAAGGTCTCTTCCATGACGTTGACGGAGCGGAAGGAGACGAGTTCCTTGAGGTAGTTGGTGAGGGCCTTGCCGCCCAAGTCAATCCTCCTCACGGCATAATTGAGAGGGAAGTTGTGAAAGACGGGGGAGGCGTGGATGAAGGAGAACCCTGCGTCCACGACGAGGCTGCACTGAGCCCGGGAGAGAAGCCCACTGGGCCGGCGTGTGGCCTCGTGGAGGTGGACTAGGGCGGGGGGATGAGCCACGTAGAGAGCCCGGAAATTGAAGTCTTCGAAGACAAGCTCGTCGACGGAGCGTTGGATGGAAGGGAGCGTGAAGAGGGGTTCCGTGAGAAGGAGCGAGGACTGCGAGGGCGTAATGCGGAGAACGGAGGAGAAGAGGTGCGACCAGATTTCGCGCTGTAGCTCCGGGTTTATCAGGTATCCTCGGTCCATGGGGCGGCGCACGGCGGCGGACGTCAGGTCCTCGTCGCCGGAGGTCAGGTGGAGCCATTTCTTGGAGGCCGGGGGGCGGTAGAGACAGTTAGGGACCACGGAGGCGGGGTCGCGTTCGCCGCCCAGGCCCGCCTTGATTAACCCGCCGCCGTTGTCTAGAACGACGACGTTGGTGGATGCGGACATCAGCAGCGGAGGAAGTATTTATTCTTCTTTTCTTGGGAAGTCGTTCTTTGAGATGGGTTCATTCAGCCCTCACTTCCCTCCTGCGTTTTGAACACTATAGAGGGTGTTTCTTCTGTTTTTTATTTTAATTTTTAATTTTCTTCTTTTATTAAACGCATGACAAGATCACTTTTTTATTTGATTAAATTAAATTTACTTTTCATCTTGTATTTATTTTAAAGTCTTTTATTCTCTTGGCTTTTAAATTTGGACGATTATTGTCTTTTCAAAATAATAAGTATTATGTTTTATTTATTCCATGCGTAGTTTATTAGATCTATTTTCATAAAAAAAAATTATTTTGTTTGAAAAAAATTGTGTTAAAAGTGGCGCCCATAAAACAAATTGCTTATAATTTGCTCGTGTGACTTTCTTCACATAATTTTTTTTTTCATATTTATTTAAAAAAAAAGTACTTATATAATATTCTTCCTTCCTTATTGGTTCCTCCTTTGTCTTTATTGTTGTACTTGCTCTTTCATACTTGGTCAAGATGGTCTTGTAAAATGTTTTTTGCCGATCGAGTAAGTACTCTCTATTAGAGTAAATGATATATTGATAAAAAGCGTACCTTACTCTTGTATAACAGTGTTTATTTATAATGCTTATAGTGAATTATTTCGTTTATGGGTCGTATTTAATACGTATATTGGCTAAAACAACATTACCTAATTTATCGTGTGTTACCAGATTTATAGCATATTATCTAATTTGTCGCATATATCTTTATTTTATATTAATGTATTGAATTTATCTGGTCGGTCGGCTTCGGATACCGAGTGATGTGGTCCATCTCGACTCGGAACGGTACACTTGTCCCCAGACTTAAGGGAGAATCTTCTAAAAGAGGATAGATGTGACTGTTTGGTGTCTCGAGGTTGGAAGTGACAGTTGTGACCATTAATGGTTTGCAGTGTCAATGGTGATTGGACGTGCGTCGCTCAACGCTTTGTTCGAGTTTAACCTAATTTTTTATCTCGGAGATCTAACGGTTCAGTTGATCATGTTGTTTCGTGCTCCAACCATTTTAACACGTTGGATTAAAGTGAATCCAACAATTGAGAACAAGACAATATTCGTCCTTACGTGATATGAAATCTATAAATAGTGGTTCATTTTAAACTTTTTTACTTTTTGCTTACTCACTTCGACTCCGAACACTAATTTATATTTTGAGTGTCGAACTGTGGTGAGGTGTTTTCTACTTTCTTCTAAAAGTTAGTCATGTAGTGGGCTTCAGTCGGGCGATCAACCTTGCTAGCCGACTACCTCTTCATTTGGTTACGAGTGGGTTGATTCTCATGCAACCGAGCAAATTACCCATTTTGAGGTCTATCCGCTGTGGATGAATTTATTTTTCTAGGGTTTCCATATTAAAACCCTATTCTCCTCAAGATGTGATTGCAGTTGATAGTTGTAGTCCTTCTGAACGTCATTGTCAAGGTCGGGAAAATGGTCCCCTAGACTGCTTTTACGTTTATACTTGTCTTTTCACAGATTTACATATTACACTTTCTTTTGATGAGTTCACTATGGGGATCCTTAGGATTCTCAATGTAGCGTTGACCCAACTTCATTCTTATTTCATGGGCGACCCTTCAAGTCATTAGGCTTATTTGTAACTTATTCCGATTGAGGTCGTCCCTTCAATCTTTTCTTTTTTACTATAATTCGTGTTTGGCTCATACCGTAGGCTGCCTTTCTTTTTTGAGTCTTCTGGGTAGCATTCTTTTCGCTCCTTTACCTCGTCATATAAAATTTTTAAAGATAGATATTTTAAAATTTTAGTGGAGTCAGACAGTAATTTTTTTTTTTTTTACAATTCCGATGGTGAGCCCAATTTTCCCTTCCATTGGACTCGGTCTCCCACCCCCGAGGTAATCCATGACTCTGCAAGATAAAGAATTTTTTCACATGTTCGATCAACTTTGGAATAGACTTCTTATTCGGAGGATGCTTGTTGTGTATCAATCGCCCCATCGTTAGGCGGATTTTTCTATTGTAGAATACAAACTGTTGTCTTTCCTTAAGTTTGTTGACCGTGTTTAATTTGATGATTGTTTGTAGGCATAATGGTTCAAACCGACCCTGAGGCGGTGAACATAATAAAGCAACTTCACCGACAGGTGGGTGGCCAGAAAAAAGGCTCATTGGAGCTTGTTGATGGAGGTTTAACCACTCCCATCATTTACTTAATGCCTCCATCAAACACCAAGGAGCGGCCTAGAAAACATAAGAAAAAGGGGAGATCTGAACAGTCTCCTCGTCAAAATTGCCCCTCAATCCTCACTGGGTGTGGGCTTGGGGTCATCTTCATTGCTGGGGAGAGCCTCTAGATCACTTGAGGTGTGTAAGTTGCACTTTGATGACTATTTTACAACAAGTGTATCGTGTCAGAAGTAATAAATTTGTCCCTAAGGACGAATATTGAACCCACAAGGAACATTTGAATTCTCAAGTATAATATTCACTAAATAGAAAACAATATATAAAAGTTTGTTGGAAGTTTGTTGTGTATGAGATTGCAAGAATATTAATAAAGCAAAGTAAAGAGTTGTTTGATTCAATTAGGAAAAGTGGGATTGGAGTTCATCCTTCTCACTTTTTTGTATTTTGAAAAGCATGTAATATTCTATCTTTGATTGATATTCATGCCCATATAAAATTCATTTATATCGATTCCTCGCATATAAAATTATTAAAATAGTCTCCTAAATATCAATTCTTCGCATATTTATAAAAACTCCTTATCATTACGAACAAATGTTGACAACAATTAACATTTGAAATTTATTCCTAGCATTCAAATATGTTAAGTATTACCATTTAGGTCAAATGTTTAGAAGTACTTTTCAATCAAATCTAAGGATCAAAATCATGATAAAACAAGTGTTAAAGAATAAAATGACAATACTAATCATCAATCAAGAACATAATATTATGTTTAAATATCACCTCAATACATAAGAGATTCAATAGATTACTCCCAAAAGGGTAGACTTAACCACTCATATTGGCCATTACAAGCATGGAAAGCACAAAAAGAAGATTCAGGATGTTTCTCCTTGACAATTGCCTCCTCTAAGGTTTTATATCTCTTTCTATTCTCCCAATGATGCCCATGGTTATGCTTTAGGCCACATATTTAACCTAGTTGGACTTGGGATAAGTGATTTCTCGCCCAGGCGAGTTATTACTTACTTGGGCAAGTTTGACAAGAAAAAAATCCAACTTTACTGAAGTGAACTCGTCTGGGCAAGTTTGGGCTTGCCCCTCTAGAGTGATCTGGCTTGGGCGAATTTGAAAGAAGTTTTAAGCGAGTTTCCAATGTTCCAACTTTCCCTTTCCATCTTGTTTATTCTCCTTTGGCCCTTTCATCTCCATTTCCCCCTAAAATCTTGAAATTAACACAAATTTAGGAAGAAATCGTTCTTATTCATATTATAATAAAAAAAATATGTAAAAATGTTTAAATTCACAAATTATAGGTTAAATTATAGTTATTTTGCCAATAAATGTCCATAATTGCTTGTCTTTTAATATGAAATACTATTGAAATATGACATTTATCACACTTACCTCGCCGAAGAAGAGATCACTGTCTCAGCTGAAGTGCAAAAGAACTCGGTTGCCACTATTGAAAAATTGAGGGCGGATCTGGCCGAGTCTAGTTGCTCTCTGAAGGCAACCTTGAAAAAAAATCTCGTCGAGTCAAGGTCAAACTTGACAGCATGCAGGCCCAAAATGCCTCCTTGCAAATAGAGCTGAAAGACCTTGAGCAAAGTCATATTGAGATGACTTATGCTCAAGAAGAATTGATGGTCGAGAAGAAAGTCGTGGAAGAAGAATTGGCTAACTATCAGTCTTTTCTTCTTCGTATAAGCAAGGAAGGCTTCAATCAAGGCGTCCGACAGGTGGCCTTTCTCCATGGTGCCCTGTTTGATGACGACCGTTATGACAACTCGAAGGATGTTTTGAACGGTCAACTAGTATCTCTAGATGACACCAATGGGGAGGAAAATGATGATGAGCAAGTTGAAGAGGTGCCCGACCCTTTCTAACTTTGCTTTTTAATTTCTTTTTACAATTCTCGGACCTAGGATGTGGCTCCACTTTTGTAATGAACATATATTTGGCTTTATGAAATTTGATTTCTGATCAATTACTGGTTTGCTTTATGCATTTCTTGCAATCTAATTTTCCTTTTGGACGAACCGTATTGTAATCGAATGCTTTACTTTGTGATTTAATTTGACTTCGACCTTACATTTTTATTTTTATTTTTATTTTTTCATAAGTTTGAATTTCGACCGAACGTTTTTACTTTGCTCACTTAATAAGTTGAATTTCAAGTGCTTGCTTTACTTTCTGTTTGATGATCTGGCCGTGTAGGAGTAGTTAAAAACCCTTTTGGTAAGTTGTTGGGAGGGATTTTTGTTTGAGACAAAACTTCCTTACTTGAGCTAACTACGTGGTATATCACTATTCAGGAGATTGCCACATTCGAGCAAAGCTTCCTTAATCGAAGTGGAGTAATTTTTGGGCATCGAGAGGGATTTTCATTTTTTAAATAAGAGTTTCCTCGATCAAGTGGTGGAATGTCTTGTGTGGGTGTTCGATACGGATTGCTAATTTTTAAGTATGAGTTTCCTAGACGGAATGGTGTTCGAAATTTCATCATAACTGTAAAACAATAAGAAATTCATAAATAAGTGTCTTGTTAAAACATTTTCGGTCGAAAACTCTCCTTAGGGATAAAACAACCGAGCTAGGAAAAAGTGCACATTTCACTATTTATTAGATATAATAAAACTTGAGGTGAGTGACATTCAACATTCTCGGTACGACTTTTCCTGAAAGAAATTCTAAGTAATAAGCTATTTTCCCCGCTATGTCTTTTTAACTTGAAAGGGTCCTTCCCAATTACTCAAAAATTGCCCCTTATTTTTCTTGGTTTCACTCCTCATACTCCATACTAGATCTCCCTTCAGAAAATGTATGGGTTTTACCTTGGAGTTGTAACTTCTAGCCGCCTGAATCTTGCATGTTGTTATCTCTCATACAAAGCCCTATAAATTACAATGACTTAGTGAAGAGGGTGAATTGATTGTTAATAAACAAGTCCTCATAGCTTACATTGGAAAATATAAAGATGAGGAATTATGTGATGTTGTGTCCATGGAAGCAACACATGTTCTCTTAGAAAGACTCTGACAATATGATAGAAAATTTTTACATGATGGCCTTACTAACAAAATCTCTTTCCACTTCCAAGGGCATAAGGTCATACTAAAATCTCTCTCTCCAAAAGAGGTAAATGAAGACCAAATAAAAATGAAACAAAAGAGAGAAAATGAAAAGAAATGAGAGAAACATAATGTTATCAAAACGGGCATTCTCATTTCTCCCAAGGAAGTAAAAAATGTATGATGGCTCGAAAGGAGATATGTTATAGTTTATCCAAAAAAATGTTTAAATTTAAATTCCTTTCTAGATAGTTCTAAATGTTTGAAGTCTTTGTTAAAGGAATTTCAGGATGTGTTCCAAGATCCTCCTAAAGGTTTACCACCTCTAAGAGGTATTGAACATCCCATTGATTTTATTCCTGAAGCTTATTTACCAAATTGACCTGCATATAAAACCAATCCGGATGAAACCAAGGAGATCCAAAAACAATTCGAGGGGTTATTAGAAAAGGGTTGAGTCCAAGACAACATGAGTCCTTGTATCATGCCTATCATTCTTGTCCCAAAAAAGGATGAGAGTTGGTGTATGTGTACAAACTTTCGTGCCATAAACAACACAACCATTAAGTATAGGCATCCCATCCCTAGATTAGATGACTTGTTACATGGGTCCCAAGTAATTACCAAAATTGATCTTAAAAGTGGGTATAATCAAATTCGAATTAACCTGGAGATGAATGGAAAACCGCTTTCAAGACCAAGTTTGGATTGTATGAGTGGTTAGTCATGCCCTTTGGCTTAACCAATGCTCTGAGTACCTTCATGCGACTTATGCATTAGGTCTTAAGACCTTTTATGAGCAAGTTTGTAGTAGTCTATTTTGATGATATCCTCATATACAACTTGAACATAGAAGACCATAAAGTGCATGTTAGGAAAGTACTAGAAACCATTAGAAAAGATTTGTTGTATGCTAATCCTGAAAAATGTGTCTTTGCCATAAACCATGTTGAATTCTGAGGGTTTGTAGTCAGCTCTGAAGGAGTACATGTAGATGAACAAAAGGTAGCAGCAATTAGGAATTGGCCTAAACCCACAAATATTAGTGAAGTAAGAAATTTTCATGGGTTAGCTAGTTTCTATAGAAGATTTGTGGAATATTTTAGTACTATTGTTGCACCTCTAAATGATATAGTAAAGAAAGATGTAGTATTTAGATGGGGCCAAGAACAAGCTAAAATTTTTGAAACTTTGAAAGATAAATTTACTAAAGCTTCCATCTTGACACTACCCAACATTACTAAGTCATTCGAGATAGAGTGTGATGCCTCTAATATAGGCATTGGGGTTGTACTCTTTCAAGAGGGTCACCCCATAACTTATTTTAGTGAGAAATTGAAAGGAAGTCACCTCAATTACTTCACTTATGACAAAAAGCTTTATGCTCTTGTTAGGGCTTTGCAAAACTAGCAGCACTCTTTTTCCCCTAAAGAGTTTGTGATACACAATGATAATGAATCTCTTAAATATTTAAAAAGTCAGAGCAAACTTAACAAGAGATATGCTAAGTGGGTAAAGTTTATTGAGTGTGATCAAACATAAGCAAGACAAGTCAAATGTGGTTGCAGATACTTTTTCTAGAAGACATACATTGTTAAATTTTTTAAACACTCATTATCTGGGTTTTGATCACATCAAGGAAATTTACAAACATGACCTTGATTTTTCTCACATCTTGCAAGAGTGCTCAAAAGGAGTCCACAAAGACTTTTTCATCCATGAAAGTTTTCTTTTTAAAAGAAAAAGACTTTGTGTGCTCGATGGTTCTTTGAGACAATCTCTTGTTAAGAAGGCACATGAGGGTGGATTAATGGGACATTTCGGGGTAGCAAAATCCTTTAGATACTTTGCATGAACAATTATTTTGGACAAAATGCCAAAATTTGTCCACACTTTCTGTGATAAATGCATAGCATGTAGGAAAGCTAAGTCTAAGGTTCAACCCAATGGTTTATATACCCCTATGCCCATCCTTGACAAGCCCTGAATAGATATTTCAATGGATTTTATTCTAGGGCTTCCTAAAACATCTAAGGGTATGGATTTTGTCTTTGTGGTGGTGGATATTTTTTCCAAAATGGCCCATTTCATTCCATGCCACAAAGTAGATGATGTTTATAATATTGTCAATCTCTTCTTTAAGGAAGTTGTTAGATTGCATGGACTTCCTAGATGTATTGTATCTGATAGAGACTCTAAGTTCTTGAGTCACTTCTGGAAAACGTTGTGACACTACAAGAAAATAACCATTTAGTCACTGAATTCAGCTACCGAAAATGAGTGGTCGCAATTTGCGATCGAAATAGCCACTGAATACCCTTAGTCTTAAATCTGTGACCGAAATAGCGACCGAATGAATTGTTAATGATGTTAGTTAGTTAGTTTAACGATCAAATCAACGATTGAACATGAGAGTGACAAAACCATCAGTCGCTAAAGTGGTGGCTCTTTTGAATAAATTGGGGAAAAAATTATATGCTACCGAATTAGCGATCGAAAATGTTAATTTTTTAGCCACCGATTTTCTTTCGGTTGCTAAATGTAATTATTTATTTTTGCCATCGGATTAGCGACTGAAAATGTTTATTTTTTAGTCACCGAGTTTTTTCAACCACTAAATGTAATTTCTTTTTTCTACCATCGAATCAACCATTGAATATGTTTATCTTTAGTCATCGATTTTTTTTTCGATCGCTAAATGTAATCTTTTATTAATAATATAATAATAAATAATATATTAAAAAAGACTTCAATATCATATTACTATTTGAACTAAAAATGCAAAATAAATTATTATTTTTGAGATCTAAATTTTTTAAATTACCGGAAAACTTTTGATATCATTTATTTAGCGTTAAATTAAATAAAAATTCAAAATATATTAAAGCTTATTTAATAGATAATTTCTAAGTATGCTAACCTCTTTGCCCGTTTAGAGATTATTAAAAAAATACACAATTCACTTAAACTAAAATAGTTTAATCCAAAAAGAATTAAAATAGAAGAAAAATAATTTTATTTTAAAATAAAAAAATAGATTAGTCAATGTTATTATTGTTTTAAAAGAATTCTGTAAGTTTGCTATTGTTAGCTTTTAGATACTGAAGTGGGTAATTTTTCATAAATCATCTAAGGAAGTTGCGGGTGGTGGTCGTGGTGCTGGTGGAGGCATTGACAGTGTAGGAGTAGAAGGTGGTGCGAGCAAAGGTGTGAGCGGAGGTGCGAACAGAGGTCGAACATATGTACTTTGATTGCTTGCATTAATTTTACCCTCAATACTGTTTGGGAAGAAAATTGAGTAGCCAAATAATACTAGGTGATTGCTATAATTTTACCACTCTGTTGTTTTTTTTAAGAAATAGATATGTTATCACTTTGTTTCACATTGCAATCTTCCACATTGCGATCTTCTACACTTTATTTCACAACATTATCACTTTCTGGTTTTTGGTTATTGTGTGAATAGTGTTATTTAGTTTATTGCCTTGTTGGTGTGTTACTTAGGATAGGCTTTAAATTATTCTAAGCACTTGGGTTGAGTGTGGATATGTGCCATCCCCTGCAGAGGTGAGCAATAAAGAAGGAGTTAATCTTCTGGAGTTAAAGGTCTTACGCCAGACTCTTCTATTTTGTTTAACATTGTCCAAATTGTTGAACCAAGTGGTGTTCAAGTTTTGAAGAATCCAAATCCTTTGAAGGATGTTGAAGCCTCTACTATGCTTGATGTTGCTGTGCTAGTTTAGCTTAGTTCTGGGGTAGTTTATATGTTGTAATCCATCCTTTGATTAAATCTAAAGCATTAGCATTCTCAATCTTTGTGAAAGTAAAATGTTTTCAAACTAAGTTAAAACAATCGATTGTTTTGTCGAAACAACCGATTGTTTATACTTAGGTGTTTTGAGGAAAAGATTGAAAACTGTTTTTAAATGGTTGAACTGTTAAGTACCAAAACAACCGATTGATTCGAGGAAACAACCGATTGTTTGTTTTGGGACCATAACAGAAAAACTGTTTTCTGTTTGACTGAGCTTTAAATGATTTAACTGCTTACGCTCCAGTCATTAAATGCTTTGACCAATCTTTTAATGCAATTTAAGAGTTTGTTAAGATTTGATAAAAAACTACATCTTTGAATATATTCAGAAAAACAGATTTGAGATTAAAGAAGAATTTTTGACAAAGTTTTTCCTAAGAGTTTGAGTTTTTCAAAGAACTGAGATTGCTAAGAGTTTGTGATTGATCAAAGTGTATGGAATAGGATTCTGCTTGTATTGATTTCAGATTATCTTCTGTAACAAGTGTAATCCTTGTACTCTGTTGAACAAGTATTCGTTTCTGTGTTTTGCTGAGATTGACTTTGTGTTCTTGAGGGGATCAAGATCAGCAATCTTAGTGTTGGTGTGTTGACCAATGATAGTGTGTTTCTTGAGGTGTTCAAGATCATTCTCTTGGTTGTTGTGTAAGTGATCAAGGTGTGATTGCTTAGCGGATTTCCTCAGGGTTCTGAGAAGACTGGATGTAGCTCTGGGTTTGGAGTGAACCAGTATAAACAACTGTGTACAATTTCTCTATCCCTATCTCTTTAAATTCAATTTTGTCAATTAATAACTGGTATAAACAACCGATTGTTTCGGTAAAACAACCGATTGTTTTTCCAGTATTGTGCTTTTTCTTTATGTTTTGAAAAACTGAATTCTTAATCAAGGTTTTCTTGAAGTATTTTTCATTCTAAGCTTAAAAGTTTACGAAAATCTTTCTTAAACAATTCACCCCCCTCTCGTTTAAGGCCATATATTCTAACAATTGGCATCAAGAGCTTAGTTCTTAAAAGTTATTCAAGTTGATCAAAAATCTTTTTTTCTATGGCTGGAAAACTATCTTTTGAGGAAGGTGCTTCAATCTACAAACCACCTTTATTCTGTGGATTGAATTATAAGTTTTGGGAAGCAAGAATGAAAATCTTTATTGAATCTATTGATCAAAGAATTTGGGATTCAATTGAGAATGGTCCTTACATTCCAAAGTTCAAAAAGGATAATTCTTTCATTGCAAAACCTTTGTCCAAATGGACAAATGATGAATGTAAGATGGCCCAGCTTGATCGATCTGCTCAAAACATTATAGCTTCTACACTAGATACTAATGAATTTTTCATAATATCAAAGTGCAAAACTGCTAAGGAAATGTGGGAGACACTCAAGGCTGCTCATGAACCAAAGGAAGCAATGACAAAGAGTCAAGCAAGAAGGAAAAGAAGGCAAAATAAGAAAAGCCTAAATCTTTGCTTCATGGCCAGAAGGGAGGATGACTCAAGTAGTGTAAGTTCATTAAACTCTTCAAACTCTGAAAATTATGGTCAATTGCTTCAAGCCTTTCAAGAAACGCATGAAGAAGCCAATCGATTGGCTCTCTTGAACAATCGGTTAAAAGAAAAGAACATATGGCTTGAAAACAGAGTAAAGACACTGGAAGAGGATTTAGAACATTCAAAAACAGATTTTGAAAATCTGGAAATCATTTACAAAAACTCCTCTTGCAAGTGTGATACTCTAGTTTGTGAAAATTGCGAAAATCTTGAAAAGAAGGTCCACTATCTTGTTAAAACAGTGGATAAGCTTTCTAAAGGCCAATCCAACTTTGAGAGTGTTCTAGCATCTCAAAACTGTGTTTTTGGAAAATCTGGATTAAGTTTTAATCCACAAAACAAACAAGATAGATTTTCAAAATCATTTTCGAAAATGCCAGAAAAACAATCGATTGGACCATCGAAACAACTGATTGTTACATGCTTCTATTGCATGAAAAGAGGCCATTCTGTGAGGTTCTGTAAAATCAGAAAACATGTTGTTCCTAAAGGGCTTATGAAGTGGATTCCTAAGGGAAATAAAGCTTTAATTGATAAGTATAAACCAGATGGACCCACATTCATAAGGGGACCAAATCTTTGTACTTGAAAATCTCTTTTGTAGGAAATCTTGGAGGAGAGCAAGCAACTATGGTACTTGGATAGTGGATGCTCCAAGCATATGACAGGGGACAAATCAAAGTTCCTGAGTATCTCCTTTAAGCAAGAGGGTCATGTCACCTATGGAGACAACAACAAAGGAAGAATCCTTGGGAGAGGATCCATAGGAGATGAGAACATCTTGGTAATCCATGATGTGCTTTTTGTTGAAGGCCTAAAGCATAATCTGCTGAGCACTAGCCAACTTTGTGACAAGGGATATCAAGTGATGTTCAAGTCAAACACATGTGAAATCTGTCTACCCAACACCAAAGAGGTAATGTTGGTAGGTAAGAGAATTAATAATGTGTATCTTCTAGATATCTCTTCACCATGTTCAATTGGATGTCTTCTATCCAAGCAAGATGAATCTTGGCTTTGGCATAAAAGAACTGCTCATATTCACATGAATCATTTGAACAAGCTAATCTCAAAGGATCTTGTGATTGGGCTGCCAAAACTCAAGTTTGAGAGGGATCACATTTGTGAAGCATGCCAAAAAGGGAAACAAGTGAAAAGTTCTTTCAAAATTAAAAATGTTGTTTCTTCTTTGAGACCTCTTGAACTTCTTCACATGGATCTCTTTGGACCCTCAAGAACTATGAGTCTTGGTGGAAATTATTATGCTCTTGTTATTGTTGATGACTTCTCTAGGTACACTTAGACTCTTTTCTTGGAATCAAAGAGTGATGCCTTTGCTGCATTCAAAAAGCTAGCAAGAAGACTACAAAACACAAAGAGCAGCAACATAGGTTCTATAAGGAGTGATCATGGAGGAGAATTTCAGAATGAGAAGTTTAGCAAATTCTGTGAGAAGTTGGGAATTCTGCACAATTTCTCTGCTCCAAGAACACCACAACAAAATGGAGTTGTAGAGAGGAAGAACAGGTCTCTTGAAGAGCTTGCAAGGACTATGCTTAGTGAATCATCACTTCCTAAGTATTTTTGGGCAGATGCAATGAGCACCTCTTGTTATGTGATGAATAGGGTGCTTATAAGGCCCATTTTGAGGAAAACTCCATATGAACTTTTCAATGGAAGGAAGCCCAATATCAGTCACCTCAAAGTCTTTGGCTGCAACTGTTTCATTCTCAACAATGGAAAGGAAAGCTTGGGAAAGTTTGATGAGAAAGAAGACCTTGGCATCTTCATTGGTTATTCACTCACAAGTCATGCATATAGAGTCTACAACAAGAGGTTGATGGTTGTAGAAGAATCAGTTCATGTTGTCTTTGATGAGATAGATCGCATAATCAATCAAATCCCAAAGAGCAGTGCTGAAGAAGATGAACAGAGCATCAGTTTGGAGAAGCTGGAAATCTGTGCAGAAAAACAACCGGTTGATTCGCAGAAACAACCGATTGAAATTCTGCAATAGAGTGAGCTGCCCAAAGAGTGGAGGATTCCTAGAGATTTGTCAGTGGATAACATCATAGGGCAGATAAAGGAAGGTGTCTCCACACGTAGCTCCATCTCAAACTTCTGCAGGCACACAGCTTTTGTCTCTCAAATTGAACCTAAGTCAATGAGGAAGCTCTCAAGGATGAGAAGTGGGTTGAAGCTCTGCATGAAGAGCTAAATCAGTTTGAAAGGAATGAGGTATGGTTTCTTGTCCCTAAAACTAATGAAATGAATATTATTGGTTCGAAATGGGTTTTCAGGAACAAGCTAGATGAGGATGGTGTGATCACAAGGAACAAGGCAAGGCTAGTTGCAAAAGGCTACAATCAAGAAAAGGGCATAGATTATGGTGAAACCTTTGCTCCTGTTGCTAGATTGGAGGCTGTGAGGCTGCTGCTGGCTTTTGCTTGTATGAGTGGTTTTAAACTCTTCCAAATGGATGTCAAGAGTGCCTTCTTGAATGGCTACATCAATGAGGAAGTCTATGTAGATCAACCACCGGGATTTGGAGATCACAAGTATCCCAACCATGTCTTCAAGTTGAAGAAAGCTTTGTATGGACTGAAACAAGCTCCAAGGCAGTGGTATGAGAGGCTTAGCAACTTTCTGCTGTCTCATGGATATGAAAGAGGAATGGTAGACAAGACTCTCTTCATCAAGAAGTCAAATGCAGAAATAATTCTTGTGCAAATCTATGTTGATGATATCATCTTTGGTGCCACACAAGATAGATTGTGTGAAGAATTTGTGGCTGCAATGAAAGGTGAGTTTGAAATGTCTATGATGGGAGACTATCTTTCTTTCTTGGATTGTAGGTTAAAAAAACGAAGAATGGGATCTTCTTGAGTCAATCAAAGTATTGTAAAGAAATTCTCAAGAAATTCGAAATGGAGAATTGCAAAGAAGCAAGCACTCCAATGCCATCAAGCTGTTACATGGATGCTGATGCTGCTGGAAAGAGTGTAGATCAAACAAAATACAAAGGATTGATTGGATCTTTGCTATATCTAACAGCTAGTAGGCCGGACATCATGTTTGTGGTGTGTCTATGTGCAAGATATCAAACAAATCCTAAAGAGTCACACTTCAAAGCTGCAAAAAGAATTATGAAATATCTCAAAGGAACATCATCTGTAGGATTATGGTATCCTTCTCACTCCCCAATACATTTAATTGGTTATTCAGATTCTGACTTTGCAGGTTGTAAACTAGACAGAAAGAGCACAAGTGGCACTTGTCACCTTCTTGGCTCAAGCCTAATCTCATGGCATAACAAGAAGCAAGCATGTGTTGCTCTCTCTACTGCTGAGGCTGAATATATAGCTGCTGGTAGTTGCTGAGCACAAATTCTATGGCTCAAACAACAACTAGCAGATTTTGGTTTACAAATCAGCAAGGTTCCTTTGATGTGTGATAACACAAGTGCCATCAATCTTACCAAAAATCAGATTCAACACTCAAGGACCAAACATATTCAGATAAGGCATCATTTCATCAGGGATCATGTACAAAATGGGAACTATGAAGTGAAGTTTGTGGAGACCAAACTGCAGTTAGCTGACATCTTCACAAAGCCTTTACCAAAAGAGAGGTTTTTCTTCTTAAGAAATGAGTTAGGTATCCTTGATCCTAATAATCTCTCCTAAATCTGTTTTTGATACATGCTAAAGTCTATTTGTGAAGACAAATAGGGGGAGAATTAATTGGTTCTTGTATATCTTTGTCTGATACTGTATAAAATGTTAAAATCTCTGATATGAAAGTGTTTTCTGCTGCTGCTGATAGAAACAACCGATTGTTTTTCCAGTATTGTGCTTTTGCTTTATGTTTTGAAAAACTGAATTCTTAATCAAGGTTTTCTTGAAGTATTTTTCATTCTAAGCTTAAAAGTTTACGAAAAATCTTTCTTAAACAATTCACCCCCCCTCTCGTTTAAGGCCATATATTCTAACACAAATTGTGTTCTTCAATAGTATGCTTACACTCAACTAATACAGTTCGTTGATATTACTAATGAGGATTATTACTTTGTATGCGTGGAGTTCTTCAAAGAATTAAAAAGAACTAGAAAGGTGAGCTTTATTGTGAGGGTATAACATCCTATGAAGTTGTGTTTTCTAGTTGTTATTATTTTGCTTGTTTCTTTGGGTGTTAAACCTTCTAACAGTCTATTCTTGTTTTTGTTCATGAAGGAGTTGAAGCAGTACATATAATTATATGGGTTTGTTGCAGGTATTATGACCATTCTTGTTAATGATTTTTCAACTACTATGATTCATCATTGCTAGCTTATTCCTAAATTGTGGTATGAGCTTCTACAACTTGAAGTAGTGCTACATGTTGATCTAGAATTCATTTGTGATTCTCTTGCTGATGTTGATAAGGGAGAGAAGAAGTAAATCTACAATTACTAAATGAAACAAACATAGATGAACAATACGAGGAGGCATACATTTCAAGTGAGGATAACATTAAGAGTGATTTTAGTGACATAGATACCTCTTCGGTAATTCATGCATTAAAATTGATTGTATACCTTGTCCAAATTATGTTTAACATTAATTTTATTGTGGTTTCCCATAATTGTAGTGAATATCAGGCAAGATAACTGACTTATTTGGTTGTAGAAAACACAATCAGGTTTGAGTCTTTTGATCATGATTAATTTATTTGATTATTCAAAATTGATTGATCCACTTTGATTATTGTATTAATTACATCTTATATATGTAATATGGTTTACTTGCAGATGACACCAAGAGGTAGAGGTGGTGGTCGATGTTTTTGTTTGATGGCATATCTTTACCCAACACCAACATTCCCTCTTTGTTTGTTCTTCTAACAACCATGGAGTCTACACGTCCTATCTATGAAGGACACCCACTTCCTACACTTCATGAACAAGATATTGAACATCATGTAGGAGAATCAAATCCTACTACCTTTTCTACAGAGCCAACTATGAATCAACCTTCATCGATACAAGACTCTCTTACACTTGACTATGAGTCTGGCAATGTAGTTGATCAAAGACCATGGCTGTTGAACAAGGTGCTTTGATGTCTCCAAATCCAAGTGGAATGCATGAAGACCCTTTCAAAGAGCTTTTGATCATTCTCAAGTGTGAAATAAGATTGTCCTGTATTCACTATACTTTAATATTTCATTGTATCCAGGTGTATTGCATTCCTTTCCTTCTTGATCATTGTAATTCTGTGTGAATTGGTGTTGTGCAGTTTCAGAGGTTGTTCTGAAAACTGTGTTATATTTGCCAAAGAAGGTATGTGTTCTTGAAGGATTCAAGATCACCACTTTGGTGTGTTGTGTGTAATCAAGGTTTTGATTACTTAGTGAATTCTCAGTGATTGCTGAGGACTGGACGTAGATTTTGGTAAAGAGTGAACCAGTATAAACATTCTGTGTTAATCTCTCTATCCATACACTCTTTAAATTTGCTTTTGCTTTGATTTTCAACACTGCTGATATAAACAACTGATTAATTTTCTGCAAAAACAACCGGTTGATTTTCTGCAATGAAGTTAAAAACAGTTTTCTAATTGGATGAATTGATTTCTAATTGATTGATTCTTCATTGTCTTTCAATCTACCTTCAATATTTGCAAAAATATTTCATAAATAATTCACCTCCCCTCTAACACTGGCTTCATGCGGAAAGAGGAGAGTAAGTATATTTTAATATAATTGTTATTCATCAATTAGTTATGATTTTCATATATCATTTTGACAATATGATTTGAACATAGTTTTTCACCAGCAAATGAACCTTCCAATGTAATCTCACGAATCATCAAGCAAAAATATGATGAACCCAGTCCCACTTGGAAGAAGGTTTGTCTTGAGCTCAGAGATAGATGGTTTGGAGAGTTTAAGGTAATTTGAGTTATGATTACATTTAAAATGTTATTTTATTATTCTACAATGTTTGTTTTCTAATTTATTTTTCATGCAGAAAGAGTATAGGTGGGATTTGGAACAAGACCAACTCATTAGATCCATTTTTGATACAAAAGCCTCATGTATCTTTAAAAATGCTAAGAGTAAAGTTAGGCATGGTCAAGATAAGGGGATCTGGATTCTACCAATTCTTCGAGCAACCTTGGTCCAACATTGGAGTTTTATAGAATTCCAAACACCAAGAGTGTTATTGCCAAGGCGAATCGGGCTGTTGAGAAGGGAGCCTCAGCCTACTGTGGTGGTTTCTTATCTACCGCGACTCATTTTGAGAAAATGGTAATATTATTATACTTTTTCACTTTCTATATTTCATTTAAATACAATCTATATATCTTTTTATTAAATTTATGTATACTAAGGAGCTTAAACGACAACCAACTGCTTGGGAGGTTGTAAAGAGACAAAGAAATTGAAGACTAGACAATGGGTCAATGACAAGACTCACGACCTTGCTGTATGCTTAAAATTTAAGTTATAATTTAATTTTTACTATATGTTTTCTTTGCAATAATCAATTTGACTTTATTTTCAGGAGAAATATAAGAAACGCTGAGAAGAAGCCCAACAACAGCAAATGGTTAAAAGGCTATCTTCGCGAAACTCTCATGTTGCCTCTATTGATGACAATGAAATATACATTGATCTTGTTGGAGGTGAAAATAAAAAAGGGAATGTCTATGGAATTGGTGTATTGAGCAAAAGGTTTAATAGTTCAACAAGTGCTCACTCTGCTACAATCCAAGCTCTAGTATTCCCTCAAATAGAAGAAATGTGTGAGATTATTCAAAAGCTAAATGATGAACTTATGACAAAACATGCCAAAAAGCGGACACTTGAAGAAAAGATGGAGCTATTGATGAAAACTCATGAAGAGCAAAGTGAACGCATGCACAAACAAGATGAGTTGATGCACAAACAAAATGAGCAGATGCAACTCATCATACAACACATTCAAATGAATAATCCCATATCAGGCTCTTCAGATCCTACTACCAATGGACATCATAAAGGAGACCACATTAGAGATGACAGTTCAAAAGAAGATTAGTTGTATGTGAAATTATATAATAGATTTGACTTATTTAACTAGTTTTCAATAGTTTCCGTTGTGCAATATGATTTACTTTTAATTTGTGTACAACTCCTTCTTAAACTTTGTATTTGAAGTTCATTTCTATTTAGTTTGATTGAATTTTGAGTATCTTTGAGCAAGGCTTGAATTTTTTTTTATAAAATGGTCAAAATACCATTTTCAATAGATATTAATAATACATATAAAAATAGTCACCGAAAATGATTTGGTGGCTACATCTACAAAACTGTTGTTTATCGACCGAAACATAATCGATCGCTGTAATTAAAAAATATTTAGCCACTGAAATCAAATTTGTTGCTATAGGAGTCTTCATTTAGCCACCAAATTAGTCACCACATTTTTTTCAATTAATTATTTTAATTCATTACCGACCGAAAATGATGGTCACTATCACCTTATATTTCAGCCACCGATTTAGCCACCGAAAATGGTGGTCACTAATTTGGTTCCTAAGTTTTGGTGACCAAATTTTTTGCGACCGATTTAGCCATTGAAAATGGTGGTCACTAATTTGGTTCCTGAATTTGGGTGACCAAATTTTCTGCAACCGATTTAGCCACCGAAATTTTGGTCGCAAATTTGCGACCACTTCATAATTTGGTCGTTAAATGCTTTGCGACTAGAGTTTTCGCTTCCATCTTTATTTGGTGGTTGTTTTGGTCGTGGATATGTTTAGCGACCGATTATAGTGCTTTTAGCGACCGAATTTTGTGGTCGTTAAAATTAATTTTTTTTGTAGTGTGGGGGTAAACTTGCCATTAAATTGATGTTTCTACTACTTGTCATCCTCAAAGAGATGGAAAAATAGAAGTGGTCAATAGAACTTTGTCCCAAATTCTAAGATGCCTTATTTCTGGGAATCCTAGGGTGTGGGATGACTTACTTCCTCATTTTAAGTTTGCTTATAATAGAGTAGTTAATTATATTACTTTTCACACTCCTTTTGAAGTTATGTATGGGTTCATTCCCCTTACACCTCTTGACATACTTCTTGTCCCTGTACTTGAAGAGGTGTTGTGCAAAGATGGTTTTGAAAAAAAGAAATATTTATTAAAAAGTTGCACCAAAACGTTAAGCGAGAAATAGAAATGAATGTAGGCAAGTATGCTCAACATGCAAAAAGGGCATAAAGAAATGATCTTTGACCCCAGGGACTTGGTATGACTTCACTTGAGAAATGATCGTTTTTCTACTCAAAAGAAATCTAAACTCCTTCCTCATGGTGATAGTTCCTTTGAGATCATTAAAAGGATAAATGATAATGCTTATAAGTTAGATCTACCTAACACGTATTTAAGGAGTAATTATTTTTATGTCAGTGATCTAACTTCTTTCTCTGCAGGTGTTTCAAATTTTGTGTTCATCATTCATAGTGTTTGTGTTTTACCTTGGTTCTTTTGAAGAAAACATTCACACTTAACCACTTGGTTAAGTTCGTGTCTAGTGACAATTTTCACTGAATTATCACCTTATCTTGCTAATCACAATCTTAATCCAAGTAAAAATCTCTAAAAACATGAGTAATTGCAAATCAACTCATATCATAATGACACACATTATAACAACGATAAACATATAAATGACAATTGTTAATAGATACCCACTAAGGTCCACCACTGGGAACACCAACCTTGCATCTCCAATCTGTTTATATTCACCATCAATGTCCATTCCATTTCCAAACTCTCCCATTGTCTTCCTCCCTATTATAAGCTCCAGCAGTACCACCCCAAAGCTATACCCATCGCTTAAGAGGATTAATGGAACCTAGAGCAATTCACCGACTTTTTTTTTTTTTTTTAGATCAGAAAGGTATACATGTGTTCTCCCAATTCACCGACCTCTTTTTTCCGCCCTTAAATGATTGATCACTCATGTTTATGGCTTTGGGAATTCGTTTCAGTTTAATGTGTTATTAGAAGTTTTAAATTATTTACAGTTTCTCATGGCAAAATTTTAATTACTTAAGAATTAAAGTTAATTTCAATGTGTACAAATTAAATTGTGAAAATGTTTTTTCTTAATTTCGTTTATCTTCTAAAGTTTTGCATATTAATTTTATACAAAGGACACGCGTTACGTTTTGATTATTTGGAAGTTTTTGTTTTGAAGAGTTTGATTTTGAAATTGGCGTGTAACTTAAATTAGTCTTTCTATTATTTTGATATCCTTTTTGAAGAAATTTGGATAAGGTGCGGACAGGAGGACTAGCTGGCTAAAACGAACATGATGGTTGCATCGGCGGCGTCACTGGTGGCCACAGAATTCGTGGAGGTTACGGAGGCCTTATGGGTTTAGCACAAATATTTTATACCTCTTTCTGTTAAGGTCGTTGATGTGGATTTAACAAAAAGAATTAAATTGTATATTTTTTAAAAAAATTTAGGATAATTTTTTAAAAAAATTTAGGATAATTTTTAAAAAAAATTTAGGATTATTTTTTTTTTAAATCACGGTATCAAATTAATTATTAACCTTTAGTTTAGAGAAAACAAATTTAATAATAATATTTATAATAACAATCATAATATAATAATAATAATAATATTCTAAATTTCAATAAGATTTTCTAGTTCTGTGCATGTTTATTATGTATAGTAATTATTAAAATACTATTAGTTAAGTGTTTTAATTTTTTTAGATAATATTATTTTAATTGTTTATTAATAAAAATTAAAGTATAATTTTTATAATGTTTAATAAATAAAGAATATACTTTTTAATTAATAGTATTATAACAATTATTATACATAATACACCGGGACATTAAACTATATAATCTTCTTGATGATGTACTGAATTCAAAATACTAGACTTTGAGGTGTGATATACATAATTACATCCTAAAATGATGAAGATTTTAGAATATGATGTCGAGATATGAAACCTTGATGTATTATGCTAATTATTATACATAAGATACACTGACATTAAAATAGAGAATCTTTTTAAAGTTTAGAATATTATTATATTATTATTATTATTATCTCAACACTCAACATCTTATTCTAAAATCTTCATATTTTTGAGAGGAATGTAATCATGTGTGAACCTAATCCACATGCTAATATATGTGTAGTGACCACTCATAGTCTAGTATGTTGAATTCACTCAGTACATCATCAAGAAAATTCTCTAGTTTAATGTCCCTGGATATTATGTATAATAATTATTAAAAAAATTATATTCTTTATTTATTAAATATTATAAAAAATATACTTTAATTTTTATTAAATAAATAATATTATCTAAATATTTTTAAAGCACTTAATTAATAATATTTTAATAATTACTATACATAATAAACACGTAAAGAATCTTCTTAAAGTTTAGAATATTATTATTATTATTATTAATATTATTATTTGTTGAACAAGGAAGTTGTGATGATTTTTAAATTTGTCATGATCTATTTATGTGTGTAATTAGATAGATTTTGTATTTTTTAATTTGCATTTAGATATGATCCAAGTAAATATGATTTGAAATTTACTTTAAATGTTTTGTTTTTTAAATTTGTTTATTTTAATTAGATTATTCGTGTATTAATCAATTAAATTACTATTTAAGTCTGATCACTCTCTTTCCTACTCTCATGGCTGTCCCGAAATGAAGACAGCTGCATGATCCATACTTGTACCTATCTAGCCCCTGCATATACCCAGTTCAAAATACAAAACAGAATTAATTTAACTCCATCATAAACATAGGTGCAGCAATCTGCATCTAATATTTGCTCCTTCAAAACCAAAACCTACGAAACCCTGCATCTTCCTGCAGAACCAGAAAACAAAAACCAGGAAACAGCTTCAAAGAAATACTGCATCCCTTTGCAAATCAAACTGTTGAACTGGGTGTTGAGCTGCGTCACCAGCACCAGGGGTGCTGCCTGCAGAGATAACAACAGCTAGAAAACAACTAGGGGACCAGCATCTAAGTATTACAGGGTTTGCCTCCAAAGGCACCTTTTCTGGGTAGTTTCAATGCTAATCTGAATCTTCTTACTCTCTTCCAATAAGAACATATATAAGTCCTCTTCTTGACAAAGACCAGAATGCAAGATTTTAATATTTCAATTTATGATGTAATGTTGTGTACTGGATAACTATTTTATGTGTGTTGTATGTACACTTTATTTCCTTCCCATAATGTAAAATTACTGAGTGTTGCATAATGTAAAATTACTGAGTGTTGATTTGTATATAAGAATATTACGTGGCACCTCACGATTATTTATCTTATTAATTAATCAATTACTATAATTATCCTATTATATTATTGGTAATTACTTGATGAACGTAATTACTATTACCATAGATAATTAGGGTTTTTCCTTGGGTGTATTATAAATAGAGATTACCAGACAACTAAAGAGACACCCTCATATTCTAACATCACACGGCCGAAACTCATTCTCTAAAGGGATTTTCGAGCCTCTCATCTCTTTGTCTCTCTACTCACATAATTCCATTCTAAGCGATACACCCTAAAGAGGAACCCGATCAAGATCATGTCTTCGTCCCTCAGCCATACGATCACGGGTCTACCAGGTATTAATCATCATTATTCTCGTTTCATTATATGATTGAGGAATCCTAATCCAACATGTGATATCAGAGCGTTTATGATGCTTAATCGATTCTTCTTTCGTTTTCCCTAAATTAGGAAGAAACGAAGATTTTGATTCAACCTATTGATTTTTGATGTTTTTATTTTGGTATATTATTGAACCACTTATTTTCGAAAATCCACCTTGATATCATAAAAGAAATAAATTTTAATTTTTTCGAGATCCATAATTATTTTAAGATTTTGAAAATTAAAATTTAATATGAATGTTATGTGTTCTTCATAATTTTCGTGAGTATTCTCTTATTTGGAATGGAATTAATTTTGATTCTATGTTCATCATCATTATTTGTTGTTCGTATGAATTTTCGAAAATTAGGAATAAAGAATTTTCGGAAATTAATTATTCCCTTAATTAGGAAATTTCGAAAATAATATTTTTCCTTAATTCAAATTTTCAAAATACAATTGATTCCCTTAATTAGGAATGGATTTGATTTGATTGTGTTTTCCTGAAAAAATAAATAAAAATTGATATCTTAGTCTCCAAGTTTTTCTTTATTTAGGATAGTATATTCTTGCCTTATTAATTTTCGGGTATTATTATTATTATTACTATTTTCGAAAATAGCAGTCGTGTCAAACTTGGAAACATATCAATCTAATTAAAATTTTGAAGACCAAATCTAAAATCAAATCCTTAATATTCTGCTACTCACCTTATCGGGTTTACGAGTAACATATTTACGCGTTTCCTTTTATTTATCGAATTAAATATGGTAAATCTCATGATACCGTAATTATGTTTAAAAAAATACTTATTTTGTTAAACTCTTAACAAAAAAAAAAATATATATTAAGTTTGACAAAATTAAAATTAAAATTTTTGCTTAAACTTAATAATAGGAGTCTCCCTTCTGTCCAACGATGATGGGTTATGTCTTGTTATTTGAG
This sequence comes from Phaseolus vulgaris, assembly GCF_000499845.2. NCBI lineage: Eukaryota > Viridiplantae > Streptophyta > Magnoliopsida > Fabales > Fabaceae > Phaseolus > Phaseolus vulgaris. The sequence continues at coordinate 10,212,311 of NC_023757.2, forward strand.
TCTAATTAAGCACCTTCACTTACTTGTGAGCACACTTAATTATTAAATATTCACATGACATTTGCCTAAAAACACAATTACTTCTATTATGTCCAACGATGTTTTTTGCACTTGTGTTTTGCAAACTTAATATGTGCATAAGCTTAAATGTTCACTTCTGTCCAAAGATGATGTGTCACATTCTTATTGCACATACCTTACTTATAATTGTTCATTATGCTTAAATAATTGGTAATTAACCAAAGTGAAAGCTGATTATTTAAGTAGAACCTAATCTAGTCTATTATTTTGATGTTATAATAGATTTTATCACAACTTCATTATCATAATGGTTCTTACTTATGTCTGCTTTAGATCTAAGTTTCCCTATGTCACTCTAACTTTTTCCTTAGCCTAAGTATCTTAATTCGTCGTCTAACCAACCCCTAATATGGAAATTGAGACCTTGACTGGTGAAAATCAGTGAAGGTTTCCTAGTCCACTTCATTATGACTTCTCTTCCTTCTGCGTTTGAAGCCTTCAAAGTCAACTATAATACTCAGAAGCACAAATGGTCCATGAGTGAGTTGATTGCTATGACTGTTCAAGAAGAAGAGCGCCTGAAGTTGGAGAAACCAGATGTTGCTTACCTCGTGGCTACTGAATCGAAGAAGCGGAAGGGCAAATTCCATTGAAAAGGAATCTAATAAGGTCCCTAAAACTGATGCAAGTGCACCCTCCAGCTCTAACAAATCCACTAGCAAGTCCTACTGCAAGTTCTGCCGCAAGGTAGGACATAAGCAGTCTAAGTGCTCAAGCTTTAAGGAGTGACTGGCTAAGAAAGGTAATCATCTAAATATGATAATTGAGTCCTTTAATTTAAATGTTCCAACTAATACTTGGTGGTTTGACTCTGGTTCTATGGTTCATGTGACCAATTCAATCCAGGGATTCCTTACAATCCGGAAGCTGGAAAGAAACCAAAGAACACTTAAGATGGGGAATGGACAAGAACTATTTGTCAAAGCTGTGGGAACCTTAGAATTACTTATGAAAACTGGAAAATGTATTAAACTATGATACCTTATATATTCCCGAAATTACTCGGAATCTTGTATCAGGACCAAAGTTAGACATTGATGGTTTTTATGTTTCCCATGGTCATGACAAACTTACTATTTCTTTAAATTCTCAATTGTTTGGTACTGGTTTTTTGGATAACGGTCTCTATAAGTTAGAACTAGATGATAACTTCTCCAAATCTTTGTCATCATATAATATTAATGAGAACTTAACAAAGACCAAGAGAAAACGAGACTTAGAAACTTCATCCATGTTGTGGCATCAACGTTTAGGCCACATTTCACGAGATCGCTTATCTCGATTTGTGAAGGACGAAATCTTACCATCTCTCGATTTCACTGATTTTGGAACATGTGTCAAATGCCTCAAAGGCAAAATGACATCCACGACTAAGAAAGGTGCCACTAGGAGTTCAAAATTATTAGAACTTATTCATACTGACATTAGTGGCCCTTACAGCATCGTTGGAATAACAAGACATAATTCATTTATCACTTTTATAGATGATTATTCTCATTACATGTACTTGTATCTCATTAAGGAAAAATCTGAATCACTTACAACTTTTAAAGATTATAAAACTGAAGTTGAAAAACAACTTGATCTTCAAATAAAAGTTTTGCGATCAGATAGAGGAGGTGAATACTATGGTAGACATACTGATTTGGGACAAGCCCCTGGTCCATTTTATGAGTTTTGTAAAAGCCAGGGGACTGTGAACCAATACACCATGCCCGGTACTCCTCAACAAAACGGTGTTGCTGAAAGGAGAAACAAGACCCTAATGAACATGGTACGTAGTATGTTAGCCAACTCCAATTTGCCCTTATTCCTCTGGACCGAGGCATTAAAAGCAGCAGTTCATATACTCAATAGAGTTCTTTCCAAATCTGTCCCTAAAACTCCTTATGAACTTTGGACTGGAAGGAAACTGAGTCTTAGATATATGAAAGTATGGGGCTGCCTTGCTGAAGCTAAAGTTTATAACCCTTTCTTAAAGAAGCTTGACATGAAAACAGTAACTTGTCACTTCATCGGGTATCCCGATCACTCAAAGGGTTATAGATTTTATTGTCCTTCCCACGTCACCCGCATTATAGAAACCAAGCATGCTCATTTCCTAGAGGATTTCAAGATCAGTGGGAGCAGTGGCAATCCTTACCTGGATTTACTAGAAGTACAAGAGGCGGGGGGAGATCTATATCGACTACTAATTTGCCTCTGATCACTCCTCTTGTACCCACTCCGCGCGTCACTGCACCACCTACTCCACGCTCAGAACTTGATGCTACTCTGAATCCATCCGAGAATGAAGGCACCCTGAACAACAAACATCAGTACAATGCAGAACCCGCTAGTCAGCTCAGGAGGTCATCTAGAACTAAAACTGCTACTAATTTTGATGATTATGTAACCTACCTGACTGAAGCAGAAATGGATGCCGGAAGGTATACTGATCCTACCTCTTACAATGAAGCCATTACTAGTGATCAGTCTTCTGAATGGAATAATGCCATGTTCGATGAGATTGACTCCATGAAGAAAAACAATGTTTGGGATCTAGTAGAATTACCCGATGGAGTAAAACCCGTAGGATCTAAATGGGTGTTCAAAACCAAGCTAGATCAGAATGGAAACATTGAACGCTTCAAAACAAGATTGGTTGCAAAAGGGTTCACTCAGAAAGAGGGAATTGATTATCAAGAGACCTTTTCACCTATCTCTCGAAAAGATTCCTTAAGGATCGTAATGGCCCTCGTAGCTCACTTTGATCTAGAGCTATATCAGATGGACGTCAAGACCGCTTTCCTTAACGGCGACTTGTATGAAGACGTGTACATGCAACAACCAGAAGGTTTTAAACCTGAAGGTCAAGAACACCTAGTCTGCAAGCTGAAGAAATCCATTTATGGGCTGAAGCAAGCCTCACGACAGTGGTACATAAAGTTTGATGAAGTTATGAAGAAACAAGGTTTCCTTAAGAATCAAGTGGATCAATGCACCTACCTCAAGATGAGTGGGAGCTACTTTACTATACTTGTCCTTTATGTAGATGACATTCTATTGACAAGTAATAGTATAGACATGTTGCATGAGTCAAAGCGCATACTTTCGCATAATTTTGACATGAAGGATCTCGGAGAGGCCGCTTATGTTATTGGCATCGAAATATACCGAGATAGAGCTAAGGGGATTTTGGGATTATCCCAAAGGGCCTACCTTGACCGTGTCCTCACTCGTTATAACATGCAACATTGCTCTCCTTCTGTCGCTCCAGTAATTAAGGGAGATGTTTTCGGTTCTTTTCAATGTCCGAAAACAGAGGCTGAAAAAGAGCAAATGGCGATGATACCTTATGCATCTGTAGTTGGAAGCATTATGTATGCTCAAGTCTATACTCGTCCGGATATCGCATACATTGCTGGAATGCTAGGCCGGTATCAATCTAATCCTGGTCTAGATCACTGGAAAGCAGCTAAGAAAGTACTTCGATATCTACAAGGCACAAAAGACTATAAGTTGACCTATAGGAGAAGTGACAGTTTAGAAGTGGTGGGTTATTCTGACTCTGATTTTGCAAAATGCAAAGATGACAAGAAATCCACTTCTGGCTATATCTTTATGTTAGCAGGCGGGCCTATCTCATGGAAGAGTCATAAGCAGCAATTAACAACAACCTCAACAATGATGGCAAAATATGTTGCAGTGTACAATGCAACTTGTCATGGAATGTTGTTGCGAAATCTTATCGCTGGAATCAAAGTCATTAACTCCATTTCCAGGCCATTGAAGCTTTATTGTGATAACTCAGCTGCCGTTAGTTTTCGAACAATAACAGTTCGAGTGGCGCTGGATTATATCTTGATACAAAGTACTTGTTCGTACGTGAGCGAGTTGAGGAAAATAAGCTTTGTGTTGAGTATATTAGTACTAAAAATATGCTTGCGGATTCGATGACTAAAGGTCTCCCACCTAAAGTATTCGAAGAACATGTTTCGAAGATGGGATTATCTAAAGACCTTATTTAGCATATTTGTACTTACATATGTTTAATAAAATTTCCTCATTTACCTTGGTTTGTGTGTCCTTAAATATGTTTATGCATGCCTAAATATACATAGACACTAACTGTACAAATCAAAGTCTAAAGGGCTTACTTATCAATTGATCCTAAAATTTACTTAAGTTTTAAATTTGTATTGTAGTATGATTAATGGGGGTCTTGAGTTGAATACTGATTCAAAGACTGTATTTCTCTGCTACAATTACAGTTTAGGACTAAAATGAGTATTAAAATCTGGCCAGACTTATCTAATGCTCATAATAAATAATCATTTGGCCAAGTGGGAGAATGTAAGAATATTATGTGGCACCTCACGATTATTTATCTTATTAATTGATCAATTACCATAATTATCCTATTATATTATTGGTAATTACTTGATGGACGTAATTACTATTATCATAAATAATTAGGGTTTCCCCTTGGGTGTATTATAAATAGAGATTACCAGACAAATAAAGAGACACCCTCATATTCTAACATCACACGATCGAAACTCAATTCCTAAAGGAATTTTCGAGCCTCTCATCTCTTTGTCTCTCTACTCACATAATTTCATTCAAGATCATGTCTTCGTCCCTCAGCCATACGATCACGGGTCTACCAGGTATTATTTAATCATCATTATTCTCGTTTCATTATATGATTGAGGAATCCTAATCTAACATTGTAGTGTATGATCAACTTCTACCAAAATTTTGTGTTCCCACTGTTGTTTTTGGAGGGTTAAAAGTGAGTGCAAGTTGAGAAAAGCTTTGTGATGCAAGTTGAGTTAAAGATGTGTTTGAAAAATTCAATAACAATTCTCAATTCTCAACTCTAAATCCTAAAATCCTACACTTAACACGTTCTTCGAGAGTTCCCACCACACTGCACACACAACAACTAAAGTGTAGGTTTCCAAAATCTATCCTACATCTCAAATTTGCAAAAAATTCTAAAAAAAAGGAAAAAAAAAATTAAATCTCACTGGTACCCTAATCTTCAACCCTTGAGCTTAAACTCCCTTTTTGAGTTTCAGATTAACCTATCTGCCAAAACAACCCAGCACATCGATAAATTGGGGATTTTGAAAATAGCATAAAATAGTTACGAAATGATAAACTAAAAAAAGCTAAAAAAGGGAATAAAATAAAAATTAGTGACCGAATCATAAAGGTTGCTAATAATCTATTTGTATTAGTAACTAATTCGGTGATGAAATTCACAATTTTCATTAATTATCCAAAACTATATCCAAAATTAAAAAATTGTTCTTTTGTTATTTTGCAAAAATATCAGTTTTATTTTGTCTTTAAGAAAAAACTTTTATACCATTAAAAAAAAAAACTTCAAAGGGAAGCAATCACAAACCCATTTTCCTTAATTCCCTTAAATTTGAAAGTTTCAAAATTTTCAGATGTAATTAAAGTGGATATTAATCGCGATGTTTTCTAACAAAATTACAAAATTCACAATATTTTTATCTTTAAACTTTTATTTTGTAATTTAATTATTATCTTTTAACTATTCATGATTTTGATTTCCAAATTTTAATTTTGATAAAGTTTTAATAAAAAAAATAGAAACTATCATCTTCATTATTGCTACCATTTTTAATTTATACAAAATGTTACAAGGATTATGTATTTTTTTCCGATATAATTTAATGTTAAAGTAAAAAAAAAAACATACAATTGAATTGAAAAGTAAAGGAATTACTGTTGAAGATGGATGAAGCTCATCTCTACCTAGTTTTAGTGTGTGTTTGATGTAGAAAATAACTAGCTTGCTTTGAAGTTTGTAATAGGCTTAGATGATCTTTGTATTTAGGCCTGTGTATGTATAAGGTTGCCTTTTGCTACATGACCTATCCCAGTTGCCTAACCAAGCTTAGATCAAGCACTTGAAGTGGTTAAAAGTTTTTCCAAAAGTCTTTTGGAGGTTTCTTCTAAAATCAGGACTCTGCACAAAAATAAATCTGTTTCTCTGTAAAAGAACAGGTTTATTCTTTGGTTTGCTGAAAGGATTTTCGAAAGTTAGTTAGGGCACCAAAGGTACAACTCAGACAATTATTTCAGTTAGCTGAGTTGGCAGTTTTCATAAAATAAATCTGTTCAGTTTAAAACTGAATTTGTTGTTTTCATAACAGCTTTTCAACTGTTTTTTGAAAAGAAGTTATAAACTGTTTTCTATATAAAGAAAAGCTCTCTCACATGAAAGGATGCTGAGCAATTACGTTTTTGACAGAGATTAAACACTTTCTATGTGAGAAGAAGGATTGAAAAGGGTTTTTGAAAGGTTTTCCAAAGGGATTCTTTTCAAGTGTGCTTGTTCTAGGAAAACCTTGATCTTGGTGAAGGTGCTGGTGCAGTTCTGCAGCAAGTTGAACTACTGGTTTTGAGTTCTTGCATCTTCTTTTCAGGTGTTATCTTTCCTTTATTCTGGTTTGTAAAGGTGTAAGTGTTAGTCACTGATGAGCATATATTTATTCACACTCACTAGCCTTATTCATAGATTATTGGACTATAATAATAAATAAATAAATCCATTGTTTTAATTAATATTCTTATAATTGGGTTTATTTGGGCCTTAACTATTATTATCGTTAATTTTGTGTTTTTAGAGTAAATTATCCGGAGGAAGCATCTACCTTTGTGAATGGGCCAAATATGCAAAAGTCCAAGTTGCTTCTTGAACCAAAACAGGAAACAAATTCTGAGGAGAAGAAAGAGAAAATAAAATCTACAATATCTCAGAAACAGAATTGGAAGCAAATCTTCTGCAAAATACAAGAATTATGGAAAGATAAAAACTTGGAAACGGTTAACAAAATATAAACTACAATATTCTCTCAAGATCCTTGGAGCAGAAAAGCCTATAAAAGGACACAAGCATCAAGGAGAAAAGAGAGAGCTTCATAGGGTTTTCTTAGTTTATTTTCTTCTTAGTATTTCTTTTGTTTTGCCTCCGCATGAAAGGCTAAACCTTTTTGGTTGATTCCTTTGTAATTTCCCATTGAGTTCTGAGGTTTTGTTCTATAAAAGTTTCGATTTTTAAGTCTCTATAACAGTTGTTTTTATTGTCTAATCTCCTGGAAAACTGGTTTTTGTGAGAGGTTGTACTTGAACGCATGATTGAGAGTCTTCCTTATCTTAAACTTTGGTTTCTTAGTTAGTTCGCATTCTTCTAATTAATTTCTTGGGCGCATGATTCAAGGGAGAGGAGGTAAGCCTTCCCATGGAGTATACGCATGGAACAAAGTGGGTATTGATTAAACTAGTAGACGCATGCTTTATTGGTGAGTTTCAGTTGAATCAGATCGGCGCATGTTCAATCTGGTTTAGCTCTGTTGGAGGATTGAAAAAAGATTAATATTTAGAGAACCTATGAAGAATTCAATGGTGGAAGAACTTTGGGATCAACCGCTTTTTATTTGCTATTTTAATCTCTTTTATATTTTCTGCACAACTATCTCAAACCCCCTTTTTTATCTTTACTGTTATTGCTAACTTTTATTGTTTGCAGATAAATTCTAAACCCTGATTAACTAAATCACTATTGGATTCGTTGGGAGACGACTTGGGGTCATCTGGCCACAATTATACTATCTCTACCTAGTTTTAGTGTGTGTTTGATGTAGAAAATAACTAGCTTGCTTTGAAGTTTGTAATAGGCTTAGATGATCTTTGTATTTAGGCTTGTGTATGTATAAGGTTGCCTTTTGCTACATGACCTATCCCAGTTGCCTAACCAAGCTTAGATCAAGCACTTGATGTGGTTAAACGTTTTTCCAAAAGCCTTTTGGAGGTTTCTTCTAAAATCAGGACTCTGCACAAAAATAAATCTGTTTCTCTGTAAAAGAACAAGTTTATTCTTTGGTTTGTTGAAAGGATTTTTGAAAGTTAGTTAGGGCACCAAAGGTACAACTCAGACAGTTATTTCAGTTAGCTGAGTTGACAGTTTTCATAAAATAAATCTGTTCAGTTTAAAACTGAATTTGTTGTTTTCATAACAGCTTTTCAACTGTTTTTTGAAAAGAAGTTAGAAACCGTTTTCTATATAAAGAAAAGCTCTCGCACATGAAAGGATGTTGAGCAATTACGTTTTTGACAGAGATTAAACACTTTCTATGTGAGAAGAAGGATTGAAAAGGGTTTTTGAAAGGTTTTTCAAAGGGATTTATTTTCAAGTGTGCTTGTTCTAGGAAAACCTTGATCTTGGTGAAGGTGCTGGTGCAGTTCTGCAGCAAGTTGAACTATTGGTTTTGAGTTCTTGCATCTTCTTTTCAGGTGTTATCTTTCCTTTATTCTGGTTTGTAAAGGTGTAAGTGTTAGTCACTCCTTGATAGGGTTTCTTGGAGTGCAAGGTGTGCTGAAATAGGGTTTTTCAGCATTGGTTGTATTGTTCTTGTAGTGTTCAAGAACTGTTGTGTTTGTAAGTGATTGATACTGTTTTTAGTGGATTCCACCTTGGAGTAAGGTGAAACTGGATGTAGCTCTGTATGAGTGAACCAGTATAAAAACCTGCTTGCCTTTTCCTCTCATCCCTGCACTTGTTTCTGGTTTTGCTTAATTCTGTCAAGAACTAAATCTGTTCTTTTGAAATTGAATCTGTTAATTCTGGGTTTAATAAAAACTGTTCTTCCTGATCTATTAAAGCTCGCTAATCATGAACAAGGTAGTTGTATATGATGTTTTAATTGGTCTGTGAACAAATAGTCTATTCATTAAAACCTGAGAAAGATTCATTCTCTTCAAAACCTTGTGTTGGATGAACATGGTTGATTTCTTGACATAGCTGTATTCTTCAAACTCATAAAATCTAACCAATCTGATTCTATTATACTTCTCTGTTGATTGCAATTTTAATCTGAACAAATTCAAGTTGTGCTAGACTGTTCTGAAGAATCAATCTGTTTCCTTTAAAAACAATCTGTTCTTTTGTCTCTGATATACTGAAAATTGTTTGTATTTGCGAAAATTTTATAAGCTCAATTCACCCTTCCCCTCTTGAACTTAGACACTTATAGACCCAACAATTACCTATACTTAAACATTAATCAATTAAAATTATGTAAAATTACGTACAATAATGATGTATAGTGACGTACAATAATTAATTAATTATAGAAAATTTATTATCTGAAAGTTCACAATTCGCAGTGTTGCTGCCTATAGAGTTAGCTTTGGATTCCCAAACATCCATATCAGATACTATGACATTCTCTTCCATTTTCAAACCACTTTTTATTCTTCTTTCTTTCCTTTCTCCTCCACTTTCCCAACAACCCCACTACTGATTATTTTCTTGACATTATTGTGCAGGTTTGTGATGAAAGAGAGACAAACTATATTTATCAGAAACAACATTTTTAATCCATTATTACTTCCAATGTCAATTAAATACAATAATTAATTGTAGAAAATCTATTATATAAAAGTTCACGATTCACAGTGTTGTTTCTGCATCTAAAGTTAGCTTTGAATTTCCAAACAGTCATATCAACCATCTTGACATCCTCTTCCATTTTCAAACTACTATTCATTCTCTTACCATTCATTCCTTTTCTCCTCCACTTTTCTAACAACCCACTACTAACATTATTATGCATGTTTGTGTTGAAAGAGAGACAAACTATATTTATCAGAAACAGAATTTTTAATCCATTATTACTTTCAATGTCAATTAAATACCCAACGTACAAATAGAATAAATGATGACAACATCCAAACATTCAATAGTGATTAAACATCGTCATCTGATGAATCTAATGGGGGAAAAGAGAACCGTGCATAACCCATCTCAGTCTCAACAATCTTGTATTCAATAAGAATTGTTATCTCGCCAGTGTTAAGATGTCCTCTTCTAAGTTTCATAGGATCTTCACGTATATCAGTAACATTGACCGCAAAATTGGTAATTAATTAGCTCTGTTTCTTTGTTTTTTTTTTTGTTTTTGTGATTTGTTTTCAAATTAATGCTAATAAAATCTAATATGGGATGGGTTGCTTTCCATGTCTTGGAGGTCGTGGTACTCACAAAAACATATGTATTAGTAGAAGACGAATAAGGGAATTAAGGGGTTTGCATTATGGATTAATCATTTTTTGTCTATAAATTTGGTCACTGGATTTTTTTGTAGTTGGTGAACAATATCATTCCCTCCACGACGAGAGTACAATAATCTATTATCTGAAAGTTAAAGAGTTGTAGTGTTGTTTCTGCCTCTGGAGTTAGTTTTGGATTCCCCTAAGAGCCATATCAACCATCTTGATATTCTCTTCCATTTCTAAACCACTTCCCATTTTTCTCAACATTCATATTTTCCAATAGTTAAAAATATATTTTGAATTGCATATTATAATTCCAATTTCAATATTTAGAATGACATAATCTGAAAATATATTTTAAACTGTAGAATCCTAAATATTTTTGACCCATGAATAATTTATTCTTTTGCTACAAGAAAGCATAGGAAAAGAGATGAAAGAATTTATAAGCAAAGAGTTATATTGAATAACAATACATCATGCATAACTTTCTTCATCTAGGGATATATTTATACCGTTTTCTCTGTACTTGTTCGGCATTGAAAAACTAGTTGGAATTTCAACTTTAAAATATGACCATGGAGAAAAAAATTGTTTTTTATTAATCTTCTTTCTATCCATCCTTGCACCTTCATCCCTTGACCGGTTCTACGTATGATTATAAATATTTGACAACATTGTACATATTGAGGTACTATACCTTCAATAAAAGACACTTCATTTTGAGAGGGATACTGATCATCCATAAGATTATTAGTAACTGAAATACCACCAGGAGCATATATATGATATCAATAATCAAGAGTTTCCATTATGGACTAATTATTTTTTGTCTCTAAATTTGGTCACATGATTTTTTTTAGTGATCCTTCTCTGAAAGTTCACAATTCGCAGTGTTGTTTCTGCCTTTAAAGTTAGCTTTGGATTCCCAAACAGCCATATCAACAATCATGACATTTTCTTCCATTTTCAAACCACTTTTCATTCTTCTTACCATTCATTCCCTTTCTCCTCCACTCTCCCAGCAACCCCATTACTTATTATTTTCTTAACATTATTGTGCAGGTTTGTGATGAAAGAGAGACAAACTATATTTATCATAAACAACATTTTTAATCCATTATTACTTTCAATGTCAATTAAATACCCAACGTCTAAATACATAAATGATGAAATAAAAATGTCATTCTCTTCACGAGAACCATTAAGAGGTACAATAACGTAAAATAATTAATTGCAGAAAATCTATTATCTGGAAGTTTACGATTCACAGTGTTGTTTCTGCCTCTAGAGTTAACTTTGGATTTCCAAACATACATATCAACAATAATGACATTCTTTTCCATTTCCAAACCACTTTTCATTCTTCTTACTATTCATTCCTTTCTCCTCCACTTTCCCAACACTGATTATTTTCTTGACATTATTGTGCAGGTTTGTGATGAAATAGAGACAAACTATATTTATCAGAAACACGATTTTTAATCCATTATTACTTCCAATGTCAATTAAATACCCAATGTACAAATACGTAAATGATGAAATAAAAATGTTATTCCCTTCACGAGAACAATTAAGAGATACAATAACGTACAATAATTAATTGCAGAAAATCTATTATTTGAAAGTTCACGATTCACAGTGTTGTTTCTGCATCTGGAGTTAGCTTTGGATTCTCAAATAGTCATATAAACAATCTTGGCATCCTCTTCCATTTCCAAATCACTTTCCATTCTTCTCCCCATTCATTCCCTTTCTCCTCCACTCTCCCAACAACCCACTTACTGATTATTTTCTTGACATTATTATGCATGTTTGTGTTGAAAGAGAGACAAACTATATTTATCAGAAACAATATTTTTAATCCATTATTACTCTCAATGTCAATTAAATACCCAACGTACAAATACAATAAAGACAAAATCCAAACATCCAATAGTGATTAAACAAAGGTTTAAATTCTTCATCCTTTGATGAATCTGATGGGGAAAAATAGAATCGCACATAACCTATCTCAGCCTCAACAATCTTGTATTCAACAAGAATTGTTTCTCTTACAGCGCGAGATAAGATTTTTAATTTTGAGATGAGGCTGAAGGATATTACCCACATAGTTGGATAGACGAGGCGAAGGATATGGAGTATTTCGCCAGTGTCAAGATGTCATCTTCTGAGTTTGATAGGATCGTCACGCATATCAGTAACATTGACGACAAAATTGGTAATTAATTAGCTCTGTTTCTCTATTTTTTTTTTCTGTGATTTGTTTTCAAATTAATACTAATAAAATCTAATCCGGTATCTGTTGAACCCTGAACCTAAACTATTCAGTGCTCTTCCTATGGTTTACTAAATGTTTTTTATCAACAAAGAATAAATTAAATTAAAAGATGACACTTCCAAGCCTTATATACATACCACCTGTACTCTATACACTTGTAACAAAATTGCTCAAACCAGATGAGGTTGTTAGGCAAAAGTCCCCATATGAACACTATTGCCTATGCTTATAAAGGATCTAACCCTTAACAATTAACTCAGAGCAATGCCAAAGTTTACTAGAATTTATTAATAATTTTATACTTTGAATAAATTTAACTAAGACCAAAATATGTTATTAACATTCTTATTAAAAAACACTCATTGGCCTAGACTTTGATTGGTTCTTTACATGATCATTATGAGTTTCAACTGTTCTCGAAACATAAAAATAATAAAAAAAAAGTCTTGCTAATAAGTGGATCCATTATTTAAATAATCAAATGAAATTTTTATTTAAAATCATATGAAAACACATTAAAAATAATAGGAGAGTATACTTTCTTAAGCTATTGCATAAAAACATTTATTAATAATTATGAAATTTAAATTATTAAAATATTATTGATATTTTTATTTATTTAATTTTCACGTCTTACTAATGTGTTTTATACTTTCAATTAACTGAAAATTATCTCAAATATCATTTTACAAGTAACTGTTGTAAAATGAAATTAACTAAATTTTAATTCTACACATTAAATTTAATGTATATAATACATGAGAGTTTTATGAATATGTTTCAAACTATTGATTTTGAATTCTATTTTATCTCCGTCCATTATATGGGCCTACAAAGTTGTTTATTCATCATGATAATGTTTGATTGTTGTGGCAATTTTTTTGGTTTTTATTTTTTAATTTAAATTTAAATTCTGATTTGGGAAAAGAAATTAAGAAACTTAATCTAAATCTTAACATTATAGGAATATATTTTTTCAAAATAATTTCACAAATATTTTGATTTCTGTAGCATTCTCATTTAAGCGAGACTTGAGTGAATTTGGGTGACTTGAACGAGTTTGAGCGGGTCTAGAATGTTCAAGCCTTATCTTTTCTAATCCTTCTTTATTCATCTCTGACTCAATACTCCATCTTTCCTTACTTTCCTCTAATTAAGACAAAATTTGGGATCAATTTGTTTTATTAATCTCATAATTCATTATATTTTATTAAATTCAATTCTTTAGAAATTAAGGTTAGGTGATAAATAACTCAATAATTAAAATCCATAAACACCTAGCTTTTTGCATGGAATATCAATAAATAATGATACTTATCATCTAGCTTGACTAGATTCAAACCTTAAAAATAAACTAAGGTTGACCATCGAATGAATGGGTCTACCTCGACTAAATTCCAGCCTTAGAAATAAATTAAGGTTGACCATCGACTAAAAGGGCATAACTCAGGTAGATTTCAACGATTAAACTAAGATTGACCACAAAATGAGTAAATCAGTTAAAACTCGACCATGGAAGCAACGAAACAATAAACTTCAAGCAACTAAAGGATCAAAATGAATTACGCTAGAGCTAAAGGCTTATCTGTCAAGGTATTTAATATACTTCCTTGCAGTTGATATTTTTATGTGTCAAATTTCAATATTTTTACATGTCTATAAGGAACTTAACACTTTTTTAATGTTATATCTGCCAAAATCTAATGTTTTTGTACACGACTGTAGACAAATTAGGCACAACTTACATCGTGATTTATTTCTTGGTTTTTTGCTAGATAATCCTCTTTGTCTCGTCTACTCGGCTTGAGGTTGAGGGTTGTGTACCGATAGTTGGTTTGATCTCCTATTAATAGGGGATGCAACTTATCTAAAGTCGATTATAGTTCCTATTAATTATTAACACGAGAGATTCACTAGAACTACCCAAAATCTTTGCTAAAAATAAAGAGATATCTACTATTAGTACTTGAAATCAATTAAGGATAATTTTAAAGATTAAATGATATTAGTTAAGATTTAGAAGATAATTAATAACTAACCAAGACTTATAAATATATCGGTCATGATGAACAAGAGGAGACTCTACTTGTATGCTCTGGTTTGAGGCCGTTTAAACTTTGAACCAAAACAAATATAAATAAGCAATAGTTCAGACAACAATAGTTGTCTAGAAGGAAAAGTATAAATGAAGGCTTGAGTCGTCGTCCATATTGAATTACTTTAGACTATTTGCATACACTACAATTTTAAAATTGTCGCCTAATGACTCTAAACACCTTTTTATAGTAATGGACATCTTTTAATAATAATAAAATTATAATTTTATTGCTATTATTCTTGTTAAATATCATTGATACTAATTTAAATTCTTTTTATTCAACATTCTTTATTTTTTTAACTAAAAAAATTCATTAAAAATAAAAAATAAATAATAAATAATAATAATAATAATAAGCTATATATTTATATAAACTCAATTTAATATATAAATATTATGGGTCCTTAGAAGAACAAATGAACACTATGAGGATAAAGTGTTTTTGAGATGCAACTTGCTTTTTACATAGTATCCCTCAAACACCTTTTACACGAATAGTTGAGGGTTTAAAGTATAAGTAACATGAGTGAGGGATGTGTACAATGGAAAAAGAAAAGAAAAGAAAAAGTAAGTGTTAGAAAGTAATTTGATCTCTCTTTACATAAAAATTTGAAAAAGGTTATATAATTCTCGTGGCTGGAGTGTTGAAGGGAAGATGGTGACACCTGAGAAAACCCCACCATTTGGAATGGATTCTGCAGTATGCAATGAGCTCTGCAAATATGTTGCTTTTGTTAATGGGAATAATGTGAAAGGTTTAAGGAAGTGAACCTGGACGCAACATTGGTCCTTAGAGAGTTTAATCATCCGATGAGAATATTGCAAGGACAACCGATATCGAGTGGCCACATGCTATTCTGCATAAAGAGATCCTTTCAGCTTTTCTGAACACATGCAGACAAGGGTTATAATGGAATCTACTATGTGAAGGTGTGTTCTAGCTGGTACGTGAAACTGTGTGAGCTCAACTTTGTTTGAACTCACCAAATATCTCTTCAATGTCATACACACATGCAACAACAATGCATTCATTTTTTTTATTTCATATGATTTTTGGATCACTCTACACACAATTAGTAAGAGGATACAATTTATCTATGGTGTCTTAATTAGTTTTATATGTTTTAAACTTTCCTAAATCAAATTATGTGATGCTATTCATTTGCTTAAAATGCTAAGAAAATAGAAACATGACAACTAAAAATTACGTGAGATCTTTGTTATTGGTTCTTTAAATAATACTTTAAAGTTTATTTAGACACATTTCTTCTTGAGAATTTAAGCTTCTCTGTAAACTAACATTAACTTATATTTGTAAGTTAAAAAAATTTAAAAGTTATATGAAATAACTTTTACAAACTATTTTGTGCATATTTTTTCTAAAATTTTATAGAGAAACTCGTCCAAAACTAATTTAAATTGAATAATATTATATAAATATGTTTATTTACACCATATTCATGAGATGAAAATCAAATAATAAAGAAATAAACATAGATACGCATGCATGAACTATATTTCTAATTGATCTTCTCTCCTTTTCTATAAGTAATGAGGAAGATCGAGCCAAAATAGAGAATGAATAACTTCGTTAAACAATTGAGACAAAAGAAAAATATATATAAAAACATATGATATTAATTAGTCAAATGCTTACATGCAAAACGCATAATAAATTATTTTTCGGATACACCAACTGCAAACCGAACATGCTTCAATTCAATTAAATATAAAGAGCAACAATAAAAGATTAATTTGGTTGGATTTGATATAGATACTTCGATTTTTTTTAATTAGCTATTGAGTTTTATGTCTAATTGTTGGACTTCTAGTACATATAGTTAGATTTTATTGTGGTGACTATGTAAAGGTGTGCTAATGGTAAGCAAAATGTTGGACAATTAGAAAGGAAAGTGCTTATTTATATTGGTAGAATTTATATGCTAAAATCTGTATTAATTTTTATATCTTTATTTTATTTGTCGGTTTTTTTCTCTCGTGTCAGTGATAAAAGAGTTAAAAAAAGGTTAAGCAGAAGTTTCTATGGGGTTGGGATTTAGAGGGAAGAAAATAGCTTGGGTGTCTTGAGAAAAAGCATGTGAAGGTAGAGAAAATGGCACGTTAGGTGTGATAGGTATAGGTAGGTTAACTGTGTTTTATTAGCTAAATGGATATGAAGGCTTAAGTTGGAGGAAAGAGGTTTATGGAAGGATATTCTTGCGTCTAAATATGGTGGATGGAGAGATTTAAAGGTGAATAACATTAGGAATAAATATTCGTTATGGTAGAGAGATTTGAAAAGGATTTGGAGGTTAGAAGAATGAGAAAACGAATTTGACGACAATGGCAAGAGGAAATTGGATACGGGAAAAAATGTAAGATTTTTGAAGGATAAGTGGTTGGAGAGAGTAAAGCTAAGGAAGGAATTTTAAAGATTATACGATCTATCTTTAAATAAAGATAATACATTGAATCAAGTTGGGCAGTGGTTTGATGCTAGTTGGATTTGGAAGTTAGGTTGGAGAAGGAAGCTATTTGTTTGGGAGTTAGATTAAGTAGATCAATTGTTGTCTCTGCTGGTCAATAAGGAAGTGATTAAGGAAGATGTTGAAAGTGATAAAGATGATATTTGGATTTGGAGAAAGGGGGTTTCCGGGAGGTATACAGTAAAGTCAGCTTATTCAATTTTAAGGAAATACAGGGTGAAGATAGATTAATATTTGAACAGTTTTGGAAGATAAAGGCCACCCCATCTGCACAAATAATTGCTTTGGAGAGTGTTACAAAAAGTTTTAGCAACAAAGGATAATAATTTCTCGAGACGTGGTATTGTTTTACTAAATAATCATTGTGTTTTAGAAGAAGAATTTATAAATCATCTGTTTTTTAATTGCAAATTTGCTTGACTTATATGGGGGGTGTGCTATAATTGGTTGGAGGTGTCGACGGTTAATCACTATGATGTGAAATCACATTTTATGCATAACAAAATTCCTTTCTTGAATGCAACGAGCAATAGAATTTGGGGGAGTATATGGGTAGCAATAACCAAGGAGATATAGAAACATAAGAATGGTTGTATCTTTAAAAATGATAGAGTTGACCACATGGAAGTTTTTCTATTGCACAAATGAAGGTTTGGTTGTGGATAATAACAAAGTTCTTATTCAGACTAGTATTTGAAACCTTTAGAATGTGTGAGATATATTAGAAAAAGTAATTGAGTTTTTAGGAGTTCTTTTGCTATGCTATATGAAATGGTTTCTAGCTTGTCATAGACAAGACCGTGATTTGTTTGTTTTTATATTCTTGCAGGTTGTTGATATGCTGGAGGAATCTAGTTTTATGTTTTGCTGTTTGAAGAGAGATCATTTTTTATTCTATAATATGCAAATTATTGTCAAATGTTTTGAGTGGAAAAGTTGTGCAGTGTATGCAAGGTCAAATAATATAGAATGGTCTATTAAGATAGAAAAGTTATCATGAAGAAAAGGTGGAATGTTGAAGAAAATATAAAGTGTAGGTTGTGGGTTTTAGTGGTTGTGGTTATAGTAGGAGGATATTTTGGTTTTTGTTTACAATTTTTCAGTTGGAAAATAGAGTAATGTAATGAATGTCATGTGGTGCTTTATGAAATATTTTGTTCTAGAAGAGTTGTGATGTATAAAGGTTGAAGTATCTCTGAAATACTCCTATTATTTTTTTTTATTACTGACAAAAAATATAAAGTGAAAACTATTTATATAGTGATTTTTTTTCAAATTTTATTTTGTTTAAAAATTCGCTTAGGTGAGTAGAAATTTATACCACAATCAATCAGGATAAACTCTCATAAACCTTTTTAAACTTTAACTTATTTTTATTTATTTTCTTAGGGAAAATGAAAAAAGGGTAAGCAAATACGAGAGTGCTGATATTTTGACTTCTTTTACAAAAATTATAATCAATTTACAATCACTTACATGAATTTGGTTCATAATTATAAAATTATCCCTTATATTAATCTGTTTTAAATAAAAAAATTATCGAATAATTATAAAAATATATTTTCTACTAATATTAAAATAAACATAATAAATGAATCTATAAAATATTTCTGTCTTATATTTTTCTTTTATAATATATTTTATGGGATGACAAATATTGTTAAATTTTAGAATGTCAGCTAATTCATATGCTTAGATTTCACTGTCTAGCTTTATTTTTTTTATAAAAACAATAAAACACGACAAAGGAATAAACAATATAAATGAAAATTTTCAGTATATATATATATATATATATATATGTGGTTTAAATTCTGGTTTCTAGGTTATTTTCTAATTAATGTTTTTGTTATATTTTACTCCGAAGTTTACTATTTCTTAGCTTTTGAAGTCTATGATTTTTTTTTTCAATAGAGGTCTTCTTTTTACACTTTCTTTCAAGTGATTTGAGTGAAATTAGAAGGAAAGGCATGAATTTGCCGTTAGTGGACGTGTATGCTTTTGTCCATGTACGTACTCTAATTTAAAGAACTAATGTAATATAATTTAAACATAATTTACTCTTTCAATTAGTTCAAAATCTAGATTTGTACAATTTTTTCATGCTAAAATTTTAAAACTTAACAAACCCGTATGTAAACAACAATATAAAGTTATTTTATTTTATAAATAATAACTGTTCTTATGGGAATGAAGTATGATTCTTCTGAGGAGAAAAAAAAAAGTGATATTTAGAAATAGTTGAGTTGAATTATTTGAGAAATGATAACCGAAGTTTTGAAGTATTTTTAACGTTCAATGTATTTTTAACGTGTAAAAATAAGAATATATAATATATATGAATATGTATGAGTAATATAAAAGTATCTTGGAAATCAATATTTATTTATATACTTTTGAATCTAAGTTAAAATATTCAAATTATTTAAATTAAGTTGATTTCTAAATATAAATATTCAGTGAGTTAATTAATTATTTATTATATATATATAATATGTTTGAATTGTTCCAATTGAAAATAATATTTTATATATTATCTTTGTATATCTGAGAGGCAAGTAAATAATATTTTGGAGTCGATAGTTCAATAACCTCTATTTTCTCAAAAAAAAAAAAAAAAATCTTTGACACCAAATTATGAAATTATCATTAGTTGATTGAATTGGAACCTCCTATAAGTGAGTTTTATTAGTGAGTTATGAAAACGATAGAAAGCGATTGAGAACTGATTTTCTTCTGTTATAGCTTTGGAAGGGTACAACTAATTAGTAGGACCTCTCTCTACTCTTTCCTTATACATTGAGACCAGGTTCAGTAGCAGACCCAAATTCTTCTATTAAATATCCCCATGTCCACATAAATTCTCCATTCTCTGAGACCATACATGCCCTATAAATAAGATCCTTTCTGTGCTTTCCCTAGAAGCTTGACTCAGATTCATCAAATGTTGGCTGTCTCTTGGAGTTCCTCTGAATACTTCACGCGTGGAGTTACTCCTCATCACCCAAGTGAAGTGTTTGGGGGAACTTTTGGCTACAACCAGCACTCAAACAAACCTATCAACCAACACTGGAAGAGGTTGTGGGAAGTTCCATGATGTTATGAATTCTGTTCTGGAATTCTTATGTAACAGTCCTCCATTGTCATTCTACATCTCACCATTCATTGTTGCATAGTGCAAACTAGTGTATGTTATGGTACCCATTATTAGCTTTAATTACACATTCTTCCTCATCTGATTCCATTATCTCTTTGTATGTATTGCTCCATGAAGGTTTTGCAGAACATAACAAGATTCTAGCAACCCTTTTTTGTGTACTTAACTGAAGAATTAGCCTTTTGCTCCAGATGTTTATGAACCTTCTGCTTGCTCACCCTGCTCCAACTCTCAGTGACCCCATTTTCCTCAACTGCATGCCTGTTATTGCTACTTCCTTGGCTATCTAAGAGGCCAATCTCTTTTCCTTAATAAATCTGACATACAAAAGTAGGTCCTAACATAGATGATACCAACTAAAATAACTAATGAAGTCTGAGGATGAAGATAACTCATTTCTTTGTTTGCTTGAAGCGGTTGTTTTGAAGATTTTCATAGCTTCCTCTAAGAGTGTGCTGATCCATATAAGCCAGGGGAAATGTGCAATACCACAGATTAGTTGTGTTCTTGACATTCTGAAGGTTCTTAATGCATTTTAGATATGGTAAATTAAACATAAATATATATTGAGATTTCATTTTCAATAATTCCTAGGGTGCTTTCAAGAAAAGTTATTTTTAAATTCGATTAGTAAAATTAAACAATAGTATCTAACTTTATTAATCAGTAAAAATATAATTATTTTTTTTACATCTAATTCCAAAAGGAATATATCACTAGTATGAAGAGCCAATGTGTGAAATCAGAGAGGTTGCGTGGTACTTAATGGAAACATGGGCTCTGATATTTCATTTTACCAATGGTTAATATTTAAGGTAAAATCACCTAGCTTCTCTTATATTATTATAACACCCTAAAATATAAAGAAAATAAAATAAAAGCATGTTCTTCCTCTTTTTCAAAAGTTGTGCATGTGCCGGCAAAATATATATATATATATATATATATATATATATATATATATATATATATATATATATATATATATAAAATACAGTCATTGTAATTCATATACAAACAACACATCTAAGGATAAACTATCAAAATTAAAATTTTAACATACCAAAATATAAGTAAAAAAAATCAATTAGATTAACCATTCATTTATAAAATATGATGTCATTTTTCCATTAATAGTAGAACTTATCTAAACGTGACCTCGTCAAAACTTACTAAGTTTAAAAAATTAGACAGTAAAATAACATTGAATACAGAAAATCAAAAGATAAATGTTCTTCTACCACCTACATCTAGTGAAGGAAATCAGACAAAAATGGTGTTAACCCAAAACTCAAAGGTTCTTTAAAAGCTTCTTTCAATATTTAACTGAGAGATACTCTTGATATTGAAATTATGAGTGCTTCAAAATTTACTAAGCAAGGTATCAGACTTGTAGTTTATTTTTAATCAGCAAATAGCAATGAAATTAAATGGAACCACTTCAGGGGTGATCCAACCCTTATACAGTAAAAGATATCAGACTGGTAGTGACTTAGACAAAACCATCACTTTAATCTTTTTGCAAGAATAATCTCACCTTGTGTCCCCTTACTGCACAAAGACATTAGACAGTCTTTAAAAAATCACAATTAATCAACAGTTAGACTCTCTAACAAAGGTAACCATTTTTAAATATGTTTATTATTATAAAAAGTTTTCATGTTAGGTATCACTGTGCTACTTGATATTTCAACTAGGCTGACACCTCAAGTAACAACAATCATTTGTCATCACATGAAAAAAGTATTATTAAAAAAAAATACAAAAATACGGGAGGACTAGACCAAAACTCATATGTTAAGAAAAAGATACATAGGTAGGCTATACCTATTAATAAAGAATTCTAAGAACAGACTAGATAGAAGCCTATTATACCAATGAAAGGATTCTCTATAAATAAATCCTAAATTAGCCAACTTATCAGCACACGCATTCCCTTCACGAAAGATATGAGTAACCCTAAATATGATTTTTCCACAATAATTAAGACAAGTATTCCATCGATTACGAAACATCCAAGGAACATTTGTCGTAGTAGTAAACGCAACACAAACCAAGGCAAAGTCACATTTCAGCTAGACATTAGTAAGTCCAAACTTTTGAGCTTCCTCCAAAGTATATATAACTCCATAAAATTCAGCAACCAAAGCAATCTGAACGTCAAGAAACGCAGAGAAAACTCCAATAAACTCCCCCATATTCCCACGAAAAATACCTCCACAAGTAGCAAGACCTGGATAACTCCTAGTAGTCCCATCCGTGTTAATTATGTTTATTAATTAATATGAAATATTATTATTGAAAATTAATATTAATATTATTTTTATCTTTTGTTTAATTTATTTATTTTTCAAATTTTATTTTATTATATGCATAATTAAATAAAAATACAAATGTTATTTCAGTGGCTAATTCGGTGGAAGAAAATAAAAAAATTGCATTTAACGACCAAAGGAAAATCGGTGACTACAAAATAAAAATATTCGATGACGGATCCAGTGACAGAAATAAACAATTACATTTACCGATCGAAAGAAAATCGATGACTTAAAAATAAACATATACAGTGACTAATTCGGTGAAAGAAAAATAAACAACTCCATTTAACAACTGAATAGAAATCGGTGACTAAACAATAAATATATTCGGTTGCTAATTCGGTCACGAATATATTTTTCCCAATTTATTTAAAGTACCCACCACTTTAACAACCGATGATTTTGTTGCTTTCATGTCTAATTGTTGATTCGATAGCAAAACTAACTAACATATCATTAGTTATTCATTTGATCACAAATTTGACACTAAAGGTATTCAATGATTATTTCAGTTTTAAATTACGATCACTCATTTTTTTTCACTGAATTCAATAACTAAATTGTTATTTTCTATTGTAGTGTGTCTTCTTAATACTAATTTTTTTTTGATAAATTTGGATTCATCTATAATATATTATCAATATTTTATAATTGTCTTGTTTCAGGTGATGTGATGGCGAAGCTAATATTTCCGAATTTGATGACCTAAACCTTCATGACATAATTATTTTTCATAATAGTGTACCTGTAAAAATTCAAATGCATAATTCGATATTTGCCTTATAAAACACATGATATATAATGCACCAATGTTAGCATTTTTTAGAAAATGGATCCATATTGGAAGTGTGAATAAATACTTGGAGAAATTTAAAGTATTTTTAATATTTTTTAAAGTCACAAGCATAATTTTAATGGAATATTTTATTTTTTTAACTATAGTCATGACTTCAGACATAACTTCAATTCAACATTTCTTAACTAAAGTTGTGTACTCACTGCAATGCTATAATCTTTTATATTCAGAAGTTACGTTATGAAACACCATTTTAGCTTCTTTTATTAAAAAAAGTAAAAAACATTTCAAAAGACAACTTCTTTGCATTGAACTTGTCCTATGACATAGACTTACCGTTTGGATAGCTTTTCAAAATTTACTGTTTACGTAATTTGGAAATTGGTAAATTACCCGGCACTATTACCCAGTAATATATTGTAACATTCAGAACCGATCATGCAAGGTTTTTTTTTATATCATTCAAGGTTTTTTTATAAAATGAAATTATTAGTACACACAACATATTTTAGGGGTGTTGAGCCGAAGCCTAATTTTGTTTTCTATAAGGGTTGAAAATTACTTTATTTTATTTTGTTTATTTTTTATCGATAAAAAGATGCAAGATTGTTGCAGGTAGACGACAAAAGCTGAAGTTACATCTCAGATTTCAAATCAACTTTGAAGAGTTCATGATGTGGATCAGTTTTAGTAAGTGAGAGCGGAGCAAACACACAAATGTGACTACAGAAATGGTCTGAGGCCATTTGCACCTGCACATCAACCTTCATCAGTCACTGCCAACAATATTACAACGGAAAACATTGAGGGAGCCATCATAAGGAAAATTACCATAAAAACTATTGAAAGCTAAAAGATAAACATTCATATATTATTTTATTGAAAAGACAAAATAGCGTCTAAAGCAAACTTGGTTAGAAAGGGTTATGCATGAATATATTATGTGTTGTCTGTGCGGAAGGAAGAGGAAACCACGTCCCATCTTTTTTGCACATGTAGAATTGCTTGACTCGTGTGATCTAAGTGTTACAAATGGATGAGATTGACAACGACAGATCATAGGGAGCCAAAAAACCATTTTAAAAACTTTAGGATGAGTGGTATCAAGGAAAATGTTAATAAGATTTGGGGCGGCATGTGGATAGCAATTGTAGGAGAACGTGATCACATAGGAACAAGAGGATTTTCAGAAGAGGTATGGTAGATCACATTGAAATTTTCACTATGACACAAATGAAGACTTGATCTTGGATTACATCTAAAATGTGCGGTATAAGTTTTTCATACTTAGATTGGTGTCTTGAGCCTTTGATTTGTATGAGTTCAGTTAATGTTCTTAGGAGATAGTTGTGTCTACTTATAGGATTTTCAGTTTTTGTTAAGAACTTAGAAGATTACATCCTCATACAGATCTTTTGTATAAGGGTTTAGGTATCCTGAAATACCTCTTATTTATTCATTCATTTTTCGTCTATATATTATTTTATTGATGATAATAGGTAGAGGAAATAGACTTATATAACCTTGGAGACACCAACAACTAAACAATAATCTAGAGCCTCATGATCTTATTTTAAGAAATTAAAATATAAATAAATAATAATGTAAAATTATGAAATCCTTAAGCCATTTAATTTTCCTTGAGAGCCATCCTATCATGTTCCCCGAACACTGCAGAGAGGATATATTATTTGAAAAGATTTGGAAGGAACAGTAGTGTATGTCCATGCATGGTATTGGTTATAATGGGTAAATGTGTTCCTTGCACTGAGCTGCAAATGTCGGTAACTTTCATAGGAATAATGTGGCTGTGAACCTGGACGCAACATTGATCCATAGAGAGTTGAATTGAAGGGTGAGAGAATATTAGCAAGGACAGCCGAAATCGAGTGGCCACACGCAATTCTGCGTTGTTGTCTTTACTAGGTCCTCTCACTAAACCGATTCATTTCTGAATGCCTACTGTTAAATGGAATCTACTACGTCAAACTGTTTAAACTCAACTTTTATTCACGATAACTTAGATTTTCTTCATACGCATATATTTGAAATTGAACCAGAAAAGGTTATTTTTCAACCATACTACATTGAAATCACTCTACACGCAACTATTTTTCATAGTAAGTAGGATATTTCTTTAGTTTTTTGTTTCTTAGCAGACATATCTGGACCAGGTTCATTCTTTTGTGTTAAATTTCTCCATATCTGCATAAATTCCCCAATTTTTTGTTATTCTCCGGCCATATTTTCTGCCCTATAAAAGAATCATATGTGCTTTCCCTAGCCATGCTCAGTTTTAAATGTTGGCTGTCTCTTGGAGTTCCTCTGAGCACTTCATTCGTGGGGCTACTTCTATTTTGTGTTGCCCTTAACATAGATAGAATGGTCTTCATCAGCGAGGTGAAGTGTTTGGGGGAACTTTTGGGTACAGCTAACACTACCAACCATATTCACTTCATACCTCACAAGGCTATTTGCTTAACATTGAAAACCAACAAGGAAATGTATTTCATTTCAATGAAGTGTTTGTTCTTTTCAATTCAACTCAAAGGTCTTGGCATTATCATTTTACATTTCACGAGTGATTATATTTTATAAGTGAACTACAATTACAAATTTATATTATTTTTATTGATATTTATAATTATTACCATTATTATTATTATTAAAAAAAAAAATATTGGTAGGAGGTTACTAGTGCTAGTGCAAAAACATCATTTAACGACACTATATGATGACGATTATAAAGTCAAGAAATAATCAATAGTATTTTTGTTATTAACATTAAACACATAAGATGATTGTGGTTGAATGGATGAATCAAACCTAAATAATGAGTCTAAATTCTTAATATTTTTTAAGACATTAGACGATCTATTCATTTCTAGATAATTTAAGATCATGTTAGACGATTTCATATATATAAGTAGTCCATAAGATTTTGATAATAACAAACATTATGAGATATAAAGTGTTTATTAACAAAGTATTTTCATGTGTAGAAGTAAGAAAAAATAGTAATAATTATTATTGTGATGGTGTTCAACGTATTAGACAATTTTACTATCTTTAACACGTTAGACAATCTATTGAGCTACACTTATCAGAAGATGCTAATTTCAAACTGTTGTGATTTCTATGACTTTAAGCTATAACTTTTGGTTTAGTGATAAATGTTTGATCCCACATGCCAACATGTAAGTCTCTTAACTTTCTCGACACATCAAAGTCTAAGATCTTAATCTCCCTTTAAGTCTTCAAACTTCCTTCAAATATCCCTTTTTATTATTTCGGAAATCTCATGTATAGGCTAAATGGGTGGATCAAAAATAGATAATGAGACAACATAAATAAGTTATACAACTTCAACAGAAATATAACAAATGATTTTTCAACAAAAGTTGTAATTGCTTATGTATTTTGTGGACTTGGACAAATTCATCTACGCTCATCTTGTCAACAATTGATAAGTGCCAATGTGTAGTATTTATAATTGAGAAAACTGAACACTTTGGAACTTAATTGTTGCTTAATGTCAAAAAAATTACCCTAATATGAGAATTATTGAATCTGAATATATATTTTGAACCATGAAACAAATGAAGAAATTTAATCCAAAATTTTGTGTAAATTTCAGATGAATGTGAAGCATTAAAAGAAAGAAAGCAAAAACTTAATTGGATCACAAGAAGGAGTAAAGAAGAAAAATATAAAGGAAGCACCTCGCTCAAGCTAGAAGATTTTGCTCAGGCTAAAATTATACAGATTAAATTAATGGTGCAGTAGCTTAAGCTAGAATTGCTCGCTCAAGCTAAAACAACACCGAGTGATCTAGCCTAAGCTAGATTGGCTGGCTTGAGTTAAATTTCATTAAATAAATTTTGGAATAGAATTAAAACACGGTGGTGGAAAATAAGTGAGGATTTTAGAGAGATGTTAGTGAGAGAATAAGAAGAAAACTTTGTTCTTAGAAGAAGAATCTGCTTAGATCATCCCTTCTTATGCAATTCAGATCAAGAATGAAGATTGAAGGAGCTATCATGAGTGGCTAAGTGCTTTCAAACTTGGAATTCAATGTAATCTACTATGATCAAATGTATTCTTGGTGATATATATATATATATATATATATATATATATATATATATATATATATATTCTCTTTTCTACTTGTTCTTGGTATTTTCGTTTCATGCTTATTGCTAGATTCTATTTGATCAATGGAGTCTTGATTTTGATCCTTAACTTTAACTGGAAAGTATTTTTAAGGATCTGAAATAGAAGAAAATACTTGATAACTGTTAATGCTAGGAATAGATTCCAGGTTATTAATTGCATCATAATTTTGTTCATAAAGGTGGATGATTTGTTAGATATATGAGAAATCAGTGTTTGAGAAATCATCTTATGAATTTCATCTGTGAGGAATCAAGGTAAATGACTATAAATTACAACATCAAGAATAAGTAGTTTTGAGTAATATATATTGTATTATTCCGAAATAAAGATGACTGAGATAGAAGCAATTCAATCCCAAGTATTTTTTATCTATATTTGATAAGTTAGTTTTGTTACTTGTTGAATCACATCCTAAACTTTGAGTTATTTCTAGTAAAAGTGTTAATTTGGTTATGAAAAAGTTTTCAAAGTTGTTTTCTATACTTGATGAGTTTTATAACAGAAAACATCTTAATTAGAATTGTTCCATGTGGGTTCGACATTCGTACTTTAAGTAGTACTATATTACAGTTAATTCAGTATACTTGCCGAGATAAATCAACAAGTTTTTGGCGTCGTTGCCGGGGAACAATTTCTTTTAAGAATTTTTGAAGTATAACTTATTGAGTATTGTGAATATTTTGTTTTCTTTGTGAATAGATAATTGTCTAGATCTTATTCTTTTGTCCTATGCTAATCCTTGCTTTAGTCGTCTTAGATATATGTTATTACGAGGACAGGTTCTTGAAGATCAATTGGAATTTGACCCAGAAATTGAAAAGACAACTAGAAGAAATCAGAGTAAGAAGAGAAGAGAAAAGAAGAAGGAAGGACAAGCAAAAGGAGAATCTTCCAACACTCTCAACTCACACAATCAAACAGATTTAGAAATGGCTGATAATAGACAAAATCCACTTAGAAGGACATTGGGAGACTATGCCATGCAATAAGGACCAAGGCATTTCTCCAGCATAACCATACCACCTGCAACCAAATCATTAGAAGTGAAGTCATCTTTTCTTTGTTTAATCAGCACCCATCAATTCACTAGAATGGATCATGAAGACCCTTATACTCATCTATCCCTATTCTATGAGTTGGTTGGGACTATGAGCTTTGAGGAAAATGATATTGAATCTGTTTATCCACGTCTATTTCCTTTCTCACTTGCAGGCAAGGCAAAAGATTGGTTAAAGTCACATCCAAACCAAAGTTTAACTGGCTGGAATGATGTAGAAGAGAAATTCCTACATAGATTCTTTATACTCTCTCGATATATCAAGGCTAAGTCTGATATCTCCACATTCAGGCAAGGGCAAGATGAACCTTTCTGTGAAGCTTGGGAACGTTTTAAAGTGATGTTAAGAAGGTGTCCTAATCATAGCTTTGAAGATATTGCTCAGTTGAACATATTCCACAATGGTTTGAGGCCTGATACTAAAATGATATTGGATGCTGCAGTAGTAGGTACAATGATGACTGTTGATGCAAAGCAAGCTACAAGAATCATTGATGCCTTAGCCTCAACAGATTACCAAGCTTAACACAATAGACATACAATGCAAAAGAAAGGGATGCTGGATCTTAGTACTTCAGATGAAATTTTAGCACAAAATAAAATTTTAACTCAGCAAAGCGAGACATTAACCAAGAAAATGTCAAAACTGCCTCAACAGTTACATGCAGTAAATTCTTCTTCAATTCAGAATCAAGATTTGAAGTGTTATTTTTGTGGGGGAGATCATCTTAATGGACAATGCTCTTATCAAAATCCATTTGAGGAAAAGGTTCAGTATATGAATAATCAAGGAAGGCAAGGTGAATTTTCATCTAACTATCCAAATAACATGGCTCAAGGGTGGAGGAATAATCCAAATCAAGGTTTTGGGTGGAAGCAAGAAGCTGGATCATCTGACAGGCAAGCTCCTTAACAACAACAACCACATTATCCTTCCATTCATGAGAGAACATTCAAATTGGAGGATACTTTTGAGAAGTTCATGTAAGTCTCTCTATCCAATCAGAAAATACTGAACGATCAATAAGGAATTTAGAGACACAGGTGGGACAATCGGCTAAACTGTTAGCTGGTAATCAAGGAAGTCAATTTTCAACCAATACACAAACCAATCCCAATGAGCATTGGAAGTTTATCACTACCTGAAGTGAGAGAGTTATAGGAAAAGGAATTGGATATAATTTAGTTGTTAAGGAGGAGATTTTAAAAAAGAGAGAGATTGAAAAAGAACAAATTGAGTGTGAGGAAGGAAAAAGAAGGAATAAGGAAGATGTTGTAGATGTTGGAGAGAAAATAGAAAAAAAAAAGTGAAAAACAAGAGAGGAGTGTTCCTATAAAATATGTACCTTATCTACATGCTCTTACAAAGAAAAGACAAGGAAAGACAATTTGCAAGACTTATGAATATTCTCAAATGATTGCAAACTAATATTCCGTTTACTAAAGCTTTAGAGTAGATGCCTACATATGCTAAATTCATGAAGGAATTATTGACAAAGAAAATAAAGGTCAATGACCAGGAAATAGTTGAATTGGAAGATGGATGCAGTGCTATAATTAAAAAAATCATTACCATAGAAATATAGAGATCCTGAGAGTTTCTCTTTGTCAGTTACCCTAGGAAATCTCACTGCCGGAAAGACATCAGTAGATCTTGGAGCTAGTATTAATTTGATGCCTTTATCAATGCTGAAGAAACTTGGAGATGTAGAAGTGAGACCAACAAGAATGACTTTGTAGTTGGCTTATAGATCAATCAAATATTCACATGGAATAGTTGAAGATCTGTTGGTAAAGGTAGATAAATTTCTATTTCCAGTAGATTTTGTTGTTATGGATATTGAAGAAGATGCTGAAGTACCTTTAATATTGGGAAGGCCATTCAAGAAAACTGTCAAAGTTATAATTGATGTAGACAAGAGAAGATTGAAGGTTTGTGTACAAGATGAAGAAGTAAGCTTTAATATTTTTGAAGCAATGAAATATTCAAATGATCAGAAAGAGTGTCTTAGAATGGATATGATTGTTGTTGATCCTTTAATGACGTTAATTAGGCGTCAAGCTATATGACGTTAAACGAGCGCTTGGGAGGCAACCTATTTGAAGTGTGTCTTTAATTTTTCTTTTGATTTAGTAGTATGTTTTAATATTTAATGTCTTTAAAACCAATTTGATTTTTGAAATGGTCATGTAGGTTTGAAATGTTAAGTGAAATGAATGGATGAAAGAAAACTTAAAAAGGTTTGAAACTATTGACAAAGATAAAATGAAATTTTTCAAGAAAATTTCATTGCATGGTAATTTTAGCTTAAGCTAAGTTCTTATAGCCTAAGCTAAATATGCAGAAAAATAAAGAAATTTTGTTCTGCAATTTTAGCCTAAGCTAAAATGACCTAGCTTAAGCTAGAAAAATTTGTTGCTCTCGGCCAAATTCTAACATGAGCTAAAATGACCTAACTTGAGCTAGAAAAATATGATGATCTCGGTCAAAATTTAGCCTGAACTAAAAAGACCTAGCCTAGCATAGAAGAAGTTACTTTGCTAATGGTGGGATTTTTCTAAAAAAAATAAAAAATAAAATAAAACTAAAAACTTTAGCATCTTAAAATTCCATTCAAAATCCTTGCGCCCTATATTCTCATTTGTTTTGCTCTCCAGATTTAAAACTTCTCTTCCAAAACTTTTATTTCCATTATCAAGGTAAGTATTATATGTATAAATCTATCATCTCCATAGCCATTCTCATTGCCATTTTGATTCAAACATTTCCAATCAAGAATGTTGTCATTTCCATTCCTAAATTGCTCTAAACTCAAAGATTCAATGTTAAGAAATATGACAAACAGATAAAAGAAAACATATTAATTTTACAAATTAATAAAGTACTAATATAAATTGTACTAGAAGTGAACTACTACAAGTGTTTCGTATTGAGGAAGAGTCAACGAAGCCAAAATAGGACCAATCATGCTATAGAGGAGGAGTGAATGCATCAATAGCATAACTAAAGTAATGAAAGTTATAAGATATTTATCTTTCAATATCAGATAATACACACAAAGATAAAGATAAGAAGAGGTTAAGATATAAATCAAGTTAAACACATTATAACTTAAGTTTTCATGCAAAATATATAATTTAAGTGAATAATTTTTGTTTTCATATACTCAACTTTGTCAAAAAAAATGAGAAAAACACAAAATTAATAGAGAAAATCTTGAAAAGAATAGGTAGTGTATAAAATGTGTCAGGGCTGATGTTATAAAAAAACAAACTACAAAATATCATTTTAACATAAAATTACTTAGGTATGAAAGTAATGATAAAAACAATAAAAAATATAATATTTTTTGTGTTCTTCTAATTACTAAAAATTTAATAAAAATTCTCTATAATGATGGCAACGATTCACGTTTCAGGTGCTTAAACTTTTTGAACTAGGATGCTCTGTTATAAGGCTGTTGCACCTTCACAACAAAACCTAAATGTGCACCACAGATTTCAAATCTACTTGAGTTCCATTCTTGTGAGTGCATAAACAGAGTAATATAATAACTTTTTTATTATTAATAAAATATTATAAATTAAACTTTAAATTGATATCTAACAAACTATCTATTTTTTAAAATTCTAAAACTTTTATTAATAATAAAAATTACTTAATATATCAATAATTTTTAATTTATAAAATAATACTTAATTAAATTAATATAATAATTAATTAATTTTTATTTTTAAAGTTAATTTTTATTTAACAATTTTTTTTTGGAATAATCTATGAGAAATGAAGAAAGATGGAGTATTGGAAGTTATACTATGAAATACTTGGAAGTGGACATGTAGTTTCAAACCTCCTCTGTGTTGAAGTGGAGGAACACTAGGTGAAACCTGAGGTGTTATTTGTTTTATGTGGCTAATTAAACTAAGGCAAAATCTTCTCAATCATATCAATTTAAATTTGTACTCAATTTATCAATAAAAATAATTTATAAAGTAACAAAAATGACTTTAAATAAAGGAGGATGTAAATAAAAAATAGTTTTTAAACTTTTTTTGGAATATGTTTTTGAATTTTAGATTTTTTTTAAATATATTTTTAAATTTTGTGTTATAATTTTTTTTTTGAAATACTTGTTGGATTTAGATTTCTACACTACAATAAAATTACGAAATAGAAACCAATTTTTAGATACCAAAATAATTAGTTACAATAATAACTAAATTAGACACCATTTTAAAAACTAAAAAAATGTTTTTATATTAATTTCTATTATTAAATAGTTTCTAAATTGGTATCTAATTAGCAATCAATATTTTTGCTGCCAAATTTAGAAACTAAATAATTGGTAGTTAAAAATTGGTAGCAAAAACATTGGTTGCTAATTAGATACCAATTTGGAAACTATTTAACAATAATATAAACTAATTTAGAAACCAAAATTTGTTTTAGTTCTTATGATCTCTAATTTAGTTACTATTGCAACTAAGTCTCTAAAAATTGGTTTCTATTACATGATTTTCTTTTGGTGATATAACACATCTTTAAATCTTAGAAATTTTTTTTAGAATATATTTTCAGATTTTGTGTTTTAGATTTTTTTTTGGAATGTATTTTTTATTTTGGATTTTTTTCAGAACAAAATTTTGGTTTTTAAATTCCAAATTTTGAAATTCAGATTAGAAAATAATTTTAAAAATTATAAAATTATAAAATAGAGGTTGAAATTGATATGTTAGAGCAGTATTTTTACAATGGTTTTGCAGTAGGGTGCAATTTGAAAGGTGGAAGGAAGTGAACCTGGACGCAAGATTGGTGTTTAGAGAGTGGAAGAATCTGACAAGAATATTGCATGGGAAGAACCGATATCGAGTGGCCACATGCTATTCTGCGTTTTTGTCTGAGTGATTCATTACTCAATGCATACTCTCACAAGTGGTAAACGGAATCTATCTAGTACATCAAAATGCGTGAAATCAACACTCAATTCATAGATTGCCTCTTTGATGCTTTTTTAACACTTTTCGCTAGATTGAACAAAACCACGTAGGCAACTTTAAAAAAAAAGGATAAAGGTTAGTATAGTATTATATACGGTTTTGGTTTAAATAATTTCTAGTTCTTATAATTTTATATATTTTTTTGAAGAATTTTATGAATCTAATCTATTTTTTGAAGAAATTGATGAATCTAATATTATTTTTTGAAGAATTTGAATATTGATAATGATCATGAAAATTTAGAAGTGTTTTAGATTGTGTACTGTTGATTAAGAATTGTTGTAAGTTTTTTCTTTCATTGATCCTAAAATTGTAATTAGAAAGGTTGTTTTTAAATGAATTAGGTTTTGTCTCAGTGATAATCAGTTATTTAATTTATTAAAAGATATTTTTAATCTCTTAAAATATTCTTGTTTATGGAATAATTATAAGAAATATTTCAATTGATTACAATAATTTAAAACCATAAGTAGGTGCATCTCTTTGTTTTAATATACTAAAATGAGCTTTTAATATATTAAAATCACTTAAGTTTAGTACATGCTTCGGAATCTTATATTTTAATATGTTAAATTGAAAACATTAAATTAATCGATTAATTTTATATAAAATTAAAAAATTAAAACACAATTTTAATTTATCAAAACAAACACATTAAAATATATATTATTCTCTCATTTTTAAACCATTAGATACGAAATCAAAACTAGTATTTTTTAAATCATTTCTACTATTAAGAGAGTTCAAAATAGATAGTCCAAAATTGAGTTGAAAATTATTCTTTAGCTTTCTTTGTATAAATTTGAGATTAATAAAGTTATTGAAAGAAAACATAAGAGGTTCACCTATTTATTTCAGTTGTATTGTTTTAAGTGACATTGTTTTTATTTTTTAAAATTGTTTTTAGTCTTTGGATAGGGTTTTCAGGAATAGTTCAGTAATAGTGTGTTAGTAGGTATAGTCCAATCTTGTAGGATTCAAGATTTAGTTTCTTAAGTTATTTATTTTCACTGTTTTGAGTGCGTGATTGTAAAATCTATGAAATTTTAGTGTGAGATTAGTTGGTGTGATTAAGTAGTTGGACATAAATTTTGGATATTATTTTATTTTGAAAAGTGCATGATACTAAATGTAACCACGTTATGAAATTAACAGATTTAATAAAGATCTCAATTTAACTTCTGATGATATTTCAATTCATCTCCTTTTGAACTTTCTTAAAAACACACACTAACACATATACACACACATAAATACATATGCACACTCACACACACATTTAAAATTATTTTTTTTTACTTATAGACTTATTTATTATGATAGGAACGATTATGATCCCTTTATGTTAGTAGGACATTATGAATTGTTATCATTTTTTCTTCGATCTATAAGGTGTCATGATCTAGAAATGATATCAAGGATTCTCCATGTGGTTATGTGTTTTTGATAGGGTGTAAGATTCTTACAAGTTTCATTTGCATGATAATACACGATATAATATACAATATATATTAGTTAATGTATAAATCCACAATATCTTAAATAAAAAGTTAAACATCAATAG
This sequence comes from Phaseolus vulgaris, assembly GCF_000499845.2. Classification (NCBI taxonomy): domain Eukaryota; kingdom Viridiplantae; phylum Streptophyta; class Magnoliopsida; order Fabales; family Fabaceae; genus Phaseolus; species Phaseolus vulgaris. The sequence continues at coordinate 10,247,403 of NC_023757.2, forward strand.
ACGACTTGGAAAATTGGAGTTTAATAACTTATGATACAATTGGATGATTACTCTATAAAAGTATTTTGATGATAACAAATACTATAAGATGTATAGTGATGTATAACCATGCTCACTCATATACAAAACTATTAACTATACATCAAACAATACATATACATGTGACAAACGATGCAATGAATGCATGCCCCAAACTATACAGTGAATGCATATCAGGTATTGTTCAAGGAAGAATAAATATGATGTTACACAAAGTAACAAACGATGACAAGATCAAGTACAATACTAAGCTGGAAATAATAGATCATACGATGAAAAGTAGTACCAAAGGTCTCAACAAAAGAGATAACTCAATGAACCAAGCGGTACACTTGAAAGATTATGAGAGCATCAATAAAGCATAAGACAATATCAAATACACTCGCTGGACAAAGCATATCAAAGGTGGAACATGGATGGCGATGATCATTATAACATGGATGATGATGGAACGCACTAGACGATCAAGTGGCAAGAAAGTTTCCAAACTTAATCCTTTCATTTTAGACATGCTTAAATGATTATCAAATGATTGCTAAACTCGTTTTGATTAAACTGAATCATATAAATCATCTTACATAAAAATGAAGTGTTTGGAATTAAGATATAAAAAGTTTTCTAATGAGAAAAATAAAATATCATATGACTTAATTGTCCAATGCTTGAAAGCATTCTCTGAAATGATTATACAATATTCCCAAATACAATTGTGTTTATTAGATATTCAAAACTGTGTATGAAAAATTTTTCGAGACATGTTTTGTGAAATATATATTAAAGGGAAATCCTATTTCTGTTGAAAAGATTTCATCATAATATAAACTTTGAATGTATCTTTGAACTAAATTTGATAATAAAATTGCTTGATAATTCAAAGAATATTAAGAGATTTTATAAAGTGATATAATTGCTCTATTGAATATATTGATGATCACTAATAATCACAAAGGGTTTCTAAATGTTTTTTAGGAACATCAAGACGCACACGAGGAATATATTAGAGTTTTCATACTTAGCATTTGGCTGAAGGAAACAATAAGCCCGATGAGCGTAAATTGTGCAAATCAAGCATCAAAGGTTCATTCAGTCATTGTCTAGAGAAAAAGTGTACAACAAATTGATTTCCAAAACAAAATCATATGACAAAGAGACATTCAAAATTTGTTGCAAAATATTCCCACTTTAGCGTCTGATACAGAGGATACATTTGAAGATTCACTACAACATTCTTATTCAATTTGTTTAGGAAACAATTCAAAGAACGAATATGTGATGAAGAAGTGAAGAACATAGTTCAATTATTGCGAGTATATCTATCAATGTTCGCACAATCACAAGTATAGAAAGAAATCTAAACTGCTAATACACGCAAATATCAACAAAGCTAAAGTTTTTTTTATCAAGCATCTTTTGCATTAATGAGAATCCAATGTGACAAAGATGATTGAAGAATCAAGTCACAAAGCATCAAGTGGGTAAATGTTCACATTAATAGATTAGAAAGGAAACAATTTAAATTATTTCACACGCTCAAAGACGTGCAAAATATAATCAAAGCAAAAGTTATCATATTCAGCGTCTAACTAGAATAAGATGGTGAACATTACACAATGATGAAGGATATGATATCAGGTATTCAATATTATATTATTGAAGTATCAATGTTCACAACTTTGCTATGATCTATCTTTTTTAATCTTTCCTTTTGTTGAATGTTCTACAATACCCCCAAAATCTAATTCCCAATGTCTATCATACCCCTAAAATCAAATTCCTAATCTTTTGCAATATCCTCAATATTCCTAGAAGCTCTTTCAGCAACCTCTCAATGATGGTCTTGCCACTGAAAAGAGAGGTTTATGGAGATTGCAACTTCAAATTGCGACCAGAAACCAAGAAGGAGGATTGAAGAAAGAGGGAAATGAAAGGGTGAATTTGAGGAAGGATTTAAGGGTTCAATAATGAGGATAAAAAATGTGAAAAGAGAAGGTAATGACTTTTGTAAAGTGACCATTGCGGTAAGCCAACGATAAATCTAAACCAAATTATTATAATTATTATTAAATTTGATGAGATTAATGGATTGTATGTGGAATCCACGTGTACATAACTTTGTATGCCACATAATCACCCCTTAACTTTGTTCATGTCTATTTAACGTAAGAAAACATATTACATATTTTTTTTTAAAACTTAAAACAAAATTAATTTTTTAGAAAACCACCAAAGAAAACTAACTATTAACCTTTAATGTTAGGACAAAAAAGGTAATTAAACCTAAATTTTTTAAAAAAAATTACATCACATTAAAGTTGGTTTAGCCAAAATTCCGTCCACACTAATATTTGAAAACTAATTTAATATTTTTTTTATGTCAAAATAATATGTAATTTCTATCCATTAAGTTCATTATTCCAATTGTATGTATACGTAAAATCAACTTTTTTTTAGTTAGATGATTCAAATACAATTGTGACAAGGTTTCTAGATTGTGAAAAACAAATTCACATACATAATTTTTTTTACATAATTACCCTTTTTTCCACTATTTTATGATTTTATTCAATTTAGTTTCCATATTTTTTAAAAAAAAATATACCAACTTTTTTTAGAAATTTGAATATAATTCCAATTTTTTTAGAAAGTTTAATTTGCTCCTTTCTTAAAAAATTTAGGGTGATATGGTCCCAAGTTTTTTAAAAACGGTTCAATATAGTAACAACACACATCATTTAAAAGTGTTGTTTCAAAATGCTAAGGTTAATATGTTAACATGAAGACAATTTAACTGGACCACATTAAATTGTTTCTAAAAAAGATTGAGACCATTTTTAATTTTTTTTAAAAATTATGTCTTTTTTTTCCTACAAAAGTGGTACAAAACATTTTTTTTCTTGTTCAACTTCTTGGCATACTTAAATGCAATAGTAGTAAAATGCCCTTTTACACCAAATTATCACATTATCATCAATTCATGCACTGAAAAATACTAAACTTCTGATTAACTGTTCTCCCAAGTATAAGCTGGAATATGTTCATATAAAGGAAGAATATTTGTTACATTACAGTAGTTTTTTTTTAGCTATAGCTACTCGTGATTTGATGTGAGTTATGAAAACCACTGAGCAATTGAGAACTGATTTTCTTCTGTTAGCTTTTGAAGGCTAGAACTTAGAATCACTTTAGCAGCAACACACCCATTTTTGTCATTCAGAGCAATCAGGATCTTAGCAAACATCCTGACCAGGTTCAGTACTAGACACAATACTTTAGCTACATGTTTCAATGTCCACATAAATTCCCTACTTTTTAGCTGTTTCCACTGATCATATTTCTGCACTATAAATAGAACCCTTGTGTGCTTTGCATAGCATTCAAACATGACAGGGATAAAATGTTGGTTGTCTCCTGGAGTTCCTCTGAGCACTTCACACTTGGGGCTATAGTTCTATTCATTGTTACCCTTTAGATTGAATAGTTCTTATCAACTAAGTGAAGTGTTTGGGGGAACTTTTGGGTGCAACTAATACAAAATACCAGCTATCAATCAAATTCATTTCATTACTGAATAACAATAATCAACAAGGCTATTTGTACGTACATTGAAAACCAACAAGGAACAGTATTTCATTTCATTGAAGTGTTTGGGAAAACTCTCATCTTCAACTGAACTCCAGGTCCAGCATTGTCACTTTACACTTTACCGTTGATATATATTGGATAGTGCATACTAGTTAACTATAGATTGCAAGTTTACATTATTATTATTATTATTATTATTATTATTATTATTATTATCTGTGTTCCTTGTTATAATGCCTTTATTACTTTCTCTCCACATTCTTCCTTCTCCGATTCCATAATATGTAAGTCAAATGCTGATGAGGCTTTGCACATAACAAGATTCTTGCATCCCTTTTTGTTTACTTTATCAACAATTCCACTGCTGAGGAATTAGCTTCTTGATTTAGAAGTTTGTGAACCTTCTCCCTCCCCTCCTTGCTCCAATTCCCCAAAACATCTTCGTGATCCCATTTACCCTTGCCAAGGTAAACTTTTGCACTTGGGTCTATTGTCATCTTCTCAAGCGCAGTTGCATTCCTCATGAGATAAATTGCAATTTCAATTTCACTTGAGTGTCCTCTAATGCCAGTTATTACCACTTCTTTGAGATGTTCATGTGAGAATCTGGGAGGCCAACCACTTTCGCTTACCTCATCATCAATACAGAAATAAGTCCTTAACTGCAACAAAAACATAACTTATCACCAAAAGCTGCTAAATCTATATTTGTTTTTATCAAGTCACTTTCCTTTTTCAAGATATGAATCAAGTTGGTTCTTTATAAAGTATGTTGCGTCATCGATTTTAAGAAGTCAGAGAGAAACTTACGTGCAACTCTAGCCTTCGGAGTATAGGGCATGTTTTGAGAATTATGGCTACCCAGTCCAGGTCCTGTCGAAGTGTAGCCACTTTAATAACTTCCAGATGCCTCAGACATGGAAATGTTAATGCTGGCAATCTGATTTTCATAACCTCACCCTGGAAACCAGAAACACCATCAAGACAGCCATAAAATTTTATAATTCTTAATAAATTTTAATAAATAAAAATATTATAAAATGTAAGAAATTATATTCCTAGTTTTCCCCTCCTTTTATGCTTGGTCCTTCCGTCTAAAGTATTGGTTAATTGCCACTCTTCCCCCTTAACTTTTATGTTAAAAAAGGGAAGATATAAATTAACATATGTAGAAAAGGGAGTTTAAGAATAATGTAAAAATAAAGGTGTGTTAAAATATCATTCTTGGAAAGGAAAGAAGAAAAAATGGAAACAGCTGCAGAAATGTATAAAAAGATAAGATAAATTGATCTGAAAAAATCAAGAAAGTTGCTGAAAACCACATACCATGAAACAACTGCACTGCATGATCAAAGTTTTCAAATGGGGTAGATCAGTTGGAAGTCTGAGGATTGGCCAAAGCTCCTTATGACAAGCAGTAGAATCACTGACAAGACTGTAGAAAGCATCAAGTCTCGGCGCATCAAACACAAATTCAACTTCCCTTCCCTTGTATTCCAAGGTCTCCAAACTGGTGGTGTGGAGCACAAGTTTCTTTAATTGTTGGCAAAGACTCACGTTCAGGTACTTTAATTTCTGGCAAAACGGGTTCTCTATTCTAAGGTTTTCCATGTTGTAACATTCAGAGAACCCCAGCCATTGAAGATTGCTGCAGCTAGACAACAAAATCTGGAGGTGCACCTCAGATTTCAGATCCACTTGGAAGAGTTCCATTGTTGTGAGTGTGCTAAAACCATGGTTATATGACATGTGGGGGGCAAGAACACAATGTGCCAAGCGCAGACACTTGAGAAATGACTTTTTGCCACTGGCACCCTCGTTGCCAACAATATCACAAGGAAAGACATGGAGGGAGGCATCATTGGTGGGTTGATTCTCTTCTTCCAACAAGCAAAGATCAATCTCTTCCACATTTTTCTTGATGGCAAAACGAATCCACTCATCAAGATCAGTTGAGCCATAGGTGTTGTTGCCAAATGTGAAGTAAACACTTAACTTGTAAATCTTTTGGACCTGTTCAACATTTGACAAGTACTCTTTGACATTACTAACGAAGGCTAAAGTTCTGTTCCTTTGGAATTCGAACCTTAGCTCCTCGCTTTGGTACTGCCAAGCATTGCTAGCTAAGTGATCTCTCTTTAACATGTTTGCTCCATCCAAAATAAGGTTTGTTGGATTGGCATAAATGTGCTTCCATTTGGATGAGAGAGTACTGGTCCTGACACCCTCGCTGACTTTAAGGGATGTCAAAATGTTGCACAAAATGCTATCGGGAAGCTTGCTGATATAATCATCTTTCTTACACCAAATAACTACCCTTCGTTTCTTCCGTTTTTGATTCTTCATATTTTGTGCTCTTTCTCTAGACTAGAGAAAGTAGTGAGCTTGGCAAAAGGAGAGAATAACTACGACAAAGCCGTATTAATAGTAGGAGTACGGTGAAAACCAAGTGCATCTTTGTCTTCATTCAAATTCCAATCAACCTAATGAATACATACTTATCTTGCTACATGATTCAAATCAAAACAGTTTAATAGGTATTATCCCCCTTATTGCCGGCATCTATATACTTTCTGTAAATTAAGATATGAATCATCATTGGCATTATCTATGTACAGGAGATTCTATCCTCAATCATAAAAATAAGATTTTTTTAGATGCTTCTAAAATATTTTTGAAATGCATAGTGCAATAACCAAAAACTAGCTTATAGACGGACTTGCTAATATTTGTGTAGAGTTTACAATTATTGGAGAAAACAAAACAAAACAAAAGTGACCAAGTCATTAACTTCGCTCTGCATTATTTGTCACCTTAATTTTCATCTTCTTTTTTCCCTGACATAAAGAGTATTCAAATCATAAATAAGTGAATGTTCTTTGTTCCTTCTTCTGTTTCTTTCAGACTCGAACTAATCGAAACATGATGGTGAAAGGACCATGACCACTTTCCAATTTAGCAGTCAAACCAACCCGATAAGGATGAAACACGAATTATATATATATATATATATATATATATATATATATATATATTTATTGTTTTTAGTTTTTATATTGGTAAACATGGTGAAGATCTTGGTGACGATGGATTTCGGCCTTAATTTTAAAATGTAAATTTAGTTTTTTTGTAATTTATTATGTTTTTCAAAATTTTGAGATAAAATTTACATTTTATTTAAGTTTAAGTATCGATTTTATTAGAATGAAAATATAAAGACTTTGTTACGCTTGATAAAGAAAATATGAAAATACATATTTTTTAAAGGAAAATGATAGGTTGACAACTCTTGTAGTTGTATACAACATTTGATGGGATAGGTTTAAAAATAAATATATATAGTAAAGGGTAAATTTATAATTAATTGATATAAAAAAATATTAAAATAATAGTATTGAGAGTTGTAAGGTGGTTGTATAAAAAATTAGGGTTGTCCATATATCATTGTTTTTTTTAAATTACTTTTCATCTTGTTATCCCATGTATTTTGCCATCAAACATAATCGATATCTCAACTTTTTATATATAACGGGAATTTTCTATTATAATAGATTTTTGTGTATAATTCTTTTCTGATTCTAATTTTATTTAATATATCTCATTTTATTAATATAATTGAATATTTTGTCATTTCATATAAATTATTTAAAAAATAAATTATTTTTTAATTTTTTAAATTAATATTAATGTACAGTTTTTATATGACTTCACAATCTTCTCTTAATTTTTTATTTTAAGACAACAACATAAAGAAAGAAAGAGCATACACTCACACATTTTCACTCAAAATCTCACCTATAAAATAAAATAACCTATATTTTCAATCACTCTTTACACTCTATTTTTTCTTTTTAATTTGATTCATTCAAAATTATTTTATATGTATATTAAATTTCTATCATCATAAAAATTAAATAAAAAAATTATACACATTCACGTTACACATGTGTTTCCGTGTTTATGTGAGGAGTAATAAAGTTGATGAGAAGTGACTGATAAGTTTAATATGAGGAAATAGTGTATGTATTGAGGGTATAAACAATTTTTTCTTTTATTACCTTATTAATGGGATCACCGGTGTGTATGACTTTGGTTATCTCATACATATCTTCAAAATCATCATCTCTATTCCCAATACTTTTCAGGATACCTTTTAATTCATTTATTATTTATTATTTATTGATAAAAAAAAACACTTAATTTTTAATAAAAAATTAAAATTAAAAAAATTATCAAATATTTAATGTCAAAATAATATAATTTTTTTCTTTGATATCAAATATCTAAAAATAATACTAAAATATTTAAAAATAAATTATAACTATATAAATATAAAATAAGAATATCAAATAATAATTGAATAAGTCAACTAATTGTGAAAAAAAAAAATCAAATTAGTATAATTTTTTAAAATTAAATGTGTTAGAACGGAAACACGTACAAGAACCAGAAGAAATATTGAGATATAAACAGGACAAATATGTACATACACGATTTAAAAAATTAAATATTACTTTTTTTTATACAAAGTTAATACAAAGATTCTCTGTTAAAGACGCTGGAGATTCATTCTTCATCCTTATGAATTTTCAATTTATAAATTTGTCAATATACAATAGAATTTAGACAAAGACCATTGAAGTTGTGGAACTAATTAGAATTGTCTTTGTTAATTCTGGTTCAGAATACACCTTTTTTTATTATAGGTGAGATAAGAATATCCTTCACTATTTTTAAAAATTTCTTGTCTTCCTAAATTTGTAAATTAACTTGGCAACTATGTAGCACGGATACTAATACGACACGCACACGGATACAAAAATACTTAAAATCTCTAAAATGTAGGACACAAGAACACGGATCTATATATATATTATATATAATTATGAATTATATAAATTGACAATAAAGATTTATGTGCACAAATATGTTTCAGATAATTTTTTAGAGCAAAAAGATGTTTTTCATGAAAGGTTCACAAAGATTTGTTTCTTATTTTTATAATCATAATATAAAGTTTAAATTTTTAAAAAATTAATAATTTTTTCTTTTTAAAATTGTGTTAGAACTGTATTAGAATTGTCATAAATCTAACAAATACTTTTTGAATTGGACATTTCACATATACGTGTTCTACAAGTGTCATACGACCGACACGCCATTTAAGAGGAGTGTCCGAACTTCGGTGCTTAGCAACCAAGTGTTTCGTTATTTATTTATTTATATATATATATATATATATATAATTCCTTTTACTAATAATTATTTAAAAAATCATATTAATTATATTTTTTATTGATTGATAATATGAAATTATTTATACTAACAGTAAATAGAAATAACCTATGCTAATACTTTTTTTCATATCTCAACGTTTTAAACAGAAAATAATTAATGTATATTCAATGAAATGATATTATAGAAGAAGAGTTTAGAATATTTTGTTACAGTAATAAGTATGTTTCGGCGGGCCTATTCTTTTCTGAACTTTCTTTTCACTGGTCATAGTCGATAATTAATTACTGGCCTTCTCTATTATGATAAGTTCAACTTCATCAAATACATTTTCTTTTAATTTATAATGATGTAACATTAAGAAATAAAATTTTAATTAATTAAAATTATAATATTACAACTTTTAGTTATAAAATAACAAATTTATTTTGTATTACTTTTTCTAGTTGACGAAAAAATGAAAAAGATTTTACAAAACTAGAATAATCTAATAATCAAATATGTATAGGGGCAGGCCACGGCCGGGGAGAGAGTGAAGGAAAAATTATTGTCCAAACCAATCAAATGAAGTTAAGTTAGGTTAATTTTGAGAAATTTTACTACTCAATATTTTCTTTTTGAAAATAATTTATTTTAAAATAAAAACAGATTTTCAGAATCAAAAAATAAAATTGAAACACACTGGACAAGCTAAATTCATTTCTATTTGGTTTAAGTAATTTAATTCCGATTTTAAGTTAGGATCAATTTCATTGGATTTATCGATCTATACGGATCTATGTTGAATAATATATGTTAAGAAATTAGAAAGGAAAGATCAAGAGAATTATTTTTCTCTAAGTTGAGGATTTCTCCCAAAATTTCTAGTTATAGTAAGACCTATCTAATTTAGAATGCGTGCCCAGAATTTCAGTTAAGAATTCTTACAACTTTCTCTACAACATTTTCAAGATGTGAGTTATTTGCATATTATGAGTGTGTACATTTGATGAAATCCTAATCCTAACTGATAGATTATTTATTGAGTTAGTCCAATTTTTTGGAAAGGTGACCAAGAGCATGACATAGGATTTAGGACTAGGTCAGACTCAACCCATAGTCAGTGTGATTCAGAATCCATTATGTCTTGGAGGATTACAAAGAGCATAACACAAATTATTGGATCTAAGGACCAATTATTTTTCTGTTTTATATTTTGGTATAATAGGTTTTAAATAGCACAAATTGGGCTTGTGCCAAGCCCATATTTTAACCTAGTGTCTAGAAGAGTTTTTTTGACCATGATGGGGTTATTTTTTTGGTTTTTACCAAAATGGGATCCGTTTAAAAAAATTACAAATTTAGGCAAGTCGTGCCAATTCGGCACGACTTCATATGCAGAAATCGTTCCAATTAGGCACGACTTTTGTCATGTCATACTGAAGTCGTGCCAACTTGGCACGACTTCTGCCTGTCATACTGAAGTCGTGCCAACTTGGCATGACTTCTGCCTTGTCATACAGAAGTTGTGCCAAGTTGGCACGACTTCGGCCACGTCATTTTTTTTAAAATTTTATTGTTTATATATTGGATAGTAAGTTATGTAATGTTAAAAATTAATTTGATACATAATTTTCTAAGAGTGGTAGTTTTAAGGAACAAAAAATTGGATAATCGTGTATGAATCATGTTTGACGGTAATGTAATACAATAACTTGATTATTTGATTAATTAAAAAATGAAGAAAATTGTTATTGAATTTGAAAATAAATAGATAAATGAAAAATTATTATATTTGAAAAATAATTAGAGAATTATTGTTGTGAATTTGCAAAATAAATAACTTAAGAAGTAATGATTTTACAGAACACGTAATGATGAGAAGAAATTAATTTTTAACATTACATAACTTACTACCCAATATATAAACAATAAAATTAAAAAATTATGACGTGGCAGAAGTCGTGCCAAGTTGGCACGACTTCAGTATGACAGGGCATAAGTCGTGCCAAGTTGGCACAACTTCAGTATGACAGGGCAGAAGTCGTACCAAGTTGGCACGACTTTAGTATGACATGGTAGAAGTCGTGCCTAATTGGGACGACTTCTGCATATGAAGTTGTCCCAATTAGGCACGACTTGCCTAAATTTGTAATTTTTTTAAACGGACTCCATTTTGGTAAAAAAAAATAAAAAAAATAACCCCATCATGGTCAAAAAACCGTCTAGAAGAAGCTCTCCATGTGCAACACATTCATGCCCCCTTCCCATGTGCTTCTCTTAATCCCCAAGACACCTTAGACTATAAATAGAGTGTCTTGCTCTCTTGTAAATCACATTGAATTGGAAGTAAAGAAACTCTGTTTAAGTGAATTTCCGAGTGTTGTAAATTTCCTCTGAGTCATATCTAGACAGAGAATGTTGCAAATGACGACTCCCTTCCTCACTCATCTTGCAGCTCTCCTCCCTCAAGTGGCATGATTCCTCCCACCTTTCCACCTCCATGAATGCTTCATCCGCCTAAGATTCCTTCTCTTTTATCTCTTTCAATTATCTTCCATTTTCCGCAAATTCTCTATCAACTCTCATGTTTAATTTCGTGTTCACTAATTCATTGAGTGTGTCTTTTTCTCTTTGTCCTTTGAAGGGAACCTTCACACTTACTTAACCACTTGGTGAAGTTCATGTCCAGTGACAATCTTGACTGAGTTATTACCTTATCTTGCTAATTAAATTTTTTAATCCAATTGCAAACTATAAAAACATGTGTAATTGAAAATCAACACACATCAACACATTTCACCAATTTTTTGAGATATATACCAATATATTAATTTTAATAATATGCTTTTGAAACTTTTTATCATACAAAAATAAATTGAGCAAACATACACTGGCAATCAAATGGTAGAAAGTTATATGAAAAAATGGCAATTTATTTTGTAATCCTAGGTTTCTCTTGCACACTTAAGCAAGTTTTTGAAAATAAAGAAAAATCATCTCGTAAATAATGAGTTGTTTTTAAAAGTGCATTGAATGGGATATGTGATTATTTTACTAAATAGATCCACATTCAAAAGGCTAGTTTTGTAGATACTTGTTAAATAATTAATGTAATATGTTCGCTCTTACATCGAACGAATGTAATATGTTGCAATTATTTAAAAGAATTAGTTTCTTCTCAAAATAACATATAAGAAACCCTTAATAGACTTTTTCAGAGTATTTAAGGTGTTTTAATAACTGTTTCTAAGAATCAATAATATTGTCATGAGTTATGGTCCATATCTAATGCATGACATAATAACCACGTTCAAAATTAATTTCCTTATCTTTTGTAATAGTATATGAAATTAAACTAAGTTTGTTTATAAAGTAAAAATAATGACTTTAATAGTTTCAATGAAGAAATAAATACCTTAGGATAATTCAACGTAGATTATGTGACGATGAACTAGATTTACCACCTAAGACATTATATACATTAATAACACTAAAATAAAAGTTATTATTTACAATGCATTATATGAACTACAACTTGTTATTTCGTAATTACACTATTACAAAATTTGATTTTAACGACTGCAATTAACAATTGTTAAGTAGTCATTGTCGTAAAAAAATGGTTTTAATTTTTGTAAATAAATTGAACTTTTTAACAATGGTTAGGCTAGAACCATCATAGAAAAATCAAAATTTGGAAAACAACAACGATTAGTTTCAGGAATCGTCATTAAAAGTTGCGAAAGGAGGAATTAATGACAGTTACATACATAGTTGTTGTCGTTTGTGCACCTATAAACCCAAATGTGACCATTTTCTTCACCGCCTTCACTTTTTTCTCCAGTTCTTCCCCAATGCACACCTCTGTCACTATCGTCGACCAAATTGTAATTATTTAGGTTTGTTCATCTTGCACCAATGCTCTCAAGCCACCCAAATTCATGGTTTTGTGTTTGTTGAGTCTTACTACCATCGCATTCTCGTGCCCCTTCACCAGTCCATTTGTTGCCTCCCACCCCTTATCGATCCTACCACCCTTACAACTTTTGTTCATTAAATCATCCACATACGAAGATAATTTGTATTAAAATCATCGTTAAAATTCTTTCAAATGACGACGGCCCAAGTCGTTGTTGAACTGCACAACTTACAACGATATGTTGAAAATGATGGTTCTAGAATCGTTTTTTAAAACCTTTTTAACCATTGTTAAAAGCCTTATCTATAGTAGTGTTAAAACATACCCATATACTATAACTTTCATATTTGCACTTGGCTTTCTATGTAATGAGCAAAACCACATGGCGGTATTGTTAGCATGACAAATAAGCATCAATTGTCAATGAGACCTAAACAAAAATAATTGATTAGAGATGTTATATTAATTATGTAACATCCACATGTAGTGAGTTTTACTTACACATTAATAAAATGGGTTGTGTAAATCTTCATTCCGGATTCATTAAACCACCGTTGAATGTAAGTCTGATATTCTTTTTTTGTATTCCCAAACATTTGTATAGATTGAGGCTAAAGAAAATAAGAGATTTCAGCATTCTTAGTGTTGAAAATTAATTGATTTATATACCTACATTGTTAATACAAATAACAATGGCAATGGTTGATCTCATGAAACATAAGTTAAATAAGTAATATATATATATATATATATATTTAAATTGTACGCACATCATCCATAGTTGAATGACTGTAATATTCACCATTTAATTACCCTGAATGATTTCAAAGACATCTTGCATGTTTATGTACAATGATGTACATCAAATATTGTTACATCCCAAGGAATGACACAAGATGTCTGAAACAAATCATGTGAAACCTTGACTAAATCCTCAATTGGATTATATTTTGGTGGACTTTTGGTTGAGGATAAAGGCTAAAATCATATGCAACTGGGGTCTTTTGTCTCCTTCTAAGGTCTTGTAAAACATAATAAAAAACATTATGCATCAATTTAAATAACATGAAAAGAAATTTATGAAATATACCTGATTATTTTTTGAAATGACCTTAATTATATGTGTAGGTCATGCAAGGAAGGTTCCAAGTGCCTTTCCCACTAAATGAACCTCTATTATGGGCACTAGAACTAAAACACTCGCATATCTAACTTCTTCAACCACCACTCTATTGGAATCATCATGCATAAGCACAATATGTATGGTTAACCCTCTTGGATACAATCTCCCAGTGGCTACCAGACGATGAGGATCTTCTCCAACAAACAACCTACGTCGATATGAGATATTAATGTGTGTTTCCTCCTCTTTTAAGTCTTTAACAACATAAGTAATTTTTTTTTCTAACACGAACATGAATTGAAAGTACATCTAGTTGGATCATATTATGTTGTTAGGAGATGCCCATGGAATCCAAGCATTGGTTGAACTCATGTCTCAACTCATTAGTTACTTATGGTTTTCTTTACTTAGTTAATTGTTGTATTAATCTTTGTGTCAATTGTGCAGCTAGTTTATCCATCATCTCTCGACTTAGATCCTACAAAAGCATTGTAAAGATATTGATGCACACCCACACTAAAACTAGCAATACGCACTCGATCAAACTGCTTTTTAGTACCAATAGTAGTGGTCAATATGTCAAGATGACCCTAAGAAACAAGAAGTTTTTGTTAGCTTTCCTCAATTAGGGCATCCTCAAAATAATAACACAATATGTTATTTTCATTAAATATGTAATGCAAAAAATATAAGATATAATTATCAAAATCTTATCAACTTACAATTTGTTAAGCACTCTCTAGTGATTTCTTAGATGTCATTTGTCCTATTGCTTTAGTTTAAGCCAACTGCGATTTTTCATGTCGACTAGGAAGGGATGAAGGAGAAAGAACTCCTTCAAAAGAATATGTCTCTTTCAGGCTCTTTATCTTATCTTCCATTATTTTTTCCCAACAAATCATATGATCCCCGAGACAAACGATGTGGGTAGTATTCTTCTGTTGAATGTCTTGAGCTTTCTTCCACTTTTATGGTACATAAATAATACAAATAAATGATAAATTTCATTATATGATTCAATAAAGTGTAATATGAAACATAAACAAACCTACCATGGAAGATCGTATCGAATCTAAATAAATACTTGTCATGTTTCATCGTGTATACCATATTTCTCACAAGGGAACATGTTTTTGTATTCGTCATAAATATTAAAACTTGTCAAATTCATCTTGAATTGCTTTCATTTTTTAGCTATTGATGACAACATCTTGTTCCGAATGAAATTAAAACTCTTAAACTCAAAGTTTGTCTACAAAATAAAATAAATTTAGTTCATTATAAATCATTAAACATTACACATTTTCAATACTAAAATTGCATAACCTTTGAATAAATAACTTACACAAATATTTCATCATATGATCCCAGTTAGGTACCAAAATAGACACCTTTAGGTCGAGCTAAGACACCTAAATAACTAACAAATTGAACATGATTAGGGCATGGAGATCTGCTAGATTGAGGGTTTATGTTAATTGGAACTCTAGCATTATCCAGGCGCCTAATAGCTAGATGTCACAATCGTGTTGCTTCTGTAATCGTCTTCAATGTCTAAGCCATTTGAACTGTAAAATAGAAAAATATCTTCAAGCGTGATATTAAAATTAAACAAAATCATTGTTAATATTAAAATGAAAAACTAAAAAATGAACATAACTTATTTCTATTGTGGAAGTTTCATAATGTTCTCCCGTATTCCCTCATTATGATCATTACGTGTAGCATGTACTTCATCATCATCTTCTTCATTCAAAGGAGGTATTCATCTTATGAATGAAAATTTTTTTATAGCTTGGAGTCTTGAGTCATCATGGTCATGAGCATCATGTTCAATCCTTTCTTGGAGGACATCTAACCTTCTTTCATTAGAATGATATTTCACATAAAATACCTATTTTACTTGGTAAGTCATCAACATGCACTCTTGTGTTACTATCAACTTATTTACATTTAAATACAGGCATTCTAAATTTGACGTAGTCAACCTCCTAGATTTCTTCAATGACTCCTAGATTTCTTTGAACTAGCAAACTGCATAGACTCTACCTCAAGGGTGACACTGTTATTCTACATAGTACTTTTTTTATCTTCTATCTTTGTATAAAAAGACAACATTTTAATATCCATGACATGCCATCAAAGTTATGTCCTCATGTTAACCATTTTAATTCCTCATCACAATCTTCTTAATCAATTTTGTCTTTAAACCATTTTAAAAAGGTTTTGTTATGCTCAATTAACAACCACTTTTCATTTGCACGAGGGTTTATTGACTTGAAGAACACTTTGTGTGCATCTATGTAAGTAAGAATGTCATTAGTATTGTTTAATATATACAAATGTCCTTGGAGAACTTCATGTTGATATTTTTTAACCACCTTTATACCTTGTGTGCCTTTGCCTTCCTTCCTTTATGTCGAGACTTTGGAACCCCTACAACTTCTACCTCTGACATATACTTTGTAGAAAACTCAATTTCTTCCTCAAATGTACCTCTCAATATTAGATACTTCTACATCATATGGATTCTTTACATACCGATTCAATATCTTCATTTATTGCTCAACTAGCCACTGTAAAAACACATGGTCGCATATTCTAATTCCCCTTACTATATGAACTCTATTAAATGGATAATGATTGTCCAAACACAAAAGGAGTAAAATGAATCTCTAGTTGACACAAGATAGTGACCAGTTTAAAGTAGTATAATCTAAAGTAGTTAGTAGTTAATGTTAGATACCAATTTGGAAACTACTTTATAATTTTTATTAATAATAAAAACTATTTTAGATATCAATAGTTTTGTAATTTATAAAATAGTATCTAACTTAGTTAATATAATGATTAATTATTTTTATCTCTAATTTAATTGACATTTAATGATTTTCTTATAGTGTGTGATAAGTGCAAATTGTGTCCATGACATAGAGAAATGCCACCAACTCTCAAGTGGACTCATAACCATAAGACACAACAACAACGTTCATAAATTCTCTTTGAAAATGAGAACTTTTCCCCTTCTCATTTCTATTCTTTTTCGAGCAATATTTTTTTTGGCAACCACTCTTGTAGCAATTATAACACTGAGACTCTTTGTCCATCCTATTGTCTAATGAATATTTTTGAATTCTTCCACTTTTCCTCCTTTATTTTCTTATTTTTGGATTTTTAAGACATTCAAACTCAACTTGTTATCATTCTACCTTAGACTCTCATAAGTTTTTTAAAGTACACAGTCCAAATTGAGGTCTAAACCTAACATAGTCTATTATTTTTGCAACAACAAAACATCTTTAAAATGGTTAAATATCTTTGACAAAACATTAAAACATAGTAAAATTTTATTTTTATATTTGAGTTTCACCTATTTTTTAAAGATTGTCCAGTATATATCTTATTAAAATCTAGAAGTTACTTCACCATCACCATCACCATCATCCGTGATGCTATCATCCGTGATCCATAAAATGTTATCCTAAGGTTTTCATACCATCACCATCACCATCATCCGTGATGCTATGGTCCGTGATCCATAAAATGTTATCCTAAAGTTTTCATATCATCTTTCTCCATGCATAAGAATAAAAAATCATTGGTAACATAAATATTAAATATGGTGAATTTAAAATAAAATATTGATTATCATTGTTTTATTGCATTGAACAATTTTGCACTTTAAGAAAAAATTATATTAATTATAGCAATTTCTTTTAAATTATCACAGGTTGTAAAGTCCTTTAAACCTTGCAGCAAAGTTTTGAATTTTTTTAATTTACTAATCCACCTAACCAAGACGTACATTTGACATTAATGTTCTAATCCAACATTAAATGCATCTTCCAATGCTTCCTCATGACGCTACCAAATAGTTAAAACCCCTTTTTACTATATCGACTTCCATCTTGCCCTTGAAAGCCAGAAACATTGCTGGATCTTTTAGTCATACTTTAGACAACAAAATGGTAATTAAATATTGATCCAGCATATCAACAAAGTTACAGTACAAAGAATACTTAAGTAAATTAAGTATAAAAATTATAACATAATCAAATATTATCTCCTCTAAACATGAGCTCATAGAGTATTCTTCATCACTATCCAAATCCATCATTTAATACACTACAAGAAAATAATGAAATAGAAACTAAATTTAGAAAAAAATTAATAATTAGTTATTATATATAATGATTAAATTAGAAACCATTTTAGAGACTAAAAAAATTTTGATTTTTAAATTAGTTTTTATTATGGTTAAATAGTTTTTAAATTAGTATCTAATTAGCCACCAAGATTTTTACTACCAATTATTTAGATTCTAAATTTGACTTGGTAGCTAATTAGAAATCATTTAACAATAATAGAAACTAATTTAGAAAAAAAAAGAAATTATAATCTCTAAAATTATTTTTAATTTAGTCATTATAGTAATTAATTATTTTGGTTTATAAAATTGGTTTTTATCTAATAGTTTTATTGTAGTGATAGTATAAATAGGTAATAAATAAACAAGTGAGTTTAATTAATACAGATTTAATATCCTCATCAACTACCTGTAATTAATAATTTTGAGTGTTCAAATATCTTCTGCAGTCATCCACTATTAGGACAAAAAGAGCTCAACAAGTGGATGGAGAGTGAAAAGAAACAAGACATGAAAAATAACATACTTTATGCAAATGAAAAACTTTTAATAATGAAGAAAACTTGTAAGTGATATAAAAAATCTGAAATTTCTCATAAATCCTTCTAATATCATTGTGATAATAGGTTCGAGGAAATTAAAGTCTATACTTCCATCTCCAAATTCATCCCAATTTTCATCAAAAGAACCACCGAGAAAATCACATGGCTAAGGAAGCCCTAATTTAAAACACATTTAACTTGTGCTAAGCTTCTTTTTCATCACAAACAAGAGGGGAAGAAAAATAAGCTATGACTATTTGTCAAAACACAGCGAAAGCAAGTACTGCTATAGTTCAACACGCTCTAGAACTAGCCATAATAACTCTGAGCCTCTCAACATAATTAATGAAGATAGCTATTATAAATAACTTGGGAAAGAAAATAATCATAAACTTAGCTTTTTGAGTGTTCACCAGTGATTCCGGGAGTTCCTCCAAACACTTCAATGGGGAGGAATTAATAGAGATTCTGACTAAAAAAAGTGATGAAATCCATCATATTGAAGTGGTCAGGGGAACTCTGGGGAACACCAGTTGCTTATTTTGGCCCTTTTGCTCAATGTTGAGGAAACCTACGTCACGTGTTTTCATTGAATATATACCAAGTGTTCGTAATTTTTGTCATTGACCAGTTCCAGCTATTAATCGAAATTTTTTAATTAGCACAATTGTGAATCCTGTACCTAGACCAGAAAATGGACTAGATTGGTGTGCCAATATTTTTTCTTTCTTCTTCTAACATTTTTTCTTTCATCTTATATAGAAGATTACTTGGTCGGATTAAACGATGATTTACTTAATCCAATTCAATTAGATTGAATGGTGTTTCATTTATGATTGGATCAGTCTTGAACTAAACTCAAACTGACTTACTGTTATATAAGTTTGATGATGAGTTTAATATGTAACTTTAAATCCAACTCGATAACCATTCTTAATTTGTGTTATCAATTAATTGTGTTATGCATAGAATAAATTATATGACTTGGCTTATTAGCTTTCTTGGCATTTTTTGACATCTTGAATTAACTTTTATAAAAATTATACTATTTTTTAATTAGGTTAAACTTATAAATTATAACTTTTAACAAAAGAAAAAAAAGTTTCCAAAATTTTAACTCAATTGACTCAACCTAATCTAATCTGTTCAAGAGTAAATTGAGTTGGATTAGGTTTAATATATAAAATTATAAAAGCATAACATAACCCAACCCGATATTTTGTTAGTGGGTAATGAGTTAACCTAAATTTATCCAACTCAAACACCTGTATTTTTTTTATCCATTTAACTCTTACCTTTTTTTTTATCAGCAATGAATAAATTAAATAACAGATATACTTAAGGGTATCCTAATCCATATACAAACCCACAAGATACTCCCCCTTGTGGTCTAGAACAAGAAACAACCATTATGTGGTATAATCTGCACCATAACAACAATCTGGTTACAGATTCTACACCAGCACTTACAAAAAATCACAAAAAAACTGCACCCCTTCCTACAATGTAGCCTTGGAAAAAGGAGGAGTACATCATGTAGCTGCAGCCACTAAGGACTGCACCGAAGGGCACACCAGCATCCCCTAACAAATTAAAATGACTGTGGCAGCAACCATATTAAAGATATATAGCATTCCAAGTTATGCAGAAAACTTGTCAATTAGCACAATCATTGGTAGCACCAATCAGACCTTACCATAGCATATATAAGCCCCTAGCCAACTTTAAATCAGACACCTTAGCATAAACAGAAGCTCACTCCAACGTTGCCAACACCTTTTTTATTTAGAAATACAAGGCAGTATCTGATAATCTTCCGCACTACCACTTCACCTTCCTTTATTACAGTCATAAACAAAACCTTCTAGCCTCTACATAGTAGAGCTCAAATCCTAAGCAATCCACTACAGATTCCAAATAGTCATTACCAAAAAACTCTCCTGCTTCAAAATAAAATATGTCCATACTCCAGCTAGAACAATACATTCCCAATTGAAAAACCACCTGCACCCCACCTTTTCCATTACCTTCAAATCCTTTTAGTTGGTCTGCGTGGCAACACCTAGCCACGCCTTTCACCCCTTAAAAGTACATCAGCATTAAGCTCCCCCTAATATTGGTAATGTATCCTTCCAGTTCTGAATTCACATTTAATCACCCGCCAACATCCTATTACTTGAAGCTTCTACAGCAAATTAGTGGATTTAGAATCCAGTCCTTAGAGACCAGTGAAACTGGTATGAGTGTATTTGACCTCCAGCAGCCACGGCTCAGAGCAAACACCTTCCCCTCAGTAGCCTTTGGCAAGGCACACAACAACCCTGCAAAAGGTACTCCTCCGTGGCACCAAAAAAGATAAGTGCTTAGAAAAGTGATCTGCACCTCTTGACCTGTGAATCAACAGCACCAGCTACCTGCACAATAACAGGGTTGAAAATTTGAAAGTGGCCCTCCACTGTACAACTAGAGTCAATCCCTCAAAAGCCTCAGGGGCATGTTCTGTTCGTGCCCAACTACTCCAGCTTCATCACAACCTTCTCACAAGAGAAAAAAGTTGAAAAAAACCTTTACATCCTCACCACATCACCCCTTTTAACTGGAGGAATTCCAATATATCAGACAGAGAGCTCGCCTTCAAGAGCTCAGCTATCGTCCAGCACTCCAGCTAGCTGATTCTGATAACTGAACCTCTAAAACCGCTTACCAGCAACCACTCACTTTGAACTTCTAATACAGATAATTGGATTGAGAATCCAGTCAGCAAGAGTGTAATTAAAAGAGTGACTTTTGTGCTTCAACCATTGCCAAGACTTGAGCTGGACCATCATGAAAATCTCTTCCCCATCTACAACACCTTGTTTGAAAACTATCAAGTTCCTATGGTCCCAAATACACCTCACTATGGTAGCCCATACTCCTTTCCACAAAAGATTTTGCTTGCTATTCAGGTGTGGCAAAAAGAAGCTTTCAAAGTGTTTTGATAGCTCATTGTGTTGTACAAACGTAATTCCTATCCACTTAAAGCATAGCGTCCACACCCTTTGGGCGAAAGGGCATTCAATGAAGATATGTTGGCAAGATTCCTCCTTCGTTTGGCAGAAAGCACACAAAACTGTGTTTAGCATTACCCCTCTCCTTCTCAGACACGTTTTAGTTGGCACTCTACCAAGGAGAACCCTCCAAGCTGTGATAATAATATTAGGAAACACTTTTAATTTCCAAAGGGGCTTGAACACATCCTGATGGGGGTTGTTGGCCCTCTTCGCTAGAAATTCATATGCTAAACTAACAGTATAGGACCCTGCTTCTTCGCCCCCCCCCCCCCCCCCCCCCACGTCAGTACATCTCTCTGTTCTTTTGACAGCCTTACCTGGGATTTGTAGTGTAAGAGATTAGTTTCCAACAAGGATTCCCATTCAAATCTATCCCTCCTTCATCTCAAGTTCCACTGCCATTCTGCATATACCCATTCTCTTACCTCATTCACCTTTAGACCCGGGTTCAAGGACAGAGTGAACAGCCTAGGGTAGAGGGACTGAAGATTGTTGTTTCCTATCCACACATCCTCCCAGAATTTCACTTTATCGTCGCCTCCAAGTTTCCAAGCAATATGTTGCTGGAACCATCCTTCACCTCCTCCCTCTTTACATACTTTTTGGAGGTCTCTCCACCACCAAGACCGTGTTTTCACTGGGATACGCAATCCTTCTGTGACCATTCCATATTTTGAAGCCAGCAAGTCCTTCCACCTTCCTTCCTCATTTGACACTAACCTCCATCTCCATTTGGCCAAGAGGGCAAGGTTGAATTTGCGAATATCTCTGATCCCCAAGCCACCATCCTCTTTCGACTTACATACATCTTCCCAGCTAACCCATTGTATCGGTCTCTTCTCCTTACCCCACCCCCATAGGAACCTCCGTTGGATACTGATTATGTTCTTATATATTGACTCTGGTGCTTTAAAAATGGATAGGTAGTATAGCGGGACCGAGGAGATAACTGTTTTGACAAGAGATATTCTCCCTGCCAGAGATAAGAATCTTCCTCTCCAACCATTGAGTCTAGCTTTCAGTTTGGTTAGAACAAGCACCCAGAACTTAACCGTCCTTGGATTTCCTCCCACTTCTAAGCCTAGATACTTGAAGGGGACTTTCATCTGAGCACAATTCATCATCTTTGCATAACTTGCCACAGCATTTCCACCAACGTTTACTCCAGAAATCTTAGACTTGTGAAAGTTTACCTTAAGGCCTGAAGCTATCTCGAACCCCCTTAGAATCGCCTTCAAGGTTACCACATTACTATGTGACTCCTCACATAGAAAAAGGGTATCATCTGCAAATTGCAGGATACACAGTTCTACCTCCCCTCTACCAATCTTAACCCCTGACAACATACTGGCCTTAGTTGCTTGCCTTACTAGCCCAGCTAGCCCTTCTGCAACCACAATAAAGAGGAAAGGTGCCAATGGGTCACCTTGCCTTAATCCTTTTGTTGGCTTGAACTCCTCTGTTGGGCTCCCATTCACTAGCACAGAGACTGTAGACGATTCCATACATCCTCGCATCCACATTATCCACTTATTATGAAACCCCAACTTGTAAAGCATATCATAAAGAAAATCCCACCTGACCGAATCATAGGCTTTTTCAAAGTCCACCTTCAAGCATAAGCCACTCTTCCCACCCCTTTTGAGATCCTCTAAAGCTTCATTCGCCATAAGCACACTATCTAGTATTCCACTTCCTTTTAGGAATGCAGATTGGCTTTCTTCAACTACAGAGTTGATCACTTTTTTTATTCTTCCAGCTAGCACTTTTGCAATTACTTTGTAGATAACTCCTACTAATGAGATAGGCCGATACTGCTCCAACTTAGATGGGTCTTTAACCTTTGGGATCAATGCTACGAAAGATGCATTGCATCCCTTAGGGACAACACCTATATCATGAAACAAGGCCATAACATTGACGATGTCCTCTTTTATGAACTCCCATCTTTTCCTGATAAAATTAAAGTTGAACCCATCAGGTCCTGGGCTCTTTGCTCCTTCACACTGCCACACCACTTCCTTGACTTCCTCCACTCTGAAAGAAGCAATGAGGCACTCATTGTCTTCTGGAGATAGAGTTCTAAACTCTACTTCGTCAAGCCTTACCCCAAAATCTCTAGTTGCTTTGAACCTATTCTCAAACACCTTTTTTGCTTCAGCTCGAACCGTGCACGGTTCCTCGCACCACTGATCCCCAACCACTACACCCTTCACTTCATTCCTCCTTCTTCTCCATCTAAGAGACGAATGGTAGAACTTGGTGCTCGAGTCCCCATACTTGAACCAACTTACTCTTGCTTTCTGGCAGATAAAGGAGTCTATTTTCCTGTCAACCTCCTTTAAACAATTCAATAACTCCATTCTTTCCATCCTTCCTCTGTCATCCTGCCCTCCATTCAAGTCTTGTCTATCAAAAGACTCAATATCACGCAAGATACACTCCTTAGTGGTGTACAAGTTACCATACACTTCTTTATTCCAGATCTTTAATTCTCCTTTTAACATTTTCAACTTATCCTTGAGGTTCGTGATACCATCCCCTTGTACTGAAAAGGATTTCCACTTTTCCTTCACCATCTCAGAAAACCCCCTTTCCATATGCCAGGCATCAATGGTACGGAACAGTTTGGGACCCCAGTCTTTATCCAGAGTCTTCACCACTAAAGCACAATGATCAAATACTTCCCTCCACTGGACATACTGTTTGCACATTGGCCAAATGTTCAACCACTCTTCAGAGACAAGACTTCTATCAAGCCTACTCTTGGCCGACCCATTTGCCTTGAACCACGTATATTTCTTACCTACTATGGGCAGATCCAGTAGCAGATTTGATTCTATGAACCTATTGAAACCGTCGATCTCAGATGAGTAGCCACTTGACGTATCACTCCTGCTACTTGCACCTTTTCTTTCCCTTCTACTTCTAATGGCATTAAAGTCCCCACAAATACTCCAAATCGAAACCTGAGATACCGCTTTAATGTTGGTGATCTCCTCCCAGAGTTGCTTCTTATCCCTTAAGGCACAAGCAGAGTAGACATTCACAATAACACACCTATGAGTAGTTTTAAGGTGCTGGCCAGCCACAACAATGAAACCCTTGCCCATGACATGACTCTCATAACAGAAGGCTTCTTTATGCCACATGGACAGCATGCTACCTCCTCCATTATCACCTTCATTATGAATCCAACCTATTTTATTATCCCCCCACAAGGAATAGCATCTAGCATCGGTGAAAACCGTTGTTTTCGTTTCTTGCAAACATACAAATTATGCTCCCTCCCTTGCAATTAAATGCCTCATGTATCTGGATTTAGTCCCTCCCCCCAAACCTCTAATATTCAAGCTGACAATCAACGTAGATAACCATTTCTAACACCCTCCTCTAGTTTCTTCACAAACTCATCATCTCTCGCTTCCATACTTAGGTATTCCTGCACCACCTCTTCTTCGACTCCTCGGCACGCTACACCCATATTTTTGCCCAGCTCCCATAAAAAATTTGGTTCCTCCATAATACCTGGATCCCGAAAATGAGCATTGAATTTGTTTATATCCCCATCAGTGATAGATGTTGCAGGGGGTCCAGATTTGAAGGATAAAGAGTTCCTTGCTTGGGAGGACCTTGCTCTTATTCTGACAGACCTCCGCGGATGGGTGCTTGGTTCTCCCACTTCCCACAACCCTTTCATTTTGCATCTACGTGATGGTGATCCCTGTTCGCTTCCTCATCTTGCACCCACATTCACAACATTTTCCGGCAAGATGCTCGGGCCATGACCTTGCTCCGACTGTCGCATCACCAGCGATTTCGCTCGGATTCCCGTGCCTGCATGATATGATTCCAATAGCAAGATGTAGATGATTCTTTGACATTTTATGGAATCAACTTGAGTTGGAAAGGGAATAGGCACTTTTCTAGAATTGGATCAATGTTCTTGATTCAAGAACTCACCAAAACTTGAGCCACCACACCAAAACTCATATGGAAGTCCATTTCTTGTCAATTGAACTGATTAAAATGCATAAGAATTCAATTGAACCGATTAAAGTGCCTAACAATTAAAATGCACCGAACAAAAGCAAGAAAGAAGGAAGATGAACCGATTATATTTAGCAAAGAAGAAGATGAACCGAACAAAACATGAAATAAAGCTAAAGCACCGAATATAATTGCAAGGAAGAACCTAAGACATGTTTTAAGAGTTCATATG
Organism: Phaseolus vulgaris; assembly: GCF_000499845.2. NCBI lineage: Eukaryota > Viridiplantae > Streptophyta > Magnoliopsida > Fabales > Fabaceae > Phaseolus > Phaseolus vulgaris. Next base: position 10,273,247 of record NC_023757.2, read on the forward strand.
GACATGGAGATGAAAGAAAAAGATGGAAAATAGAGAAGACTTATGTGGTTGAAGAACTTGGTTGATGAACACACCACTTGAAGTGTGAATTGCCGCCACTTGAGGAACCAAGGCACTCAAGATGAGACTAGGAAGAGGAGAAGGCAAATTCTCACTCACTCAATCACCAATTTGGGAGAGTTTCATTACTTCAAAAATCAATTCTATTATTTGAAAGACCTAAGCCCTCCTTTTATAGGAGCAAGGATCGGTCATGAAGCTTACAAAGCTTGCACCACAAGCTAACCAAAAAGTCCCTTTCATGCTACTCACTTCTAACGCCTATAGTGAGACATGAAGAGTCACCTTCTAGAAAATTCTAAACTAATGCCTAAAGATGCTTTACAAAAGAGGTATCTAATGTTTCCCTCTAAGCACCTTCCTAAAAACTATATATTTAAACATTCTACTTTTTATACAAAAGATACTATAAAAAGAGAAAACATTCTATCACTACTTCCTAATTCTTTAAACTTGCTCCTTGTAAGCCTTTGAGGTAAGCTAATGTCTTCTTGAGCCTCTTCAACTTTGGCCTCTACCTCTTCTTGATCTTGATCTCCATCATACTCCCCGAGTTGGAGAGAATTCGACCACGAATTCTGGAGACCTACAAAAAAAGGAGTTAGACCATTGATATTAAATGTATGACTACCAAGGTATGTATCAGGCATATCTAACTCATAAGCATTATCATTAATCCTCTTTAGGACTTGGAAAGGTCCATCACCACGAGGCATTAGTTTGGACTTCCTTTGAGTAGGAAAACGATCTTTCCTCAAATGAAGCCAAAACCCAATCACCTTCATCAAATAATAATGCTTTTCTCCTTTTGTTGGCAAGTTCAGCATACTTGCCAACCTTCTTCTCAATTCTCAACTTGATGTCTTTATGAAATTTTTTAATAAAAGAAGCTTTGTCATTACCATCTTTGCACAAGACATCATCAAGTATGGGAATAGGAAGAATAGGAAGAAGATCAAGAGGTGTTAAGGGATTAAACCCATAGACAACCTCAAAAGGAGAATGTGAAGTGCACTACAAAAAATTGTGTATATAATGGCAGTTTTAATATGGCGGTTATTAATAACCGCCATAAATATCCGTATAATACGACATTTTAATGACCGCCACAATTATCCTAAAAAAGTGTCATTTTGAACCGTCACAATTTTTCTTTGAAATACACACTTTCCCGCCTTTTCTTTTCCTCCATATAATTTCTCTTTTCTAATTTCTTTTTTCAAAAACCTCATTAATTTGTCTCGGAACCTCTTCACTAATAGAATCTCTCACTCTCCTCATACCCTCTTGACTCTTCAGAAACCCTTCACTCTCATGTAATCCTTCACTCACCACTCTTCTCTGCTTAAACCCTCAAACTCTTCCCTTCACTCTTCACTCTGCTCAAAACCCTCACTCTTACCACAAACACATAACCCTCACCCCTGCGAAACCTTCACCGTCATGAAACCTTCACTCTCGCGAAATGTTCACTCCCGCGAAATCTTCACCCTCGCGCTCTCTCACTTCACCCTCACTCTCCGCAAAACCTAACACTCCGCGAAACCTTCCCTTCACACATCGCCATTTGTTTTGTCCGCCATCGCTACCGGCTTAAAGGACGCATCCTCGCAACGATTTCAATCGTCATTGTCGCAACAGCCGTCGGCTTGCACGGTATCATTCGAGTATGATGAGGAAGTTGTGGACCTGCATGACAGCGATAAGACGATTATGTTCCACGCTAAAGATGCTTCTGATTTCTCAATGGTGGGAGGAGAGAAGCCTTCGTAGATGAGGAAGGTGATGAGGGACATGTACTGGTACCAGGAGCTGAGGCGTCAACTCAATTTTTAATTATCGTAAAATGAAGACATTGCTTTCGCGCTTAATCCATTCCACACATTCCATTTCCAAGATCAAGTATGCCTTGTATTCTTTGTAATCGTTATGTTCAGTAATTGTCTCGTTTTTTTGTTGTATATTCAATTCGATTATTTGCTTCTTGTTAATATTTTTCATTTTTTATTCATATATTATAAGATTTTTAAGTTTTTGTAACTACCTGATTGAAATGAAATTGAGGCTCTACCAAATTAGCAATGTTGCACATGATGTGCCATGGGGATAGCGGCTGCAATTTAAGTGCATCATGAGTTTAATTTTTCTTTATGAATTCACTGTGTTAGGTTCAATACAAATGTGATTTGAATTGTATTTTCATTTTCTTAGGGGAATTTTGCTTTGGCTGTGAAAATGGTGAACTTATCGTTTCTTTAGATTCCATCTCTTTATTGTTTAAGAGTTCCTTGTCTTTATGACAATAATCAAATGCTGATGAATTTTTTTTATTATATGCAGTACTAAAACTGCTTGCAGAAGTTTTATCATAACAGAGACTCTCAAATACTTTTATATTTAGCTCGTACCCATTATGAGGCTGAACAGTGGCAAGACTGGATAAAACAAGTCTATCCACTGGATAAAACAAGTCTATTGAGACCCATCCATTTAGCACCATCAAACTATACTTTAAGGTTTGATGTTGGGGTTGCAATGCAAAAAACTTTCAGCACCAACATTCCAAAAGTAAAGAGGATTGCGGATGAGGTAGTATTTTTATCCATTATTATGGAGATTTTCTTAAATGATTGTAGGATGTATATTTTGACCTTCTATTATTCAGAGTTTCTGAAGTAAGAATATTGAATAAACTGCTTCGTAAGGAACACTTAGTTTGATCATGGAAAACGTACTTTAGTATATCATTAATAAAATTTGTTCATACCTGTAATTTGATTCTTAATCTATAAATAAATTTAGAAGGTCATCAAAAGGGCAGGTAAATTAAACTGGAAACGTTATAGAAAATGGCAAAGTATCATTTCATCCTATACCAATACATTTATGGGATGACTAGATATATATACATGAGGTATCCTTCAAATTATTATTATTATATTATTATTATGTGCTTAGGATATGGTTGACACTAAAAATGACTAAAATTACACGTGAAGACAATTTTATGTCTTCACTATTATTTTGTTATGTTTAAGAAAGCTACTAAATATTTGTAATGTAGGAGATACTTTTTTTTTCCTACTATTATATAGTTTAGGATGCTTAGTATAATATATAATCAAGTGTTGAGCAATGTCTTCACTTTCTTACTTTAGTTTGCTTATTAAATAATATTTCGATATTGTGGCATATTTTCTTTATAATTTATGCAACTGAGTGTAGGAAATATTTTCTTTGTACCTTATTTAATTGAGGTTATGCAACTTATAAATTATACTTTTAGGTTCCTATTTTTTTTCTTCTTGCCATACACATGATGATAATTTCTTTTATCTTTTAAGTGAATTTTTAGGTACTCTCTGTTTCAATGATTTGTATTTGGGCCTTTTGTTAGTCAAGTTCAAGTTTGGTTTGACAATAATCTACTTGTGAAATATTTCCTAGATTAAATGCTGTACATGAAAACAATAGTAGCGTAATGACACAGATGCAATATTGTGTTGCACTCTGAAGGTATACTTGAAATTTATTTCAACTTCATATAGCACATGTGACATGTATCTATTTTGCGAACCTTCGTAGCAATTCAAATTTCTAACTTGAAAAGGATAAAAGGTTATACTCTGAAGTACAGGGTATCAACATGGACCAAAGCCCCAGTGTCCTATTAAAATGTGCTAGATGGATTAGTATTCAACTAGTTTAAATCTGCCTTGATAATCTGCTCCAAGCTCATTTTCTACGCAGTACTTGGCAAGGAGCTTTACTTATCATTGTTTCAAGTCTATCATTTACTTATCATTAAATTCAAAGCATTCAATACACCCTTCCTTGTACATTCTTATTATTCCTTTAGTTTCTTAAGTAAACCTGAAAATTTCTGCACAGTTTCTATCTTCTTTGACGAGAATGAAGCTTTGTCAACAATATGGAGTAGTCTTGACGGCTTCCATGTTGCCATAGTGGAGGTAATGAACTTTTATTTTCAGTATAAACGATGAATCATTATCTCTTTTGCTTGTGTTGTGATTGTTGCTTGCTTTGGTTTTGTATGATATAACGACTTCTTTTCTTCCTTTTAAGCTTTAAACAATTGAAATGGATGAATGATCTACGAGGAAGCATGACAATGGGAATATGAGAAAAAAGTTTTCTTTAAGGCTGTGTTGTGCTTGCTTTAAATTTTCTAACCAATGATACTTCTTAATTACTTACAATTCTTGTTTTTAAGCTTGGGGCCGTTGAGTTCCTCAGTAAACCACTATCTGAGGACAAGCTCCAAAATATTTGGCAGCATGTTGTTCACAAGGTTTGTCGGCATTGACAACATTATGATGACATTTATTGTTAGAATACAATGAATAAAGTAGTTTTTAATGTGGTTAAATTTCATGCAGGCTTTTAATGCTGGGGCAAATGGTCTGTCTGAATCACTAAAACCTGTCAAAGAATCTGTAGAATCTTTAGAATCGGGCTGCAGCTCCAAACAGCAATGAACAAGATAAAACTCATAAAAGGACGATGTCAATTGATTTAGAAAATGTGTCCAGGTTTGGTGATGATGACAAAGAGCAATCTGCATGTGATAAATATCCGGCTCCTTCAACCCCACAATTGAAACATGGGACATGTTTATTGGATGATGGAGATTGCCATGAGCACACTAATTTCTCAACAGAAAAAGAAAGTGAGGAACATGATGGGGAGTGGAAATCAGTCGAAGCTTCATGTGAAAATTTGAATGCTGAAAGTTCTCCTCAACCAATTGAACCTGGGGAGACTCTGATTAAGGAGGAAGAGGATTTTTCCAATGGTTCCAAGTGCGAGATTGCTGTTTCACCGAATCTACACAATGAAAAGCTTCTCATCAATGCAGATGGTCACACATCACCTAATCAAGTAATAGGATCAAGTGCCGGAAGCGGAAGCAAACTGATTAGGGATGTGTGTTTTAATTTTAAACTTATTAGGGATGTATGAACTTTTGAACAATTATGTGTTGTAATTTTAAACTTGATTAGGGATGTATGAACTTTTTATGTGTTTTAATTTTCAATTACATATAAACTTTTGAACATTATTGTGTGCTTTAATTTTCAATGAAATGAATGGATGATTATAACTTTATACATTATTTTATTTTATTATGAAAAAATGGTTGTTAAATTTTATAATTGTATAAAACAAATTATAAAAAAGATTATAAACAAAATTATAAAAAAGTGGTGGTTAAATTTTATTTATTCAGAATTAAAATTACGTCGGTTAAAAACACCACTATTTACGTATATTATGGCGGCAGAATCTTCGTCAATGAATGTAAATTGCGATAGTTATAACTGACACTATTTACATATAAAAACCGCCACTACTTACACTATGTTTAAAGTGGCGGGTGTTGCGGCGGGTAGCGTAAAACCGCCACATTAAACTTTGTGGCGGCCAGTTCTATGGCAGTTTGGGAAACCGCCACAAGCGTATATTGTGGCGGTTATAAACGTCAGTTTATACGAAAATAACTGCCACAATATACATTTTTTTTTGTAGTGAGTGGTAGAATTTACTACACGATTATAAGCAAATTCAACATGTGGTAGTAAATTCTCCCAAACTCTAGGATTCTCGGAAATAAAAAGCATCTCAACATTTGTCCCAAAGTTCTATTTACCACTTCGGTTTGACCATCGGTTTGTGGGTGACAAGTGGTAGAAAATAAAAGTTTAGTACCAAGCTTATCTCACAAGGTCTTCCAAAAGTGACTCAAGAACTTGGAATCTCTATCGGACACAATAGTTCTAGGAATACCATGTAAACGAACCACTTCTTGAAAGAAGAGATTTGCAATATGACATGCATCATCCACTTTGTGGCAAGGAATAAAGTGAGCCATCTTTGAAAAACGATCCACTACCACAAAAATGGAATCCTTTCCCTTAGATGTCTTGGGTAATCCTAAGATGAAATCCATAGAAATGTCAACCCAAGGCATTGAAGGGATAGGAAGAGGAGTATATAAATCATGGGGATGCAATCTAGATTTAGCTTTACGGCAAGCTATGCATTTTTCACACAAACTATGAACATGTTTATGCATATGAGGCCAAAAGAAATGTTCATGTAACACATCCAAAGTTTTTGCAACCCCAAAATGACCCATTAATCCTCCCTCATGTGCTTCTCTAACAAGAGATAATCTAATGGAGCTTTGGGGAACACAAAGACGTTTTGCTTTAAAAAGAAAGTCATCTTGTATAAAAAAATCTTTGTGTCCACCTTTGATACACTCTTGATAGATAAGAGAATAATCAAAGTCATCATGATAAAGATCCTTAATGTGATCAAAGCCAAGAAATTGAGAACCCAAAAGATTGAGCAAGGCATAGTGTCTAGAAAGTGCATCGACCACAACATTATTTTTGCCTTGCTTATGCTTGATCACATAAGGAAATTGCTCAAGGAATTCCACCCACTTAGCATGCCTCTTGTTAAGTTTGTTTTGGCTTTTCAAATATTTAAGAGATTCATGATCACTATGAATCACAAACTCTTTAGGAAAAAGATAATGTTGCCAAGTAAACAAAGCTCTAACAAGTGCATATAATTCCTTATCATAAGTGGAATAGTTGAGATGACTTCCTTTCAATTTCTCACTAAAATAAGCTATGGGGTGACCCTCTTGAAGGAGAACAGCCCCAATGCCTATACTTGAAGCATCACATTCAATCTCAAATGTTTTAGCAAAATTAGGAAGGGCTAAAATGGGAGCATTAGTCAATTTTTCTATTAAAACATCAAAAGCATGTTGTTGTGCTTCTCCCCATTTAAAAACCACATCCTTTTTCACTATATCATTGAGAGGTGCAGCTATGGTACCGAAGTTGGGTACAAATCTTCTATAAAAAGAAGCAAGACCATGGAAACTTCGGACATCATTCACATTGGTAGGCGTTCGGCTACCATTGATACTCATACATTTCGCTAGTCTTACATAATGATTTTTCTGCACCCTAACTTGAAGTCTATCATACTCAAGATTTTCCCATAGCATAGTAGAGTTATCAATGGAAACTAATGATGCCCTTTCACCCACCACTTTGGAGAAGCAGTCTTTATTCCAGAGGGTGATGGGTATGCCATAGCACCTTACCCATACGAGCTTATTGTCTACAACAAAATTCTCCGTCCATGGATCGATCCTGCCAAAAACACTATCGAACCATGCCTTATTGAGTTTTATCAGGACCTCCAATCTCTCCCCTTCCTTTGGTGTGAGCAAGGCTAGGTTGTCACCCAGTTAACGCACTTTGATCATACTCATACCACCTTTCAGAAACTCTTCTTCTAACTGTTCGAAGTCCAACTCTTCTTTGAAGTGGCCAATAGCACTGAACTTCATCCATGGTAGAACCAACTTTTGGTTTGAGATGAACGACCCCTTCACCTCCTTTTGAGGACCTCCTTTAACTATATCAGCAAAGGATTGATTCCCTTTTTTTCACCCATACCTCCTTCCTCCTCTCCCTCCCTTTTCCCCCTTGCCCTTCTGAACCCCACTTCCTTGCCCCTGCCATCGACTCTGAATCAGAATTCTTGTGTGCCCTAAAGGGCTCCCCATTAACATTGGACACGTACCTCCGGTACTTCGGAATGTTTACGTAGAGCTTCCAATTCCCTATATAAATTTTGTCTAACTCCTTCTCCAACCTTACCACATTTCCCACATCAAAGAAGCGTACAAACCCAAAACGCCTTCCCCATTTATTCAGTCTGCGAGCAATAAAGACCTCTTTCACTCTTCCCCATTTTTGGAAAACCTTGTGCATGTCCAGCTCCCCAAACCCATGAGGAAAATTGGAAAAGAAGAAGGTTGTGTAGTCAACCTTAGATTTTTGGCCAGCGTTAAAGTTACCGTATCTTTGCGTGGAGCTAGCTTCCCATCCTCTCATGCTTCGGAATCATCTTTTGTGCATAGATGGATGGACCCTAGTGTTTCTCTATTTAACTCTTACCTTAATATTTTAGCATGTCTTTCACTTTCAATGTGAAAAGAAAATAATTCAACTTGAGTTTAGAGGTTAAACACTCGTGTTTAATTATAAATCTTATGTTTAATAGTATTCAATTTTACTAAAATAGCCTCATTATCACACAAAAACACTAAAAAGACTATACTTGTTCTAATATTTTTTCGATGAAATTCTTTTTAAGATTAAGGTAATTTATAGAACACAAATTACAAAAGTAATTATTGTTTTTTCATTGATAACAAAATTTAATTAATGAAACCCTTCAATAGAAGGATTAAGAAAATAATTTTCTTAAATTATATATGTTACAAAAATATTGGGAACATACTTGTTATTTTTTTCAAATATTTTTTTAAAAGTGTGTTTGGATGAAAATTTGTAAGGGTGTAATTCATTTATATACGGAGAATTTAAAACACTTTACAACAATTAAATTATGTTGTTTGGGTACGGAATTTTAAAATTATGTTAGGAGAGTAATTGAATTACTTAAATAAGAAATTTTAAATTCACATATAAAGTAAGAATTTAATTTTTTTTTATATTTAAACTCATGTATCTTGTTTTTATGTTCTTCCTAGTTCAATTTTGGTTTGAAAATCGTCTATCTAAATAAGATCAAATGTTCAAATTTTCTTATTATTCCTTGTTGCAATTAAACTATTTTTTTTAGTTGTCTCTTGTCTTAATTACTTTTGTTTTATTAAAACATCTTTGATTATTTAAGTCAAATAATATTTTTTGTCTCTTCTATGAATATTTGAAAATTGAAGAGCTTTATTTTAAAAATTAAAACTTATTAGTATTATTATCTCTTAATACATTAAATATTGAAAGATAATTTTAAAATGTTTCAATGAACAATTATTATATACTACGATAAGTAGGAAATGAGTGAAGAATAAAGTTAAATATAATAACTTTAACTATTACCTCTATTACTTTATTGTTCTAGATTAATATTCAAAACTATCATTCTTGAAGCACATAAACATTGAATAGGAGAGAATCACTAAGAAGGGTAGAGAACTGAATATATTTTAGATGAACAAAAGCTATTACATATTAAATTGGATGATTAATATAAACCCTAAACAAATTATATAAGAATATGGTAAAATCTTTCATTCACGATCTCCCTATGTAGCTTCATGGAGTTCTCCCTTATCTTCTTTTCCTCTCGCTCTTTCTCAAAAAAGTTCAAGATAAATATTTGTTCTTTGTTTCTTTTTAAGCATTACTTGCATATCATATTATAATTCCTTAAACTAAATTATTCATTGTACAATTATCACTCTTTACTCCATTTTCCATTTTTGCTCCTTCAATAGAATTTGTTGAGCGAATTTTCACTCTTTCATTTTATGCCCCAAGTTCCACCTTTTGTTCTTGCAAAATTTTCAAAGCAAATAAGGTTTCTTAAAGAAATTGAATTAATTTGTCATGTAAAACAGAATAATTCAACAAGTAAAATAGACAATAAAAAAAATATTATTAACTAAATTAAGCAATGTTCTTAATGATAATGAATTAATTATAATTTAGAGATAGAGAAAATATTATCATTTGTTTTAATTTTTATTGACTATGCATATTCAAAATACAAGACATTATGATGTATTCCATTTTAATATTCACTGAACATAGAAAAATGACTCATGGTTAATGATATATTGTAAGAAATAATTAATAAATGAGACATTATGATTTGTATTTAATATAAAACAAAACTTTTCTTTGATTTTAATCCCTTCAAAAATCTTAAACAACTGCTTTTAATTTCAGTGTTTTTTAAGTTAAATAAATAATATTTATTTTAGAAATATCTAATATTAACCTTGTATCACAAGCACTAACTAATGTTACTTAAGAAGGTTGCATGAGCAATTAATTAGCATCACATTATAGTAGAAAGAAGCAAAACCAAAATTTTTGAGTAATGGAAATCCGAAGTAAATAAAAATTTACTAATATATGCCATAACATCATACACATCCATATTGCTACTTTACCTGTGAAAACATTAAAGATTACACTCTTGATACGAAGATTTCTAAAAATTTGAAATCATCTCCTTGAAATAATTGTTTGAGGGGTACAATATCATAAATATAGCCCCACCAACACATTCATAGTATCATACATAAAATAAATTGATACACAGACTCTTATTACAAGATGTATCCATCAACATTTATGATCATAGATAAGAATTATGAGTAAAGAAGGGCAAAGTCAGCATTTATTTCACTCTATCAGTTGGACCTCCTTGCAGCATGTTTGATCTGAAGGATAATGTAACGTCACCTTCTCCACTGAGGTTGAATCAACTTATCTGAAATTGATAATATTCACACAACACTGATGAATGTCAAAAAGTAAGGCTTCAAGCAGATTTCACTACTATTGTATTTATTTCAAGTACATAATATGTAGAGAATGCGACTATTTTAGAGATCATGTAACTACTAAATAAGTTATGATTGCAGGTCTCAGACTTAAAACTCTCTCATTCTTAAAATGAAAACTGGTGAACCCTTGTATATATGTGTGAAATCAAGCACTAAATAAGTAATAATTTTAAAACAAGTTGTCCTAATCCTGAAAAAGAATGAAAAATAAGCATGCATAACAAAAGCAACTATACGCATGTACATATATTGAGAATGTTTTCTGTAGATGAATGTGTGTCTGTGCAAGTCATTGTAATTGTATTTCCAAAGGCATGTTTTACAACTTTACTATCAATTGAAATGGTAAAAGAAAGTAAAACAAAAAATGTTTATCTCATGAATAGGTGAAAAGGGTGCAAAATCCTAAATTGGTACCAGTTCCATCCCTTGAAGATGATAGAGATCTATCAGTCCTTATCTTGTGGCTCAAGGAAGCAAATCTATCTGATCGTGGAGAGAACGAACCTAGCTTGCCACCAAGCGATGATGAAAGTGAAAGCCGGCGAGTTATACTACTTACATCTGCCAGATCAGTAACAGACCGTGGAGAGCATTGTCCTCTTAGCCTAGCTTTTGTAGATTCAGTGGGAGCCATATAACTTGGAACTCTTGGAGTGTTATTAGGCAACACATTTTCAAGATCTGTAAAATTAGCAGGAAGGGAAGCTCTTCTCTGGAAATTCTTACACTTCACATTATTGAACTCCTCAATGACTCCTCCATCTTTACTATTCATCAAACTAGGCTGCAAGGGAGAATTAAAACCATTACATGACTCGTTATTATCATGCTCTTGTGCTTCCTGTCCAGGACTTTCCTCAAGATCACACTCTTCTGACTTTGGCACTGCCAGATATTTCTTCTTCTCTGATGAAGCACCACCATCCTCCTCTGGAATATCATTGGCTTTTGTCTGATCTGAAACTTTTCTTGTGTTGTGTGTTCTCTTCTCATTAGAAGCCTCCGACTTATCAGAAACATTCTGAGTTTGAGATTTTTTAGAACTCCTTTTTTCAAGTTCCTTTATTGGATGTTCCTTAGCTGAATGCAATGCGGGGTTTGAATCCTTTTTTGGATACCGTTTATGTTTGTTGGAATCTGAGACTAAATCATGACCAACCCTCAAAGCAGGTGCTTTCCTGGCATTTCTTTTAACTTGTCCCTTATTAGTTTCTACAGTTTGAGAACTTTCCATTTGCTTATCGGACACTGAATCAGATCTCTGCCCTTCTTTAAGTGGTACCCAAAAGTGTGATTTCGTCCAACGGTCAAGCCATTCCCAAGCCAAGTTAGGTTCCCCAGTATTATATTTGAGATGTGGAGAAACAGCAGAGGGTGATGAAGCCAGAAGCTGAAAGACATATATCATAAGTTATTATCTAAAATAACGTAAGTTTTAAAACAATAAGAAAAAGGGTCAAGAACAGAACAAACATCCTTACGTTCAATATTATGCAATTCATATGTTCAATGTTATGCAATTCATAATTCGTATCAGTAAAAGAGTTTTACAACACTAATGAGTCATAAGTCAACACATAAAAGTTTACGATACCACCTCCAACCCTCCAATACCTTACAACACTGAGTTTGTGAGTTTTTTTCTTATATATTGCACAACTTTCGCATTTTTACTTAATGGAACTCACACTTGAATTCTTAACAAAATCAATGTAATTCATTTCAATAAGTCATATCCATAAATGAATGTAAGAATTTAGTAATTTGACCTATAAAGACCACCCTTAAAGACAATTAAGCATAGTCAGATAAGGTAAGCATTTATGATAGCATTTATTGTCCTCGAATATTGAGTGCTAACTTGAGCATTGGAGAAACTTTTACAGGTATACTCTCACCTCTTGGAACCAACAGTCGAAGACCGAAGGCGAATATCAGGTCATTGATAAAAAAAGATACTTGTTAGAACATGTACTTACAAATACCAAGAAAATTTTGGCGCACATTATTGTCATGCTTCACAGAGCATGTAAAAGATGGGAACTCTTATCCGATATGATAAGAGGAAGGAGAGAAACTTAAGTTGAAGCAAATAACGAATATAAAATGTGGTGTGTGAAACATGATGATGAACAGAGCCATATAACCCAAATGTGGTAGTCGATGAAAATCATGTAGGATATTTTAACATGACAGAAAAAAAGACAAAACAGAACAATGGGTTGATTTTTGTCCTTGTTTAACTGACGCATACTATTTCAGCAAAGTAAACAAGAAAGAACGCGAGTAGAAAGAACACCAACCTTAGCGTAACAATCTTTCATGAACGGTAAAAGTTTAAGTTGATAATGACATCTTAATTCTAGTTTGAAGTGAACTGAATAAGCTATATCATGTCAAGTGCGAACAAGAGCAAAGTTACACTTTGTACATTAGACAATACATAAATACTTCCCTACCTTGTTAACAAAGATATTATCTGAGAGCTTCACAGCCTCTGTAGATGTAACTACTCCAATAGATTTCAACAATTTAGTATCCTGAGCAAAAAGATATTGGAGAAGCATTAAGTTGATGCATACAAGTAAAAGGGCAAGTAATCATGTGATCTAAGCTAGGAAGTGTAAAGCAGAAATCACTAGTACCTTCTCATTCTATTATAACATCTTTCAATATTGATGAAATGAAAAACCTTTAACATGTCTATTGAAAAACTTAAGACAAAACACAGATGATTGTGCTGATATAATTAGTTCAAGTATGTTTACCTTAAAAATTTTCTGGACTGCGAGGCCAATTTCAGAGTGCCTAACCTTGTAACCACGGGCCAATGCTTGAAATCTAACTACTGACTTCACACAATACAAAGCAGAAATAGCTTGTCTCCGAATCAACTGGCCACGAATATAAGCTTGCAGTGGAATGATACCTTTTACTGCTTTATAAGTTCCTCCTGCCTTCAATTGAATAAGATATGAATTACTTTATGGCATTCATGAACAATTCATATAAAAGAGTTGGTGTTTATGAAATTTGCACTCTGCAGTGATAGTTTATAAATTATAGGAATCAAAGCATGTTGCAAATGCATGGCCAAATATATTTGTAAAACTTCCAAGCTATCATTCTATTAAATTTCATACAAAAATCATAAGCAGAAGGACTACTTGCATCTATAATCACTGTATACATGCGTTTCTTGTATTTCCGAGGATGAAGTTGAAAAAGAGAATGTATCAAATTCCAATTCAATTCATAGTAATCCAAACTCAAGAAACAGGATGCAATTCATATAAATCTTTTAAAGAAAATTAACAAATTAGTAGAATAATTTGAGCATAAATAATCAGAGGAAGCGTTGAATACGATCAGTAAGCGATAAGGATACCTCCATACAAAAAGTACTAAAATAAAGTAACATTCTGTTTCTCAAAAGCCTTCAAAGAGATGCAAACCAGGTTGTAGAAATACTCTAACTTATCTAAGAACTCCAGAACTCAAATACAATTGTTGAATTTAACTAAAAAGATTACGAACCACAGAAAATTGTTGCTATCTTCCTGAAATTTCACCGAAAAAGGGTGGTCAAATAACAAAGACAGACTAAAGAACATTAAGCACAAAAAACTTTGAACAGAAAAATGTGGTCACGGCATTTACTTGAACAAAATGGTCTCCTAATAATTTGTTCAAAATGAAAAATAACACGTGTACTATAATCCTATTTGGAAGTGTTTCTCCATTATCTCCTTTTAGACAATAAAAATAAGAGGAAAAATTGAAATTAACTTTTTCATTACTAAAATTAACTTACAGACAAACTAATTTGCAGAAGCTCTCTCATATAGCTTCTTTAAATTTTTATTTTCAACTTGTGTATCACTTAATTTTAGCTTAAGGAATTTCATTTTTTTTACTTTATTTTCTTAGAATATGGAGAAGCTCGTACAAACAAGTTCCATACAAAAAGTTTGATAGTGAACATAACTTCCAAAGGACATTGTATAAATGGAAGAAGTGAATACCTGATAACTTCTAATAGCAGCCTGAATAGTTATAGCTGTTTCTACTAGCCTGATTTTCTCATTATGGTTCTCACCATAAAAATTATCAAGAGATTGTGCATTGGCCTGCTCATCTTCAGTTGCAAGAATTACCCCATCATTTGATGCCTTTTCTGATAGCTTAGTAGCATTTGCACCAGATATAGGAGCAGACATGGATGTCTCCGAAGACACCACCAGAACATCCTTGTTACTCGAAGGTTTCTTTACAACAACAGAATTCACAATTACAACTTGCAGGTTAGAAAGTCTACATTACAGTTACAGCCAATAAACACCAGAGTAGCAAATCTACAAACACCAGTTAAAGATTCTTGTCCTTAACACACCCTTTACTTTTATATTAATATAGACATTGAGAAAGATCGGTCATAAACAATGATTGAGGCCAATCACAAAAGCCAAATAGAAAAACTTACATAAATATCTTTCTCTCTAGAAGACTTAGACTTTGATGATGATTTCTTCCCCAGAAGGAAGTTTCTGATCCATTTTCCAGGACTCTGTCTTCCCATCACGGCAAATATCAATACTTCAGAAAGCACAGAATTCCAATATCAAAATCTGCAAGCATCATATATAACAGAACAGAACCCTTAAATTAGGAAGCTTCAGCAAAACATTTTGAGCAAGATAATTTCTATGTTCTAATCGTTTCTTCCAGCAATATCTTCGACCAAGCAAAGACCGTGAACCATAAACATAAAATCAGAATTAAAACAAACAAAAAAAGCAATAATTACATTAGCTCCAGCACACTGTAATTTCTTCTGGCATATAAGTAACACATTATTATTGTTGTTGTTATCACAATTTAAACAGTGATGCACACAAAAATGACCACAAGTAATTCAAAAAAAATAATCTGCAATGCCTATTTTCTTATAATAAGGACAACAAGTAGAAGTCAAAGAGAAGCAGAAATGGTTCTTCTCGTACACAATGCCAAAGAAGAGTCACCTTCAGGGTGCACGACTTCCCATAAGAAAACGGTGAAGTAGAAAAACCACAAACGTTTGATGCCAACAAGAAAGAAAGGAAGAGGTGGAGAGAGTTAAGAAATGGTGGAATGCAATGCATGAATGAACATAGCATTTGAAGAAACCAAGAGAAGAAAAAAACTTAGAAAGAAAATATTAGTAACTAATTTAAGAGACAGATAAATAAACAAACGTGGCACTCATTAAGGAACCGACAGAAGTGACAGTGTCCTATGGAATTGAAGAGACTCTGTAATGCAAACTGCAAGATACCTCCCTCGAGGTTTCATGTTTCAAATCTAACAAAAACACATCCATGTTTATTTTAGTCTATGTATTTTTGGTCCCTGATTATTATATATCTCCCAAAACCAGATACTAAACATATTTTATGTTTATTATGCCTTAACATATTTCATATTATTAAATTACAATATATATTTTTTGTACATTTTCTTTGTATAAATATTTTTTATTATTTTTATAATAATTGAAATCCATCTAATCATTTGTCATTTCAAGACTGAGGTGTCTTTTGTCATTTTGCAATGATGAAGGCAATTTTTATGATCATCTTTTGGAAATGGATCAATTTTGAGTATTATTTTTGCTGCTATATATTTTAGTACTGTTACTAAAATTATCTCACGTTTTTAATTTTTTATACAAGACATTCATTATATGAACATAACATATTACGCTTTCAGCGCCGAATTTTATTACGGTGGTTTTTTTCCACAGATAGTGTAATTTTATTTAATATTTTTTATGTAATTTTATTTAATATTTTTTTTAAATTGACAACAAAAATATTTTAAAATTGGTTAACTTATATTTGTTATGTACAGTTTTAGTTTAAAATGATTAAACTGAAGTTATATTCACATTAATTATATTAAATTACATTAAAATCGTATTCATATACACGATTTATTGAATTCAGGAATAAAAAAATTATCTATTATAAAAAATATCAAATGAAATTACACTTAAAAAAACAATTATGGTAGAGTAGAGGAATCTAGAACGGATGTGAGATTCAATTTTCCCGTAATGGATTTTCACTTTGAACAGTGATCAGTGTTACTAAGAGAAATAAAGTCAATTTCAAGATTTTGTTTTAAATATACTATTTATGGAAAAAGAAATATTTCACGTGCTTTGTTATCCGTACCCAACAAAAATTAAAGATTACTAATAATAGTAATTGAAATACTATTTTAATGGATTTGCACTGCATGTTTTTACTTCCTGGAATTGAAAAGCGGATTAAAGGTTAAAAACTAACCTGAAAAAATAGATATAAAATCCAGTAATCAAATTAAAAATTGATGAAATGAGTAAAAAAAAGGTCAAATATAAGTTAAAATAGAATTATTATTATTATTCTTAAAAGTTAATTTTTTATTTTAAATATTTAAATATTTAAATTTTAAAAATAAAATAAAAAACCATGATGGCAGGTTAGAATACAACTACTTATTTTTTATTTTTTATTTATAAAAAATTTCATATTAAATATTATTATCCATCACATAAAAAAAATAGAGTAGATTCTTATTTTTCTTCTCTTCAGTAAACTGAATATAGTAGTAACATAAAAAACCTTTTACGTAGTTTAAAATATCGCATGTGACTTCATTCATTTTGATTATTTCACTTTACATGTTGAAAGCAATAAAATAATATATTTCACTATCTTTACGAATTAAAAATACCAATAATATTGGAGGGTGAAATAATGTACTTAAGAATAATTATAATATACTTAATTTTTTTACAAATAATTATATATATATTATATATATTATTTTGTATGTGAACAAATGGAACAACTGCAAGTTTTTAATCATCAAGAATTGTAACTCTGAAAGAAAAAGTTTGGAAAGCGATGAATCTGTGATGGGTTAGGAAGTCGGATTTTATGAAGAGATATTTTATTATTGTTTACGTATAGAACCGTATATTATTCAGTATTCTCCAAATTTTGTTCACACACGTTTCGGGCTCGGTATTCGTAGATGTTTTCTGCAGAAAAGAAATGGAGATTGTACCTAAAAAAAATTCAACGCTTTAATTAGTCTTCAGTATTCAGAGTAGTAATAACTGGGGAAAGAAAAACGTACATTCAATCACTGGGGAAAGAAAAACGTACATTCAATCAGATGACGTTAATGTATTAATAGGGTCCATAGAGAGCATTGTTCTTGTTGGACAAGAATTATCTTGTCTTAGTTAATTGTTAATAATGAAGATTTGTTTGATTTCTTAATTAGCTTTATTATGTAAATAAGATTATTATAATTTTGATTTGTGAAGTCTTGTTAATTTAGGTACAATTGGCTTCAAAAGAGGTTGAATGGAGCTTGAACTCAATTCGCTTAATTAAAACACATTATAATAATCAAGGGATAAGGAAAAGTATGCATAAAGTTTATACTGGTTCATCCAATAATTAGGACCACGTTCAATCTCCTTAAGTAACCTGCTTAACAACTTTAGTAACACAAGTATTGAGCATCATTCCATGAAAGTATTCTACACCTCTCCAAGGAAACCAATCTTATTCTCTCTGTGAGATCAAGACCTCTAAACAAGTGAGAAACATTTTAATCAGAGAGCATCAGTAAAAGCGCACAGGGTTATCTTCACACAGTGAAGGATTTACAATATATGGCTCACTCCCCAAAGAATAGATACTCTAGCAAGTATGAAAATGTATAATCACAATAAGACTATTCACACTATAGATATTGATCATGTTGTATATACGTGATGTTGTGTGTCTTCTTCAGCTGCAAGATCTTTATATAGCTTTCAGATTATGATTGTCAAAGCTTTGATTTCTTCTCTTTTTCACATAATCGTCAGACGCTCAATATGGAAACTCTTCGATCTGGTTGATTCTTCTGCGTCTTGGACTTTAAATATATTTTGAATTGTTTCTTCCTTTGTCCAAATGTGAACGTTGATACTTCAATGGGGTAATCTTGACTATCTTTATCATATCCTTCATTGTTTTGAATTGTTATCATCTTCTTCTCATCAAAAGCTACATATGGCAACTTCTGCTCTGATCTTACATTGTGCGTCTTTGAACATGTGAAACAATTTGAATTGTTTTCTCTTAATCATCTAATGTGAATGTTAAACCTTCAATGCTTTGTGATTAATTCTTCAGTTGATTCTGTCATGTATTTTATTCTTGAATGTTTTAGACTCTTAATGTCTTATATGTGCCTTAAAACTAAACTCACTCAACTTGCATGATGTCTTATATATGCCCAACAATACCAAAAATCTATTAAGTGTGTCAAAATTAACTGCTGACAATAACATTTTTGTTGAGTTTGATGCAAATTGTTGCTTTGTGAAGGACAAGTTAACAAGGAAGGCAATTCTAAAAGGGACACTTAAAGATGACTTATATCAGCTTTCAAAGACTGAACGTGACTTGTGTGCTTATGTATCTGTCAAGGAAAGCTAGCATAGAAGGCTTGGTCATCCAAATAATATAGTCCTAGATAGAGTCTTGAAAAGTTGTAATGTGAAAACTATCACCTAGTAGATTTACTTGGATTTATCATCTGAAATAGAAATCAGATACTGCACAAGCCTTTATTCGGTTTTAAAACATGACAGAAAATTTGTTTAACAAGAGAATTAAGACAATCCAATGTGATGGTGGTGGTGAATATAAAGTTGTGCAAAACCATGCAATACAAGCATGGATACAATTCAGAATGTCATGCCCTTACACATCACAACAAAATGGTAGAACTGAGAGAAAACACATGCATATTGTTGAATTTGGCTTGACATTGCTAGCACAAGCCAAAATGCCCCTACATTTTTTATGGGAAGCTTTCTCCAGAGTATTTTATCTCATAAACAGGCTTCCCTCTCTAGTCACTCAAAATGAAAGCCCTTACTCATTGCTTTTTCGAAAGGAATATGACTACAATTCCTTAAAACCCTTTGGGTGTGATTGCTATCCCTGTCTCAAGCCATATGATCAGCACAAACTACAATTCCATACAACCAGATGTGTGTTTTTGGGCTATAGTAACTCTTATAAAGGATACGAATGCATAAATTCTCATGGAAGAATCTTCACTTCAAGACATGTTGTTTTCAATGAAGAACATTTTCCATTCCATGATGACTTTTTCAATACAAGAATTCCCTTGAAAACACTAACTGAGAGTTCATCTCTCCCTTTTTCTTTGCCTACTGTAAGTAACTCACATATTGGAGAAACCACACTTCCAGATAATAACAATCTTGGTGACAAACAAGAACCATCCAATCCAACTGAGAGTTTTGTAATTAATCTTAGCAGAGATCAGGCTGCAAATGATTCAACAAGGAGCAATCCAATTTCTAAAAATAATTCATCAAGCATCAGTCTAA
The DNA here is from genome assembly GCF_000499845.2 of Phaseolus vulgaris. Classification (NCBI taxonomy): domain Eukaryota; kingdom Viridiplantae; phylum Streptophyta; class Magnoliopsida; order Fabales; family Fabaceae; genus Phaseolus; species Phaseolus vulgaris. Next base: position 10,293,208 of record NC_023757.2, read on the forward strand.
TTTCTAAAAATAATTCACCAAACAACATTCCAATTCCTGATCTCACAGAAACAGTTGCTAGAGATCACCAAGATCTTGTTGAACAAAACACAAACATCAACACTCATTGGACCAAGAGCAAGGTTGGAATTCACAAGCTAAATAAGCCATATGTTGGGTTTGTTGAAACTATCACAGATGAGAAGGAACCAGAAAATGTCACAGAAGAACTTACAAGACCACAATAGAAAGAAGCTATGGAAAAAGAGTATCAGGCACCCATGTCAAATCAAACCTGGCTCTTAGTGCCATATCAAGGTTAAGAAAACATCATTGCTTCTAAATGGGTCTTCAAGACCAAGTACAAAGCAGATGGGACAATTGAAAGGAGAAAGGCAAGACTAGCAAAAGGATTTCAACAAAAAATTGGATTGGACTATGAAGAGACCTTCAGTCCAATTGTCAAGGTCAATACAGTTCAGATCATACTCTCAATTGCAATGCACCTCAATTGGGAGGTCAAAAAGTTGGACATAAACAATGCATTTCTCAATGGCTATCTCAAAGAAACTGTGTTTATGCATCAACCAGAAGGATTTCTATACTCAACTAAATCAGAACATGTTTGCAAGTTATCCAAGGAAATTTATGGATTGAAACAGACCCCAAGAGCCTGATTTGACAATCTAAAAAATGCCTTAGTCAACTGATGTTTCGAGAACAGAAAATGTGATTCTTCACTATTCATTCTAAAAGGTACAGATCACATGACCTTCCTACTTATATATGTGGATGATATAATTGCCACAGGGAACAACACCAAGTTCTTGGAATCCTTCATCAAACAACTCAATGATGTGTTTTCACTTAAGGATTTTGGTCCACTGCACTACTTCTTATAGCATTATCAATTAACAAACTCAGGCAATTCATGAGCCATCCCACTATAGATCACTGGCGAGGCATAAAAAGAATACTGAGATATTTTCAAGGTACCATTCAACACTGCCTGCACATTAAACCATCAACAGACTTGGACTTAGTAGGATTCTCAGATGCAGACTGGGCAACAAGTGTGGATGATAGAAAATCCATGGCTAGTCAATGTGTCTTCCTTGGTGAAACACTTGTTTCTTGGTCTTCGAGGAAGCAAAAGGCAGCCTCAAGATCCAATACAAAGTCAGAATATAGAGCATTGGCTGACTTAGCTGATAAAATAGCATGGACCCATTCACTTCTTGATGAATTGAAACTCCCTCTACCAAGAGAACCAACATTGTGGTGTGATAACTTGAGTGCCAAGTGATACAATCCAAGTAAACAAGGAGATGACCAAGGCCTCAAGAGACCATTCACACTATGAGCATTCATCTCAACAATCAAATCAAGACCCCACCAAAGATCTAGCGGACCTCACCAGAAGAAGAAGTGGGCATAGACCAGAACACCAGATGTTTTTTCTTCTGGTCTTCTTAAAAATAAAACATGTTGTAAATAATTTGGACTCATTTTAGGGGTCCAAATAGCAAAATATGCTAGAATAGGTGCCTTTAGCATAATAGGGAGTGTAGTTATCATTTTAGCTTGTGCCTAACCCTTTAGGAAGGAAAGTTGACCTAGCTTTTAGAAGAACAAGCCTAAGGTGCGGGTTTGACTTAGTCAAACCCTAACGGCAGCCCCTCATACATTTACCATCCTATCCTTGCTCATCTTGTTTTCCAAGGCACTCATTCTTATAAATAAGGTGTCTTACTCTATGTATTTTCAAGTTGAATTTTTATATAAAAGGAAAACTCTGCACAAATTGTGTGAGACTTGTGTTCTCTTAGCTTAGGTCTTATCTTGTGAGAGTTGAGAGCTCTTCAAGTGGCGGCCCTCCATACTTATCTTGGAGAATCCACACTCCAAATGGAGTGTTCCATCACCATAAGCTTTATTTCCTTCATCTCTTCTTCCATTGTTCCATTACGCCTTTGTTCTTTATAATTGTGTTCTTATTTTTGCTTCCCTTTTCCATTTTGGTTTCCATGAGTTTCAATTCTGCAATATGTATCATCTTCATCATACAATGTGTTTTTCCCTTTTTTCTTTTGAAAGTGAACATTCACACTTACTTAACCACTAGGTTAAGTTCGTGTCTAGTGAGGATCTTCCCTAGGTTTCACCTTATATTTGCTAAAAATTCAAATCATAAACAAAGTGTCACCCTTAAAATGGATAAATCTAAAATCAAATCACATCACTAAGGCACTAAATTCAAATCCAGTTACGCATACTCGATCCAAACACATTGAAATTGATGTGCACTACATCAGAGACTAAGTACTGCAAAATGAGATTGTTGCAACCTATGTCCCATCAGCTGATCAAATAGCTTATTGTCTCAATAAATCATTAACTCATACATGATTCAGCCAACTCAAAGACAAACTAGGGGTGACTCTCTCACCCATCAGTTTGAAATGGGAATTTAGAGACAAGATCCCTTAATGTGTAGATTCCAATAATTATCTTTGATTGTGTCAATCCTTGTAATTATTGTAATTATCAACATTGATTTACCTCATTTACTATAGTATTGTGATACTATACATTAATTATAGGATTCATAGATAGTAAAATCTTTGGTTGTTGTTTGATAAAAAACAGAAAAAAAATTGGACATTTCAATTGTTCAACTGTTTTTTAAATTTCTAGACACCCAACTTAAATTTATCAAACTTCAATTAATTTTCAAAATATTATAGTAAAAGACAACTTATATTATCAATATCATTTTTGTTTGAAAGTTGTCACCTTCTTTAATTGAGAAAAAAAAATTATATTTTATCAATACATATTAAAAAAAAGTCTTATTCATCCTTCTCACCATTTTGAGTAGCATTTTGCATATACATAACATAAACTTAGATTAGATTACATCAGTAAAAACAAACAAACAAACAAGATGCACGTTTACTGAAACTTTAAGATTTAATATATATATATATATATATATATATATATATATATATATCAAATATAAAAGAATAAATATTCTAAATTATGCCACAATTAAAATTTAATAAAATTATTAATAATATATTAATCATTTTATTAAATTTCAAATAATAAACTAAAGCTCACTAATAAATTTAATATTAAGAAAATTATAATAATAAATATAGCAGAATAAATAAATTCAATAGTACAAATTTGTAATATAAATTGCTACATCACGAATTATGTGACTTCTAACCTAATTTATATACTTTATTCATAATGTTGTAAAGTAAATTTATTTTGTTTCCAAAATACTCTTTTATGTTATCTTTAATAAATTCGCATGTGACATATCTATACTTTTAATAATACATATGAATCTATGTTCGTATAAGTTATCTCTTTATTATTTTTTTCTCTCTAATTCTTCGATTTTCACACAAGATTCCCTCTCTATGCTTCTCTGTCAAGTGCTGCCACCATTTTATTTACTTTTCGGATATATATATATATATATATATATATATATATATATATATATATCATTTATGATATTATTTTTGTTTTTATAATAATATTTTCACTTATTGTGTCTTTCATTATTTTAAATCTTATTGATAATTTAGTTATATGTAAAAATAAATTTATTTTGTGGACGAGCAAAAATCCTTTATATATATATATGTATATATATGTGTATATATATATATATGTATGTATGTATGTATTTAACATTTGATATTCCATGAAAATTTTGTTAACTCAAAGTTCTTATGTACCTAGCAAGAATTGACGTTGGAAGTTATATTTTACATTTATGTGTGAATATTTATAAGTTATTTTATAATTAATATAATAAACTTATAAATATTTATAAGTTTCCTATTGTATATTTTTCTTTCAAATTTCATACTTATTGCATGTAGAAATTGATTTACTTTTTTAAAAATTACTATGACTTATGGAGAAACGTGGCCTTAATCATCACGTTGTAACATGTCAAAGTCCCTCACAATTTTAAGATTCATCTAAACACAATCTATTTTTGTCAATGAAAACCAACCATTTCCACAAGATTAGTACACTCTGAACACTTCCATCACTTTTTTCAAGACCTTTTTTGGTAAATAATATCAAACTTCTTAAAACAAATAGCAAGATTCTACAAAATCTGAACACACGCATTATCTGTTCATTCATCTCCATGCAAACTTTCCATTCTCGGTTTCAATAAAATATCAACCCAATACTTCAAAGTCAAAGTTCTCCTCTTCATTATTAGGAACAAAATTGACTTCTCCATCACCATACACACACTCAAACAAAACAAAAAAGGGATTATACTTATGATTTACCAGAATTATTATAATGATCAAATTGTGAGAAAAACGACAATCCAAATGTTGCATATTACTTTTCTAATCTCTGATCAATAGCAGCAACATGCATACAAGGGAAACCGATGCTAAACTCTTCTTCAGATCTTGTCTTTACTTCCATTTTTATTTTTATGACAGGTTGTCCACCACTTTTTTATGTGCTGCAAACACCTATTCCCTAATGCTATGATAATATATAATTAACTAGTAAAGGATTAGGTGGAAATAATATCACTGTGTTCATTCAATAAATTTTCAGAGTAAAAACTAACAAAGATTTTTCTGCACAATGTATGTTAAGATATTTACCTAGAATTTGTGCCAAGCTTGGTCTTCTGTCTTCACTTTGCTCTCACTTCAGAGGAAACATCTCACCGACAGAGATCCCCACCACCACAAACCTCCAAATTCAAACCTCACCTCACCCAACCATTGGGCAGTTATGGCTTTATCATCGACAATGAAAGCTTAATTATTGTGGATAAAAAGAGCTTAATTATGAGGCCCTATGTAACATCATCACTTCTAACAACATCAAATGACTTAATATTGCTTAAATAAAAATGTTAATTTAAAAATTACATATTATTTTGGAAAACATCAATTTATAAAGAAATTTGAAATAAAAACTAATTTTAGAAAGAGTAAATTAGAGAAAATCTTATAATTAAAAAAATTATTGGTATTTAAAGTAGTTTTTATTATTAATAAAAATTTATAAAGTAACTTTTAAATTGGTATCTAACCATTAGCTACTATGATTTTATATACTAATTATTTATTGTAAATTAGTCTCTATTAGTCTTTTAGAGATTAATTTAGAATCTAAGATATTAGTAGCTAAAACCTTGGTAGCTAATTTATATATCAATTTAAATACTATTTTATAAATTTTTATTAATAATAAAAACCACTTTATATACCAATAATCTTTTAGTTTTTAAAATAGTATCTAATTTAATTAATATAATGATTAACTATTTTTTTCTCTAAAATTTGTTATTATTTAATAATTTTCTTACAGTGAACTATGATTTAGTCAATATAATTTTAAAATTATTTTATTTAAATAAAAATTTGTTTTTTTAATTATAATATGGTACAAAATTATCAACTTATGAACACTCATTCTAAACATAAAAATGGATTGATGTTGTTGGTAAAATAGTAGGTAGATGTAAACTAAAATTTTCAGATATTATAAAAAGAATAACAAGATAACTTCTTAGTGAGAATGTATGTATTCTTCACTGAGAAAATTATGTTTAAGCTGAAAAATACAGTTTGAAGACAATAAAATTGTTGATGTAAATATTTAATGCAATTATATATATTTTAATTTTAAACTTAATTACTATAATCTCATGTAAAACTATATAATTTATGAGTTCACCTAATAGTTAGAGAAATAAATATTGTAGAAATAATTTTTATCAGATAACTTTACACTTAATTTAATAACCTTATCTTAGAGTTGATAATTGGATAATGCAGGAACATGAGTTAAATTTGGATAAAATAAAAGAGGCTACACCTATCCTTCAGTGCAATCACGTGCCATGGCGCGTGGTTTATTAAATGAACAATTCTTGACTTGAGGAAACGTACATGCAGGTCCATAATAAAATGGTGAGCACCAAAGTTTGTGCAGTTTGCAACGTTGATTTGAGCAGCATTGTGTTGACTTTGAGAGGTTGGATTTCTCGGGACATGTAGCAGCCAACAAACCAAGTGGCTATTTAATACTACAATGCTTTCATCAGAATTTCCTTTTTATTGTCTTTGCACACTTCCATGTGACATCTCTCATAAAAGCTCCTTTACTAAACTAAACTAAACTAGTGGTGACTTTCTTGGTGGCTTCACTCACCATTTTGAAATCTCTTTCTTTTCAGATCTCATTTCAGATCCATTTTACAAACTTGGCTCCTCTCCCCCATTGTCCTACCACCTGCTCCACATTACTGAAAAATTCTTTATTCCCATAATTCCCATCAAAAAACTTTTTTCCTGCAATCATTATCCCATGACAAATACTTTTTTCTGCTTAAAGACTTTCTTTGCAAATTATTAGATTTTGGACAACTGGAAAGTAAGAAAAAACTAAAAAACCAAAGCCAAGAAAGACCATGGTGGATTATTCTGTTTTGTGTAGCTCTACTCAGTGAAACTCATGCCAATACCATCTTTTGAGAAATTCAACTGTTGTATGTTAATTCATTTTTTTCAACACTGAACTCTGCAGTAGAGTGTGCTGTGTGTGATTAACCAGTCTCTATCTTAGTACAAATATTTTAGCCTCATAAGATGAAGAACCTGAGGGCTTGTTTCCCTTACCTGTTTCCTGCAATCATTCTTGTTCTGGTTACTCCTTCCTCGGTTGCTCAGCTATCACCAAGTGAGAATAGAATTCTATTCCAAGTTCAGAAGCTTCTTGAATATCCTCAAGCTCTTCAAGGTTGGACAAGATGGACCAACTTGTGCTTCCTCCCTCCCTCTTCTTCCCTCAAGATAGTTTGCTCAAATGGTCATGTGACAGAACTAACAATCATTGGAAACAAGACCTCCCCATCTTCACACACTCCCAAGGCAGGTTCCTGGACTTCCCTTCAAACACTTTCAGGAAAATTCTCCATCGATTCTTTCTTCACTGTCATGACAAAGCTTTCAAATTTGAAGGTGTTGTCCTTAGTGTCCTTGGGTTTGTGGGGCCCTTTACCATCCAAAATCAACAGGTTTTTGTCTTTGGAAATGCTAAACATTAGCTCAAATTTAATTTATGGGGAAATTCCATCATCTATATCCTCAATGATGAATCTAAGGAGTCTTGTTTTGGCTAATAATCTCTTCAATGGAAGTGTCCCTGATCTCCAAAGTTTAACTTCTCTTGAAGAGCTCAACTTGGGAGGTAACAAACTGGGTCCAGAATTCCCTTCAGTCGGAAAGAATCTTGTCACTATTATCTTGAGAAGTAATTCACTGAGATCTCATATTCCTCCACAAATTGTGAACTTTGACAAACTTCAGGTATTTGATGTCTCTTCCAATGACTTTTTTGGAAACATCCCGTCCTTTTTGATGTCTATGTCTTCCCTTCATTCCCTAAACTTGGCCTCAAACCATCTAAGTGGGAACCTCTCAGTGAATATGGCATGCAGTTCTTCACTAACATTTGTGGATATCTCACATAACCTTCTGGTAGGAAAATTGCCAGCCTGCCTTGGCTCAATGTCTTCAAAGGCCACAGTACTGTATTCTGGAAATTGTTTGTCAACCAAAAGGTTAAATAATCAACAACATCCCTCTTCTTTTTGCAAGAGAGAGGGAGCTTTGGCTGTTAAGCCTCCAGCTAAAAAGCTGCAGAATGAATCAAAGTCGGGTGCCAAACTAGGCCTAGTGATTGGAATAATTGGAGGAGCTGTAGTAATTGCTGGACTTCTGGTTTTTCTAATTGTGTTCATCTTTAGAAAGTCCAATGGAGAAAGATCAAATCATAAAATGGACAAATCTGTTGCAAATAAATATTCTGCCACTGCATCTCCAAGACCAAATGGTACAAGTAAGGCGACAATTATGTTCTTTTCTATCAGTGTTAATTGATTCTATATGATATCATAAAAATCTAAAGTCTTCTTTAAAATTCGCTTGCTTCATTTAAGTGATGCATTAATCTGGTTTCTCCCGCGGGAGTAGGACATATTCCTCAGGCAATGAAGCAAGCTACACTTGGACTGCCACCATACCGTATTTTCACATCAGAGGAAATTGAAGATTCAACAAATAACTTTGACCCATCAAATTTAATAGAAGAGGGATCACAGGGACAGGTAAGATATTTTTCTATAATGTTTATGGATTCACATCTTGAGTTTTATAATGAGATGGAACCCACAAGTACAAGGGGTAGTGACATGCATTTACTATCATGTTCATACAGCTATATAAAGGTTGGCTCAGAGATGGTTCAGTGGTCCTAGTTAATTGTATTAAAATAAGGCAGAAAGGTCTCCCCCACAGCATCACGCAGCAAATAGAGGTATTATCCAATTTGAGGCACAGGCATATGGTCAGTGTTCTAGGACACTGTATCATTACTGAACAGGATCATCCCCTACCAACAAGCACAGTCTTCATCGTATTTGAGCACATCTCAAATGTGTCATTGAGGGATCAACTTGCAGGTATTCACATAGAAAGAAATGGTAATGAAATATATGAATGCCGCAAAAATGTAGAATAACTTGAGTCTTCGTTCAACAGATGGGAGGAAGAGGGAAATGCTGAAATGGCCACAAAGAATGGCAATGAGCATAGGCATTGCAAGAGGAGTCCAGTTCTTACACACAGGAGTTGCTCCTGGCATATATGGCAACAATTTAAAGATTCAGAACATTCTGTTGGATGATAGTCTCAATACAAAAGTCAGTAGATACAGCATTCCATTGCCATCCAAGGTTTAGACAGGCTACATAATTTGATCATTCTCTCATTAATATTGTACAATAGAATTGAATCTATAAATCTAACTTGCATGGATCAATTTTCAGAGTGCACATAATGAACACACTGCCACCAATCATATTGGCAGGTATTTCTCCTTTTACAATTTTTTTCATCTCTTCTATTCCACAGTTATATCCCAATTATAATTTGTTGTTAAACCCATGTGCAGCACAAATAATGCAGAAAAAGAAGATATCTATCAGCTGGGTGTTATTCTTCTTGAAGTTATCACTGGCAAACAAATTGCTTCACCAAGTGAAATAGAGGAGATGAAGGATGAGGTATGCATTAAAACTTTTTCGTTCTTAGTCATATATCCCTGCCTCTCGTTTTAATTGTCACTTTTGGAATGTTTTCTGCCTCAAATTACGTCACTGGAATATTAAGAATATACTGATTACTTTTTTTTCAATAATATCCTCAAGAAACAAATGTACTAATAATAGATGTATAGGTGTAACTATACAATATAATAAGGTAAATTTGTAATGGAAATTGATGTGATAAAATGTTTCTTAAGCTGTGTAACGACAAATACAATGCTCACAACCTACAAAGTTTGTTCCAAACCCCACCGAATACCAAAGATGTGTGGTAACCAAATCAAGTAATATTATTTTTCTTAGCGTTAACTGTCTCTATATTATGCTCAGCTGGAGAATGGTTCATCAGAAGCAACATCAGTTCTTAAAAGTGTAATTGATCCTTCACTGCGGGGAACTTATGCATATGAATCAATGAAGACTGCAGTTCAGATTACCATCAACTGTCTCTCCAAGGTTTCTAGCCAGCGTCCTTCAATAGAGGATGTTCTTTGGAATTTACAATACTCAATGCAAGTTCAAGAGTCATGGACCAGCAGCGGAAACCTCAGCACAAAATTCTAAACCACTTGTCAATAAAAATGTTTGTTTACATTTCATAAGTTCATTATCATAATGAATAAATGGTGATGTAAATATGTAATTTCTTCTCTTAGGCCCAAAAACACTGTTTCGCCTGCATTTTTCCATACTTTTATTGTTATTAAAGTCCTTCCAAAATTGAATTACGGTCTTATCAAAATATCATTTCCTTTCTTCTATGATTTCGACAGGATTTACATCACGAGCACAACTCTATATATAGTTCATTTCACCGTAGTATTAATCTTTTTTTATAACTTACACAATTTTTAAAAACTGCTGGAAATCTCACATGACAGATAAAGATAATAAAGACTGACCATTAATATATACTTTTCACACAATTTGACACTGAACCTCACATCAACTATAAAGAACAACATTTCATAATAATATATAAACGATTTCATAATATATAATCGAATATAAATCTTAGTTAAACTTAAAATTTAATTCTTGATAAAAAATTTAAATTCCTAATAAAAATTCATAGACACTCCAATTATTTAATACTCTCACAACTCAAACTTAAAATCACTTCTAAATTTTTAAAATTAAATCATTAATCCTTTTAACTATTTTTATCTTCACTGCCTTGGAATGATTCTTTCTTTCATGCCTGTAGAAACTCATCCCCATAAAATAGTGGTCCTCAAATAGTAGTCGACTCTTTAATGAGTTTGCACCATACTTTTAACGGCGTGTACGGATGCTTCCTTGGGTGTTCTAAGGATAAGGAGCATTATGCTTATTGGTAACGAAATAAAGTTGTGACAAAGACATAAATGAAGCACAGGATGGAGTAAATAAGGTGGAATATTAACTCAGTTTGAGCAAACACATAGTCAAGGACTAGAAAATCATAATGGTCCTTTATGAAGTCTTGGTTATTCAATCATATCATTTTCGACAACCTTTTGATTGCCACAGAGACCCTATCTTTATCTATGATGATTTAATCAGCAGTCCAACTCTGCTCAACAATCTCACGAACTCTTCTGTTGTACTCACGCTTGTTCTCACTGAACATCCGAGCAGCTTCAGAATTTGCAGGAGAATTAGGATTTGGATCACACAGCAATGACTGCAACAAGAAAGCCACTTTAGTGGAAAATAACAAGAATCCAGAGCAATACACAAATAATCTAACACAATGTATCTGGGTTTGGAAGTAACACTCTTTTCAACTCACTCTCTCATTAGATGAAATTTATGTGAATCCCACTAATTAGGGAATTCAACCTACATAATTAGTGGGGACTTACTTGAATTTCACCGAATAAGAGAAAGAGTATTAGAAACTAAATTTGTGGGACCACAAAGTATCAACAATGTGGGGGCTTGCGTTTAATTGGTAGGTTATTTGCAAGTATACTATGCAAGTGCCTTGCCAAACAGATCACAAGTGGGGGTAATAATTGAAATGGCTGACATTAATATATAACTTTGATTTTTCCAGTACATCTCTTAACATTTGGATTTAAGTCTTAACTCCACAAAATTGGAGTTTGATATGAGGGTTCCCACAGAAACTTGTCATATGGGAATCTCTCATTTTACCTCCAAAGCATTTTCCTTGTTCCTTGTTAAAATTGATGTATTGCCCCGATTCAAGCAAAAATGCAGTTAATATTTACAACCCATCATATCCACTCAGATCCCAGCCTATGAGAATAATTTCTTGTAGAAAGCCTTGAACCAACCTTACCAAATCTTCCCAAAACTTTTCTTAAAAAAGCACTTCTGATTCTATCTGTGGAAACAATACATCCATTAATTTAACAGATTAGATTCATAGATTCTGTTGCCAAACTATTTTACACCCACCACATTCTTTTATCAGTTCTTACACACAATAATACACCACTTCTTTCTATCCTCTTTCCTCCCATCTAGCCCCTTATCTCTTCAGAAAATCATTCGCTTTCTTGAAGACACTGTTAAATTTTTTTCAAATCACGGTGCCTACTACCTCCAAATACTTTCCTGTCCAAGTACTAATATCTCAAATACCCACATTTGTCAAGAAAAATGTGAGGGCCCTTGCTCATTTAACACAATATTTTGGAGCCAACGTAGTAGCTCATTTAACACAGTGCATTACTTGCAAATAATGGGCAAGCACTAGCACACATAATGCATCATGATTGATCCATGTTTGGGGTTTCAACAAGTTTTCCATTGGCTATGAAGGCATAACACAACCCCTTTTCCTATAATATACCCAAAACACTAATATCAAATGTATTCTAAATAAATCATGGACAGGGTGCAGTCAAAACACTTTTAGCATGTATGGTCTCAATGCAATTCTGAAATATTAAATGAATCGCAATTACCTGGATTGAGGTAAGAATTGCAGCTACATCATAGATCGGACTCCACTGATTTTGCAAAATGTCCAAGCATATACTTCCATCCGCATAAACTATAATTGTCAATTAAGAGGGGCTTAGAACTAGATTGAAAGTTATTAGTGTGCAAAGATACAAAATGGTGTTCTGATCAAATTTAAATTACAATAGAAAATGCTTTTAAAACAAATGAAATATTCACCACTTGATCACGTTTCTGTAAGATCAACACATTAAATTGTTAACAAGATACAATTCAATGATCAATTCGCTGGAAAAAAATCTGAGGTTATTATACAATATCAATGTTATCAATAGCAGATAACAGGCTATGGCAATAAGCCAAAAATCTGCCACATAAATATCGCAGATGACAGAGCGGCATATGGTGGAAAGTCATGACAGACAAAATTCTTATATAAATTATACACACAAAAAAAACTACAAAATGAAAAAATATATTAAAAAGTGTAATGAGAAACTAATTTTATAACATTTATAAAATTCTCATGATTGTCATCAGATAATGTCTTAAACATAACTCATAAAAACACTAATATTTCATTTAGTAGCTTTAGGATGCATTGCTTTTTGTTTTTGGATGCTTGCATTATCCTTTAAGTGGAAAAAATTGGGAACAGTGTTCTCTAAGCAAACATAAGAACAATAAATAAATAATTGGTT